>NC_133937.1:35594375-36238437 GCF_031877795.1 Strix aluco | reverse complement strand
GCAGCCCAGGATAGGTGTCTACCTGGAAAACTGAAGGAGCATTGGTATAAGAGAATAAGATTATCAAAATACAGGATTTGAGGGTGAGGCTTTCCAGGGACTGTCTCAAGCTACTGAGGACTGAAGAGTCATCAGGGTCAAGCTTTAAAAAGGGGATAGTTCCTAAAAGACCTTTTCCTCTGCCTGAAGTGGTAATGCTAACAGGAAAAAGACAAAAGGGAAAAATTTATCATCATGGTGTACATCACTTGGAGATAAAAAAGCTGAGTGAGCCCATGTCACTCCATGGACTTTAATGACATCATGCTTCTTTACGTAAACTAGAAGGGATTGCTACAAATAATGCTCTTGCAGTAGACACTAGACCAGCTTCTGTATTGCTACCAGTGGCTCCAAACCTGTATAAAGTGAAACCATTTCAGATTACAGATTTTGATTCTAGAATTAATTGTGTTGACCGGGTATCATAGCACATAAATCTGGAAGATCTAAGAGCTGGGGCATCTCAGCTCAACTTCTGTATTTCTAGAAGACCAACATTTCCAGCATCTCCTAGTTATGTCAAAATGAGTGAAGGAATTAATCAGTGGTGTCAGAGGGCTGAAAAGCATTTATGGGGTGAACAGGTGAATTTCTCCACAAGGAAGACAGTGAGTGGTCCAGTCCTTTGCTCCCCAAGCCTAATGAATATATTCACTGTTGTGGGTATATGGTTTTGTTGGGTTTTTTTGTTTTGTCTGCAGTTTGGGGAGCCAAATGCTACCTTGGGATTCTCAGCAACATCTCAGACAGTCCTCAGTAAAGAAGTGGATGTCATCAAATGGAGTAGACCTTCCAAAGGAGAGCGTGTCTGACATGGCTGCAGGCACTTCTGCCATGTGCTCCTATTCTCTTTGGGGCAGCAAATAGGGTAGAAGCCAGACTCCCACGGAGTGAGGCCAGGTTACAGGGATGGAGCAGAGCTGCTGCAGTGCTGTGTCATAGCAAGGCCTTTATCTGAAGACTGCCAGTGGGAGAAGTCAGCTGGAACTGCATGGCTGGATGCTGGCAGAACGATGAGAGATGTCTCTCTCTTTTTGGCATCATGAATAGTTTTATCTGGTTTGCTTTTTCCAGACATGCCAGCATGGTGAACAAGCTGACAGCATCTGTCTAGTGTGAGTGCCAGCAGAGGAGAAGGGGAGTGAAGCAGCAGAATTGCTGAGAGTCATGAAGAAATTATGTGGGGCTGGGACAGACTTCCCTCTGGGTCTTACCTATGTTTTAAAACCTGGAATGTAGTCTCAGAGTTGATTAGAGAGAGCTTCTACCTTCCTCCAGCTCCATCCCTAGCCATGAGACAGTATCCTAGCTGCTGAGTTGGAGGGACTATTGTCATCCCAGCGCCTCTGCTATTATTTCCCCCCTAGGAAAACAAGCATGTGGCTCTGTGCATGGCGAGAGAGGATTTGAGTATTGCATTCAGGCCTGGATCTCTGAATGGAAAGACTGAGCTCTGCACACCACTGAGCGAAGCTCCTGCAGCTTTTTGCCCAGAAGCTGTGTCTCCTGTGCCAACTCTTAGCCGTGCCCAGCTTTCCCAGAACATCATGCAAAACCATCCTGCTTTCTGCTCCTAACTGCAAGGAGCCTAAAATTAGGATTAGGATATGTGGGTATTGTCACGGTCCAGCTTTGGAAAAACTGGTTGATAGGAGTACACCACTGAAAATATCTGCCACGGAGATGATCCTGCAGAGGTCATCTAATGTGAAGGAAACAGCTTTTGTCTGAGTCTGCCAGACAAGAAACAAAAAGACCTTTTTCTTTTTTTAAAAAAACATTTCAGCTTCTGCCTGATTGTTGCAACTGTCCCATTATTTGCTGTATCATTCTTCGCCTTTCTGCGGGAGGGACGTGGAAGGCAGCCCCGCTGTTTAATCACTTGCCTTTACTGCTCACTTGTGGCTAATACTTGCTCTTCAGCATTGCAAGTGGAATGCAGTAGCACTGCTTTGCATTACCCCGTGTTGCTGAGAACCAGGCCAATATCATCAAAATTCAAGGCATTCCTTTCCCAAACGCACTTTACATGGAAAAGTACCCTTAACTCTCTCTAGCCCTGAATACCAGGCTTGAGGGCCTCTTTACCTGCCAATGATGCTGGGCAAGCTTACAGCCCAGATAAATCACAGGCAGCTGGGGAATGGGCGGCGGCTCTTGTTTCACCACTTGAAAGGCAACTTTCAAAAATTGGTTGGAATTCAGCCTTTAATTTTGCACCCACAGATTTGAACCCATAATCAGATGTGAGGCTGGATCTGCAGATCTCATCTGCTGCAGTACTAACGCTGTCACTATGCATATTGCCTGACTAATCCAAAAGAACAGTTAGATAATTAAACGTCTAAATGTTTTTCCCACCACTAGTTATGATCGGAGAATTAAAAGGCATTGGGTCTCTGCACATCCCCTGGGTAAGCAGCTTCTTGTACCACTCATCTCTTGGTCATTCATTCGGTATCTGTAAGTGCTCCCTGCAGCTTTCCCATTTATCCCAGGCTGCTTTCCTAAGAGGAGCCCTCTGACATGCTACTCCAAATGGAATTATTATAGAAAAGCCCAAATCCACACACTTCCCCAAATGAGACTTCATTTAGAGGGGATTCTTTAAAACATATTTATTTTCTTTCCCTTTCCAAATCCAAACTTCAGGAAAATTTCAAATGCAGTACACACAGCAGTCATGGCTCGGGGCTGTGCCTGGGGGCAGCTGGAGCCTCAGCATTGCTTCCAGGGGAACACTGCTCCACACAGCCCGGCAGAAAATTGTCATGTTTTCACCAGCATTCATGCTACAGCAGCATTTGGAGGAGGGCATGGAGGGGCTTTATGGCATGGCCTTGTTGTTCTTGTTGTCACTGGTGAAAAAAACCAGTTAAATTAAAAAACTGCAGCCTCTGTTCTCTGCTTAATGATGGGGAAAATGGTCCTCTGGTATGTTTCCCTACTCGAAATGTCACTCCACACCTGAAAGAAAAAGTAAGGGAAGTAAAATGGAAAAAAAAGAAACATGTTTTTTCATTTCTTTCCTAAGTGTATGTAGTAAGTCTGAAAGGGGAAGGTATATTTTTGCTGGGACACTAATTGAAGTAATCACTGAAATTTGTGTTTACTGCTGGATGATGTCACATATAAACAACTTCATTCACAGAATGATGGATCCCACTTATAGAATGAAGTCGACTGGAGCAAAATGATTGGACTTACCTTGAAGTAGGTGATTCTCACAAGAACTGTATTATTTTATTAAGGAAAATTTAAGGCTCTGTACAGAAGCAACTGATGCTTCATCAGGTTTTGGATGTCTGCTCACCTCTCCTGTGGGAGTATGATCTCAGTGATCTGACTGATTTCCAGCTGGAAGTGAATGTCGTCTGGGTGCGATCCCAGTGTCCAAACACACTAACTGTGGATGGTGGCTGGAGACTTCTCCAGAGAAGCCAGCCGATGCCAGGAAGACATCACTTACAATGAAGTCATTGGATGGGAGTCGCATTTTGCTCTGAGGCTGTGGTCTCAGCTGCATTTCTCAGTCTGGATCATGATTAATGCTGTGTCCAGGCTAAAAATTTAGATTTTTTTTATAACTGGGCACTGAATTTGCTTTTTCTGTTTCCTGACTCATTTGAACCTGTGTCAGGCAAAGCCTTTTTCCTCCCCTGGAAAAGCTCTGTAAATCTCTTATCATGCATCCTGGTTGGTAAGCTTTTGATTTTCCTCTTCGTCTTGCCTTTCATTCTGGGACTTGCAGTACATGTATATTTGTCACAAGCACATACCTCTTTCTATATCTTGAGAGTAATTTTCTTCTTTCCATCCTTCTGCATTCATTACCTTGCTTTGTTGCAATTTAGATTGTAAAATCTATGGGGTAGAAACTTTACATATGCGTGCAAAACACACCCATGGTGGTATGCAAACAATAACGCAGAAGGCATATTGTGTATTTTCATGGGCTGCCAGTGTGTTTTCAGGAAAAGCTCTTTTTGCAGATGGACAAACAGCATGGAAATCAAGTGGAATTTGTATCTTTGTAATAAGCTCCCAGAGACTAATTACTTTGTGCTCTTTGTCACGTTTAAACTATACGGAGCGCCAAGATAATGTCAGATATCATGAAGGCAGAAGCTAGGTGGAAGATCACTCACAAAAACTCCAGGATTTGGGCATTCATAATGTTAAATCTCATGTTCATCAATTTGCTAGGAGCAATGAAGCGCTGGAGGTACCCATCTCCCCAAGGACCTGTCGCAACAGGACCCTGATAGCTCGCAGCCCACTGACGTTTCCATAGAGGGATGCTCGCTCCAGCTTCTTGGCCCACTTCTCAGTAAGGATAATTGGATATTTGTTTTCTCTACTCGCATTTCCACTGCTTGTTAAATGCCATACGGTATTTGCTCCACATTTGCTGGCCTTAACTGTTGAGCGGTATTGCTGAATGCTGTTACCTGTCCCAGTGGTGGAAGTGGTGGGGGGTTTGTGAGGCCATGCAGGCTCCTTCAGGATGAAAGACCCTGTTTTAGGAATATCGGGTTTTATTATTTATTTAAAGGATGTTTTCATGACACTGCAATTTCTAACCCAGCATGGTGAGGCCATAAAATAATAGTGGGTCTGTTTAGAAGAATGTGTTTTATTTGGCACATTTTGGGAATAGCAGTACAAAGGAAGAAAATAAAGTTGCAATGTTTATGGCAGCTGGGTTCTCTGTCCGTTGGTAACCACTTACCACAAATAACAGCTTGCTGGTGCCCACACATGATATTTTAAGATCCGAGCTCTTAAAAAGAAGCTCTTAAACATCAGCAATATTTAGTGCTGTACAGCCTTCTGGCCACCATATAATGACTGCAGTGTTTTTTATGAAAATGAAACTCATCACATTCTGGGCTTTGCTTTAAGACCTCACATCAATCACTCAACCCCAAGCTGTGCCTCACACCTTTTCAATTCCCACAGGCTTGTTCTTTCCGTTATGTTAGTCTTAATGTCTCTTTTCTGCCTTCTTCCTTGCTGCCTACTCCTTGAGGAAATATACTCTCTCCAAAACTGTTTGCTGAACAATCCTCTTACTGATCTGGAGGAGAGAGGGAAACTTGGTCAAGTCTATAAGGCAGATACAGCTAGAGCACAGTTATTGACTGTTTCTTACAATAAAAATGAACCAGGCATAAGGAGTGAAAAGATCAAGGTAAGACAAGTAAAGGAAAAAATATTTTTGTCCCCCACAAAATAAACTGTGGGAGTCATTGCCACAGGATATAGTGAAGGACAGAAATAGAAATTATTTTAAAAAATGAACTTAGACAATGAATGAAGGCTGGATTCATCATCACTCGTTATGAAACACAATGACTCAGATGAAATGAGCCACTGAGAAAGCCCCCAGAAAGTTGGTAGGAGCTGTGAGGACCGGGCATCCACTGCTGGTCCTATGGGAAGTGGGATGGATCTGGCTCTTACGTGCTTTTCAATCATGGCACCCATAAGGAGTAAAACAATTACAAAACATAATTACAAACTGTTACAAACTGCATAAATGCAGTTAATTTAAGGTAAAGGTTTGCAAGGTAAGACACAGTTCTTTAACATTTTAATCTCTCCATTTCCTCCTTTCTGCCTAATATTGTCTTTCTTCTGCTCTGTCATGATGAATTTTGCTTACATGCTCCTCAGAGCTATGACTGTGTCTTTCCTTCTGTAAGGTTGTCTCATGCAATGAAAAAAAGTACAGTAGCTTTATTCATTCGCTTTTACTTTCTCCCATTCCTTGACAACCCCACACACTATGTCTCTCCCTTGCTCCTTAGTCTCCTCCTCTCTAAAGAGGGGACAAAAAATGCTCCTCAGTGTCTTTCCACCAAGCAAGCAAGTTGGTTGGGCCTTTCCAAAGCACTTGGTTCTGGCTTAGTCCCTTGTCATGGACCCTCCTGGTGAAAGTGGGGTTCAACAAGCAACGAGGCCAGTGCTCAGTGTCTGAAAACTCTTCCCACCAGTCTATTTTGCTTTGAAAACCTCCCACCCGCTGGTTGTTTTGAATTAGAGTTTTGGCCTGGGATCACTGAATTACATGATGTGGCATGAGAATGTATATTGCAAACAGAACGTAAAGCTGTTCTGTGGCCATTAGTTGCCTATACGGTGCCTTAGTGTCACTTTATACGTTGTGACTTGGATAGTGCAGGCTGCAGTCAGCTGAATTTCATGCACCAAGACTGTGCTCTTTCCCATCTAGATTATGATACCGTGAAGGAAATGAAAGGAAAGATAAGCCACTGCTTCAGAAACCTCATTTATCTTGTCCCTTCTCATCTGAGATGCTGGTATACAAAGAGATACTGATGAGCTTTGTTTCAGTGCTTTGCTGAGGATGCTGGGCGGTTGGGCGATGCTTAGTGCTGCTAGTCACCAGATGTCCCGATGCTGCAGAGTGCAAATGCCCCCACAGTAAACAACCAGGGACAATGGGGACACTAAGGAGGAGGAATGGGTTTGTACCAGGGCTAGTAACTGTACCTGAAATAACAAAGGGGCAATTCAGCTCATTGGGACGGCGTACTGCGGCACAGCGCAGAAAGAATGAATGAGGAAAGATTAGCAAGGCTTGGCTTGTGCAGGCTGGCACATGATAACATTATTGGTTCTGTCATTTGATGCCGGGTGAAGAATGCAGAAGGAAAGTGCTTTTAGTCAGCTAAGTTAGCATATGATGTCGGTAAGGTTGTTTTCTGGTATTTTCTGCTCCGTTCCCTTTTTCTGTCCCCCGAGTCATTTCTCTGCTCCTTTCATCTGGTGTTATTCCCAGCTATCAGGCAGCAACATGACTGTGGGATTCCTAGCATAGCAGAGTCAGTGCTGACCCAGCGGGGATCGATACACTCAGAAATTCCCGGGGTGGCTTACCAGCAGTTTGGGCAGACTTTGAACAAATCAAAAACTGAGTGTCTGGCCTGGGGCATTCGTAATGGAGGAAAGGTAACTGTAACATCTGAGGGAAAAAATGGTCTGATGAAGTTTTGTACACTGAGAAATTGGATAGCTCTGCTCAGGAGGGTGAGTACACATTGAGAAACGCAGGATTAGGCATCTGGGCTTGAAGACGTTGGTTTGTACTCTCCATGACATACTTTGTAAAACAGAAATCTTAATGTAAATAGTAGCAGATAAAGGATTTTTAAAATGGCCTGTTGCCATGAAGAAAAGGAGTTGGGCAAGCAAACAAGCAAACACAGCTGAGAGAATGAAGGTCCCATAACTCACAGTGCATTTGTTTACTTACTTTGGCATGAGACGCAGGTGTGAGTTCGTTCTTTGTTTCTTTCTGCAGGCTGGAAGAAAGCCTGCCTGCTCCTTGCCATGCAGGTAAAATAACTTGAGTACTGAAGAATATTATTTAAAGCTGTGTTTTGCCACCCTTTTTTTAATGAAAAGACACATTCCTTTTGGAAAAAGAAGTCCAAGGACCAGCTAAAGTTAAATAAAAATCTGCAAACTGTTTCATGCAAGGGTCTAACAATGGTTTTAATTTATTCTCCTCACTTCGTCCTGAAATAAGTGAAAATTTGAATGTTCATGGATTACTCTCCCCAGTTTTTCTTCCTGGCATAGATCTTTCCACATTTTCACCTCTCAGGTGTTGCAAATCTCCACAGGTCCCCCTGACTGCAGAGTCCTTACACGCTCTCTTCTTGATTATATTAGTCTTTTGTATTTTAAACCTTGTAAGGATTTTTTCATACGTCCTTTTTGATCTTAGCCATCTTAGAACCTTCTACTGAGAGTTTAACTGTATATTCTCTGAGGGCACTGATGGTTTGGGAAAGGGCAAAGTGTAAGAGCAGTAGCGAGGATGGCTGAGCAGAGCCCAGGGAATTGCTGCCGGCTACAGAGAAACCATTTTTGGGGAGGACTGCACACATCCAGCCTCAGGAAAGGGAGTTTAGTTTTCAGAACTAAATCCAGTGGTGGGAAGCCCTTCCTGGAGCTCCAGGTGTGCTTGCTGGGCCATGCTGGATCACAAGACAGGCGCTCAGGCCATCTGTGTAACCTGAATATCTCTCCTCTGGGATATATAAAGGGGAGGAAAGAAGTAATTGGAGATAGCAACCTGGGTGGACTGAGAAGCAGTATCTGGTGTGTGGAGATGGTGAGCAGGAAGGGAGAGAAAGAGCAGGGAGAAAGAGGACAAGCAGACAGCTGCTGTGTGGATGGTCCATGTATTTGGCTAATGATGGCAATAAAATAGGATTAGCTGCTAGTCCTGGATTGATGGCCATGGCAATTGCCAGACACTCTGCTTCCCTTCTGTGAGTAAATGAAGGTGGTGGCACGTGGAAATCACTTTTTAACACTAATTAGCTGGGTGTTAAGTCTCATCAGACAGTTAAGGTTTCAAACAAGCACAACCTGGGTATAATTGCAGCCTCTGTAAATTTGTTTGCCCCATTAATACCTGTCACTATCAATTATTTAATTCCTTCTTAGCTCTTTGAATGCCTGTTTCAAGCTGAGCTTTACATGGATTTATTTGTTTCTGCTACTGCCAGACAATATCAGGAGCTTTTCAAACCACAAGATATGTTTCCTGCTCTGTGAGCTCTGTAATCTGAAGGTAAGGGATTAGGCAGGAGATTTAAGAAGGACAATGAGGATGGTGCCCTGATACATCTTTGGTTTGATGTTACAAAATCTGTGGGCGATTTTTAGGGTGAGGGCAAGCCCAGGTTTGAAAGGGTTGATGTTTGGAGGACCTGGTTCAGAACTTAGAGATGTGTCTAGGAGCTCCCACCAAAGCAAATGGAGCCCCAGTCATGCAGGAGACTTCTGCTCCTGTTTATACCAGCAATGAGAGAACTGGAGCAGCAGGAAAACAAACTCTGGTTGTTTGGGAGAGAGGACAGACAAATGAGGTGGCCCCGGGGAGCGGAGGGAGTAGGAACTCAACAGGGATGGCAGCAGAGAGGGTTGCTTGTCCTGGAGCACCAGGGAAGTGCAAGACAGAAGAATCATCTCCGCCAGGCTGATAAAGAAAATAATAATCAGGAAAAGTCTTTATTAGAGCTGACTCAAACATTTTTGCCATATCTTAAATCAGAATGTTTGCTTTTACTGCTGTTGATTTTCTTTTTTTTCTGGCTGATGCATCTCTGCTGAAATTTTTGTGGCATAATTGGTTCCCTGGTAATTTGTGTGCGTGCCCTTTCAGGAATAATATGGTCCTTCAGGACAGCTTTTTTCAAAAAAAAAAAAAAATTAGTGACACCTGTTTGATGTGAGTGTTAATTGGAGAGTGTAGTAAAGGAGTGGGCTGACAGGTGAAAGTTCTTCTCAGTCTCTATGTGCTTGTCTTTAATGCTTTTAAGCTTATAGTATTAAAATAATTAATTAAGGTGGCATTTCTGTGGTCAAATGGAGAATGGTCATTTGGCTCGCAGCTCTTTGCAGCTGCTCAGCTGACATGTAAGCAAGCATTTCTGTGCAGTGCATATGTGGCATGCTGCAGTCCTGGTGACTGAGTATAGGAGTTTATTTTGGAAACTGCTAATGGCTTTGTTTGCACATTTATTCCCCTTGCTGAGAGAGGCTGCAAACTGTTACTCTGACCTTTTGTCTTACTATGATAAGAAGCTGTTTTGGAGGAAAGTGGGTCTGGTGCTTTGGACAGCCAGAAGCCTGTGTAAAGGGCTTCAGCCCATCTACGCAGAGAGAGGTACGATGCTGTTTGCAGCTGGAATCCATAGGTTGGGTAATATTTGCTAGGGTGTATATTTAGAGCTTAGGTATTGGAAATTAGAAATAAAAAGAGGCTGATGCAAATACTTATTTAAGGCACTGGATTGCTGATTTTGAGGGTCCAGTTACGGAGGTCTCTCTGACCATGCCAGGACTGCTTCAAGTTGACTTCCAATAGAGCAGAGAGGCACATGTGGAGGGGAATGTGCCTTCCTCCCATCTTTGCTGGGGAACCCTGCAAAGCTTCCAGATGCCAATTGAAAAGGGGCTTTTGGTTTCTAAAAGGGGAAATAGCAAACCACCCTGAAGACGGAGCAGCAGCACGCCTCACAAATTCTTCTGTCTTCATCTCTTAAATTTAGCTGCAAAAATTAAAGTTTAAATGTTAATTTTTATATAAGAAGCAAACTATAAATTGTGCTTTTTCTTTATTTTGGCACTAAAACTGCAAACAAGGCACATTGTATTCCCTTCGTAAATTAACCCCAAACAATTAGCTCTAATTTACTTTCAAGTTTTGGTAACATTGGTTTCCATATATGTCCCCAGCTTCTATTAGTAAAAGTCTAGTTATATGAATCATAATTTATGACAGGGAGGACTGAATTATGAAGATATTCTTACTGTAAATCCTACATGGTTGTTTTTCTTGGTTAAATAAGTCGCTTGAATCTGGTCATTTAAAAAAGAAGGAACAGTGCTTGTTGCTTCTGCAGTGTCCTCTTCGCATCGTGCATATAATAATACAAAAGACGAGTCATATTTCCATAGCTGCCATTCTAGAGTGAACAAAGCTTGTTATTAGATGTCTAGCCTAGTTTGTTTGATTTGAACTGCAGTCAGAGGGATGAGTGCATGCCTGACACTTCTTCTGCAGTAAAATGTCTAAAGCAATGCCAGCCTGGGCTCCATTATGGGAAGCTAGTAAAATCCATTCAGTATGTTCATGAACAACAATTCTAACTTTTAATAAACTTACAAAGTATATAACCACTTTTGGCTGCATATGTGGCTGACCGTTTTTGATGTTTAAAAAAAACAGTGTAGGTTTTCTTAGATATGGAAAAAATACTAGCAAAATCCATATTTGTTTTATGCAGCTGAGCCTGTTTATATTGCCCATGCTAAGGGTTATATGCCCTCAAACAGGAGAGGAATCTTGTCTACAGCTGTTGTGGAGATCCTTTATTTTAAAAGATGATAGAGAAAAAGTGAAGAACTTTCTTAATGATTATATAAGTAATGAGAACAGAAGACAGACCAGGAACAATGACTTTAGCTCAGTTCCTTGAATCCTGGAAGTACTTCAAGTACATCCCTGAGCTGACCCCCGTTGAACAAATAATGTGAATATATCTTTAAGTTTTATTAGCTTCAGTGGGGCTTACACATGTGTTCAATAACAATGTATAATAAACGCTCTGCTGCACTGGGGCTCCAGGTTTACTTTTTAGGTCATGGATAACGGTGTTTGTCCAGCTTGTCCTGATAGTTACAGATGAAACCACTCTCTGTGTTCAAAGTAGTATTGTCCATGCTTAAAAATGTTAAAGAAATAGGCAAAGTGCATTTCTCCCTCTCAGATTCCCTGGAGATGCCTGTCTCATTTGACCAATGGTTTGCCATCCTTGCTGGTGCTTCTCAGTGCATCAACTTGAAGTATGGTGCCACTTAAAAGATCTCTGATCTGCCTCCTCTTTTAAGCTGTAAGAATTTCACACCAAGGATATTCTATTTCCAGCTCTCAGTCCAAGCTCCAGTAGGAAGTGGCATTTCACTGAGGTTGCTGAGAAGCCACCAGCTGGTTAATGGGGTCTGCCTAAAATGGGAGCAGACTAATGTCACTTATCCTAGAAATGTAAACTCTCTCTTGCTAATGTCCCAGGAAATCAATCAAGAAGGCATCTCTTCTTACAGCTGTGAAAAACAGCAGACCCCCAAAACCAGGGCAGCTATTTCAAGCATTTTTTGATGCTCCTGTAAGTCACCCAGGAGGGCTTGACAGGTCACTGTTGGGGTAGAGGAACACAAGGAGCTCCCACCTGGGGCATTTATACTGTAGCTATGCTCTTTGTTTCTTCATTCTGCACCCACCCACCCAAATCCAGAGGAGAGAAAAGGGAGATAAGAGGGACTAAGGTTAATACGCCCTCCAAATCCTCTGTTAGGTGATTAGCAGAACCTAAACTCTCTGACAAAAACTTAATATGGCTTTTGAGTTGTGGCTAGGACAGATGTTATGGATCAATTTTATAATCAAATATTAATCACTTCAGATATTGCTGTGCAAGCTCCAGGCATTGCTTATGTATCTCTTTTACTTTATGGAATTATTTATGTATCTTTAGGTATGCACAAACCTTCTTTTGCCACAGCAATTAGTTAAGCACCCTAAAGGCTGATATGAATGGCAGACAACTAAGACCAGAAATCGGTGCACAGAAGTATCCTCTACCACATGCCTTTACTGCTGGCTCTGCCAGAGCCCTGTCAAGGCTTCCTCCAACGAGCTGTGTTGGCCAGGCTGGAGGGATGCTCAAACTCACACCCAGTGGCTACAAACTCAGCCAAGACCAACATGGCGGGAGGCATCCTGGCCCTGTGTCTTTCCAGCAGCAGGAGGAAGTGGTTTCAGAGTTCCTCCTTTGGGTTCATGCCACCCAAACGTGGATATTTTTTTGGTAAATAAAGAATGCATGCAGCTTACTTTACTTTGGTAAACACAGTGTGAGTGTATGTGTAAGCTTGACACTAGCAGAGTTCGTGACTTTGAGAGGCTGGTCTGGTAGCTGGGGAGCTACCAGCAACCACAATGTGGTTTTAGCGTTTCAGCCTTTGCAAGCAAAGAAGGCAGTATTAAAGCCATCAAAGCTGATGGAGCAGCACAACAACCACAGAAGATGTTAACAAGATCAGTGCAGAGAAGATCATAATGGGCCAAAAGCAAGAAGCCTACATACATGTGAGATCCATTTCTAAATGAGGAAAAAAGAAATATTTGCATGTCAACTGCCCTAACACATGAATAAGCCTGGCACAGAAGAAATACATCCTCCCAGCATTCACCGTGGGAGAGTGTCCCAGTTAGGGATCTGCCTCTCCACCACAGGGTCTTACCTGTTTCGAATTTTTTCTTTTTTGGCAGTTGGACTAGACGATCACTGTAGGTCCCTTTCAATTGAAATAGTCTATTTTCTAATGACTTCCCTCCTCTGATCTTAAGTGAGTGATTTTTGACCTGGCTTTATAACACAAATGTGTCAGCAAGAGCATTGGTGTAATGCAGGATCTTCCATGCACAGGCAACCCCTTTGTAGGAGACCTTCCAGGCTGCTGAAGGCTAAATCCCAATATGCCAAATAATAGGGATAATCAATAAAAACTCCAGATGAGGAGGAATATACTGGTGGCAAAATGGCACTGCTGGATGATGTAATTAATCTGTGGTACTGTAGTGTGTGCGCAAAACCAACAAACCCATACCTTTTCCCCAAATTATGGAAGAGTATGGGTAGCTGGGAACATCTACGAAGTGACTTTTGCATTCAAGTCTGGATTGTAAATACAAAATATAACTGGGTTGGTTTCACTTAAAGAATGAGAACAAGATGTTGCAGATTGCTGTAGCACATGCAGCAAACCAGGGCTCTTAGTCACTGTCAGTTGTTTTTCTGGTGGCTGGCAGATGTCACTTGAATTTTCCTAGCTAACTAGACTGAGTCCCAAATATATGCCCCCTAATCAAATTGTTATGGAGAAGAGATTGTTCTCTTCGTGCATAAAGATGTTTTTTTTCATCACTGTAAATTCATGTTTCCTTCGTGAAATCCCCACTTTGGGATGTCTTTAAACTGTCTCTTATGAAGCCTTTATATAAAGGTTCAAGGTTATTACCTGCTAGTAGTAGTTTTCCTTAACACTTCACATCAGACAGCGTAACTAACATTTTACTGTTTATTGGTTTGCTGTCTGGGGGAAACTCTACTAATTTTTTTCCTGAAGATTAATCAGGTCATCCAAACCAGACATTAGTATGAGGATGAAGTCTTCTGTAAACAGAATTATGTTTAATGGTCCCACTTCCAAGTGGTTCTTAGCAATGTTGCATTTCTTAAAGCCTTACTGTGGACTTCCTAATAGTTTATGATGGTGTGATGTTTCTAGTCTCTGTGTAAGAGCAGGGAGCTACTGCCCTCCCATTTCTACTGTCAGTTGTTACTCTGTGTTCACCGCTCCCGGAGTGCAATGAATTTTTGCATAAAGCTTCTGTTTTTCTGAAGATAAACTAACACAGTTTGCATACATTTCCTTTCCTTTATGATTTTTTTTTGTTTTGGTGCATTTTGATTAAGATAATCTGTCAAACAAGTGCGTGACTGGCAGTGACAAAGTGACCCTTGTGCCATCATTGGTTCCTGTCAGAACATTTTCAGTAGTGGTCCAGTAGCATTAAAGATGGAGATGAAGGGAGACAATATGGCCCCAATGAAGCTAATTGGAAAAACTCTCATAAACTTCAGCAGAATCAGGGTTTAATCCCTGCTATTTTACAGTAAAGCAAAGTTATATGGGAGAGAAGTCTTTAAAAAAAATTATTAGAGAACGGTTGTGATCTTGCATGTCAAATGTATTTAATTATAAGGATTTTTCCAGTATCTCTAGAGAATTTAGGGACATTCTGTGGGACCTTCTCTTCTGTTTGGAAAATACTTTGCCCATTGTGGGCACTAGGAGAGGAAAAAATTGAAATAAGCTGTCTCCAATTGCAGTTGGAAATGTAATACAATGGGAGAGGGCTGAGACCCACAGGGAAGCCAGTGGCAGCACTCCCATTGACCTTAATGGGAGCTGGACCACATCCCACACGGCCTCAGAGACATTTGTGGGAAAAATGTCTACTGTAAAACTGAAAGATGAGAATGAAGAAACGCATGAATTTCAAAACTTTGTGGCTCAAGTGGGGTCAGCGCCAAAACCTGCTGAAGCAAACACAAAGTCAACGGTCAGGATGACTTTGTTTGACTCTGTTATGTCTGTCTTTTTGTTTTGCAGAAAATTTTGTCAGTTCGTTAGCTACTACTCTTAGAAAATATCTGTTCATCACGCAGATATGTTAGCAACATCTCTTCTTTTTATAACTGATATACGGGATTTTATCCAAAATCATAGGAGAGAGGTTACTTCTGTGTTTGCAATCCTCACTAATGAAGTCCATCAGCAGCTCGTGACTTCCGCTCCCCGGCAGTTCCCCACCCAGAGATCCTCAGGAGTGTCTCCCATGGGATCAGCCAGCAGGTGATGCGAGACCTGTGGGCAAGGGCTGGGTCATCTTGTATCCTGGGGACAGGCTGGCAAAAATGGGGTCTTGCAACGATGGCATCTCTGATAGTGCAAGGCGAGGTAGACCACGGTGGTGTACAAATGCTGCCGCCTCACTGGTTTTAAATACAGCAGCAAAATGAGGAGGAGTTTTTCATTAGAGGTAAAATATTTTCTGGGTTTGAAATGCAGCTGAGGAAAAGCTTAATGCTGAAAAGCCATTTGCTTCACATAGAGGAGAAGGAATGCCTGAAGGACTGCAGAAAGGGGGTGAAAATGTCTTCTACATCAACAATTCAGGGCCAGCAAAGGCCAGAAAGCCCTCAAGCTGCTATTGTCTGCTTGCCATTTTGTGAAATTATGGAAAAAGATCTCCACTGTGATTCAGTTCCCAGCAGTCAGGTATCCAATGTACAAGTGTGGGCAGTGGAGAGCTAAAGACGGTATGAACACAGAGCTTCATCCTGAGTACCGGGATGAGCTTTGCTTTGTGTCTCTCCAAGTGCATCAATTCTCCAAACTACATGAAAAACTTTCCAGAACTCCCAACAAAGCAGGGCTCACCAGCTTTGGAGGAAATTTGGAGGGTCCTCACCCCCAAACAATGATCAGACAGGCAAAGACCAATTAAGTCATGGCAACACGCAGAAATAGCACAGCTCCCAAGAAAAGGGTTGCTTGCACTTTCAGAAGAACTTGCTAGAAGCCACAACGCATCTTGGAAGGAACAGGGATCGTATTTCAGCCTTGGATTTTAGGCACACGTTGTGACAGCCTGCGGCAGACATGCCAGGAACTTCATTCCGTAAATCACATTTCTTGCAAAGGAGGCCTCTGTGCTCAGTAGTAGTAGCATTTGTTTCTTCTTTTTCTTGGCTGCTTTGCTTGGAAGTAGTGTAAAGACTTAACCCTGGTGAGAAGGACCTGCAGAGAAATAATGGAGTATGTGAGAGCTCCGGCTTTTGCCTTGTTAAATGAAACTCGGTCTATATAAACACCCTTGAAAAAACCCACTGGTAATGCTGCAAACACAGGATTCAGCAGCGGGCTGTTTTCATTTAGCGTTTTGGCAGCATTTTTAACAAGAATATGTTTTGTGTGACTTTCAAACCAGACACATCATCTTGGATGAACTATAATAGTAATAAAAGCATTGCAAATATCTCTATTTCTAACCCAGGTTTTGCTGGAAACATCTTACTACTTAGAGGAGAAATAGAGCTTTCATGTACCAAGTGTAACAACTTGCTTAGGAGTGTGTACTAAAGCATATTCCTGTCTTTACTCACACTCCAGTTTTACTCTTAGTGTTCCTCCTTTGGTTTGCTCAGTATCACACCATCTTGTTCTGGGTGGCTTTTACTTTCATCTAGCCATATTGCAGAAACTTCAGAAGCTAGTAACCTGATGTACCTTGCCTTTTCCCTCTGAAGTATGTGATGTGTTTAGTGTAATAGTGTTTGATATACACAAAGGCTAGCATCTCCACAAACGATTTGTTTGTAGAGAAAAGTCTGCTCAGTCAGCTGCTGAGGGTGAGGACTATCTCTGCTGTCAGGTAAGAAGATGCTGCAGTCTGCAGTAAGGTCCCCTTTGAACACTTCTGAATAAATATTTTGTGAAGAAATGTATATATGGAGCTATGATGTTTCGCTTGACTATAGTGGCAAACCTAAAACAAAATATGTAGAAAATGGTAGTGGAGATAGTCATCACAAAAAGGGTTTAATTAGCAAAAGCACCTACTGATTTGTGGAACATAGGTGAGCAGTTGCGATCCGAAGTTCCTTCCTCTACTGGAGATACTGAACCCTGTCATCAGCTCTCACAGGCAACCACCTCGCGTAATCCTCTGTATCTAGCTGCAGCCTAAGGTTAGGTAGGAATTTTCACTCGCTACCATCTAGAAAGATATTTCAGAATCTCTCAATAGCTAGAAACTTTCTAACCTTCAGCTAACTTCTGTGTATTCTACATTTTCCTGTCATTGCCAGCTGGTAAACTTGGCATAATTTGACATTGTTAATCCTGAGCAGCACAACGCTATTCACTGTACCAATGAAGTCAGTGTACTTTTTTTATTCTGGTCTGTTCTGATGCCCCTTCTCCCAGAATGGACATTCCCAGTCCTTCCCAGTCTTATGCTATCAGCAAAATTCATCAACATGCTCTTATTTCCTGTGCCAAGAATATTAATGAAAATATCTAATATATTCAGCTCCAAGACCGAGCTTCTGGGAGCTCTCCTCTTTGACTCCCTCCATGCTGACTGTCCATCTCTCAGTTTCAGATGATATGTCCAGCATCCCCAAGAATTTCCCTCTGCCTCTCTGGTGAAAGAGCTGCCAAAAATGCTGGGCTCTGCTCAAAAGCTGGGGGAAGCCCCCCATGACTGCTGGCTTGTTCACCGGGGCAAAAAAGGCTCTGCTTTGAGACACTCCTCCATCCCCAGTGCCTCATACCCTCGTACCCTGCTAGCTTCTGAACAGCCACTGAAAGGTAGTAATGGTGGGTGACCAGACTTAAAAAAGCCAAGGGTTTGATTTGTGTTTCAATTATTTTGCTATACAAAATACTGTAAGAACATAAAGGAGCCCTAAAAAGTCATAATTTCCATACTGAGCACCCTTTTAGTATATAAATGAGAAAAGTAACCAACTGTTGACTTCAAAGGCTGTGCCTAAAAAAACCTGAAGGCAGTCTGGAAACAGGTGAAGGAGGGAGTGAATGGGGAGATGACTTAGGTAAGCTAAGCTCTGCAATGCTACGCATTTTATAGTTTACTGATGTGGCTGAAATATGCTGTAAGCCTCGTCTACATTTTGACATGCAAGAAACAGTCCCACTCTGTAGTGCAAGGCCAAGAAGTACATATTTTTAAAATAAAGATGATTAGAAAATGGAGAACTCTTGAAGCTGGAGCTGTCTTGGAGCCAAAACACATCTTAATAATGAAGAGTTGAGTGTGAAAATAAATTGCCTCTTCTACAAAATGGTTGGGTTTATAAGAATAATAGATAATGGGATGTGTATCACCAAGATCCCTCCAGTATCTCATTGCTTTGATTAAAACACAGACTTGCCATCCATGAAGGTATAGATTCAGTATGTTGTCAGCTGCTTGTTACCAGTGCAGCTTTTTTCCTTGAAAATGTGGCATCTGCAAAGAGGATCTTCCTCTGCTTTGGAGCAGAGCTTTCCTTTGAGGATGCCAATTGTGTTCTGCACACCCCAAGCAGCTGCAAATGCAACCATTGACCATAGCAAAAGTCACCGCCTGCAAACTCATTGCCTGCCCCTGTGTGGAAAACCAGAGACCTTGCCCTGCCCAAAGTGTTTGCTTTTTCACCTCTGTCCTCCTTCGCCCAGCAAAGTGAACAGCTCTCCAAGGTCAGTGAATCATTGCACATCGCAGGATATTTGAGCATCACAACCTGAAGAAGGAGTGAGAGTGTAGTACTATTGTTGTGCTGGTCATTATTTTACCCCGTCATGTACCATAAGGCGTGCAGGGAGTTAATGTTGTGCTGGGCTATCACTTGGAATTACAAGTCAACCTCTTTGCATGAACGCTGCCCACGCAACGGGGAGAACTGTCAAGCTGCAACATGCCGGAGACACCGAGACACACCTATTGGAATGGTGCTTCGTCTCCCCCTTCGCCTTTCCTTGCTTTAGCCTTCAAAAGTTGAATGGAAAATAACAATCAGGTCATATACTGTTTATTTTCAAATTTTTTGTGCCAAACACAATAAACATTTCCGGCACCGTGAAGTGTAGACAGTCACAGAAGCAGCCTGCTTGCAGTATGTTTTCCTGCTGATTTGTGACTGCACAGCTATGGCTTTTTGCACTTTGGGCTTGTGGTGGCAAGAGCAGTCGCAGCCCTGCGTATGCTGCGCTGTGGTGCTTTGGTTTTATGTTAATATTGCAGTTTAATGATGTTTGATGCAGCATGGTCTATTGTAACACGGGAGATGGGATGGGGGTGTTCTCAGAGAGGTGCCCATGCCCTTCTGCGTGAGCTGTGATGGTCTGAGCATGTCGCCAGGAGCCAGGGACTGCTGAGAAACAACTTCAGCCCAAGAGATGTTGCTGGTGCTGTTGGCGCTATTGTGTGTTTGCTTCCATAACCCATTTGGTGCGAATCATCTCTCTCCTCTAGCCTGTTGGGGTATTTAATTGAAAAAGAAATTTGTCACAGTAGTGCTGTAGTTGTGTAACCACAGGCTTTGCAGAGTGACAGTACCACAGCGTAGGAGGATAACCTCTCAGAACAAGGACTGTACAAGGAGCTCTTGGTGTTGGGAATGAGCCCCCTGTGAGCATTGCCCTGTGTGCTTGGGGCTGGGGAGGACTGGGGCTGCGTCTGGCCCTGGGACAGGGCCTGGGGCTGGAGTGCGGGGACCAGGGAGTGAAACGGGGGAGCAGTAGTGACAAGTGGCTCCAAAGGCTCTTTCCTGCATGGAGCCACCAGCAAACCTGGGATGTGCTGTCCCTGCTGCTGGTAATACACTACAGCTGGTGTGTGCCAGAAGCTGCTCCTGCCACACTGACCATGCTTTATCTTCTTTCGAATGTTAAACTGGTCTAAATAAAAGATTGGATAGCCAACCTTAGTTTAAGTTACTCAGGAAATTCCTGTATAGTAAATTTACACGATGTTTACTGGCTATTCCGTGCAAACTCTCTCCGACAGTACGTGCATCACCCCGCGCTTCTCTGTGTGGACAAACCATTAGTGCAACTGTACTGGTGTGGGGAAAGGGCTCTTTAATGAAGCAAAGTTATAATGAGGTTCTGCGGCTGAAAGCTGAAGCTGAAGAATTCAGACCAGTAATAAGGTGTGCATTCTTGGCCACTGGAGAATTTAATATCTGAAACAATTTGCCTAGGGACATGATGAATTCTCCCTTTGAAAACTTAAATTAAGATGGGGTTATTTTTTTCTAAACAATCTGGTTCAACCAGAAGTTATGGTCTTAATGCTGCTGTTACTGTGAGCAAGTATATGACCCAGGCGATGCAAGAGTTCAGGCCAGACCCTGCAAGTCTCCACTTGGGTGAAATAAAGCGTCTTGAATGGCATATTAAAGCATTGCTTCCCTCATGTTTTGAATCTTAACTCAACCTCCCCTGCATGAAGAAATGGGGAAAAAGTGAGAACAAATTACATTTTCTGAATTGTTTCTTCTGTGATGTATTTCTACTTTTTTAATCTATTCCTCCAATAACTTCTCACTGACATTAAGTGTGTTTGACTTAAAAGGAATCGGATCACCTTTGCAGAGCTTCCTGATCTCTCTTGTCGTGGGGAATGAGTTATTATTGTCTGCCTGCTAGAATACCAGCTGTACTGGGTCTGGCTGAGATGGAGTTAATTTTCCCCACAGCAGCCCCCATAGTGCTGTGCTGTGTCTTGGTGGCTACAAAGGTGTTGGTAATGCAGCGGTGTGTTGGCTACTCCTGAGCAGTGCTGGCACAGCACCAAGGCTCTCTCCAACGTCGCCCCCACCAGTAGGCTGGGGGTGGGCAAGATCTGGGTTGGGGACAGAGCCAGGACAGCTGACCCCGACTGACCAAAGGGGTATTTCATACCATATGATGTCTGCTCAGCAATAAAAGCTAAGAGAAAGGGTGGTGTGGTGGTGGGCATTCGTTATTACAACATTTGTGTTCTGGAGCAACCGCTACACCTACTGAAGCCCTGCTTCCTGGGAAGTGCCTGGATATTTGCCTGCTGATGGGAAGTAGAGAATAAATCTTTTATTTTCCTTTGCTTCCATACATGGCCTTTGCTTTATTAAACTGCTTTTACCTTGACCCACGAGTTTTTTTCCATCTTATTTTCTTCCCTTCCCCTGTCCTGCTGAGGAGGGGAGTGATAGACCAGCTTGGTGAGCACCTGGCATCCAGCCAAGGTCAACCCACCACACCAGTGCTAAGGGATAATTCACCAGGAAATACCCCAGGCCAAGTAATGAACTGCACAGTACAGCAGCCCTCTTTCTACTCATTTTCTTGCAAAAACAGTCCGTGTGCTTAGATATTTAAGGAATGCAAAATAAAGTGTGGTGGTAGTGACTTTGAGCTATTAAGTATATTTTTCTACTCTTCCCTTAGTATACTGCTGAATAGAGGGGAGTTTTCCAAAAGCCCCTATATTTGGCAGGGTGCAGACGGAGTGCCCTGGCTGGAGCAGGATGCCTCCTTCTCCTCCTGGTCCCTTGTAGAGGAGCTGTAGCTGCAATGCAATGACATCCAAACCACTGTTACCTGCCCAAATGGCCCCTGAATCCATGATCCCCTGCAGATGAGCTGGGACAAGTATGGGCATAGAAATGTTTACTATACCACTGGAAATACCTTGGCTGGCAGGAGCTAACAAGGCTGTTACCACAGCTGTGCTGAACAGCTAGTAACAGGTTTTTAATGAGAAAGAAGAAAAAAGGCAAGAGAATCTTTGATACAATCCCATAGAAGCATCCCCTGCAACCCGAGTACCCTACATACTCTTTCAGCATTGTATAGATCTCCTAAAGTAATCCAGTAATGATGATCTAGATGAACCCCTGTACTTATTTCAGTTGTTTCTATACAAGAACACTGAAGAAAAAGGGAAGAAAAGGTTTATATACAAGTTCTACTTGACTTTTCTGTCACTAATGATAGTGGTGAATGAGCATATACAGGGAGTGCCAAACTTAATTGTGTTGTATGTGAATAATGAGTCTTCTCTTAATACTCTAAATCAGAAAGTGCTTTTTGGGGAAATTAATGTAGTGATTCCAGTATTTCCCATGATTTTACATTTAAATTTATTCAGTTGGCTGGTTTGATTAGCCCTCAGACCCTGTCCCCACAACTACATCAGTCAAACTCCCTCTCTTGTGCTTTAGGAAATCATTCTAATAAATGCCGCTAGTTATTTTAACTTGTTATTTTACTGTGAACAGAGCAGGGCTAGAGCAGAACTGAATTACCAATTTACTTCATGAGAAGGTCTTGTAAAAAGCAGGTAATGCCCAAGGCATAAAATACTGGAAAATGATTCTTTGATTTGTTATCAGGCTAAAGCCAGGATCCATCCTTTTGCCAATGCTAAATTATTCTTCATTGTGTATAGTGCAGCTTCACAAATTTGTATTACTTTTTCAAGCTTCTTGCCCAGTAGCTATCGAAACTAACAGAAAAATTCATGCTTTCATTTCAAAAATGGCACGCTTTGGGAAAAAATATATTTACCAAAAAGAATTTTCATTTTTGAAGGAAAAAGAAGACTTTACTGAAGAGGGTTTTGGGGAAAACGGTGTATGTTTATCTCCCTGTGTTTAGTGAAAATAAACAGACAGAATTTTCCTTACAGAAATTCCCTTTACTGGCAATGAGGTGTGGACCTGAAAAGCTCTGCTGGGTTGTGAGCTGGCAGCTGAGAAAGTTCTTATGTTCTTCTGCCTTCGTGGCTTTCATCATCAGAGACGTGCAGGATGGCATTTTAAGGTTGTAGCTCACCAGGAGACTATGCAGTAAGTTGGGAAGAATACCCTCTAGACAGGCAAGGCAGTGAGATTTATACAAGGAATTTCAAAGCATGCAATTTGAGAACTACATGTAGGTAATTTTTGCTGGGCAGATGTTTCTTTATTGGCCTGAGACACACACTGCATTTTAAAATGCTTCATGCTGTTTGGCCAGTAAATTATTTAATGGAACAAACAGTTAATCTTCAGTGTCCTAGCCTTGACTCTGGCTCTGCTCTTCCAGCTCATGCTTACTCTAGAGTAAATGTTTCTGCTGACAAATTCACAGTGATTTTTCATGTTGTTGACGTGGTCTGGCACATTTCTTCAAGGAAAACAAATCTTTATATTAAAAGGGGAATATTCACCTAAGGAGAAACTGAATAAAGGCTGGATGTTTGGGTGTACCTTCCATCAGAAGAAGAAACTCATCCTTATGTTTAAATCTTGAAAGATTTTATTGACTTCAAGAAAGAAAAAACATCTTATTAACAAGAAAGAGAACATACCATAAGCTCCTGACAAATATGTGAAAGCCTGTATATTTGTACTCCTTCACAGAGCAGAGCTGGAACCAAAAAATGGAGAAAGATCATCAGTAAACTTCCAGTAGATGAGGCACATGTGCAGTGGCCAGAAACACTCATCATGGAAAAATTAGATGGTATTGACAACTAGCTGCTTATACCCTTTTTTTTTTTTAAATGTTATTGCAAGATGTAGAGGGCCTGGCATGCTGGAAACACTGTGAAAGAGACTGTCCCATCTCAAATGAATTTATAGTGTCCCCAGGACAGATAGCAACAGAGCTGGCACTAGACCCCAAGTCATGTCCAGATATTTTTGCCTGGTTGTAAAAAGGATTCCAGATTGACTGAAGCTTTTTTTTTTCTGTATGCATTAACTGAAAATGTCATTAGCATATACATATTTCTTCCTTCTGCTGCTCTTCCAATGAAAGGATTTCCCATTTCAGGTTTTAGTCCAGCAGGTAATAAAACATCCATGTTTTACCTAGGGGGGAGTGCTGACATGTGAGGGATGGTCATCAGCTGGGGCATCAGGTGTGACTCTTTTGGGATGTGGGTTCCCCTGTGACTAAGACTCATCAGGCACAACCTCCCTGTCCATTGGTGCTGTTGCTGTTAACTGTGATACTGTAAGAGCAAAGGGAGACTCACCCTGAGGTGCTCCCTAGCAATAGGCTCCACTCAGTAATAAACTGATAGGAGCAGATACAACCAAGTGTGTAGAACCGAGCCTTACCCTAGCACAGCGATACTCGGAATGGAAAACTGATCTCAGGGAGATTAGCTGTATGAAAGCTGTACCCAGCTCCTGCACGGAAATAATTTCCACTGCTTATCTGCAAGCCCCTCTACAGTGTGGGTGAATTGAAGTCAAATATTACACTTTAAAAGACAATTACATGTCCTTCACTTCCTCAAGCCCCTCAAAAGCCAAATAGTGCTATCTAATCTAAACCACCCCAGCTCTTCTCCATCCCCTCAGACACATGCTGTGCATTACATTTCTGCAGAAATTCATTGCAGTCTGGTTGAGCAATCCCTTTGAAGTCCTTGGGAGCTTATCTGTACTCCAGCAAGCAAGGGTGTGTCTCCCAGCCAGCTTGCAGGCGACCCATAAAGCAGAAATTTATCCCACAGGCCACAGGTGCCTCTCAGGATTTTTTTCTGAGTTTTTCTGAGAAATCTCCAGAATTCACCCCAGAATAAAGGGCTGCATCCTGAGGCTATCACTTTGCCTGAGGTGCTGCCAAGTGTGAGTGCAAACATAGTGTGGGACACATCACAGTGTCTTGTAGGCGTGGTCCATGTGAGCGTCAAAAAAAAAAAAAAAAAAAAAGCTTCAAGAAAGCACTGAAAATGGTTATAGCTGCCTTTTGGTACAACCAAGCAGGCAGAAACAAAGTGGGGCTGGCAGGAGGCATCTGGCTGGCTCCCCACCAAGCTCTGGCAAATCCGGCGTTTCAGAGTGCCGTAACGGCCCAGGTGCACCCACCAGCATCAACCTTTCCCTGCCCAGCTCTGCTCCTGCTCTCCAGAGGGTATCCGGACCCCGCTCCCCCCGCCCCTACCCCCAGGGTCCCATAGCCATCGCCATTCTCACCCCTTTCCTGGTAACCACAAATGCCTTCCTTAAAAAAGCTGGAAAATGGTTTTACTGCCACAGGACAGAAGGAAAAAAAAAAAAAGTCTGACATTAATCCCAAGATGAAGAAAAGGCTGAGCAAGTATTTATGTTGATTTAAGGCTGTTCTTGTTACATTCTTGAAACTACTGAGGTTATCTTGTAATCCATCTGAATTGCAGCTTGCGGCATTTTGAGCTAATTTTCAATTGTGCTGCGTTTAACTGTTCTTTACCTCTTTCTGCCTCCCAGTATATGTGGAAAAACGTACATCAGGTTTTGGAACTTCAAACCTATGGCCTCTGAGGTGTCTCTGCATGAGAAAATGGAGACAGAACATTCCTTGAACAGAGAAATTTTGGGGGCTGATGAGACTTTTGACCCTGTTGAAAGGCAACGCTTTTACAGTGCTGGGTTTTGGCTAGAGGAGGGTTCAGCTGAGCAGCGCTCTTTCTGTTTATTTTCTGAATGTTTTGAGTGAATGCATGTCTCTATAGATGTTTAGAGAGCAGCAGCACTGGAGATGAGGTTTATTTATTCGCAAGATATGTATCGTGCAAACAGCTGTGAGCTGCTTCTCCTCACTGCTGTGTTGATGCAATTCAACTCCCAGGAAGAGGTGGAGCAGCCTCCCCAGGAGCAGAGGTCTGCATTGCCTCTGGTCCAGCAAGTATCTTACTGCTGGGCTTACCAGCTACTGGAGCTGGAGATCTGTGCAGCAGGCTGAAAAGTGGATGAAAAACTGAATGTGAGCTGGCAATGTGCACTCGCAGCCCAGAAAGCCAACCATGTCCTGGGCTGCATCCAGAGCAGTGTGGGCAGCAGGGCGAGGGAGGGGATTCTCCCCCTCTGCTCTGCTCTCGTGAGACCCCCCTGCAGTGCTGTGTCCAGCTCTGGGGGCACCAACATCAGAAGGACACGGACCTGCTTGGGCGGGGCCAGAGGAGGCCACAAAGATGCTCGGGGGGCTGGAGCAGCTCCCCTGTGAGGACAGGCTGAGAGAGTTAGAATCATAGAATCATTTAGATTGGAAAAGACCTTTAAGATCATCGAGTCCAACCATGAACCTAGCACTGCCAAGTCCACTGCTAAACCATGTCCCTAAACGCCACATCTACAAACCTCTTAAATACCTCCAGGGATGGGGACTCCACCACTTCCCTGGGCAGCCTGTTCCAATGCTTGATAACCGTTTTGGTTAAGAAATTTTTCCTAATATCCAATCTAAACCTCCCCTGGTGCAACTTGAGGCCTTTTCCTCTTGTCCTATTGCTTGTTACTGGGGAGAAGGACCGACACCCACCTCTCTACAACCTCCTTTCGGGTAGTTGTAGAGAGTAATAAGGTCTCCCCTGAGCCTCCTTTTCTCCAGGCTAATCACCCCCAGTTCCCTCAGCCACTCCTCATAAGACTTGTGCTCTAGACCCTTCATCAGCTTCATTGTCCTTCTCTGGACACACTCCAGCACCTCAATGTCTTTCTTGCAGGGGGGGCCCAAAACTGAACCCAGTATTCAAGGTGCGGCCTCACCAGTACCGAGTACAGGGGGATGATCACTTCCCTAGTCCTGCTGGCCATGTTATTTCTGATACAAATGAGGATGCTCTTGGTCTTCTTGGCCACCTGGGCACACTGCTGGATCATATTCAGTTGCTGTCGACCAACACCCCCAGGTCCTTTTCCATCTGGCGGCTTTCCAGCCGCTCTTCCCCTAGCCTGCAGCGTTGCGTGGGGTTGTTGTGACCCAAGAGCAGGACCTGGCACAGCTGGGGATTGTTCAGGCTGGAGAAGAGGCAGCTCTGGGGAGACATTATGGCCTTTCAATACTTAAAGGGGCCTTATAAGAAAGATGGGGACAGACTTTTTAGTGAGGTCTGTAGCGATAGGACAAGGGGTAATGGTTTTAAACTAAAAGAGGGTAGATTCAGACTAGATATAAGGAAGAAATTTTTTACAATGAGGGTGGTGAAACACTGGAACAGGTTGCCCAGAGAGGTGGTAGATGCCCCATCCCTGGAAACATTCAAGGCCTGGTTGGACGGGGCTCTGAGCAACCTGATCTACTTGAAGATGTACCTGCTTATTGCAGGGAGTGTTGGACAAGATGATCTTTAAAGGTCCCTTCCAACCCAAAACATTCTATGTTTCTATGATTCTAACATGGACACATGGATTTTGGAAGACTTTTTTTTCCTCTGATGAAGCTAATTTCCTTCTCCCACCATTCTCTCATTAAGAGAAGAGCTCCAAATGGGTGACAGATTTGTCAGATTTTTGGATGCGAGGCATGAGGAGGAATTTTCTCCTGGGCCCATTTGGTGATCTTCTTGGCATCCAAGAAAATGAAGCCTTAGTACTGAACCTTGAATGTGACATATCCAAGGACCAGACACATTTTCCTGGAGGACAAAGCAACTGAATGTCTCTAACCAGACGGAATCACAGCATGATTTTTCTCCGGGATCTTTTGCAAGTCATTTCCCGAGGAATGTGGGGATTAACCCCATTTTTCACATCCCTTTGGAAAATGCTCCTGGTCTGCTCCTTACCCCCAAACCAGCAGAAATCTGGGGATCTGAGGCAGACAGGTATGTGCAGAGAAACCTTGTATTTCCACATCATGTCCTGGCTTCATGGCAGTTTTAGTGAGAGTGCCATATGAGCACCTGCCTGCCTTCCTTCAACTTCTTTTCCCTTTTATCCCTTCTTCTGCCTCTCCCCATCCCAGGGGACCTGCCGACCCCAGGGCCCCTCTGCAGTACAGGAGTAGACTGATCGCTTGTCGCTGCCTGTTCTTTTGTGAGACAGGGTTAAACAGTGTGTTATTTCTTATCCTGTAAATGATGTTTTTCCTGTTGAGCACGATTACAAATGCAGCTCCTTTGCTTTTAGCTCAGTTTTTCACCTCTTGCTTCCCCCCCACTCCCTCTTGGTTGTATGCTGGAGATCGCAGTAGTTTCTGTTTAAAATGTTTCAGCTTCTCTGCTTTCCAGAATTTAACTGGGAGCCTGTTGCTACACGCTGAGCTGGGTGGGACTGCCGATTCCTTTTTTTTTTTTTTTTTTTACCCTCAGAAGGAAGATTGCTGAATATAAGGCTGCAGGGAATAAAATTTACAGGAGAGAAATTGCCTTGTACATCTTAACATAGAGCTACCTCGCTGGCCAACACAGTATTTCACCCTTTGCATGCCATGAAAAGCTCTGAGTGCTAATGTTTTCTGTAACTGAGGGTTCAATGTCTCTCCGGTCCCTGACTCCTTACTACAATTCTCTTGTCCTCTGTGGCGAAAATGAAACTCGTTGCTTTCAGATTCATTGTTGAATTGCTCTTATTCGCATGTAATGAGGCTGCATATGCCAGTAAAAATTGGAGCCCCGCTTAAAAAGCTTCTTTTGTGAGATTTATCATCTGTTACTGATCATCATTACGGCCTTTTTCAAAGGACGTGCAACATTTTGGGACCAATCCAGCCCGGGGAGGTGGAGAGAGGAGATGGCTTGTAAGAGGCCATCTCTTGCAAGCCCCCCCACCCCCCCCCCCGGGTACACCCGTGGGACAGAGTCCTGCGTGTCCCCAGCCAGGAGCCAGGGGTGCGCTGTGCGGGACAGGACACAGCACAGCAGGCCTCCCCCATCCTCCCGCACATGCTGCTTCCTCACAGGAAGCATCGTGGGGGATCTGCTGGGATGTTTTGCTTTTTTTTTTTTTTTCCGCCTGTGTTTATGCTCTTAGGACCTGATCTTCCCAAACAGCCGAGAGCCAGGGCCAGGAAGCACTACTGCTTTTTGTACATGGCCAGCTGGAAGGCAGCGCCAAGCGAGGTCCCCGAGCGCTCGGCGCTCACTCAGCACCTCACAGCTGAGGGGGAAGCGTGCGCTGCGAGGTGGGATAAGCCGTGTGCCGGCTTCACCTGCATCTGCACAAATCGATGTTGGCGGGGATGGCTGATCTGTGACCCAACCCACCTTTCCATGGCAGGGCTCGAGTGCGAGCGTTGTGCAGTTTTCTCAGTCTCCAAGCTTTTGGGCAGCTTGCTCTCAGTCTTTGTACTCACCATCATTTCAGACTGAATGAGCAACAGCTCTAAGACTTTATAAACCTTGTTTATAACATTCCTCTTGCTCAAAACGCTCATGTTACCTGCTCATCGAATGCAAGGTGGTCAGATAATCAAGTCCTGTTGGCTCTACAAGGCTCTCCTTGGCAAATTAAAAGAGCTCTACCTCTAGCTAACATTAACAACCAGCAAAAGCATTTCTGCACATCCACACAGACCTGCTGTATTCCTCCCACTAGAGGACGGTAGCTGGTGTACTGAGCCATCAGTAGCATTTTACAACAGAAGCAAGAATAAAACAGCCCTACCCTTCCTGTAGAAACATGTTCCTTTCTAGTGGTTTTCACATAATGAATCCCAGTGAATATTTAACTAAGTCTCCCCTGTAATCAAGTTTCTGGCCTCCTTACTGGTATCCACAATGTAAAACATTTCCTGATCCACTGCGCTCAGCAGCCCTGGGAGTTTCGGGCAGTATCTGTTTCTCTGGCTGGCATCAGAAGAACTGCACGATTGTTATTGGGTTTTCCTCAACCAGCAATCACTGATACGACCTTTGCTATCCTTTAAGAGATGGAATGGATCTTTAAGACCTCATCTTGGTCACCTAAATCAAAAGCAGGCCTTCTATTCAAGCCCTGAAATATTGCTGTATATTCATACATACATGAATATTCATTGATATGTGTATGAATATTCAGTAATGTAAGTCTAGATTTCATGCAAACTGAGCTTCCCTGTAATCCTCCCTTTAAAACACAAAAGTGTGAAGGAGAAAAGTGTGTTTCTGGGTCCGTGTGAGCAGGGAAAGAGGACGGTATCGGTCTGTGTGGTGACTTGGGAAACCTTTCTATAGTAAAACCTATGACTTTTGTTTAAGGAACTTCACGTGCCTGTATCAGATAGCAAATCCCTATTTGCATTTGGCCTTTACCTGCCTGACCATTACCTTTTCATCCCATTTTCTGGACTGTAGCTTGTGAACACGGTTACAGAGTTAACAAATGAGGGCTGTTAAACCTCTATGCATCTCTGTTTACGTGAAGGCTTTCTCGGGCAGGTCACTGGCTTCTCTCCAAGGCAATCCAGTTTCTCAAGTGAAATTGTGGGTACCTTAATCACCTGGCAAAGTGGAGGAGGAGGTCATCTTACAGTGGGGACTGGAGCTGATAAAAGACACGGCTTTCACTGAGAGTGAGACACACAGGAAGAAGCAAATTCCTGTGAAAACTATGGTAGGAGATAGAGAAGTGAAATTATGTGCAAAGGATGGGGAAAGAAGAAAGAATATGAACTGCTTGGGGAATGCTGACTTAAAGATGTCTGAGGGATGAGAAGAACGAGGCAGGGAAATAGTTGTAGTCATTTAGTGCTTTATCACCCAGGGTTGTGGAAAGTAAAAAGATTACTTTTGATTAACTTTTTTGAACTGCTAGAGTGATTGTGCCTCTTTGCGTCTGCAGCTGGGCCTCTGAAAGAGTGAACTGGAAATGTGGAGCTTGGCACTGCAGTGAAGGATGTGGGAAGCAGAAGGGGTCTGCAGGGACTCGGTGGTGTGGGACGGCTGGGTCACAGGACCCTGCCCAGACAGAACAGAGTGCCTACACTGTGGATCCCTGCCATATAGTTTTCTGCCTCTTCCAAGGTTTAAACTGTAACATGAACCCTGGTGTAAGACCGACTTCACACCTTCTGCTCTGAGGTTGTGCCTGAAAGTCAGAGCACGCTTGCTGAACCCTGTGGTGTCACCAGAGAAGAATCTGATCTGATGTAACATTGCAGGGGAAGCTGCCACAACCACCAGTTGGTCTAGTTAGACAACAGAGCTTCAGTAAAACAAACCAGCGTGTATTGATCAACTGGCAACAGAAATAAGAAGTGCATGGGCCAACAAGCCAAATATATCCAAGATCTGTAACAGAAAGACAAATTGTCTTTGCAGCCTTTGTCTTCTCATTTTTATAAGTCTGGCTCTGTCTTGCTGTGCCCTGCTCAGTGCTGAAAAGGGGTTTATTCACATGGTTTCTCTGAGGCCTGCTTTAGGGGAGCTCACTGTTAAAAGATCTTCTCCAATGGATGCTGCTTCCCACTCATTTAGGAAAGATACTATTCCCCAAGAGCCAGAGGTGCTCTACCAGGATGGTGTGTGACAAATTCTTTATGAGAGAATACATAATAAATTGAGGATTTTCTTTTATTTTGATTATTTAGTATTCAGTATTTGCATTATGGAAGTGCCTGGAGGTTCCAGCTGAGATCAGTGTCCTATTGTTCTAAGCCATGCATAAAAACATGGTCAGAGATGAGGAGCTTACCATCTAAATAGATGAACTGGATAAAGGGTGGGAGACAGGAAGCATCTATTATTCTCATTTCATAGCTGGAGAGCTTGGACACAGACAAATTAAGTGCCTTTCCCAGGACTGTGTAGGAAAGCCGATGTAGAAGGGCAGAAAGCATCAAATATCCAGTATCCCAGCGTAATACTCTGCTCATAACCCAACACATTTCCTGTTTAAATATATCTTGCAACAGTGTAATAATAACAACAAATATTTTTTGAATCTTTTCCTTAAGACATACAAAATGAGAGGAGTACCAGAAAGGTTACATGGCTACAAGGCATAACAGTCTGGAGGGAGTGTTGATACTCAAAATGCCATTACAAGACATTGACACGATAGTAGTGAAAATAATCTGGGTTTTTTTCCAACTGCTTGGCCTTACTGCTTGAAGAGGTATCTCTTAGAAGATTCTGCTGTGCGTAATGCAGAAGGAAATCAAAAATTGATAGGCAAAAGCAATTAATTTGCCATCTTCTGTAGCTTATCCAAAATGAGGTTTTTTGTTGATAAACACCTGGTAAAACTATCCCTTTATGGGCTGGGAACTGCAGCCCCCCCCCCCCCAATATATCTTGCTGCAGAAGAACTTGGTAGCCCATCTACTTCACACTTTTGTGTATAATTACTGGATCTACTGGCATTAAAGAAATTTTTATCTCAATTTTTCAGTTTAGCAGCATGCTGAAGTAATAGCGATGGAAGTCTCTCAGTAGCAGTTTTTATGTTAGAAAGGGTTCACATTTATATGAATATGAAATGACTTTCCCCTAAGACACTGTCAAATATATAGAGCAGCAGCTTTGCCTATCTTTGAAAAGAAAAAGATTTTCAGAAGTGGGTCCCTATGATTTGCTTCTTTGGCACCCTGAAAAAAAGTACAAAGCTGCCAGGAAAGGGAGCCATAAATACTTTGGAAACCAGGTAAATATTTTAGCTGCCAGAGTTTGGGTTTAGGCACTTAGCTTTAGAAGAACTTAAAAAAAAAAATAGTCTTGGACATGTATTTAATTGTATCCAGCATGGTCAAGCAAAAGTTTTGGACAGGACAGCTTGAATAACAGGGCAGAAATGTTGCTTCCCGGTGTCTTCTGGGGAGAAGATAAACGCCCTGTGATGTGCGTGGCTGAATTAGGATGTAGAGGATATTTCCCCATAGTTCTCAAAAACTTTAATGTGTGGGTTTTCGTTTTATTTTTTTTTAAATTTATTTACTTTTCTATATTATATACCTATTTTCATCAGATAGCTAGAAATGTAACACGCTAGCAGTCCAGCACCTGGAGAATAGAGGAGTACTGGAGGATTTGCTTCCCCCAGGTCCCTGTGGCCTCCCTTGCCATCTGCCTGCGACATGGCAGGAGCTGGGGCTTGTTCCTTGCTGGGCTCCCACGGAGGAGCCGGTTCCCCTGGAGCTGTAGTATCTCCAGCACTTAAAAGAAATGTCAGAGGCTCTGTAAGGAATAGAACTGAGGAGTGCTCAGAAGCTCTGTGTTGTGTTTTTTTCTAAGGTGACTTTTTCCACAGTACTCAAAGGCATTGGTTGCCTATCTCACCTCAGCTCTCCGTAGACAGAAGCTCTCTGTCTTCTGCTTAACCTTCTACCTTCATCCCTAAAAGCCTTTGAGTTGGGCTCTTGCGCATCCAGCCCAGGAGCAGCCTGAAGCCAGGCACATCTTCACCTTTCCCTGCCAGGTGAAAGAGATGCCGGGTGGAGATGAATTCATCTCCTCACCTCTGCCTGCTCCATAGTGGAGATTTGGCTGATCCCAGCTGTGGAGCCCCTCGCTTCTACCATGCCCCTGTTGAACATTAACTGTGTGCCTGCCTGCGTGCGGAGGGGGGACCAGGGTGCAGCTGACAGCAGTGACAAAGAGCTGGCAAGGCTGAAAGATTCAATTTAACTTTCTTTCTCCTCCCCCGCTTCCATATGTGAGGGGGGACAGCACTGTTCCTGCTTTTGAAAGTTGCGGTGCAAAGGAGCATTGGTGTCCTCATTTTCCTTCCTCCCTATTGATGTATCATTGCCAGGATGAAAAAGGACGTCTCAAGAGCTTTTGAAAAAATGGGTGACTACTCAAGACATTTTATAAAGGAGGAAGAATGGGAAAGAAAATAGGACTCGGTAGGGGGTAGAAGGAGCCTGAATGTGTGCCTTGTCTGTCTATTCTTTCCCCTGAAACCTGGAGCTGTTGTTCCTATTTCAGTTCAAACTGTCACCTTTAGTTCATGATGGCTTTACTGCCCTTGCTCCTGAACCTCAACAGATTGGGGCTTATTTACCTATTCACACTCCGCTGTGGAACCTCATTAATAGGCTTATTAGCCACACCATTCACGTGCAGGAGGGCTCACAGAAAAGATCCCAGCCACTTTGAGAGGAGGAGGAAAAAACTGTAAAGAGATTATGCTCTCATTCAGCAGCCTAACTGCTATGAAAGGCTCCCTGGGCCCACTGAGATCTCTTGAAGCCTAAATATGATGACAGAATTGATTCCCCCCCCCCCCCCCCCCTTCTAATTCCAAACATGCTTCTGCTTTTCTCAGATTGAGGAGTTGGGCTGTTGTGGGCCACTTTAGGAGAATGTGGCTCATTTAAGAGAAAAGGCTGCTATTGATAGACTGCTATCTTTTCATCCCGAAAAAGAATAAATTCTGACAAGTGCTTCCAGACATTGGAAATAGGTGTTCTGATTTGTCATTTTTAGTGGAATGCTTCCTTTTCTTTCAGAGTATGCAAAGATATCGATGAATGGGGAAAGGTATTGCAGCTTCCTGTGCCGAACAATAATTTATGTGAGAATGCATTAACAATGTTTTCAATGGGCGATGGACATGCCCGGAGCTGGGAAAATTGGATCTTGACTGTGACATCTCAGCTTCTCAATTAGAACATTCAGATGTCTGTTGCTTTAGGAACAACAACAAAAAAAAATTAAACCTGTGTTTCTAATCAATTACAAATTTGCCTGCCATCCCTCATAAAGCCTGCATTACTGCTGGCGATGGTGGGAAAATATTTTCTGGGAAGTAAGTGCATATTCTACAGAAAACTTGTTTTCAAGTTTTCAGTGTCTGGAAGTATGTAAATAGAGAGTTCCACTACACTGTGCGGCCACAGTCCTTGAAAATCCCCTTGATCAATATTGCATCAACATATAAAATGTACAGCAGGGCTACGCTTAAATAAAGTAACATTTAAATTGATCAGCGCTGATTTAATTTCAGGCAACCACCGCTTATTGATTTTGTTGTCAAGCTGATTCTACAAAGCAAGCATTACATGGAGTCTGTATTAGCAACCTTTTAGTTAATGGTATCTAAAGTAAATGTTTTATTAAGTGAGTATCAGGTTAAGTTATACTGAATTTTGAATACCAATATTATGCAGCTTTAAGTCTGTGTGTCCAGGCAAATGATGTTTGCATAACTCTTTGACAACTTTCCCTGTTTGGGAACCACACACACGATTGTTTAAGGTGCCCAGTCTGACAAATTCACAAGGCAGTCGAAATTAGGCTCTGCACTGAAGGGCCCCTAAACCGAGGGGGATTTTTTGAGTGGGTGTTACCCAATCATTGCTAGCTGGAACAGGCCACAGGCCAGCCGCGGCTTCTGAGCCAAAAAAACTTCTGGAGAGGTTTTTTTGGGGAAAGTTGTTGAGCTGGTACCACTTTTGTGTGAGGATTTAGATGCTGCCCAGCATCACCCCGCTGGGTGGAGGGAATCAGGGAGGCACCGAGCCGGCTTGGCCGGGCCCAGACGCATGTGGGACACACCGCGCTCCCCAACTTTCCTTCCCAACCCGTCGGAAAACGTTCAGTGGCGCAACCCAAGCGGGGCTGCGCGGGATTCCCGCACCCGACAGCGCGGTGACCGCGGTGCGATGCGCTTCCCCGCTCCCCTGGGGACGCAGCAGCGTGGGGGGGGTGGGGGAAGTCCTGCTCCCTTTTTGCCCCCTCTTTAACGCCGCTTCTCAGCACCCCCCCCAACCACGTCCCCGCCGGGGAAGCAGCCCCGACTCCCGGTTGGGGGGGGCTGCGTTGCGCGGGAGCGGGGCCGCGGGTTTTCCGCGCTGCACCGCGCGGCGGGGGAAGGGGCTCCGCGCCGCAGCCGCCGCGATTGGCAGAGCCGAGCAGCGCCGTCCAGGAAACGGCTCGGGTTGCAGCGGGGGGAGTGACCAGGGGAGGGAGGAAGGGAGCCGGAGGAGTGCGGCGGCAGAGAGAGAGAGAGGGAGAGGGAGGGTGGGTGGGAGGGAGGGAAAGAGGAGGAAAAAAAAAAAAACCCAACCGAAAAACCACCCACCCACCCGAGGGGGGTTGTCGGCTTGACAAAGCTGCGGCGGCTCGGGGCGGGCGGCTGGATGGAGCGGAGCGGGACCCGCGGTGCTCTGCTCGGCGATGCCCTTGCGGGGGAGGAGGCTGCTGGCGCCGGGCAGGGCGGGCTCGCCCCTCTGAGGCGGTAGCCGCTGCAGCCGAGCGAGGGGACGGGACGGGACGGGACGGGGCGCCGGGCCGGCTCCTGCCTCGCCTCCGCCTCCCTCCTGCCTCCCCCAGCCGCCTCCCGCGGGGGATGCGCCCCGCTGCGCCGCTGCCGGCTCGCCCGCCGGCCCCGCCGGGGCTGCCCGCGGAGTGACCGCGGCCGCGGAGGAGTTGCTCCCCGTCCCGCGGAGCCGCCGCTCGCCTCAGCACGCCGGTTGCGGGGGAGCGGACACTCCTCCCCGCCCCCCCCCCCCCCCCCTCCGCCACCTTTCCCGCGGAGCTTCCTCGCTTGCAGGTAACGGCAGCGGGTTGGGCTGCCCGGGGGAGCGGGGCGGGGGGGGCGGCCCCTCAAAAGCGAGGCGGTGGGGAAGGGCTGGTGTCCCGCCGTTGCCCCGTGCCCGCTCCAGAGCTCCGGCTGCCGGTGCGGGGCCTCGCACCTGGCGCACACCGGCGGCGGGGCGCGGGCAGCCCCCGGCGCGGGCTCCGCTCCCCGGCGGGGCTGCGGGTCGGGCTTTCTGTCACTTCATCGTCCCAGCCTGCTGGGTCCATGCCGGTCCCCCCCTCTCCGACCCCCCCCCCCCCCCCCCCCCCCCTTTCCCGACCGTTGGATGCACGGAAATTTTTGGGGACGGTTTCCAGCGGTGACAGCGGGAAAGTGAGCGGGGGATGAGAAAAGGGGGGCTCAGCCTTGGGGGAGCAGCCCCCCCCCCGGTTTGGTACCGCTGCTGGGGGACCCCGGGAGCGCCCCGACGGGCGCAGCCGAGAAGCGGGAGGTGCTGCCCCGCCGCCGTGCCCGGGGGAGAGGGGCCGGCGGTACGAAACTGCCCGCGCCTGAGGTAAGGGGGAAAAGAAATTCTCAGTGAAATATATATTTAAATGCAAAACGGCCCGCTCAAACAGCGACCCATTATGCGTTTGGTGTGAAACGCTATCAACATTTAAAACTTCATTGTCTCCTTTGTACCAAATCCCTGTAAATCTTCCACTAGCCTTTACTCATTTTCATCTGAAAAGCCTGTTTGGGCTGAATAGACAGCAATCAGCAGCCTCTGGACTTCTCTCTCTCTCTCTGGAATGTCAATTAAAATGCAGATTTACACCCCCCCCCCCGATCTCTTAGTGGCAAAAGACTTGAGAAAAACAGGATAGTCCTGGAAAGCAAATGAAAGAAGTTCAAACAATGAAAAAGTACTGAAGCTGCCAGCCGGTTCCCATTAGTCCTCCAGAATTAATGTTTAATAGCTGTGATGCTCAGATTTGCTTGGAGATTGAGCTATGATGAAGAGTCTTGTTAGATATATATGTGTGTATATGTATATATTTAGAGACGCGTATGTATTTGTGTGTGTGTATATGTATGTGTATACAAAGCTGTTGGCTTTAAAGCTTCGCGTACCTGGGTTTTTCTGATGAAGCTACTGGGCTTGTAGGGCGCTTGAGATGTTTTTTGTGGAGGGGAGATCCATATTTCATTCAGATTTTGCTATTCCCTGCCTAATAAAGAAAGATGCTGAGGAGTTATACAATGAGCAATGTATTGATTTGGTTAACATACTCCACAAATTGTACTTTCCCTGGGGAGTGATAAACATCGTATAAACAACAATGGAAGTAGATTAAAAAGAACACTGAGCATTGAATTTAATTAATGCCACTGCTGAACAAGTACTACTTGTTTGTGTGTGTGAGTGTGTTTAAACTGAAGTACAGCTTGGAGGAATTTGGTTGGGCTCCCAAACCAGTCTGCTTTCCCATGCTTGTCAGTTTGGCAAAGAAATTTGGGCAGGTATGTGACGAGGTGAAAATTGACTTGATGAGCGAGTGGCAAGGAGAGCCATCAATCATTGGAGGCTGACAACTCCTCCCCAAAGTGTAGGCTGAGAAGAGAGACAGAGTTCCCTTTCAAGGGGAAAAATAAACACTACGTGTGGCTTTCACTGAGTCGGAGACTCCAGGAGGGATTATGGTATTGTAGTCAGGAAGCCAGAATTGTGGAGGCCAAAAAGCATGCTGGGGCTGTGTTCCAAACATTGAGATAGAGGTACATAATTATCCAGCGCAGGAGGTCTTTCCAGAGACTCGTCCCCCAGCAACTGTGGCGATCAAACTATGAAAAGAATTTGGTTTCGTTTCATCTTCGTTGGACTCTGCTTCTTTTGGGAAGGGGCAATCCTTGAACCCGAGTCGCTGTCGTGGTGCTAAAAAGTCGTTTGGCTCCATGGATGGGTCCAGAGCTCTGATTTTTGCTTTGCTACACCTTTGCAAGCCACGGTTTTGAATTTTCTGCTGCCCTGTGGGTGAAGAGGCCCTTCGTTCTGCTGGCAGATGTTCAGGTGCAGAAGCCGGCAAAAGTCTTCAGGTGAGAAGATGCGTGGTCAGGTAGTCTTGTGCTGCCCTTCAGGATTTAGGATGAGGCTAGGAACCACAAACGTGCTTTTAATGGTGTTTAATCTAGCCTAAAAATCTGAACCAGCTGAAATGTAAGTGGAATTCATGCTGTTAGAGTCTGGAATACGTGCTAGGGGTCTGGTATGTTTTCTTTTTGCAAAACTATGATCAAATTTTGCATTTATATACATAGCCTTTAATCAGAGTTTACAGGATGATTTATAGAAATTAAATCAGCATTACATCCAGTCTGTTAATTAGGGTTCCTACCCACTATACAGCTGGATAAACCGAGCTACAGAGCTGTGGCTGTCAGACAGCGAGTCGGGCAGTTGACCTGGGTGGTAGCGTCCAAGGGCTTGCTCCGGTCCTTCACCAAACACAGACCGGTCCCAGAGACAGAGCTCTCTTCAGCTCTACACCTGCTCTGTGCTTATTTAAAGAAGTGCTCGGCAAGCTCTTTGCAAATGTTTATGCAGTGGTCTGGTGGTGTTTTCACTGGAGATTTAATGGTAGTTGCTAGCTTGTGGTCTGGGATGCTTGTGCTATGCTTAAATCTCTACAGGAGGGACAGAGCTTTGAACTGGTATCAGCTGAGGTGAAAAAAACCTTGCCCTGAAGTATCAGGGATTCACCTGAAATACCGTGTATTAATTATTTTCCCTACGTGCCTTATTTATGTCATCTACAATCTGTTCCTACTGACTCCAGAAGTTACTGTATATGCCCAAGATAAGAGACCTCAGCAGCATTTCTGTCCTTAGCACGGTGAACTTGGTTTGTACATAACAGGCAGCAAAAGGCTAATAGACTCTGAATAAACTTTTTAATGGTTGGCTTTATAAAGGGACAATATTTGTCCGTGTTCCTGTCTAGTGTATGCTGAGGTACCACACCACATCCAAATGACAGGGAGTTTTGAGAAGTTTGCCTTTTTCTTTACACTCTTTGCCTTTTTTTTTTTAAGGGCGAGGGCAGGAAAGAAAAAAAGGTTTTATGTTACTTTTCCCTTCAAGACGAGCTAAGTTTCAGTTGGGTTTTATCACATCTAAGATGAATCATTGGCCAGGTTAGAACAGTTGCTGCAGTTACTTGTTTTATCCATTTACTGAGGTTTGCCATCTTTTATTTTTGAAGCGGAAAATCAGGTCTAATTTTCTGGTTGAGCTGTTAAATCACCCTGTGAGGATGCTCTTCTGACCCTCACCTGGCGTCTTAGTGTGGTGGCAACAAGGTCCCCTGAAGAGAGTGCCACTTACTTTGGTACCACTTCTGTCTTCCATCAGCCCATGCCTCGATTACTAGTTGACTCCATTCATTTAAATTAGTTTCACTGTGAATGATGTAGACTTCCCCCCCCCCCCCCCCCCCCCCCGAAAAATATCAACAAGCATCATTGAGAGAGAAAAGAGAAACGTGTGTACATGCAGTTTAGCATATATGAATGGAAAACGATGCTGGGGAGGTCTCCTGTGAAACTGCAGTCTGTACCACACTTTATACAGATTTTAATTGCTTGTAATGCAAAGTAGCTAACCAGTATCCCTGCAAGACTGGAGCCTCTCACCTGTGCAGGACTCTCAGGCTTTAAAAGGACACTGAAGTGAGTCAGAAGGGGGTATGTCCACAGGGGAGCTGGAAGTCCTGAGGTGAAATAAAGTCTTAGAGATTATCCAAGTCTAAAGGGTATTTTTCAACTTTTTCTTGTGGAAAATTACTGAATTCTTGCAAATTCAGCTGGCTGCAGAACTGCCTAGGTGAAGGAATGAAAAACAAGACAAACTTACATAAACCTTCAGACAATAACAAGAATATAATTTGTATAATTGTGGTAATTTTGTAGCATTACGGGTTATGTGCCTGCACATGTGTGCGCCTCTCATTTTTTAAAAACTGTATATTTTTCTGTCAGTAAAATAGCTCTCTAAATATGTGCTGAGAAGTGATTCTGTGAAAACAAGGAGGACTTGGTTATGCCTCAGGTGATGATGGAAACTGCTAACAGAAAATGAAAAGTCACTCACTTTTCACATACTCTTGAAGCTGGAAAACTATTTTCCCCATCCTCCTCCTCCCCTCCCTCTCACCTCAGCTCTGTTTGGGGCTTTCTGAAGTTTTTTGGTTTGTGTTTTAAGATGTCTTTGCTGACAGTGTTAAATCTTTCTCCACCCCACAGCAGCCACCGTCGTTCCAAGGGAGGAGGTATTACCCTGGCCGAAGGCACTGCTTTCTCTCCATGCTTCTCTAGAGGTGTTCAGATGGGATTAAAGTCCATATGGAGATATGGAAATGGACCAGGAATTTACTCTAAAAAGATGGTCAGCTGGGATTTGGGTTGCCTTATCTGCCTGGTGGTGGTCACCATGGCTGGACTTTCCCTGGCTCGACCTTCGTTTAATTTAGTTGTTGAAGACACCACACTGGAACCTGAAGGTAAATCACTCTAGAATCCTTAATTCTGCAAAATAAGTTCATTCTAAATGCCTGAACGTCTGACATAGAAGAAGTCAACATCTTTATGTGCTTTGGCAAGTAACAGATTAGCCCTCAAGAGTTACGTTTTTTCACTTTTCCTACTCACACATGGGCTGTGTTCATGCAAGCACGCGTTTAATCTTATGCAAGCAAGTGGTGTCAGTGATTTCACTTGGGACTGTCATCACGTTGTATTATCAAAGCGTACGCCTGAAAGTTTTCAGGAATGGGTCTTTAAGGAAACCAGTCTGTTGCACTTACATATATGTTACATGTTGCTGTCTCAGGGAATGAAATGGCTGTATAGCTGCATGTCTTTTCTTAACCTGAGAAGTTCAGGGAAAAATAAATCCCACTGGCTTTCAGTTGTGTGGCTTGAATGTTTAATTTTGCCAGGCACTCTGCAAAAATGGTGTTGCAGCTTTATTGGTGTTTGTACTTAGCAATAGGGAAATTTATTCTAACTGTTAATATCCAAGAACAATCAGTACAGTGTCTGGATTGCAAGTTCTGGAAGTGTAAATGTTGAGATCTGGATAGCCAGGACTGGAGTTTATTACTGTGAAAGCAAAGGCTAATTGAGACCTTTACATTGGAAGAGGTGTTTTGATAAAACCTATTTTGAGCCTGCACCTGTTGCTAGGTTCTTCTAGGTATATCTGTTCCTCAAGCTTTGCAAAGTGTTTTTTTTCTTCTCTAAAGAGCTAATGAGGGGCTGCTTTTTTATTATGGAGAGCTGATTGTGTGTAAGAATGATTTTACTGTATTGTGTGGGATCTTTCCTGCTCTCTGAGCACCTGGAGGGGAAAGCAAGGCTTCCTTCATAAGGTTTTATCTGTCCTTTGGAGGAGTGATTATGTTTCTAATTACTTAACTGTCAAACCAATGTAATAATCCATACAGCATTTCTGATCCGGCGAGGTTGCTGGAGAGAATTTGACCTTTACACGTTCTACTACTCATGTCCACGGATACAGCTTTGTTTTTATTTAATACATTTTCACGCAAAACTTATTTGTTTCTATCCACTGCCTCTAAAAATAGACGTCACCAGCTAACACATTTTTAGAATCCGTTCCAAGTACATTTTTATTGATGGCAGGGGATGAACTATTTAGAGATGATGAGCCCTCTTCCCTAGCAAGCATTTCTGAATAAAAATTAACAAAGTATAACAGTATTGTCATCTGTCAGCCATAGAGATTGTTGATAGCAAAGACTTTTTTTTTTTTCCTTTTGAAGGTAACTCAAGAATTAAAAAAACCTCCAACTCTCATCACCACTTACTGTATGATTTGTTAATTGCACATCTGGTGCCTTTTTGGCTTTTCAGAGGAATGACAAAATCATGATGAATAATTCTGGTTTCAGATTAGCTGTTTGTAGTGAGGTCCCTTAGTTTTAGGGTTAAATCGGAAAGAATGTGATTGCATGATTGGTGGAATATTTTACAGGGAGAAGAGTAATGTTCTTTGAATGATGCCTGATAATTTTTCAGCTTTTCAGGGGAAGAATAGCTTTTATTATCTTAAAAAGCACAGTTTAAAAATGTTTCTTCCACAGTGAATATCCAGGGGGTGGAATCTGGGTTTTATCAAAGAGTAAATTGTTAAAAAGGATTTAAAACTTCTTCCCTGGGCAGGAATGTTACTGACATGAAGCAATTTTAGATGTGAGAACCCAAATTATTACCAGAAATGAGGAAAAAACAAAAAAAACCCCTGCTTCTAAGTTAATGGTATAATAAGAGCTTTTATGCTGCAGAATACAGGGAATTGTGTGGGATTTATATCTGAGATTTAGGAAATAAAACCTCCTTTATGTACTTTGTTAAACCCCTTTTAAAAAAAAAAAAGCAAGTTTTTACACAATCACCTTCCCTGGGTTCCATCACTGCCACCCACAGTCCCTCCAAGCTGAAAACAAAACAGAAAACCCTTCAAAAAATCTCTTCAAAGACAAAGCAGACTTCTTTTTTAATTTAGTAAATGCCATTTTGGCCACAGCTAATTTGGAGGGTCAGGTGCTCTAATAATGTAAATTTTTGGTAGGGCTGCTGACTGTGCAGTCATTAGAGCTATGACATTTCATACCAGCTGAGAAGGTCAGCGGGGCCATGACCTTTGGTGACACGTGTTGATCTGTTCCTTAGTCTTCCTTCATGGACATGCCCTAAATTTTGTCTTTTTTTGATGTTAGGTGCTTTTATTGTTACTATTTATTGTCTTAGTGACTCAGAATATTCACAAAGCTGTATGCAATGTTAACAGGAATTGAGGTTGTGGCTTTTCATTCCTTTGATTGTAACAGAGAATATGCTCTTGTCTCTTAGCTAAACATAACTTCAGGGATGTTTGCAACCGTTTTCTTCAGAGTAGCTGGTTAAGTATGTACTTTATAGAGTAATCAGCTGCATGGATATGTGCAGGATACGTGCAAGGCATGCATCGAGGTATTTGACTTTTGGTTATCTGCAGTCAATTCGATCTCTTTGGTAGCACGCTTCTCTTGGGTGCTTTCATAAAATGCTGGACTCGTTGAGCTCTGAATCTCATCTGGGACCATTAGATATTATCTGGTACATATGAAAGTATTTACACTGAAAATGGTATCTTGAGCCATTGTAAATGATAATGTCAATATTTATTTCATGGGTGCACGTTAAGGGCTGGATCCTGAGTATGGTTGTTACTGGTTGCTTTCTTCCTGAAGCAGTGATGTTAAAATCTGAGGCTCTTAGTGTGAGCAGAAACAGGACCTGTAGGAGTTAGTTTAGGGACTGTCAACTATCGAATTATATCTTGCATCAAGTGTTTACGTATGTTTTTTATCCTAGGAAGTATGAAGGCTTTCTCTTTAAAATATTTGGAAATAATTCTACCCCAGTGTGTACAAAGGAGCCATTCTCTTTCTGTGTACCCAGGCTGTGAAGGCCTTTGATGATAGCCAACATTTCAAAAGGGCTCTGACCGCACACATAGGTTGAAGGGTTACTTTGTGAATTGAATAATTAGTTTAGACATATATTTGATAAATAGCAAGCTCTCCTTCGACCTTCCCTTGCCCAAGCTGTGTGTTATCGTTCTGCTGGGTAGCTAATTTAGGCTCTTTTCCCACATGCAACGCCTTGACACTGTCCTTGGAGCACCCACTTAAAGCCCTCGCCTGGTGCAGTAACAATGTGTTTCAGTTCTTTTAATTTAGGTCAAATTTCAAAGGACTAATTTAAGCTTTCCACAAGGGATAGCCTAATTCTGTGTCCTGTGAAAAACACAGTGGTTCAAAATGGCCTTAAATGTGCATTTGGGAGGTTCCTACGAGCAACAGTGAAGGAGAGAGAGACCTTCTTTAATTGGTGATGTGTGCTTATGGTGGGCTCTGAAGTGAGTAATGAGTTGTCATTTGGATTTTAACTCAGTCACAGATATTTGCTGGCACTAAACAACAGACGAATATAAATACAGTCAGTGCGGTACCCAGAGCAATACCTTCCTTTTTGTACAAATGTTGCATAAGATGAGCAATATACCTTCATTTTTGTAAAAATGTTGGCAGCGCTTTACAGGTTAATGTCACCTGTGGTCACGGTGGTTGGCACAGTCCACTTGGAGATCCCTCCTTAGCTACCACGACCTGCCTGGATCAGGATGGGGGTCTTGTGATGTGCTTCCAGTTTGTGGGCAGGGCTGTAGCCTGTGGAGGAGGGATGCTGCGGTGTTGGGATGTCCCCTGTCCCACGGGGAGCACTGTACTCCCCATCCTGGGGTGCCCCATGGGTCCTCTCCATGCTGGTGCCACCCTGCTGTGAGGATGGAGGGCTGGTGGGACCCTCATGGTGGTCATCTTCTCAGAGCAGTGGCAGAGCACCAGGTTGCTGCTTCCAAGTGGGTAGGAAAAATAAAGCAAAAAGTTCATCCAGAGTTCCCTTGTTACTACTTTTTTGTCTCTTTTCTTTTTTTTTTTTATTACAATAATAGTGGCTTTGATATCTTCGAGTTATGATTAACAATTCAAATTGATAACAATTCAAATTGATTAATTAAATAGGAGTGTTTTTTGGTTTTTTTAAGGAAGGGCAGTTATCACAGCCTATTATAGAGGAATGTGACATCCCCACAGCTTCGATTAAAGGTTGAATGCCCTTTCAGGGGTGTCTGGTTCAGTAAGTTATTTGGCCCAGTGCACGAATGGCTAGCTGAGATTCTGGGGAATTGTACAAGCAGCCAGATTAAATCATTCTTAACGTGTCCATTCTGTGTTTAAAATCCACAGTCCTTTAGCCAGGGGCATAGTCCTGAGCTGCAAACTAATTGGGCATGGGTAGGGTTGTTGTTTACGTCAGTGTTGATGAGACACTGGGAGTTGGTAGTGTGTCAGTGTGGTAACTATTTTGCGAAGTACCACAAATAATTGCACGTTTCAGGCTTATCTGCCATACAATTGCAGCTTTATGAAGGGGGGAAAATACTAACTTTTAGGGATTTGATTCCTTTAGTTATTTTTTTTAAAGCCAGAAGATTTTCAGAGATACTGAGTTGGGTTATTTGTTTATTTATTTTTGGTTATTTATTTATTTATTTTTAAAAACCACTTGTATAGATAAAACCCCAAACCAACGATTGACTCCACTGGTTGCATTGTTTTCTAGTTTTAAAATAGCTCTTCCCTGGCAGAGAACTTGCAACAAATTTCAGGTTATAGTAACTTTTTTACAAGCAAGTTACAAACCTTTGAAAACAGAATTTACAATGAAAATGCTGACAACTCCAGTTCTGCAAGGTTGTGTACGTGTGAGACGATGGACTATTGTGGTGTTTTAATAATAACCATAGCATGGCTCTTAATGAGTGTATTTCTATATCAGCTTCCCCGCTTCAGTAGAAATGATTATTTGCCCTTATACAAATACATTCAAAGATTAACATTTTCTTAGAATGAATGTTTAGTTTAGGAACAGAGGGGAGTATGAGGAAAAATACTTAACTGTCCCTTTTTCTATGGTTAATAGAGAAAAATTCCTTACTAGAAGGATCAGATTTTTTAAGTGTTGAACATTTGTGAGTCCTCAAAGTTGAAGCGTTAGAGTGAAAGTGGAGACTTTCTTCGAAGCAGCACTCCTTACCAATATAAATATGTGTTTTTAAAAGAACCATCACCCACTTAGGCAAGTTACATCTTGTCTATTTGTAATAGTGCACCTGGTTTAACTAGAAGAGAAAAATTCTTTCAGAGGTGTTAAACAAGTGCAAAATTTATGCTGGAAAGACAGCAGGAACCCCAAACATGCCTGAAATGATTCAGAGTCTGGAGTTTTGCACCAGTGTGACTTGAGGGTTTGGTTCCCTGACCGCAGGCTGGACATGCTGTGCTCCTCCAACACAGTGGGTCAGGTGGGAGCATCTTCTACAGAGTCGGTCGGGATGGACTGGTTTGTGTTTGTGGTGGCTGTGGGAAACTGGACAGTACTTGATTTAGCATGGAGCCTGCCAGGGTAAAATTATCCTTACAGCAATTTGGGAACCGATCTGAAATTTAGACCTTTAACTTCAGGTTCGGCACATGATGCTGTGTGTCTGTAGCATTTGGGGAGGGGGGGGGGATTTGGCACAGCGTGCCCCCAGAATCAGAGGTGCCATCTTGTAGTATTGGAGACTAAACTGGCTTTTAAACTGATTGAAAGAGAAGTTGGAGCAACTTTGAATACAGGCAAATCTTAAATAAAGACCAGATTTGCAAGAGTGCAGCAGCCAACAGCTCCTGTTATAATTACGAAACGTGCGCTGGGAGTGCCGAGCAGTTCTGGAAGTTTGGCCCTTTGGGTTTCAATCGGAGTCGAGAGAGTCAGCAAAACTGCATTGGCATTTACTGCTTGGGGACTGCACCTCTCAGCGAGGACAGTTGCAAAATGAGATATTCTGTAAGAGCTTGTAATTCATATACCAATTATGTACATCTCCAGGTTATCCTTTCCCATCTCTTAATTATCACTGCTGTTGGTTTTTTTTTTTTCTTCTTGGAAAAAGAATGCCTTTTTTCAGGGGTTTGTTTTTCCTGGACCTACTTCTGAGTATCAGAGTAGTCAGCACCTGGCATAGAGATGTGTCTCATGGGCATCACTTTCTGCTGGTTTGGATCCTTTTGCTGCTTGTCACCGCACAAATGGCATTATCCGTATCGAAGGGAGGAACAGAAAGGCAAACTAAGTGCTAGCTGAATTCTGCTGTTCCACTTCCTTCACTTGCCATGCTATTATTATTTTAATTGTATTTTTAAAATGACTGTAAGTGAAAGCATTTGGTGAACCTCAGCGAAGCTGAGGAGTTGAGATCTGACCTACTTTCATTCCCTTCCTCACATGCTGTTGCAAGTTGTGTGTAATTATTGCTTTTCCTCCCCCGCAAAAGAACTGGCTCATCAGTTTGGGACATTAACCGATGTCGAGCAGCCTTGCAAAGCGCCTTATGGTAGCAAAGCCACCAGAACTGAGACAAGAGGAAAACTCCTTTGTACCAAGGAAATGGCTTGCAATTGTGAGGGTTTACTGGGAAGAGCAATGTGCTGGGGGCGTGGAAGGAAGAAAAAGGAGGATGAGAAAGCTGGGTGGGGAGGTGAAAATCATATTTTGGCTGTATTTTAATGATCTTTTCTTTTTTCTCCTAGCTTTTCACGAGTTTCTATTTTGAAAGGAGTTTTGTGGCATGGTAGTTATCACCTCAGGCTTTCTGCCAGGGGACTTGTGGCTGTTTCTGAGTGGGGTTTGGAGTTGGATGCTGTGACTGGACATGCCTTAGTCCGCACTGACCAGGACAAGTCTGTGGGAGGTTAAATCGTGGTTGGATGGGACAGAACTTGATCAGAGCACCATGCTGCACGTTAGTTTTTAAACATAATAAAAAGTTGTGGTGTAGAAAAACTATGTAAGGTTCATAATACCCTTTAGGATGGCCTATGTGGGTGTGCAGGGGTACAGGTGAGCTGCTGGCAGGTCCGGCTGTGGGGCATCAAGAGAGCGTGTGCTTTCGTGAGACTCGCTTTGCAAGTTTGTGAAGTGCCCTGCTCAGTGTCTCAGTGTTGCAATGTTTAATTTGTTTCAAGGAAAGCAGTATGATTTGTAATTCTGAATGCCACCCAACAGTTCTTAAAAACGATTTTAAAACCCTGGTTTAAATTTTGAGCGGTTATTGAGCCTGATTCTATTAAACACAGTTTAATCATGAAAAATAATCCTGTTTAGATATTACATTGTTGAAGTACCCAGATTTATTGGATACTATTTCTCGCCAGGGTGGCACAGGTATTTCAGACGTACAAGATTAACACGGAGGCTCTGTAATAAGTCTGCAGCACACCACTGTTCAGTAATAGCCCTTCTACTAATAATTTAGAAGCATTTGAACCATCTTCCATTAGTATGGCAAAGCGCCCAGGAGCCACTGCCACAGTAAGGAGTGACTGGAGGTGTCTGCAAGTTAAAAATAACCCTTGTCATGTAAATGGTTGTGGGCCACCTGGAAGTGCAGATAGCCAGCCTACCTTTTAACTTCAGGGCTTGTTCTGCTGCTCCTTCCTTGTCCCCAGGTACCTGGTGACTCTTCTCTGTGCGGAGCTGGGATTAAATTAGCTCTGATGTCTTTTGACTGAATGTTGCTCTTGTTTATAAGGGAGCCTGGTATGCCTTGATGATTTGAAGTGTTTGGAGAATATCCTATGGTTTATACACATTGTGGATAGGACTTTCAAAAGTGATGAGGGGATGTTTGGGGATATTGTTTCCAGTGACTTTTTTCAAATCCCACTTCCTAAAGTGGGGGAAGATGAATTTCAGGGGAACAGGCAAGACGAGACTTCCAGACTAGTTGCTAAAATTAAGAGGATTTGTATAGCCAAGTAAAAATGGGACCGTGTACAAAAGAAACAACTGCTGACTTGCTTATAGGGAATCTGAATAGATGTTCTCTGCATCCAGAACTAACAATCAAACATGAAATTGTGCAATTTTTAACCTCACAGTTGTAATTTATTTCTTTTGCATGTTGAGTAGTAATAGTCCCGAGCACTGCCTTCGGCAAACCTGGAAGAAAAAGGTTGTGTTTTTATGTTTGGATTTATGCTATATTCTGTTATGTTTTTATGTTACTCTTGAAATGCAAATAAAGAATGTGAAAAAAGCTACAGATTGGAATAGATACAAGAAAATATTGAACCAAAGAAAAACCCTTTGCGACTAAACATACGTGCTCATACCTTTTCCCAAGGCTGTATATCTTATATGGAGCTTTTTCCAAGCAGAATTTAATGCTGAGTTGGACAGTGGGAGTTGTTTAAATTGCTCTGCCACTTGGTTATGTGCAGAATACAATCAAAAAGATTTGGTGTTCTGCTGTTGCTGAAAGTAGAAACAATGAGAAAATGATCCTAGTCTTGGATTCTGCTTTTTAGAGAGAAGGTTAATTTTTTTTCAGCTTTTCATTTGAGGTTCTGGCAAAAGGTGATACATTTCCCTTTTGTATTGTATAATAGATTACATGAGAAGACTCTTCTGTAATGAGTTTGAAGAGTAGTTAATTATTGTTGAGATTGTGTTACATGTGTGTTAGGTTTCTATTGTAGTCCCCAGTACACTTAGCACAGAGACTCTCTTATTTTAGACAGCTGATGGAGCTTATGGCTTGAACAGAAATGGTCAAAATTTGGTGCCTGGAACCAAAGGTTCAAATCCTGAAGACAGCCTGTAGTTTCTCACCATACTGATGAAATTATAAAAGGTAGCACAACAATTTTAGGGGTTTTGGTGTGGCTGCTCAAGGTTTGGGTGTGTTTTCTCCCTCCCTGGTTACCAAGTCTTTGTGCAGAAGACAAACTGATGCTTTGCTGTTTCTTGCTCTGTCCCATATTTGGAGATAAATCCTACGGTGACTGTTGTATAAAGAAGTCTTCATCCTGTAAGGAGCAGACCGTGAAGAATGGGGACAAACAGGAAGAAATTGCAGGGCAGTTCCCAGCAGCAGGAGGTGGCCTTGCTGGTCTCTCTGCTGTTTACTTTGAACTTGGCATGCTCTGAGCCTTCCCTGGCTTGGCTTCCAAAAGCATAAAGCACACAGCCAAGCCCATGAGCATGTGATACTTGGCATTTTTGACGCATGTTGCGTGGTTGTGCAGCCATAACTCAATGATCACAACTGTAAAGACAGGTAGGAGCAAGCAGGCTACAAGTTGTAGGAATCTTTAATCTTTGCATGAAGCCTAGACAAGTACAATTTCTTTTTCTTTTGAGAAGGAGTCTTCTTCCTTTAACCATGGGGTGAGACGCATTAACCCAACTGCTTTGCAGCCATCAAAGCCATGCTGAAATAGTTCTGCACCTCACCCCGCATCAGCCAACACACCAATATAGCATGAGTTTTGCCCCCACTGCTCTCTCTGCTGGGTGTGGTGAGGGCCTTGTGTCTAGCCAGGGCTAAATGCTGCTTGGGGGTAGTTACCTCAAGGAGTTGCAGTTCCATAGCTGCTCATCTGCCAAAGAGCATTACACAAGGCAGATAGATGTAATCACGTGGGGATAAATTTAGGTGCACATGCAGAGCTTTTTTCTTGGCTGGGGGGTCCTGCAAGTGGTGAAACACTTTGCTACTCACCGGAATTATTTATTTTTCTGAAGTCTTCAAAGCTTAGGAAAACAACTTAGTGTAGTGTAATATTTTCCCTTACCCATGATGACATTGGCAAGTACTTCAATTGGAGGAGATTCACTTTTTTAAATGATCTTAGTATATGTAACACTCAATAGGAGTTGACATGATGCTGGAGGTCCATGCTGTAGCCCATCAGTGTGGCTGGAAGCTCTACGCTTGCTAGAGTACCAGGCATATATTATGTGGCAACACTTTGTTTTGCAAATGTTCACTTCCAGGGCAAAAGAATTCTTCCTGTTCCTCTGATAATTTTTTTCTTGGTCTGATTTCATCTCTTGTACACCCCAGAAGAGTAGGTCCTTATAGAATAAGGATAATGGGATTAAAGAAGATGCCAGGAAAAAATATCTCAATTTATTTTGGAGAGTCTGGCGCTTAACATTTTGTGGAAGTCACTGCTTTCAAATAGAGCAGCCTGTGAGCTTGTTTTAAAGGAACAAGTGAAGACTTAGAATCTGCCACGTATTTATGTTTTTAACTATCACAGATACCTCTTTGATGCTTTGTGTTTGATGAATTTTTTCTACAAGGCCTAGATCTTTTTCATCAGATTTGAATAATTGATGTTTTTACACATTAGAGAGGGGGGATATTATTCTTGCTCTTTGGAGTGTTGTTCAGTGACAAGGTGGGTTTTTTAAAAAAATTTTTTAGTGTTTTGAAATTATAGAAGGAACTATAGTAATTTGGAAAGGAAAGTATTTTATCAGAACAGACTTCCTGATCATGCCTGGTGGAGGCAAAGCTGGGCATACCTGGCAGCTAGCTGATGGAAATGCAGTACAAATAAGACAGTGGGAATCCAGTGATTTTTGGAGAAGCAAATGGATGAATTGCAAATACTGTTTTATCCCCTTTTGTATAAGGAGATGTGCTTAGCCTTTGTGGCTTTGGTTTGCTGTTAGCTAACAGGACATAGTCACCATGGCTAGGAATGACTCTTTGCATGTTTAAACCAGCAGCTGTTTCTTTTGTAGGCTGAGTTTATCATCCATCACCAGAAGAGGATGTGGAGCTACTCTTAATATTAGCCTGACAACTTAAATTGAGGGAGAAGCCCTGGGAGGTGGGAGGGAGGTTGCAGACCTGACTGATGATATTTGGGATCCCTGACCCCGCAGAGGCTGCCTCCTGGAGCAAGCGTAAAGGCTTGGGTTTGACTCACAAAGTCCTGGGGCCCATGGCTGTTCTGCTTCAGGCATAGTTTGACATCCCCATTCTATGTTGCTGATCCAGTGTGGTCTTGCTGGATCTTCCTCAATGACAGGAAAAACAGGAGAAGGGGTAGGAGAAGCAGGAGGAGTGGTAGTGGGTGGCAGCCTGGCGTTCCCTGTGGGGACATTCAGTGTTGCAATGAACCTCTTGGATTCTTGACAGGTCAGGTCTGTTGACCCTTCTGGGCACGCTATGGTGAGTGTTTAGTTATTTACTAAAGCCTTTTGAAGAGAAAGTGGCTTGATGGGGTCTGAGTCTTTTGTGTTATGGAGAGTTGTGTGAGAATCTTTGCTGGGGTTAGCTATTAGCTGATTGTTTAGTTATTTGGCTCTGTAACTAAGTAACTAAATGCCTTGAGCCTTAAGATAAGCAGCTCTTTGTTAACATTTTAATAAATGAAGGCAAATAATAATTTAAAACCTAAGGAAGTATAAATGTCTTATTTTGGTGACCGAATCTTGAATAAAAGCATGATTTGGAATGTAATTGCGTATCTCATAATAATCTGAAATAACACATTCAGAATGTCCCCAGTCCTCTATTGTGGTCATGGTTTTTATACAAACAGTATTTACTCCATTTGGCTGGGTGGCATAAACCATGCTGCGAGACTGCAAGCAGGCAAAGAAAAAGTTCACGTCTGTTTATTTAACAGCAACTTGGTTTTCCATGGTGGTATTGTTCAATAGCTCCACCTATAAAGTTTAAATACATTGTGTGCACCACTATTACAAATAAGGATGTAGCTGAGAGCAGACAATAGCAGAAGCAACGTGTCCTCACTTGTCCCCAGTGCTTAAGAACGCCACCTGAAATTTTGCACGTGCCTTTGTTGCTTGTTTGTTTTTTAGGGGGTGATGGACAGTTATTTGCATCGGGTGATGCACCTTTGCGGTGGGAGCTAATGTCACAGTTACAGGAGAATTTGCTTAGGAGGGAATCCTGTGCTGGCTTCCCACGGCCAGGCAGAGCTTGCCCAGCAAAGGGCTGATTTACAGGCTTATGGTGATGGCTGAAGGACACAGTTTCAAGGCGGAGCTTCAGAGGGGGCTGGAGGAGCCGTGGGTGTGATACCAGGTCATCAAGCCTTGCTTGGTGACGGAGACTCTGCAGGGCTATCTCCTCCTTCTGCTATCTACCTATTTTTACTGAGGGAAAATTCAGGAGGATGCTGCTGAAAACACTGGAGGGTGGGTTCAAGTGAAGGCTGAGCAAACTTACAGCCTTTTTTCTCTAGTACGCTAGAGAAGATGTGGAAGTGGGGAAAGACTCCTGATGTCAGCCTCAGGGGAACCATTGATTTGATGGTACAGCGTGCACATGAGTTCAAAATTTGCCCCTAAATTTCAGAGCGATGTAAAAATCCTTGTGCAGTGTCCTGGAGAGAGAGTTAACTTTGCAGCGTAGGTTGTTTATGTGCTGTTGGGAATTTTTTAACAGTTGAAACCGGTTGATTTTTGCAGTGAGGCTGTTGGGCGGACTCCTGCCTCAGAATCCCACCTGTTCTCTGTTTGCTTTTGGGCACCATTTCAAACCCACACTGGAAAAAGTTTATAGGCAAACATTATAAAAAGTGACAGTCTTAAGTGCTGCTACATTCTAGTTTGGCAACACAAAGGCTTACCTGAAATAACTCACTATTTCCAAACATGACTTCATTATTTCTTGACATCACTTTGTGCTGTATCTTCCCTGATACTCTAGAGAGAAAGAAATGGAGGAGGATAATATTTACCAAATGCTAATAGCTATTTGAAACTTGTTTTTCTTCAGTATACTAGTAATTTTCCTTGTAAAAGGAACTTTTTTGTAATTTTGAAATAAATTACTGCTCTTGAGTTTGGATTTGGATTTGTGTTGAAGGTCTGAGCGTAAATTTGGGGATAGTAGTTTAGAAAGAGATGAAATCAAGGATGGGAGGTAGAAAATTATTTTCCTTATAACTGTATGTGAACAACTGATCTGCCCCGGAGGACGTTGCAACCTATGAGACCATCCTGCGAGTTTCCTGGCACCCTTCAGCAAAAGCCTCTAATGCACTTAAAGGAGGGTTGAGTTATCTTCACCCATGGTGGCTTTAAACAAAGACACTTTTAGACTCCAGTACATTGTTGGCACAGTGTAAACTCTGTAAAAGAAATATTCTTTGCGGGTCGAGTGTTACAAAGAAGTCTTAAAATCCTCAAAGTAAATTAGCTATCTGACTTCAACTACCTTTTAATTTGACAGTGGAATCTGAGTTTAAAAAAATCTCAGGCAGACTCAAATATACTCATTATTGTTGCAAAATATATGTAGAAAGGAGCCCATGTTCCTTCTGGAAATTAGATTTCTAATAGCATAGTGTAATAGTCAGTGAAACACCTGCATTGCAGATCTGTGGATTGGTGACTATCAGCCAGACCGAATTAGTTTATAAGGAGTATAAAGCTGTATTGTAGCTTGTCCTAGACCTTGAGATGGAACTTTGCACACTAGAAAGTTTAGAGACCTTGTTATAAAATCTAAATCCCAGAATCTTTACAGTCTTCATAATTGGTCTCATTTAAATGGTTTTATGTACTTCTCCTGGCCACCATCTTGGTGCTATGCATGTATCAAATCCGTTGTTTGAAAAAACGTGTTTGCCCTAGGGAAAAAGCTAGGAGAAGCTTTGCTTGTTTTGCAAGGGCACATCCCTGGATCTGTTCTCCCTTTGCTTTGGGCAAGCTCCCACTGAACTCCCTGGAATTACGTGATTCTAGGATGAGTGGGAGGAGAAATAGGCCACACTATTTTCAAGTGCACTAGTATAACCCAATATTTAAATGCGTGAGTGTCCCACTGCGGTGGCCACTTCTGGTACTTGTAGAATCATAGACTATCTTGAGTTGGAAGGGACCCATAGGTATCACTGAGTCTAATTCCCTGCTCCTCACAGGACTACCTCAAACTAAACTACTGACAGAGCTTCAGCATTTCCAAACTCCCATCCACAGGCTAGTTCAGATGTGATGCTTGTTTCTGACTTCTCTGTTGAAAGTGTGATACAAGAAATGACAATGCCATGCCCCAAGGATGAGGAACACGGGTTTCAGGGTTTCGATATTCTTAGAAGCAAGGGTGGACACCAAGGAGTCACCTATTTTAATATTCCCTCAGACTCCTAAACAAACAAAAAGAGGTGTGTGTTTTATTTATATGTGTACACAGTGGTGCACAGTTGGTGCCTGCCCAGGGAAGGATGTGTGCCAGGGTGCACGCGGGGTAGCAGCTGTTGGTGTGATGTGACCCTCCTCCTGAGCAAACAGAAGATTCCTTCATGCTTTTTTTCCTTTATTTATGCTGTCCTTGGTGAGGCCAGGAAGTTCGTGGGAGAGGGATACTGTGGTTGTAGGGAGAAACCAGCTACGAAAGCAGTCCCTTGGTCTGGCACAGCTCAAGGGTGTCATAGGTGTGCCGAGCTGTCCCTGTCCTCCTGCCCCTATGGAGACAAGGGCCCAGGGCTGCGGCTCCCTTCCCCCTGCCGAGAGCTGCCCTTGGAAGGGCATGATGAAGCTCTAGTAACTATAGGCAGATGTAGTTTTCCAAGGATGTTTTTTTGGAAAAAGACTGTGGTTTGACATTCTTCTCGTTATTTGGTTACAAAAGGGAACTGATGGATGAGCCGTTTCGTTTTGAACTTCTCTTTGTGACTTTGTAAGCTTTGCTTGTGTTTCTGGGTTTCTGTTCAGGAGAGGCTGTGAAATAAGAAATGAAGCAAAAAAAAAATATTAAAGGAAAAAGTTACTGTCACTGGGAGCTGAGTTGGCAGTGTAGAAGGCAAATGTAGAAACTTTGGAAATGGTGCAGGGAGAAGAAAGGTCCTCATATATGCTGTGTATAGGAACTCATGTTTATTAGCTTAGTCAGTGAAGGGTTTTTTGGCCATCCTTTTCTTCCAACACATGTCTCTTCAGTTTTTTTTAAAAAAAGCTACTTACAAAATCAGATGGGTAAAGATAAATATTCCTTTGAATCAAAGACACAAATTCTAGGATATAAAACTGAATTTGCTTTTTGAACTCCTCCCGGCACCTCCAAATTCTCTGAAGCCCCCAGGCTCAGCAGCACTCATCCCCCCAGGGTCGGCTTGCTGTGACCAGCAAAAGGGGTTGTGCCTTTGCATGGCACTTAGGAGAAGGCATGTACTGAGACACTGATGAAAAGGGAATGAGCTTTGTTTGAAAATAAAGCCTATCCCATACCTGCATATGGTTCAGTTTTACAAGACAGATTGTTGGGCTAATCTGGATGCAACTTTCTTATTGAACGTAACTTGATTTCTGTGGATAAAAAGGGCCTTCACTGACTTTTGTTGGAAATTCTCTCCTTTCCCTTCTCTTTCTTCTTTTTCCTCCTTTCCTTCCACCTTCGCAGAGCCGCCAACCAAATACCAAATCTCTCAGCCAGATGTATATTCAGCACTTCCAGGAGAACCGCTTGAGTTGCGCTGTCAATTGAAAGACGCCGTCATGATCAGTTGGACTAAGGATGGGGTCCCTCTGGGCCCCGACAATAGGACAGTGATTATTGGGGAGTACTTGCAAATTAAGGATGCTACACCCAGAGATTCGGGCCTCTATGCTTGCACTGCTGTTAGGACCCTAGACAGTGATACTCTGTACTTCATTGTAAATGTAACAGGTGAGTGAGTTAACTGTAGGTTTTTGCATGTAGAAGCTGTAAAATGTGATATAAAGACACATTATTATATAACATGAAACAATCCACTCAGGCACAGCGAGTTGAGCTGAGTTCTGTAGTTATTTCAGGTATTTTCCTCCTTGTCCTGACCCTGAAATGGACTCAGTTTGTATATACTCCTTTTACTTCGTGGGATCTATAGCAATTAACAGCTGCTGAATAGCCCTCTTTTATGCCACTGTGACGGGATTAAATTATACAGAGTCGCTGTGATGATGATAAAACGAGTAGAATGAATACAAGTTCCCCCCCCCCCCGCATCAGAAGAGGAAAAGGGGTGTCCTACATCCTTTAAGTTTAGAGATAAATTGTTCTGGAGATACTTGGTTCTGCTCAACTGAATGTCTTTAAGAAAAATAAAAATTGTAAGTGAAGAGGGATTTTTGGAGTTAGCAAGCTCCCTTTGGGAACTTTGTAGCATTTCAGGATTATTAGCTAGTTTTGTTAGAATTTAATAAGAATAAAACATTTTGTGGCTGTATTTTCTTTTTCTATAGCTTCTGCACAACTAACATAACATCTGTTCTCCTTGATAGATCATCTAAGATAAAGCATATTGGTTTACTTACCTGCAAAATAGGCTGGTCTAAAGACTTGATTATTTTTAATGTGCAGATGCTCTTTCCTCTGGGGATGATGAAGACGACAATGATGGGTCTGAGGACTTTGTGAATGACAGCAACCAGATGAGTAAGTAACAGCGAACTGCCAGAAGTCACTAGCAAGATCCACATGGAAAATAATGTCCCGTCTTTCGCACTCCTGCCTTCAGAGCTTCTTGATTGTTAACTGCATGGGCTGTCAAATAGTGTTATCTTTGTCCTTTTCCATTTTCTGTTTCACATAGTTCATAACTTGGAAAAGAAAAAGAAAAATAAACTAATGTTCTTCTAAACACGCTTTACTGGTCTGTACTTTCTTTCTCCCTTCTTGCTAGCTCTTCTGCAGTTTCCTTTCTTCCTAAATTGAAGTTCAGTCTTTGTCTGGTTTAGACTCTCACAAGATGAACTAACTTTGCCTGAACCTGAGCTGAAATCTGGCAGAAGAAACAAAGATCCAGCTCACTTTGTTAAAAGGTGGTATGGAAACTTTAAAAATAAAATTAAGTTGTAATGAGGCAAATCCTTCAATCCTTAATATCAGCAGAAATCTCCCCGGGGAGAGTGAATTTGGAGACAATGAGGTTTTTTTGTCTGCAAAGGACCTCAAGGTTTGTTTCAAAGAAAGCAATCCAGCATTAAAACCACATTTTAGTTACTTATGCATGATGAAAATGGGCTAAAAGAGTCTTAAACCTATCTGAATGTTAAACTTCAGTCCCTTTAGAGAATTTGGAAAGCTATTAATAGGCTCTAAATAGAGCAGTTGCTAAGAAAAAAAAAAAGTAAAATTCATATTGGTTCCTTATGCCCCTATGCACTGTTGCAAAATCCCTGTGGTGACTGCTAGTGCTTTGTCTATTGCTATCGCTTGTGCTTTGTAAAGTCAATAGCAGTCAGAACACAGAAATCCTTCATGGGAGATGTCAGCTAGTTACCGAATGCAGTAGCCAGGTAGTATAATTGCTCCTCAGCCTGATTAGTAATTGGCAGCTATACTGTATGCCTGAAACACTTGTTCAGATGATAAAGTACGAGCCTGATTTCAGCTCCCCTAGTTAGTTACTGTTGTATACGACTGGCCCTGGTCTGAAGCTGTGAAACATTAGATGCTATTTAAAATGATATAAGTTCTTAGCTGCCTGTTTGGCCCCTGCCATCTGTTAGTGTGATTAACCCTGTCTGATTCACAGGTGCAGCTTGAAGTGGCTGAGATTAAGCAGCTGGAGGCTGCTCTGACAAAGGAATGTGGTGGCAAAGATAATTGGCAAGTTTGGAAAAGGGACACTGCTTTTAAAAGAAGTTGTCTAGGCAAAACCTGCCAACGCAGGCAGTGTTAGCATTCCCCTGAAAAGGACTAGTGGGTAGAAATTCCTTTCAGGAAACATCCCTATGTCTGTTATCACTTCAGAGCTTTATTGGTGTTGGTCAGGAAAGGACTTGCAGTATTTTCGGTGTGTTAGCAAAAGACAATTGTGCTTGTAATTTGTGCTGGTGGGTTTGGTGATCTGCTGTGAGCACAAATGGCTTTTGGAAGCGCATATAGTGAGGAGAAAAGAAAAACACCTGATCTCAAGGCTCTGTAGTATTGTGGTAACGATTCCTTCCCTTTCATGCAACAGGGAGAGCTACCCAGTGGTGTCCCCTGTAACAGGAGTGATGTTCTTGTAATGTGAGCTATCATTTTAAGCGACTGTTAATCAATCTTGATTCAGGAGCTGGTGAAAGGCCATTGACAATTTCCGTCTGCCAGGGATGGGGTCTGTACTTCAGCAGGGGTCAGTCACACTTTCCCTGCTCAAAATGAAAGATGCTTCTAGAGCGTGAGCGTTTAAACCTCTCAGATGGTGGGGAGAGCGCAAACTCGTGCGGCGTAGAAGGGGGGAAATTGCAAGAAGACAGATTGCCCCTGAGCAGAGCATTGCACAAACAAGTCCTCATGCAATAGCTTTTTACAAGGTGCCCACAAAACTGCTGGGGCTTGTTGGAAGCCGTGGATGGGCGCGGGAGCAGCACAGCCTTCCTCCCGACGCCTGAGCGCTTGATGGGAAGAGCTGGAAGAATGATCGTGGCACTGCATCCCTGCAAGTAGTCTGTTTTCAATGAAAAGTTGCATCATAGTAACTCGGTTGGATTAATACAACGTTGCTGAAAGAGGGTTGTGATTTTGGCAAGATCAGAGCTACATGAAAGTTAGGGGTGGGATTTGGTGTGGTGCTTTTGCAAACCACTGAAGCTTGCGTATCTGGTGTTTTCTAAGTCCTCCCATCACTATTTCTCTTCTAGATTTTATATCACGTCCAAAAGGCCACATCTCCTTTAAGATACTGTGTTGCGAGACAGATTGAAAAGCAAATGAGGAGTTGAGGAGTAGTCTTAAGCCATCTCTGAGCGTGCCACGTGGCACGCAGTGGTGTGTAATGGTCAAATGCCCTTCACCACCTTCTCCTGCCTATGTTAGGCAGAGCCTGGGGAAGTCCAGGACCTCACAAGAGTCCCTAGTTGCTGCTTTTTAACAGAAGGAATTCTTTAAGTGTTTCCTGAATCATGGTTTAAGCTTTGCAGATCTAAAACAATTTAACTGATAATTTACATACAAATTACAGCTGCGATCATTACGGATAAGCAATGGAAATTGGCCTGGTTATGCCTTTACTGATGGAAACAAAAGGCCATAGTCTTCAAAGGTTGTTGCTTTTTGATGAAACAATTCTGATAAAGTCCAGCTGTCCTGGCATGTTAATTATGATGTGATGAGGCAGGAAATGGCTGTAGTGCCTTCCACAGGAAACTGAACCTTGGCATTCTCATTCCTGCATATTTAAAACTAAAGCAAACCTTTTAGAGCTGTTTTAGTTATGATGGTAAGTATTTTTCTTTTAAGATTTTTAAATTTTCTTTGCCTCTGTTACAAATATATTTTTCAGAGGCCAAGGTTTTCAAATGCAAGCAGAGAGGCTGTTGAGGAAACCTAGTGTGATTTTTTTCAAGGCTGCCTAGAAAATACAACTGCTCTTGAGGTCAGCGGAGGCTGTAAGTGGCTCGGTAGCTGTGAGGAGCAGCTCGTGCTTGGGAGAGGAGGGCACTCGAGTGTACACATGTGCATTTGACCATTTGCCCTGTGTGTATTTTTAAGTAAAAGGCATGCATAGCAGATTTCACTCTGCGTTTGGTGTCCTTTTAGCTTGACAGATATTTTAACTGTCTGAGAAAACACTGTGGTAGATTTGTTCCAGACTGCATCCTGAATAGCTTTTTATTACTTCCAGCTTTTGTTGAAGGGATTAGTGCTTGTGGGGAGGGTGCAGGATTGGTTCCACTGCAAAATAGTCCTCTCTCTCCACAAAATGGCTTTCTTGGCAACTCAGTTTTTCCCTTTGTTGCCCTAAAGAGGTGCCTTAGCTTGGTTCTGGAGGGCCACCTCCAAGGACAGTGATCTGGGACTTCCTTCTGCAAAGCTAAGGGCTGATGATGATCATCAGTTCCTACTGACAGCAGTGGAGAATCCATGGTTGGTACTTGTTGCCACGTCCTCATAATGATTTTGAGAGGTAGCCCTCATGTAAGGGATTTCTATAATCCTGACTCGGTGCTGGCAAGGCAGCAGCTGTCGTGATGGTTGCACTGAGGTCCACCAAGAGACCCCCAGGTTGCCCTGAAGATGTTGTTATTCTGCCTTGAATTCTAGTCAGGCGACTGGAAGCTTTATGACTTTTTTTTCCTTATCACCCTTTAAACAATTTCTTCTGAGCCAAGCAATGGTAAATTGGCACCAAGAACAAAAAGTATCTAAATGTAATCCACATGCTGTTCTTTTCATGCCTTGAAGAATTTCAGAAAGGATGAAACAAGGTTCAAATTCATCAAATCCTGTAGAGTGGAAACCCACTCAAGGGAACAGCAAAAATTGGATGTTGCCTAGAAGTGTTTTTTAATTAAAGGTCAAATACAATAGTACTGAAAACCTTGGGGGGGGTTTGATGTGGTGATTTCAGGCGCACTATTGCCTGCTTGAGGTGCTTGTCAGGCAGGCTTGGAGTTGACTACTTTTGTATTTCTTTGTATTAGATAAGTCCAAATAAAAATTGAGGAGTCCTGAAGTGAAGTGGTCCCCTGGGCTGCCTAATTTCAATTTCACATGCAGGAGATTTGCCTGATTAGATGTAATGTATTTGCAGTGGAGTGCAGTGTGGGTCAGCAGGATATTTTCTTCACTAATGAGAGCTCTAAAAGCAATCAGGAATTCCCACCCGTTCCCCTGCTGCTCGTTACCACTATGTGCTGGAGTCTGCCCTGTTGTTACTGTGAACTTTTAACAGTGGTGCTACCTACTTCCACCTGTCCTGTTAGCAAAGATGGGATGCGATGGACACTGTAAGAGGGCTGGGCACTTGATGGTACATACTCGTTAACTACTTGCATTATTAGTTTTAGTGAATCTGGTTGTTTTTCCTCTCAAGGTGAACAGAAGCAGTAAAAGGTGCTTTTAGGTTGTGATAATCTATAAAGAGAAACGCTGTGTGTTAATCAGATCAGTCACTGTATGAACGCACAAAATGAGGGCGAGTGTTACAGTTTGTGCATGTTGCTGTCTTTCTCTCTTCTTCCCTTAAACACACTACGGAGCTGCCAATATACGTTGCTACTACCAAGTGAAAAATGGTAGGATGTCTTGAAGCCTTTTCAGACAGTGTTTTCAACATGTGATGCCTGCATGTTTTTCTCCAAGCTCTCCTGTAATTCAGGAGCATTGCAGGTTATGCTGATGCGAAGTTGGGTGAGGGGGGTATTTCCCAGCAGAGACCTTTCTCCCAGCCTGGGGAGTTTCCTTTCCCCCTCTCCCATGGCACAGAACTGAGCCGCTTCTCTTTGCTCCTGCCTGCATCCTCCTGACCACTTCTCTTCTCCCACCATAGAGTAAAGTTTTTCCTCCCTATGCATTTGTTGTATATGAGTCTTATTGGAACATTTCTCTTCCAGGATCAGTTTTTTAAACGGTGAGTGTTGATGGAAGGGGGGTTTGTATGCAAGAAAACCAGAGGATGAGCTGCACTGTAATGCAGTTGAAACCTGGCTGCATGAAGCAGGCTTGCTTGGGGAACTGTTGGTAGTTGGATCCTGACTAGCTCAGATGCCCTGGTCTGGGGGTGTACCCTGATGGGAGCTTCTCCAGAGCTTGGACCGTCCTTGATGGGAGCTTCTCCAGAGCTTGGTCCATCCCACCTGTGTGCTGCAGAGCAGCATCGCTGTGGGCGAGCTGTGGAGCCTGTGGTTCGGAGGTTGCGCGTGCCAGCCACCGCATCCAAGCTTTTTGTGCTCTGTTTGTGTGAGAAGGTGTGTGTGATGGACACGATGAGAAGTGACCATGCTGGCTGCAAAGTTGACATTGCCTGTTTGGGGTCAAATCTCGGCACTCTGCTCTGTCTGAGATACCAGTATAACTGGTTTGGATGGTTGATTGGCTTGGACCTGCCACAGTTCACTCTGTGGGAACTGTGCGTAAAGCCCAATAGTGGTCACTATACATTGCCTTGTGGAAGATGTTTAGCAGTTTCAGAGAAAATACCCTTTTAATATATCAGTACCAACGTGTAATTCCACCGTTGCTTGGCATACTTGTAATGTAATTTGGTTTTTGCGTGTAGTAGTTAATTCCTTTGGTTGGCTTTGTTTAAAGTCTTCTGTTGTTTTAATGTGACCCTGGTTTTAGCAAATAATGTTAACAGTGATTTTCCTTGCATCCCTAATTCGCTTGAGTCTGTGTAACAACTTCTTACTGTTGCAGTTAAATTTTCAATAGTTACCTGATTTTCTATTTTGATTACATGGACAAATTTGCTTTGCTTTTCTACTTCATTAATTTTAACACTAATTGCCACTTCAGGCAAAAAAAAAAAAAATCACTTATCGTTCTTAGCATCATTATAAGACTTGCTTTTAGAATGTTTTCTTTATACTGAGAGAGACGTTGTTAAAGGACTTATTCCTGTATTTTCTATCCAGCTGTATTTTTATTTAGAGGGGGGTAGCAGGATTTCTGAGTTTGCAGTGATTGTAAGAACTGCTATAAATATTTGAGGAACGGAAGAGTTTATTTATAGTGGAGTGTTAGGCTGCTAATGAAGGAAATGAAACAGGGCTGAGAGAAATAAAGTTATTTTTCTGGACCCCTCTAGTCCTAAAAATTCCACACTAATCTGATTTGCTTCAGGAAAACTCCATTGTAAAAGAAATTAACGTTTCCTACTATTAAACAGATCTTGAATCTTTAACTTTTTAAAAACTGTTGTGGTGAGACAACTGAAGCGATGCCATGAAGACGCTGTGCAATGTAGCCAAAGTGGTGCGTGGATCCAGAGCATGGGATAACCTTGTACATGGATCTATCTATCCAAATTTACTTCTTGGAGGGTTCTACTTCTTGGTTTGTTCTGCTGTGTTTCCTGTACTGCTGCATGACAAATGATTGAGAACCTGGATGAGAGAGGGGTTTTCCATGTGCTCCTCATGCTCCTCGTGTGGGCACAGGCTGGGCCAGGGCATGGCAAGGAGTGAGAGCCAGGAGAGCCTTGCCAGGAGCTGGTAAAAGTGATCACTTCAGTAAAAACAGGCTGGGAGAGATGCTCTCGTTTTGTGCCATGGTGCTGGACCTCACTGAACACTTGGGCTTCGCCAGGCTCATGAGAGTAGGAAATCCCTGCAAAATGATAAATGCTATTGCTGACTTTTGCTTGAAACCTCTTTGGTTAAGGTTTCAGAAGTATTTGTAAATATATTTTAGTGGTTTCTATGACAGTAACAGCACAGTTCCCCTTGCTGTTGTATGCTGTCAGTTTTAGCGTGCTGCCAGGCAGGTAGGTATGTTTATTCCCCTTCTAACAGATGGGGAAAGGTTAAGGCTGATGCTTCCAACAGGTCTTCTGACTTGGTCTGTCTGGCTTCACAGCTGAACTCCAAGAATTCAAAGTTTGCTGAGCACTCACAGTAACTCAACTTGAGGCCCAAAGCGTCTGGTCGTTTGACTCTGCTGAAAACTTGGTCCCTCTATCTTACTTGACATACACAAAACAAAGGATATCTGTGGTTAATTATTGGAATTTTGTCATAAATTATATACTCAAAGCTGCAGACTGAGCCATTTGGAAAGCTCTGGTCAACACTTGAGACATGTGATTTCCAGCCATCTACTCTTTCTAAACTATGCTTAAAACCAGTATGTGCAGCGCTTTACATCAATGGAAGGGACTGGAAAGGGAACTCTGTTTCTGAGTACTGATATTTCTGGATGTATTTCTTTGATACAGGGGCACCCTATTGGACGCATACGGACAAAATGGAGAAAAGGCTACATGCGGTGCCGGCAGCGAACACCGTCAAGTTTCGTTGTCCGGCGATGGGAAACCCAACGCCAACCATGCGATGGCTGAAAAATGGGAAAGAGTTTAAACAAGAGCATCGTATTGGTGGATACAAGGTAAGATCTCATGCTGTGATTTTGCAGTTTGTGTTCTTGACCAAGGCTGTAAAAAAAACCAAACTTGAAGTCAACAGAAAATCTTTTAATGGCCTTGGATCAACTGTAGAAGCAAAAAAAAGTAACTGTTTTCTTCTGTGGAAGGGTGGGTGGTTTCTTTGATGGTCACTGAGCACTAATTCTGTTCCCCCCCCCCCGCCCCATATTCAAGCTTGTAGCATAGCAGTGCAGCTAAGGATTATTTATAGAGACTTATTTGGAAAACTGAAGGCTGACTTTGCAAATCAGAGTACGACTATTTTTCTCTATTCATTTTCAGCTGCATTGTTAAAAACGTGACCATCCACTCTGGTGATTGTAGGCAGTTTAATAAAGGAAGGGTTGAAAGTCAAAAGTTATTATTTTCTATAGAGTTTATGGTCTGTGAAACTGAAATGGGAAGCAGAATTTGAGGGAAAGTAACAGCAATTACTTACAAGGGTTTGTTTGAATTTTAAACAGCTTGAGATTAGATGTTTCATTCTAAATTGGTGGTTACTGATTAAGAGAGAGTTTTAGGGAGGCCATCTAGCTCTGTGGATTGTGCATGGACCTTTAACCTCCCGGTATCTGCCTAGGTCAGGTCAGAAGTCAGGATTCGGTCATCTTATCCCTCTCCTCGCAGGGAATGAGAGTGCGTGACTTTGATGGCAAGTTGCTGTTCAAGCGCTACCCTTGCCATCCTGCCCCACATTTCTGAGCTACGTTAACCTCTTCTGCTGACCTTCTGTCAGTGGCTTCCTCACATGCCTGACACCTCAGCAACTTCTCTCCAAAGATGAGAAGTTTCCAAGTTAAGTCGCCTTGTGTCACGGTTGTAAGCCCCAGCCTAGAACTTATGCTGAGGAGCTCAGAGCAATTAGTGATGGTAATTAAGGCAGAAGTTAACTGACTTTTTGCAGATGGTGCAGTAAGCTCAAGACCAAGTCCTGGGGGCTGCCTCACCTGAGACTGTGCCACTGCCTTACCCCAGTGATGGCAGTATTTTTGGGGTGCTGCGTTTTGCGATGCCCTGATGGAGCCAGGGTGTATATTGCTTCATGTGCTGTTGACTTAGATCCTGCTCGGTACAAAAAAAATTGTTTTCCAGTGCAGAGGAGGACAAGCCGTAGTCTCCTTTCCTCTCCAGCTAGATTTACAGTAGAAAGTGTCAATTTTTCCAACATTTGTGTTAGCAGAGAGTGAAGCCCAGAAAAATCTCCCCGCATGAACGCTAATTATCTAAGTAGACTTTTCCATCTATGTTTGCTTACACCATAAATTACTGTTGCTTATGAGTGTACACCTGGCAACACCTTCTGCCTTTCATAAAGCTATAGAGCATTAACGAATTGGCTACAATTCAGTGATTTTCACCTTTCTCAGTGCTTTTTTAAAAGCAAATATAAGCCAATTAAAAAAAATCCCCAAACTAATCCTGTCTTGGAAAATAATAGTAACTGTTTCGGTACTAACTGAGATGTTATTTGAACACTTTACATCTCATGAAGAGGAAATGCAGATATCACTCTTGAAAACTGTGAAGGAAAATGTGTGTCTTGCAAGGCAGGATGGAGATACCTGATCTCTGGTTTGGGAGGGTGATTTTGGTGGGGTAAATCAGCTCATGTGGAGCTCCGTGCTGCTGTTTCCAGCCTGTGTTAGGGATCTGGGTGAGCTCATTTAGACTTGTGCCCATTAAGTGGCACAAATTAAATTTTTGCTCATGTATATTAAATGTATACAATTTCCTAGGTATGTATGTACTCTGGGAAGAAACCACAGATGCCTGTTTCTAAGCCAGCTGGATAAGTGAAGTATATACCTATAATTCTAAATCCTAACTTCTTACATCTCTTTAGTCTAAAGGAAAAAAAGAGGGGACAGAGCTGTGGATTTTAGACTTTCTTGTTGATCAGAAATGCATCAGATTTTAAATGATCTGATAGCATTTACTTATCATTGTCATTCTGCTTACCAAATCTATGTATATTCTAGATTCTGTCAGTGTTTTGAGTAACCATCTTTTTAAGATGGAAGCTTGTTTTCAGTGAATGGGTACTAAAGAATGAGACCTCCACAAGCTCTGGAGGCTGTGTCCTCTTCTTGTTAGAGGGGCAGGATGAGGTCACTGTGGGCTTATTGAAAATTATTCTGAAATTAGAGAATTGTATTTTCTTGACATCTCTATACTGACAAACTTGTAATGAAGGAATCCTCAGAAAGGACTGAGTCTTCCCATATTGGTCTGTGTTCAGCCAGATATCACGGCAACTCATGACAATTCTTGTATGCTAGTTTGTCTTGAATCTGGGTGTTGCTATATGTTTCTCCATTTCTGCTGGAGACCTTCATAATGCTTTGAGCGACTAGAATAGCTGGAACCAAACTTGGCCATATCTGCTGTCACCAGTTGAGATAACTCCATCCGTCCCTTTCGGAAGAGGCCATCATTCCTTGAAGACTTTATTTAAGAACAAAGTGAAGGGAAGGAAGATGTGAAGCTTTCCAGTTAATCCTCCAGCCACCTCTCTCCTGCTGCCTTGAGCTAAGAAATCGCTTCTTTGTATTCTCTTTATCGCAATCAGGTTGTGACCTGTAGCACTTTGTCCCTCTGACTAGGGAATGTCTTGAGTCAATTTGCACTCAGGCAGGCTGGCAGAAGGGTGTACGTGCTGGCCAAGATAGCTTCCAGAGTGAAATTCCTCCACCATGACTAATTCTGGGTGGTGAATTTAAAAATCGAACCTTTTTAGGATTTTTCAAGGTATGCACAAAGTTCCTACCGCAAGGAGAAAAGGATCAGTTATTGAATGTCTAAATCCTTTTTAGTCTTTATCTGTCTCCGAAGTGGTGATAGCTCTTGCTTTTGCATTTAAAGACATTTTATAATTTCTTTGATTGAATAATCTAAATCCTCTGAGACACCACAGGAGCCTTTACTTTTCTTAACACCACCCAGAAAGCAAATGTACTTCTATCAGTTGTTACTGTTTAAGTATTAACGGGTGTGTGTTTTCACATATGCATTTTGATAAGCTTCATCACTGCAATCGTCTTATACACATTTAAATTCAGACGGGTACATACAGAGTAAAGAAAGAGTTCTGACTCTATAGGAACTGTAAAACCCTATGGCTTTTGTATGGATGTTCTGCACTTGTTCTCTCTGCCTGAGCAGTACCAGTATATGTCTGAACTGTGCTGATTTTGTGGGGAATCATATTTTGGTTTCTAATCCTTTTTTCTTTTGAAATTCATTTAAAATTGACCCCTTTTTACCATTTTTTCCTAAGTGCTAACTTTTCATGATGTGTCTGTTCACTGAAGACATGCATTTTAAAATTAAACAGAACTGTCCACAATTTTTTATATGATGCTCCAAAAGCAGAATGTTTCTATGAAACACTATTTGCCCTTTCCTAGATTTCTGACCAATATTTCTTGGCATTTTGGTTCCGGTTTCGTTTTCCCACCTCCAAGCTATATCTTAAGGGTACAGTTGTATGCATTTGATATTGATAATTTAGTTTAAAAATTGAATTGTTTGGAGAGACTGTTTGGAAGAATTGGTTTAAAAATTTGATGGAGAAAATGGCCAAAAAAAATCTCAGTAATTTGCTAGAAGTGTCCATACCTGGTCAGAAAAAGATTGAGATTATAAAGTACCATTTTTGGGTGTGAAGCACAGCTAAAACATGAAAATAGGTATTGCAAAGCAATAATAATAAAAAAGGAGGGCAAAAGCAATTATTAAACTGTGTCGACAAAGTATCTGAAGGGTCAAGTTGTGACTCAGGATACTGGGAATTTTCTCTGAATTTCTCTATGTCAAGAAAAGACAATGACAAATTGAAAGGGGGGTACCCTGAAAACCAGGTGATGGAGCGGATGAAACTCTGTGGGTATTCTTTGGGATTTTGAAAGAACTCAATATGAAGTAGGGCTTTAGGAAACAAAATAGTAGAAATAACAGGATAATAGCTGGCCAGGAGCTAGTTAGGTTGGAGAGCTGGAAGAGTTTCCTACAACTGATAAATCTCTGGCTGTGGACACTTGTCCTTTTCTGGACTCTGTATGCCTGGTGAAGATGCTCCTGCTTTCAGTGGCTTGTTGCTGCCCTCGTGTTTTTTCCTAGTGGATTAGTTCACATGAGCTCCCTAATATGTTTCGTCTGCCAGATGAGCTCAAGTCATCTATTTAAACAGCTTAAATGGACCTAGTTGGTATTACCCAGGGAAATTTATTAGGGAATATTTGGAGACCTATAGCTCTGGTGTCTTAAGTTAGAAGGGCCGTAGTGAGCAACCAGAAGGGAATTAATGGCATTACCAAAGAGACTATCTATTTGCAACTTCAGTCATGAGGGTGGGCTTGTTTTTTCGTTCTGGGTTTTTTTTTTTTTTCCTCTCCCTTGAAAATGAATATTGCATTTGTAGTTCATCTGTACACTGAAGGCTGCTGTAAGACCTGTGTACTGTGGAAGCACTGCTTTGAACCTTTTCTGAAAGTAGCTTTTACATAAACTGGTGTGATTTTGGTGCTGGTTGTCAGTAATGGCACCAGTTTTGCTGCCCAAAGACAGGTTTTATTGAGACTAGGGAGCGATGACACCTTACTTAAAAAGACCACATTAACAAAGTCTGTAGGACCAGGGTGTTGCAGGGATGTGGCAGGATCATCACGTGTCTGAGAATGAAAGGTTCAATTTGGGAGTCTTCAATGGGAGAAGATGAATCATCCCCAGCAAAGGGGAGTTTTTCTGGACTTTGCAGTGCTGCACTTGTAACCAGAAAGCACTAAGCTGACAAGCTGAATCTAGTTGAATCCAGATCCATGACATAAATCCAGTTGTGTGACGATGTGTCATAAATGCTTTGGGCCTCTACAGCAGTTGTTTAGCTTAAACTGAAGAGGCTTAAGCTGTTGTTTTATTATAAAGATATTATCTCTTCTCATTGGAGTTACAAGAAGGGAAATTACATAAATTCTTTTTAATATTGCTATCCAGTATATCCACTTGTGGCTGTAAGTTAGTTATGTTTTCTTATTGAATGCTAAACAGTTTCTTGTGTTTTCCTATCAAATTAATTACTTACAGCTTGTTACCAATTTTTATTTTGTTTTAACTTTTGTGGAACCATGATCTGTTCTTCCTGTTTTGCATTCAAATTGGTTAAAAAAACTTGCTCTGATTCTGAGAAGTGTGATGTAACTTCTAATGTCAAAAAGTTCAGGTCACTGTGACCAAGTGTCCCTCAAAATAGCTTGTAAAGAAGTAAAATATTCAAAATATGTAGCTGTTGTATTTGTTATTTACTAATGGTTTATGATGGTAATTCTTCCTGAGCCAAACTTCGTCTTTCAAGGTTGCTTAGCAGAATAATGAGACAAAAAAATAACACTGATCAACTCTTTCTAGCTTTATAAACTTAGCTCTTCATAGTGTGGAAAAAAAAAAATCAATATATAGTTTTGATGTATACCATCAAGAAGGGGGGCTGGGGAGAGGAGCTGTAAGTTTGGGCTGTAGATTCTGAGGTCATGTCACACATTTCTGTGACATTAGGTTAGCATCCATGCCCTTCACCTGCTGCTGGAGTCTTATCTACATTTTCTTTGTTTTTCAAAGCCCACATAGCCAGTCATTAGCTAATATTAGCCCATGACTGGACAATAATAGTAGTATCTAGCTAATGAGCTAATTACTAGGTGGGGGGACTAGGAAAGCCAGGAGCCCCTTACAAAGACGACAGTTCTTCCAGGCTTTGATCTGAAGGTGCTTTTACCTCCAGCAAGTGTGAGGGCTAAGCTCTTGGCACTGGGGACGCAGCCCTGCGCAGCCTTTTCCTGCTGGATAAGGACCTATGCAATAGTCAGCTACAAAGCAGGATTTCAGACCTGTAGTTGTAATGATCTTTTAAGAATGTATAGTTACTGGAAGTGTCACTGAATGGTCCATAAATTTTTTTGGTGTACTGCACTGAATTATTACTTTCCATTTGGCTGATTAAAATGACTGTACCAGATTGTATTTTTATTCCATTTGTTAAAATACGTACTTTGCAGTTTAAAAGCTGTACATTACAGCTACATAATGTTAAGATCTTTGAGCGCTTTGTCAAAAATGTAATGCTAAAACAAGGGATTAGTGGACAGCCAGCAAAAGGTCATTTTGGGAGCCAACTTATGATGCAGGAAATACATATGTGTACCGGATGACTCTATATCCTTCCAGTATTGGGCTGGATCCTATTTTCTGCAAGACCAGTGCCAATGCTCCTTTTGAGTTCAAATGGGAACAGAATCAGCACCTTTAATATATTCTATCCGAGAAGGATTGTGTGTAATAAATGTATATCCTTACGCTCTGTTTCCATGAGGATTTTCTTCAGGCATTTTTCATGAGGCAGCATCTTCATTTCTTTCTTCTGGTACCCCAGAGCAGTGAGAGGTGTGGCCGCTCTGCGTGTCTATGGGAGGGACCCCAAACATTGCCCTTGGGTACTTTGTTTCTCCAAAACACAGGCTGTGTAATTGAGCTATTAGAGAAAGACAGAGACTTAGATGTTAGGGGATCACATCCATCCCGTATTGCTGGTGGGTAGTTAATATTGTCAGATGATTGTTTGGAGACAGATGGGAAATATCCTGAGGTTGTGAATTTGCTTTAGAGTGGATTGAGAGGTAAAGCCTGGTAAGACAATTGCTGCTAATTGGTGCCATCCTCATCAGCCTGGTAGGACGGAGTGTGCACCGACGTCTGCAGTGCTCAGATCGGGGACAAGGTACATTTATAGCAGAAAGCGTGAAAGCTTTCACTGCTGCAGCTATGCTCTACTGGATCAGGCATAAATAAAGTATTTCAGTGTCCAGAACTGTCAAACGAGCACAGAAGAGGCTTTTAAACATGGATTACAAAAGGTTAACTATTCGGGAAACAGTTCTTTTGGAGGGGGAGAGGGTGAAAATATGCTAGTGAACTTCTCAGCCTCTCTGGTTACAACCCACCAGGTCCGCAACCAGCACTGGAGTCTCATCATGGAGAGCGTGGTCCCGTCTGACAAAGGAAATTATACGTGCATAGTGGAAAACCAGTACGGATCCATCAATCACACGTACCATCTCGATGTTGTTGGTAAGTAAAACTCTAAAAAAAGACAATGCTTTTAATTAATGAGTTTCTCTATTACATTTAAAACTAACCTGATACATTTTGTATTAATTTTGAAGATGATTTTACTGTAGTCTAAAGATAAGATTTCACTACGTAACCAATTGCTATGTGATTTTATATATTCATCTGTCTCACTCATGCCTGTAGGACTAATGTACTGATACCTAGGCAAAGGTGTAATATCCACATGTGAAGGTGAATTCTTGTTGCTGTGGTACACTGGCAAGCTTACAGTGATGACCAAATAATACTGATGCAATTTTAATCATTAGTATTACAATTTAATTATTACTTGTACAATTGTACTAACACACATTTTAATAACTGCAGTTATGGAAACTGTTAAGTGAACCTTTAGATTGCTATTATTATAGGTGAAATGATTATCTTTTTAATGAAAAGATAGATATTGATTTTTGGCAAAGCTAGTGCAGATCTGGAACTTCAGGAAGGGTACTTTGCATTCCTAACAGTATAACAGAGGTCCAACTGTAGCCTGTTGTGTGGGCTCTGAGCACTCCCTGAAATGCAGATGACAAAAACTGTGAAGAAGTGTTTTACCTGAGGACAAATTGTAAAAAGCTGTGTGAATTCTTGGTAGTAGCAAAGCTGTGATTCAGCAGGACTATTAAGCACATACTTAATAATGTTAACTTAATAATACCAAAATCCTGTTGACTTTAATAAGGCTTACACGTACTTATTTAAGTGCTTAGCTTAATTAGGGTTTGAGATCTCAGGAACCAGTTCTATTCATCCCTGCTCTTGCTGATTAGCCGGGGTGGGTGTGAGTGGTTTTATTGACTCTGAAGGCATTGCTGTCCAAAAGTAATCAGTTTGGCTGTTACAGTATCGACCTGCTGGTAGTACCTCTGGGGATCTGAGCTGCAGTTTCTGAAGCATGTCTTGAATGGGCTTTGCTCTCTCCAGGCTTGTGCGGTGATCTGAGCATCACAAGCTCTGTGGATAAAACTTTTGATCGATCAATATTGAAAGCAAAAATGAATTTGATTATTGTAAGCTATTTTTGGCTGGTGACTGGCAGCCCAACTTATCTTCTGTGGAGAATCTTACTATGATTTTGGGTTTATATGACCAAAGCTGTGACAAACTTTTTATTTCCCTATTTCTTGATTGTTTTTTACATGAATAAAAATGCATCACTCACATTGTTTTGGATGGTCTTAAGAAGTAGTGCCTTATTTTGTCTGAGACTGCTTAAATCTGTGAAAACCACCAAATCCAAAAGAAAACAAGTATGAGCTTCTCAGGCAGCAAGAAATGAAAACATTCCCTGTGAAAATGCCAGTGAGAGGTAGCCTTTGTGGAGCAGAGGAGCAGAAAGACAATTTTATGATGGGGATGCTGTCAGACTAAGCCCTACCACCAGCCCCCATACATTTAAATCTTCAAAGCCAGTTTGTGAACCACCCAACTCCCCTCTCCTTGGTTTTACGTAGTCAGCACTGAAAGCAGTGAGGATTTTTATAGCCTTGGCAATATCTTGTCATCCTTGGTAGAGTGAGCTGTGGGTATTGTTGAGGTGAACCGAGGGACTGGCAAAGCCATTTTTGTTTGAACACTTGTTTAAACAAAGTTTATGGAGAGTGCAGCAGCAACGGCTGCCAGAGATGGTGGTAAATTGTGTTCTGCGTGCCTGTGTCCTCTGCTGACCACCTCGTCAGAGAGTGTGGGCTGCTCGCCTGGGCTCGCCAGGGATGAGGCTTGGTTTACAGAGCCTGGCCCAGGATGAGTGTAAGGAGGTGATGAGTTGTGGGATTTTTTGAGTTTTTTTGGGGTTTGGGTATTTTGTCTTAATCCTTTAGGGAGCCTCTATTGACTCAACTTTGGTTTTGCTTAAAACTGTTTTTTAGTAGGCTACACGGGATGAAAAAGCCAATTTTGCAATACTGGGAGTTTTCCTTGCCGAAACAAAACTGGTTAAAAATTCCCTTTCCCTTCCCTTTTCCTTGTTACCACCTCAGTCACAATCTGGCATATTTCATGTTGACGTGAATTTCTTCACCCATTTTTTTCTAGCAAATGTGTTCATGGATAATGCAGCCACTTGAGCAAATATTTATCAGAAGCCCTCTCACCTCCTCTCCCCTTTTGAGCCTTTTGAATGTCTTACATTGAGGAATATTATGCAGAAGTTTATTTTTCCTGGCAGTAAATTATAGTGACCTGCATGAATGAATGGAATGGTAATAAGGATTATGTAATTTATTTAAATGTCTATTCCTTTCCTATAGAGAGGCAGAAAAGTAAATAATGAGGTTTTTCAAAAGTGACTAGGGATTTGGGTGCTGGGTACCTAGCTGATGGCACCCAAAGGAGCCCTGATTTTCCCTGGGTGAATACTCAGCATTTTCTGACGCTCGGGCCCTGTGAGATATGAAACCAGAAGTCCAAAAGTGACTTTTGCAAGTCACAACCTGCATTTTGGAGTTCTGCGTACTTTAATCATTTTCCTTCCTTTTTGCATTTGATTTTGATGAGTTAAAGGGTGTAATTGTTAGTTTACTTTGAAAAGATATGTATGGGAATGTGTACTCTAAGATACCTGTGTTGAATTTGCTGTGAGTCTTGCAAGAGATACTGCATCGGGACTTTAACCTAAAAGGGGGATCGGTGTTAGAAAACTCAGCCATTTCTCTGTTGCTGAAAGCTTGTAATAATCATGGAGGCTGGGCATAAAATTGCTGAAGCAGTAAATTAAGGCTGGCCAGAAGGGGAAACTCTGACAGTTTTTCTAGTTAAGACAGTTCTACACAAGTTATTTTTGTGCTTTTTTTTTTTCCTGTTTTCATATGAATTTTCAGTTCCCACAGGGTCATGGGGAGTTATGGATGTTTGTTTAGAGGCAATTGTGTATGTAGACTGTATCTTACAAACTTCAGATTGTAATTTTAGGTCAAGTTGTGTGTAGAAAACTGTCAGTTGAAAGCCTCTGAAATTGCTTTTCCTATATGGTTTAACTGGTTCCAGAGTTGATTAAGTGTAAGTAATAGCAAATGGTATTAAACATGGTAACGTATTACATTAACATGAGCATCTGACTATATGGTGTAATGTAGAGAACCCTCTGATTATGTCACAGATTTGGGAAGTATCCCAGCAAAAATCATGCCAAATAATGACACAATGCTAGTTAGGAATATCCAGTATTACTTGATGCCAATAACTTTCCAAACCTTGAACTCTTTTGACAATTAAAAGCCTGGAGCCAGCAGGGCTGAGTAGTTTTCAGTGAGAATGTAGGTGTGAAGTATTCTCATTTTTACCTTGTAATTACTTGCAAGAACCCTCTTAAAATAGTCAGCTCAGCTCAGATGGTCTCATTCAAATTTACAAACCTGGCAAAACCGTTACACTGAATTTTTAACAATGGGAGTAGAAAATACTGAAATAAAAAGCAGCAAGTCGTTGGCAGCCGCTCTGTATTGCACAGGATACTTGTGCACATTGACAGTGTTAGTGGGGAATTGTCCATTCGAGTTGGCCAGGATATTTTGTGTTGGACAAAGTTATTCTTGAAATGTTTGGGATACCCCAATTTGCCTGCATTTTCCTCTCTCTTCCATTTCAAAACAGGGACTTAAGCAGGCTGTACGCAGGGCTCTGCTCAGGGATACAGATGTGTTAGATTGCAGTAGTGGCAAATGGTGGCGATGCAAAACTCTGTGAGGACCCTGTGAAAGGGAGGGAGACGAGTTGATTTTAGCTTTTTATTGGAGTACTACCCAGAGGCTTCAATTAATATCGGATACTTATTGTCCAAGGCAATGAGCCAGCACACAGTAATTGCTTACAACCGAAATGCAGAGAGAGCAGGAGAAGGAAATGTCACTGTCCATTTTATAGATGAAAACCCGAGCTGTGGAGCGATGAAATTTCTTGCCCTGGGTCACACAGGAAGCTGGTGGCAGAGCCAAAAAGTAAAGCTGGTACTTGAATCCTAATCCAGTACCTTAATTAAAAGAATGTTCTTTCCCTTGTACAGTTTAGCCCATCAGCTGCTTTTTTACATGCAGCTGAAGTGCCTTTCTATGCTTTTGTATTTAACAGTAGGTAGAAACTCGCATTTTTATAGTAAACTTACTAATAGACTAACTCCATTCTCATTAAACATATATAAAGTCATGCAGTCTTAAGGGAGAATGAATGAAAACGGTGTGGTTTTCGCTTATGGATTGTATTGTAGTGAATCCGGGTTGTAGGAAGCAACGTGGGAATGCAGCCACTGAGACTTGTATATAATTAGATCACTCTTGGATTGCAATTATCGCTGGAGTACAATTTCAGCAGCGGCAGTTCTGTTTAAGCATGGAAGTAACTAATTGAATTTATATTTTAACGGCAAAAAAAGGTTAGTCTTTGAACAGTCCTAGCGCAGGTAGCCATTTCTGTCCTATTTAATGTCATCATCCAGGGAAACAAAAGATGGTTTGGTTTCAGATGAAGTTCACCACATTACCTCATTTGCTGGATTTTATAAGCAGCTGCTACAGCACGACACATCTTCCAAGAATGTATAGGAAGACCCTGCTGTTTACTATAAAAATGAACGTAACTTGTCACAAATACTTTTTTTTTTGTAAAAAAAAAGTCCTTTTGCAGGCAGTTTAGCTGTACTTTGACCAGTTTCTAGTTTGCCTAATAGCCATGCCTTTGGCTCTTGTTACTGAGAAGTGAACTCCAGAGGTGGCAGAGTACCACACAGTTGTCCCTTAACAGTAATTTGTATTTTCATATGAAAACAGTGTGAGAATAACTTCTCATCCGGGAAGCATTTTAAATGACTCTCAGCTTGTGCCCCAGAAATATCATGTATGAGTGGTTTTACTGATAAGTGTGCAGAAAAATGCTTTTATTCTGAACTCTTGGAGGTTTTAGAGGGCTTTAGGATGAATTTTACTCTTGCTTTTTACAGCATGTTAAAAGTCTGATTAAAATGGAATCAGCTTTTTGCTATTGGTACTTCACTGTTTATATTTTCCGTAGTTTAGGCAGAAGAAAAACTTTGTCTTTGTTTCTAGTCAGTTTTATTTTTGGATTTTCATGTGCTCTCAGAGTCTCTAGCTGCGAACATGGCACAGACACATATTTTTTTTTTTTAAAAAGACATGTTTCCATTTTGTCATTCCCGAATTCATAAAAACATATGTATTGTTATTTGCTTTTTGCTGAGGCTTGTTTTGTCAAAATATAGTTCAGAATTAGTTTAACTATAATATGTTCCTTAATTTCCAAAGAATTATTTTTAGGATTCAGGTTACATACGAAAAAGGAACTGACACCAACTAAATACATGCCTTGGACATTGCATCACTAATGTCTGGCAGGAATTAAGTGTAGGTATTACAACCAAGCCTAAACTTGCATTTCTGGCAGATGTGCTTGTAGTTGTTGACTCGCTCTTTACATGGACAAGCTTTGGCTTGACATCTTCACCCAAGTGCTTGCGGCATGGGACATGACGAGACAGGGGCTGGAAGCATGAAGGAATCCACGCTGATGCTTGCCCTCAGGTATTTGGTTAGGTCGAGAGGGAAGAAGTTTTTATTTAATGTACTGATAAGCCCGAGCTTGGACTTTACACCTGGCACTGGGTTTTGGCAAGGTGTGTGCATCTGAGAAGAAATTACGCAAATTGTTTAGTGCTGGAGGCTGTGCGGTTCGCTCCTGAAAACAAAGACCACAGTGTGATGGTTCAGCTAAGGGAAAATGAAAGCTTATGGGTTTTTTTCTTAATAAGGTAAAAATATTCAACCCCCTTAGTTCTATAACACTAAAGCTTCTGATTTCATTAGAGTAGTCTGGCTAAATTACATTTTATGGACAAATACTAGTGTCATTACTTCATCTGCTGGGTGAACAGTGAATTTGTCATGTTTGGAATGCTTTCCTGCAGAGTCTGCTGGGGGAGAACTGGTCTCCCTGTCCCACTTTCTGTCTTATTACAGCCCCAAGGCAGGTATTTCTCTCTCTTTTGATGAATGATGAACAGGATATTGTTTCAGCTCTGTTATTATCATTTTTAATCATGCCTTCTAATTCGTGCAGTATCCTACTCATGGAAATGCAAGTAGGAATCTGCAGGAGCTGTCTGAAGATGCTAACAAGACTGTTGCCTTGTTAAATGTGCAATTGGTGTGTGTCGAAAGCCATGTCTGTACCATGGGGGCTTTTTGACCTAATCCAGTCTTTTCTAACAATTTTGTTACTGAAAAAAATGGCAGTGTAATTGGCAGTAAATTGATAAAGTTACATCCTCTTAAAAATAAAAAAGCAAAAGCAAAAGCTTAAGTTATCACAAATACAGAAAAGTCATAAATGAACTGTGATACAGACTGGATGAATGGACCATATTAAAGGCAAACAGAAGGTTATTAACCATGTCTGTCTTATTGATGAGGAGTTTGCACCTGCATTTCTTCATGTTGTCCCCAAGCGTGGGAGGAAACGTGGAGGTGGGACAACCCTGTGGCTACAGTGGGATAGCTGCCCATGGTGAGCGAGATTAATCCTAACTGGGACCACCACACTGGTGGTTTTGGGGATTAAACTAGGATTCGAAGAGATGTAGCAGAGGTGGAAGTGGATGGAGATGGCACTCGGTGGTAGGCATCAGGGGTTGTGCATGACTGTAGTGAGCTGAGGATCTGGGGGACAGGACTGAGAGAATACAAGAGTGAAAGGGTGTGGGGAGTCTTCCCGAGGTTTGCAATGCAGGAGAGAAGAAAACTTTGAGGGATGGTATCAGGGTGAGATAGGTAAGAGGGTGAGAGATCTGGCAATACAAAAGTGTGGACAACTCAGTAAAAGGTGAAATTCTGTGGTAATTAAAGAGAAAAAAAAAAAGGTTGCACTTACAACCTTCATGTTGGTATCCTCTCCTCTGACTGCTCTGCAAACCGCTGTATGACTTGAAATCCAGAGGTCGCTGTGTTTTACAGGTTTTCAGGATTTTAAGTCATTAGGTCATCTTTGGATTACTGCCGTTCCCATGGTGCAGCTTCAACAGCAGTTGTTCCATTTAAACATAAAAAGCCACATTAAAAATCATAGTTTGTTAAGCACTTTTGAATATTGAACTGCTCTGTAAATATAAAATATTAAGTTTATTTTTTCAGGTTGCTCTTTAAAAGGTTGCATGAATATGTTGAAATTTTTGACTGTTCATGAAAGAACAACACTGATACTGTCAAAACTTGAGCTGAGTGAAGAACTCAACATGACAGGGTATTAGTTGGAAAAAAGTCTTTACCATTTTTACAAGATGCTTGTGAAAGTGTAAAATTAGATATACATTTAGAGATTTTTAATCAGTCACAAATTAGGTGATCAAAACAGTTGCTCTTAAGTATGTTAATGAATCTTAATGTATTTTGTATTTACAAGTGAATATACATGTATTGGTTAGTGTTTATATCTGCTGCGTTGTTTCTGCTATTAGACTGGATTATATGCATTAGTGAGCAACGTAATTTCATTTCAACAATTGGACATTTGCTTTGATATCTGTGCTAATGTGCTATCTAGTGTTTGTGAAACCCACCTGTGTCTACATGTGAATGAATATTCCAACAAATTATTTCCCCCTTCCTCCCCACTCCTCAGTGAAATTTTCTCAGAAAGCAGTTCTGTCACCTGCTGCTCAGCCAGAGGCTGGTGATGGTGCTCCCGGCTCTCGGCTTTGTAGGAAGCTGGCTGTTCAGAGTGTATGCTGAAAGGCAGGAAAATGTGGGTGCAGGAGAGAAAGTAGAAAGTAACAGAGAAAGACTTTCTTGTTATGGAGCACAGAGTTTGTGTCCAGGCATGGCCAGCCTAAGTGCTTGCTATGAACACTGGTGCATCTTGTAAACTTTACCTGCATTTACCTGAATGACTAGAAATATATTGACAAATGTGTATAATCAGGGTCTTCCCAAGAGCAGTCATCTTCATCTGGTCCAACGTTTAGAACAGGTTATGGATTCTGTGCTGCAGAAATGAGTGTGATCCTGATGGAGGGACATCTCCCTTCCTGACATGGGACCACAGGAAGGCAAACTTCATCACCAGGGAAGGCAAGCCCAAAGGCTGAGTGAGGTCCAACATAGACATTTCTTGAGGCTAGGCCAGAATGGTCCAGCACAGAGCATTGAAACTCCGGGCACTGGAGCTTCTCTCCTGCCCTGAGAGCCTGCACATCGGGTGTGCTCCGTCAGCTGGCCGGTTGGCCGTGTCTAGAGGGGAGGCAGGGAGCTGGGGAAGGCAGAATACCACAGCCCTTTTGGTAAATTCACACCTGCCTTGCTCAATAGAGCGAGTGTGCTGTGTAAGAAGAGGGGGAGAAGTGCAGAAATATAAGAGGGCTTTTAAAGGCTTACATAATCTTTTCCATTTTACTTTAAAGGCAGCGCTGTTTTCAGGAAAGGAAATTTGGAGGATGAAAATATGCAGTCAGGTCACAATAACAACAGCAATAGTAACTCTCACTGTGTGCTTTATGGCATTACTGGGTGCGCTGGTGAGTTAAACCCACTGCAGCTGGGAGAGGACATCATCTCTGTGGGAGAGATGCTGTTTGCCAGGCATATGGTAAACCTTTGGCAGAGCCTAGTGGAGAGCCCAGTCCAGTGATGCTGGACCCCAGCATTGTCTCTGGTTATTATAAAGCAGCTGAGTGCTGGGAGCTGTGCACAGCACAAAGGATGATAAATCTGTGTGTAAAAATTAACGCAGTCTCTGGAAAAGGCCAGAACAATAAAATTTTACCACTTGTCTGTGAGAAGTCACAAGTTGTTTTTCATATTCTCTTGTAGCCTTTTTCTTTTAGGGTACACTGAAAAGAATTTCAATGAAAATTTTGGCTCTTCATTGTTCTGTTTCCCGTATTTTTTCATACTAAAATAAGGCCTCTCTCCTCTTTGTTCAGACATGCATGAAGCTTTTGCTTATGCATGCACTGTGTGAGGGATGCTGCAAGTGAGCTCCAAGATTAATGTTGTACAACTCTTGTTGCTGTGACTTTTTCTGCTCCAGAGGGCTGATGAAACCCACGCTGTGTCAGCCTGACAATAGGGCTTTGCTTTAAGGACAAACTGGTCTTAAAACCCTGTTGATAATTTCATGTTTTAAAAGAAGAGTGTTCACATTGCCTGCCTTAGCCTGGAGTTGCTGGATGTTCCTGTCTTTTTTAACCCTCTGATTATATGTGTGGTTTAAAAGGATAGCTTTTAACTAGTTCCGATTGTGATTTTTTTTTTTTTTCCTACTGTTTTCACTGACATCAACAGGCTTTGTATCAAGCTAAATAAGTAATTTTGCTTGCTTTCTTTTCCTCGGCTTTCTGCCATATGAGAAAGAGGTGTGCAGATGAACTTATGCTGTAAAGGTGTTATGCAAAGATGGATTTTAGCTTGAATACACATAGGACAGCAAGCTGAAGCTATGCTGTAGAGCTATCCAAAGAGACAGATGGGATAACATCAGTGGGAGTTTGCCTGCTGGAGAAACAGTGCCATTACTTCAAATCAGAGGTGAAGGTGGTGAAGCCAAGGACAAAGAGTTTGAATACACTTGATTAGTTTCTGTAAAGATTTTAAAAAGGCACTGCATTTTACTCATCTGGCCTTGGTAAGTAGGAGGGCTTGGGTGCCTCAAGGGAGTTGGGTGGGGTGGCAAAGGCTTTGGTATGGGTGGCAAATGGGACTGCTTCTGGTGTCTGTGACAGAATTTTAACTTTTAGAACTAAAACTCTTTAATAGTCAGTGTTCAAATGTTTAATTTCATGAGAAACTGTTCAGCGACAGCAGGAAATATATGGAGTGTGGTTCCCTGTTGTCTCACTTTATGCTGACTGTGGATACTGGTCCAAAAACCAAAGCAGAGATGGACGTGTGGGCCCAGTAGTTAGTAATGATGAAGTGTGTGGCACAGCAGCAGAAAGAAAGGCCTCAAGTTTATATAAACGTCTTCTAAATTTAAGTACAGAGGGAGTTTCAAAAGCGATTATGGAGGTTAGCCCCTCACTCCCAGCTGCATGAGCAGATCCCTGTGCTGCTCCAGGCCTTGCCGGGTTCAACTGTGAGGGCCAGGAGCTCCAGCTGCAGCGATACCCCTTTGAGCTCTTGGCCACTGAGGTGACTTCTTCAAGTAGTGTTGGGCCAGTAGGAAATGCTATATATGGAGAGTCCTGCTGTAGAGAAACATTGAATGGTATGAACGTTTGTTGGCTAATGCCTACTGATAAAAGATACCAAAATTTGTAAGGCATGATTTCATCAGCACTGGTAATGTTGCTCTGATCCATAAGCTATTCTGCTAGTCTGCTTTAAAGGCTCCTGTTCTTTATTAAGCGTTCTTGCAGGGATGGTCTTTATCCCTTAATGTTTAATGAACAGTGATCTGTTATTCCTTGTAGCCTTAAGACATCTTCTGATTTTGCATGGTTTGGGAAGAGAGCATTGTTCCTAACTTGCTGCGAATGCTACCTTGGCATGTATAAATTACCTAGGAAGTGATGATTTGAGGGGTGTGTGTATGTACATATAAATGGAACATGACAGTACAGCAGCACTTCTGAATTGGCCATAAACAACATGCAGTGCTTCATATTATGCAGAAAAGAAACCAAACTGACATGCAGCTGGTAGAAGCTGCTCAGCTCCTGGCTCACGTGTATGTATAGTGTATGACATTAATTAGTAGAGGCGTTTTGCGTACACCTGCTCAGTTGTTCCTGATCTTTTGAAAGAGCAGCCAGCATTCAGCCTTATTCCTCCATGTCATGGAGCAAAAAGTGGAGTTAGCAGTGTTTTTCTTCCAGCATTTCATAGAGCACAGGCCCCCATAAGCAATTGCTTATTGCTGGAGAAAGGAAGCGAAGGTTTGGCTTGGCCCATGTGTAGAAAGCTACCTTGAAGGAGGAAATTCCTGTGGGGACTTTGACATCTGTTTGGTTAGACCCCTCCTACGCCACTCCACCTAGGCCTATGGAGGGCAAGTGTAGTTTCAAATCGGGTCCTTTGTATGAACTTGGATAATGCTGGATTTATAGAGAAATCTGAGTTGCAATTCCTCATGCCTTGGCTGCTCCTGGAACTCTCCTCACAAGAGCTCTCTAATTCAGAGAGCAATAATTAATCCAGCCTTGAGTGCTTGTGAACTGAGGCCAGATGTGCAGCTCATGTAGGTGAGATCTTTCATGAAGGACAGTGATCCTTGTGTCTCTTCTTGCAAACTGGTTCCTTTGGTGTCAGCTAGGGCAGGATATAAGCTTGAATGGTCTTCCCTCACTGAGCGGTGAGGGATTGATAAACATTTAATCTTTCTTTTAATGGTTGATATTTAGTGCAAATAGGTAGTGATCAGGGACTGATAGCCTGTGGTTGGCTCAGTGGCTTTAGTAAATGCCTTCACCCAGTGGTAGGTGTCTGCACCACCAAAAAACATCATCAGAGCCAACAATAATAGTACGTATGTGTACAGTCTCAACAGGGATGCCAAAAATTGAGCATAGAGACAGAGTGGCTTGCACAGGTAGAGTGAGCTGTTCTCTCAAACTGTGGCTGAAATGGTCATTAGGGCCACTTCTGAGAAGAAACAATAATTCACCTTTGCGGTGGCATGGGGTGCACTGGCCCTGTGGGATGCTGGAGCTATACCTGAGAGTTTCACCTTCCGATCAACTCCAGGCAGCGGTTAAGTCACCTGAGAAATTACCATAAAAATGCATTTTCTGTTGGAGCAGTTTTGGTAATTCTGCGGGTATGGTTTGGAAGGGGGCACAAGGAGGGGGCTTTGGGTGTCCCAGAGGTGGGTGACTTCCCACTCCAGAAGGCTTGTCCACGGGCCACTTGGTGGCATGAGGGATGTGTCAGGTGGATACGCATCTGTCTGTAAAGTGTCTGCCAGGGGAATCGCCATATGTGACGTGTTGTTGGATGGGAGAGGACATATGCGGTTAATCTGGGGATGGAACCCTGTAGCAACATGTTCCTCCATCAGCAGTGCTGCTCCCAGGCCTCAGCGACCTTCTGGGACCTCCTGTGTTAGGTGGCTTAGTGGAAATAGTGGGAGAGTGCTGTGTACCGGGTGAAGATGAAACACAGAGGAGAAAGGCTGTGGGGTTTTTTTGTTTGTGTGGGGTTTTTTTGTTGTTTTTTGGTTTTTTTTTTTTGTTTTTTTTTTTCCTGTTAAGGCTGAAGAGTCAATCTTGCAAGTTTGGGATGCTAGGTCAAAGCCAAGGCAAGATGCTGTGATTACAGTCTGGCCTAAACCACTGTAGAATGCTTTTGAGACCCATAATTTACAGAATAATTAGCATTTTCCAAAGCAACAGATGTTGCACTGTCAGATGGAAGGTGGTTGGGAATGGGTAGGGTTTTTGCTGAACAGGGTCTAGACTGCTGCTGAAGACTTCCCAAGCTTGGAGTTCAGGCAAAATAAGCAACTAGAGCTGAACGTGCTGTGCCTACCAGGGCAAGTGAAGAAGAGAGCACGGCGAGTCTGTGTTTTCAGTTAAGCAGAGAGACAGCTGGAACTGCTTCATTTTTTATTCAGTGATGACTGAATACACAGAACCTCTACCAGGGGCTATCGATCCGGAACGGTTACTGGTGCTCTGAGAGACATCATTTGAGGGATCCCTCTGTAGCTTCACAGTGGCAGCTGTCAAGACAACTCCTTAGGAGTCAGTAACATTTCAAAACTGGTATTAAAGACTCTGATAAATGTGTCTAATTAAAAATTATGGAAAATAGTTAGATAACTTTTTTCTCCCTCCCCACTCCCCCCCTTAACTGAGGATCTCTCCATTATCCCCAGAACTCATGTTTGGTCTTGCATTTGCTATTCAGCTTTTATTTTCCTAGCCTACACTTGAATCACAAATTTGCAAGGAGAGGAAACAAGCACATTCAAAAGGAGAAAATAAGAGTAGTTTTTCATTTTTTTTTTGAAATGAATCGGATGCCCTATCCAAAGCCCATTGAATTCCATGTGAGTTTTTCCCCTGACTTCAATGGGCTTTGGTTCTGGCTTTTAGCTCCCATGAAAGGTCCTGAACTGTCTGTGCTAGGGTGACAAGGAGGCTTGGATAGACAATTATCAGAGCTCTTCTTAGCCCCTGGCACAGCCAGGTTGCTAAGGAGATTTGGCCTCGGGATGGGTCCCAGAGCTCACCCCTTCCGGGGTTATTGTCTTCTCTCCCTGCCAAGGCGCTCCAGTAGTGGCAGAGCCACTCTTTCAGTCACAATATGCTCTACTTCGGCCCCTGGCAGCAGCAAATCCTGCCCTACATCTTCCCTCCACTGGCATGCTCGGTGAGCAGCCTCTCTTCTGGCAGTTTTTTCATCCTTGCACCTCCTGCACTAGGACTGGAGTGGTGGGATTGCATCTTCTGGTCTCTGTTGGCTGTGAACCTTGGGGTTTTGGACCCTATCACCCCACCTCCATACCCCAGCATCTTCACCTCACACATTTGCATCGTGGCTTTCCTGTCTGTGTCCTCTCTGATTTCCCTCTGAGTTGATGGCAGCTGGTCAGCAAAAAAAAAATTGGAGGAGGTAAATTCAAGGATGGGAGGGAGAATGAGGCCTTTTTGTAGGAATCACCTGTCCTGGGCCTTAAACTTCTTAAAGCGCCAGTTCTCAGGACTCATTGGGAAGTATGCAGGCTCCGGTAGTCATTTTCAGGATAATTCTTCGAGTCACTTCTCCCTCCATCATCTGTGGCAGGATGGACTTCCACCCATCTCCAGGTGTTCCACAGGGCTGGGAGCTTCCTGGGAAGCTCCTTCCATTGCACCAGTTGTTTGGAAACTTGGAATTTCCCAGCTTTTCTGGTTTCTTTGCAGTTTTCTCTCTTGGAGGAAGGTATTCTGAAGTTTTAACATTAACAGGCTAAATGACAGTTTCTTCTAAGCCGTTGGGCAGGTCTCTTTGTCAGTTGTCTTTTCAGATAGCGAGTCTGTTTGTCTATAGATAAGCAAGTAGAATTGCTGAAGCAATTCTGAGCAGAAGTGCTTAAGCCCTGGGCACTTTTATGGTGGTGTAAAATTTAGATGCTTGTAGCCTTGAATATCATATTCCTCACCTGAGCAATCATTTTTGCTCTGCCTTCTGTAGATAATTGACTCCTCAAATGGGGATGATGATGGCTTTGTATCTAAACTGCAAGTTGGAGAAAGCAAGTCTGCCTATTAAAGTGGGATCCAGTATTAAGCATTCTTTTTCTTTAAAAGGTGTTACAAAGTTAGACGTCAGGAAGAACCAGAATAAAAATGAAATGTAACATATGGAGATTTATATGTAATTATCAGTTTGTCTCAGTTACTTTTAGATCAATATACAGAAAAGAACTTTCAGTTTGGAAGATTTTTAAACATCCATTACATTTGCTTTTAAACATCTATTACATTTCAGTTGAATCAGAAAGGTCTGTTTGAGAAAGCAGGGCATATCTATGAAAAACCTTGTAGATATGTATGTAGTTCACTAAGTAATATTTATGGTAATAAAATTAGTATCTACTACTTTTTGTGGTCCTTATGATGTACTGCTTAGCGTGCTTGAAGACAGCTAATCTGTGGGGTGATATTCTGTATTATATCATATGCTGTTGCCTTGATTTTGAAATGGCAGCGAGTGAAATACTGAAATTGCTTTGGTCAGGTAGCAAAGATCTATTTCTTGATGTTCTGCTTCAATATTAATGAGCAAGGGGAATATTGAAATCAGTAGGGCTACAGAGCTATGAGATTGGTTGTCAACTTGTTTTGTATGAAAATATTGAGTTAAATGAGAGATGTATATGGCTACTATAGCGATGATCCTGATTATTAGGTTATATAAGGCTAATGATAAAACTAGTTTCGCTAGCCTTTAAGGTCATCTTTTTAAAGGCAACTTTGACTCTTTTGCTAGTCTTTAGTAAAAAAGAACACACCATTTCCATCTAATATTAGTGTAGCCAGTTGTTTGAGTGATGATGTCTACTTATAAATGTACAGCTTGTATTTCAAATGCTAAATAGTAATGTGAGATTTATGAATATGGTTTTGACAGTACCTGCACTTAAGCAGAGTCCTTAGATGTGTGTGGTTTGCAGAGAAACAGGAAAGACAGGATAACATTCTGAAATCACTATTTCCCAGAAATGATACTGTATAGAATTATGGTTGGTCATTTGTAATTTCTCCATATTTAGTTATTTTCCCCAGTACTGAGTGTATTTTTTGTGGTCCTTGGACTCCAGGTTTGTCATGAAACCCTGCTGAATTTGCATCATGAACGTTATGTTTTTCTGTGCTGTTTGCCTGTGTGGGCATAGGAATACTCCCTCCTGCTGAAGTGGGGGAGTGGACGAACACTAATCATTGCTCCATATGTTGGAGGGCAACTAAAGTTTATTTTTAACACATTTACCCTTAGAGAAGAAATTTCACAAATGGCTATACATATACACCTATACATATGCATGTACTTTATTTAATTTTTTAAAAGGAATTTGGGACCAAGAACGTAAGAACTTTGCCTTTACTTCTTTGCTTTGCCGCCTCATTTTTGGTAGAGGAAATGTTTGACAGTCATCAATAAAAGATTAAATCATTGATGGCTATCGGGATAAACTAAACACATTTCGTGTGTTGATGCTGGCATAGTAGGAACTTTTCCAAGATGTTTCAGGCCTCATTCTCTGGTTTGTTTAAGGGCAGAGAATAAGGTCACAAAGGAAATCAAACCCTGATGTGGAGAAATGAAACATGAGGCCTACTGACTTCTAAAAAACATTTTAAATAACATTCTCTAAGGTTTCATTTTATACTGAAGGCAGCTGTAATAAGTTTTGGAAGATGGTGTAAGGTTTCTATTAAAGAGAGATTTTTGCTTGCTGTTTTTGTACCCAAATGAAGGAGCGAAGGAGATGGAATTAGAGCTTACTTAGTATAAGGTGAGAAACTAAAAGTTCTCTCCAGAACTGTAAAGTAGTAATTTATATGTTCTACTGTAATTTACAAATTAAAAAATATTAAACTGTTCCTAGATCTTTGAAAGTGACACACATAGCCATGGAATAATTTAATAACTGCAACACAAATGCACTTTTGCCACAAGTAAAATAAGACTGCTGCTTTGTAGTATGCTGCCAGCATAGTCTCAGTGAGTAAATTCCCAGTAGATGTTTGCTGCATGCCAAATATATTGGACGGTATAAAAGATCCCATTGTTCCTTGGGCATCATTATTTGCTATTATACTCACAATGTTTGCTTGTGAAACAGTTTATTGGAAACTAGTATGTTTAAGAAGGAACGCTTGATTTGAAATTCAGTTGATTTGGCTCTCAATGTCAAACCTTTTACAGTGTACAGCCTCTAAAAATAAATATTTTGGTCTGCTGTTTTTTACTTATCTTCGAAAGAATTCCTGGAGCAGGGGAGAATGGACAGCTTGGGTTGGGGATGGGCAATGGGTGTTTCACATCTAATTCATGGTTTGAAAGTATATGTAGGTCAGTATTAACTTTACATTCTTATAAAAAGACACGAACGGAATTAAGTTTGCGTGAAGAAGGTGGTGAGTTCCCAGCTAGGCTGATGAAACTGCAGCTCTCTGAAGGTTTTCTGGAGAGGGTGGCAGTGTCCATCTCGCTCACTGGATAATAAAAATATTTGGTAACCAGGACTGTCATTTAGAGGACTTTCTCTTACACAACGTTTGAATGAAAAGTTTTTCTGCTTTGCCTGTTTGCCTTGTCCAGCAAAAAAAGGCTTTGGTGGCCCTGGAGGCTGGGGAGCTGGCTTGTGCCCTGCCCACCACCCAGAAGATTTTAGCAGCTTTTAAATCAGGTTTAGTGAGGGTGATGGAAAGCTGCCTCTCTGTCATGGCTGAGGGCAAGGCTTCCATGGGTGCTTTGCCCAAAGACTCTGTAGCTCGCATCCACAAAATTGGACTGGGACCACTGGCTGCAGTGGCTCTCTGGACATCCAGATGATACAGGGTGCACTTGGTATATTCAGTGCTGTAAGCTTGACCAAGGCCATTTGATAGATGCTTAAGCAAGTCCATAGATTAAAAGCTCACATTAAATACATGGCAGTTTTCCAGAGAACTCTGTGTTTCCCTGTGTCCTGCTTGGAATAAGAACAAACTGGTATTTCTGCTGCTGTGTCTGGGTAAAGCAGACAGCAGCTATCCTGGTAGTGCTGGTTGGAGTGTTTTGAAAAGTTGAGCTGTCTGGTATGTGTGTCCTGCATGAGGAGTTTCAGCGCTGAGGCTTCTGCTGCTAGTTTTGAGAAATTCCCTTTGGTTTATTTTAATATGTTAATCAGTTTTTAAAATTAACCAATAATCTTTCTTCTTAATTTGTGAAGGTTTAGTCCAATTAGAATGTTTTAAAACTCAGAGGTACTTATTACAATAGCTCAAACAAAAAGAGGATATTTTACGTAATTCTTAGAGTTGAACTATGAAAAATGCTTAAAGTTTTTACGCATGGTTTCTCCCCTCCCCCCAAATAGCTATTCTTTATATTACAAGTGTAGTGCTCAAGTCATCTCCTTTGAACTGTAGTTTTTGTTATACGTTTTGGCTGCAGTGTTATTTCGGAGGAGTCAGCCAACAGGCTTACAGGGCTTTTTGGCTCGAGTTCACTTACAGTTTTCTTGGCAGCTCTGCTTATTTATGCATCTTTATTTCTCTCTCTCTTGCTCCTTCTCGCTCCCCCTCCCCACCCGAACAGAGCGATCACCACACAGGCCCATCCTCCAAGCTGGCCTTCCAGCAAATGCCTCTGCAGTCGTCGGAGGTGACGTTGAGTTTGTCTGCAAAGTCTACAGTGATGCTCAACCTCATATTCAGTGGATAAAACATGTAGAGAAGAATGGCAGTAAATACGGACCAGATGGACTGCCATATCTTCAGGTTTTAAAGGTGAGGCTTTACAGATGCCGGCGATGGTGATGATTTTTTTAAAGCATTGAATTTATTTGATGTAAATCCAAGAATTTGGAGATCTGAACTTCTTTTGAAAATAGAAGTGTTTATGTTACAAATGAAATAATGAGTTAGATAAACATTTGATTGTCTAAATGCTAATTGCGCAGCCTATAGACACTGTTTTGCTCTTTTTTACTTCTGTGAAGTCCTTGATCTCTGAATGTTACAGGCATGACTTATTCAGAAAAAAATGAAAACCCTCTTAAAGAACATCATTGACATTTATGTATGGGTAGAACGCATCCAAAACATACCCAGGACAATCTACTCCATTTCTTCCACATTTCTTCAGCCTCTGTATTTCAAAATAACGTGACACCTGCTGCCAAAGCTTGTTGGCAGGATTGGGTTTTCTGGATGCTGAGCCTGCAGAGATGTCCATTGTCCACTGGCGTATTGGTGCTGTCATTCCTGCAGGCGTTTTGAGCAAGCCTGACCAAGGAAGGCCCAAAGTTTTCTGAGCTGGGTGGCATTGCCAAAATTCAGCGTGTTGGCAGGCAGGACAGCCAGCTCTATACCATCTTGTTCCATGCAGCCCAGGTGCTTTTTCCCCACATGCCGCTGTTTTCTAACTCCTTGTGTGATGCTTCACATTAAAAAAAAAAAAAAAAAAAACAAAACCAAACCAAACAACAACAAAAACGCCAAACCCTCAATGTTTTGACGCTGATACCTGTATGAAGTGGAAGGCATATTCTTATGACGTGTTGGTGGTGGGACCATAGACAGATTGGTGTCCGTTTTGGGCAGCAGTGACATTGTTCTCCTGTGTTATTGGTCTATTCTAGCATTCGGGGATAAATAGTTCCAATGCTGAAGTGCTGACACTGTACAATGTGACAGAGGCGGACGCTGGAGAATATATTTGTAAGGTCTCCAATTATATAGGGGAGGCCAACCAGTCTGCCTGGCTCTCTGTTCTGCCAAGTAAACAAGGTAACAATGTTTTTTAAAGCAAGCTGGATGTAGAAGCTGGAAAAAATGGTGCTTTGGGAGACTGCAGGCAGCTTGTAGGATAACTCTTTGGCCTTGTGGTCTATGTGTAATCCTCCTTCGGTGATGCAACTGGTATTACACCAGCAGCCATGGAAAAATTCCCACAATATTCTGTGTGTACCATAAACAGTGGTTTCTGATGCTGATCTTTATTCTCTCTTGTGTTTGGTGTCTTTGTGTCTGTGTGTTTACATCCAGTTTTGTTGCTAATTCTGCATACTTTGCAGTTCACATACAGGGTACTCGTTGAATAATATAATTAGTGTATATTTATATATACACACGTGTGTGTATATATATGAAAAGTTCACATAATTACCTACTGAAGCATAAGTCAGGTCAGTTTAGTCACTTATAAATTCCAGTGTCACCTGGGACTGTGCAGGGAGGGAGTGTTTCCCAGTTGTTATTCACCAGTTATTACCCAGTTAACAACCCATCAGTAGCAATGAAGACTGGCAACAATGCAACTGCAGCTCACACTAAATTTACTTTAAAATGGTCTGGTAAAAATGTGTTTATTCCCTCATCTTGTATTTCAAAGTGACATTTTTTAATGGAACAGAGACAAAAAGCAGCAAACAATAATGTCTCTAAGTCTCCATCATAGACACCTTGACACTGATGCCCTCCCGCGCCCATCTTGGGACAGCTGGAAAGTTCCAGTACAAGATTTACTCTATCTGTACGAGTTTGGATAATCACTGATACACTGGTTGGTTTGGTGCATAATGACTTGTCAAGCCAGAGATTTAGCAAGTCTGGAAGGAGACCTGAAAAAAAACCACCTTCCAGATTTTTTTTTCAGTCTCTTAAATTTAGAAAAATATATTTTATGTCTACCTCCTGGTTCTTGAACCTTTGGGGTCCAGTTTTTCTCCACATCTGAGAGCCACAACTGATCTTTTTTTGAACAGAGCTGAGATACACTGCTTCTAAGCAAACCACCAAATATTACCAGACTTCAGATGAAAATGGTATTTGGCAACACTGCATGACATACAATATTGAAGTGTAGTGCAGAGGATGATGCAAGGACCATACACTGCTTAAGACAGCTACTAAGTTGTGTCTTCTGGAGCAGAATTCCCCTCCCCTCCCTTTAAAAAATTTTTTTTTAAAATCCTTTCAGATTATATTTTTGTAGTAAATTCTTTCCTCTGAAACAGGTGACTACATGTGAAGGATCCCACATTCTGTCCTACTTCGTTTTCTCTTTGTTTTTCTTTCAACTTTCTTTTATTAAAAAAGAAGAAGAAAAAAAAAAAAAGCTTTGTGGGGTAATTTTTCCATGTCATTTGATTGCATGCATGTTTAGGTGGTGAGTTTAGGTCTGGTGAAGGGTGTTGATTACTTTCTGAGGTGAGCTGGGACCTGTTGGTAAACGCCTTTTGGATGAGGGATTGTGGATGGGGAAGGAGCTTTGCATCTCTACACCTCTGCCTTTACAAAGTGCAAAGCCCTGTGGCTCCATCTCCCTATCCACAAGAATTCTCTCAATGTCTAGCTTTTTCTCTTGCTTCCCTCTTTTGTTTTTTTTTTAGGCTGCCGGTGTTAACACCACGGACAAAGAAATTGAGGTTCTCTATATACGGAATGTAACTTTTGAGGATGCTGGGGAGTATACATGCTTGGCGGGTAATTCTATTGGGATATCCTTTCACACTGCATGGTTGACAGTTCTGCCAGGTATACACTGCTCTCCTTCTGTGGTTTTTCCTCTTTTTTTTTTCCCCTTGTTGATTGCTGCAGAATTAGCACAGCTTCTGTCTCAGAAAAGGAACTTTTACAATGATTTTTTTTTTAAACACAGTTGTCTCAAGTCAGTGAATTATTTCATCACATATTTGCAACTCCAAAAACCTAACAACAACTAAAAAAGAGGTGGTGGGGGGGGAATGGCTATTGCACTTAATTGAAATATTTTTACATCTGTTAAATGTTCATCAGAAATGCTAAGGAACTGCATTTCCTTAGCACTTCAGTGAGATAACTGAAAATCAGCACATTAATCATTGTAAACTTTTTCAAGAGGAGGAAATTCAAAATTTCTTATGAAGCTTTGGGACTAATTTGTCCACAGTCATATACTGGTTCATTAAAATACCTGAGCTATTCAGTGTGCTTAAATTCATTTTTGCCTATCCTCCAAATCTCTTACGGAAATTCTAATTTTAATGCCAAAGGATGGTGTACAGAAGCAGTGCCTTCCATATCTTGGGAATCGGCTCCGTGCATCTTTAAACATTGCATGCTCTGAGGAAAAAAAGTAGTCATTTGCTTTTACTGCAAAGCATGTCTTGCTGTTCTGGGGTTGATGATGTTTCTGTCCTTAAAAGAAACAAACATCAATGTGCTTTATTGCCTGAAAATTGTTATCAGCTGTTAGAAATGTAACTGTAGTTGGTTTTGACACTAGTCAAATTTTCTCATTTATAACTGTTGGCAGCTGCCTTAGGAGTTCCTTTGAAAAAACATGAACCACCTGAGGTTTGCTGGGTCATCTTGTGCTTACCATTTATTAATTGTTAATCCTAAGTAAAGGTACAAAACCTGCATGTGCATATTGCTGAGGTTCATATTACGGGAGTGAAATGTTCCCACTTTCTGCAGATAATTTCTTACCCTTTATTAAAATATATTGAACAAGGCAGCTTTATTACATCTGACTCTTATGTGAACACCGAGCCTGCATGGTCTGTCACCAAGCAGGCAAAGCAGTACTTGTGTAGAGCTTGCTTCTGCTAGCTGTGTTTGCATTTTGCAAGTGCTTGAACAGCATTTTTTTTTTTTTTTTAAAACCGATTTTCTTGAATGAAATATTTTTATAAGCCTGGAATGAGGCACAAGAAAATTTCAGCTTGAACGTGCATTGCTTGCGGAGTGACCACTGATTGCTGTGGAATGCTGTTTATCCAGGGGTTGAATCCCAGATAAGGGATTAGGGACAGTGTTTGCACATATAACTGTCTTGAAGATAATTTTAAAATGGTTTCAATCAGAGTAACAGCTATGTGAAACCACTCCCACTAAAATCTAATCTCATAGACTAGTAACCACTGATGAGGTTACTTGAAATATGTGGCTCTCACAAAAGAGGACTCATTAATTAAGGTATTACTAGCAATTCAGCTTTCGCTTGTGTTATGCTTTTTAACCAGACACTGGGCTCTTCGAAGGACCTCAGGGACATTAGGCACCCAGCATGAACCACAACGAGTTAAGCAGCTGGGCAGCCGGGTCCTTGAAACACTCTTGAAACCCCTAACGTGAGTTTAGAAACATGATGAGGGACCAATTCATTCTGCCTTCTCTCTGTATTTTGAGATCCCAGTGAAAATTTTGGGTAAACAGGCAATGCAGACTCAAGCCCAAATGTCTTTTTGTGAATTTAGACACTTCTTTTAGGCTAGCTAATTCAATCTTTTCTTTTTAGATGTGTCTTTATGTGGTTAAAAAGAATTACAGTGCTTTTGAAGTTTGACTTGAGCAACAAAATGAACCTGAGCCTAGTTTGAACACTTCAGTTTTTTTCTTTTCCCCTAAAATTATGCTCAATCATCCAATATGTCAATGTATATGTATCTACCTATCTAGGCAGACACACGTATATATATATGTATACGTAGATGCACAAGCTCACACTCAGTGGCTAACTGAGAAGTCAAAAGCAGTGTTCTAGTAAGAAAAATTACTCTCAGATTGCAAGAAGATCTAAACATTCACAGTATTCTGTATGTCACACAGTCACTACAAGAATTGCTGGGGATTTTACCATTTCAAGTTATTCCAAGCACTGTACTGAACTAGGCTTGTACTGTGTGCTAACTCTGTGGCATGATTGTTCCCTCCTAAAAACTTCCAATCCAGCTCCTGAAAAAGAAAAAGAATATCCGACATCTCCAGACTACCTGGAAATAGCAATTTACTGCATAGGGGTCTTCTTAATTGCCTGCATGGTGCTGACAGTCATCGTGTGTCGCATGAAGAACACCACCAAGAAGCCCGATTTCAGCAGCCAGCCCGCTGTCCACAAGCTGACAAAGCGAATCCCTCTGCGCAGACAGGTAACAGAAAGTAGATAAAGAGTTTGAAAAACTTTTACCAAACAACTAAGCCAGCACATCCTTCTGATGAAAGCTTTGGAAAGGGGACTAAATAAGCATTATACCATATTGCAGTAGGGGTAGGATTTAGTTTGGCACCTAGGAGACTGGCATGGGAAGAAAGTACATCTTAACAACACAGCGATGTGTGTCTCAAGGCAAGGAAACCAGGGCAGGGATGTTAAGAGGAGAAATGTAAAAAATGGAATATGTTCTGTATTAGCAGCCTATAGATGGAAAAAATGTATTTAAAGTATTTTGGGGCCTGATCCCACAGCTCATTGAAGTCAATGGAAAAAATTTTACTGACTTAATGGACTTTGGAACAGAATCCTCTTCAATTGTGTATTTTTAATGTTTCTAAGGTGACTATTATTGTAGTAACTAGGTACCAGATACAGAGAGGTATTTTTCCGGAAGAATTTTGAAGACTGAGAGGAGGGAATTTCATAGCCAAGCATCCAGAAACCACCCCAAAATAGAAAAATGACCGTAATAAAGTAAAAATAAGGGAGATACTGTATCAGATCTCAGACAGTTTGATTAAAATGCTGATGCTTTTGAGTGGGGAACAAAAGGAAATGGCAGATTTAAAATGCACACAGCAGCTTCACATGAAATATATTTTGCAATTGCTTGTGGCTGGCAATGAGCGTTGCTGGAGAGGGCAATACCATGAGCAACAAACCAGTTGAACAAGTAACAGGACTTTGGCTTTGTCAAAGGCCATCACTTGCCAAAACAAGCCTCCGTTCCCACATACTATCCTCTCCTGAAAGACTTGTTTCTTTTGAAGATGGAGTTTAATATGTTTTGATTTTCTTGCAGTATGTTTTCAGGATAGACCTCTGAACTCACCAAATCCACCCTCAGCTTTCAGTCTTGTGAGCTGGAGGGGTGTTGGCACCTGAGGCTGTGGTTCACCTTGGTATTCAAAACAGGGGCCGTCCGCAGGGTTGGATCTGGGCTCTGGTCAGGGGGTTTGGATCTGAGGGTTTAGTTCAGGTCCTTTGGATCTGGAGGGTTTAGTTCAGGTCCATCTGCACTGTGAATAGGTTGCACAGAATTTCTGCAGTTTGTTTTTACAGCTTGTCCAGGATATTATTGCTGTCAGATACGTGTACCTTAAAAATAGTTCTTCAGTGTTTGAAATTTAGATGCATGGTCACACAGAGTTAGGGTGGAGCTTGATCTTGGGATTTTGAATGGTATTACTTTCTTCTGAACCCTTGTTTCTGAGTCTCCTTGGTTAAAAATACTGCAGAATAGTAATGCTTCAGCCATCTTCCTCTAAAGTGCAGTATTTTACAAAACCTTGGTGGGAGACATGAACTTTTTCTGATCTGAAAAATATTTGGTTTGTTTTATGATCAAAAATGTTAATTCTTATTTTTTTCGCAGCTTGGGTTGTGGGGGTTTTTTTTGTTTTTGTTGTGGGGTTTTTTTATAATTTTGTGATTTTACTCATTTGCTTGAAAATCACTGGGAAGAAGAGGGACTTTTGACTCTGTATCAGAAAGTGATGAGAAGCCCTCAGCTCAATTCACACATCTCTGTGGCTAAAGATCTGCGTAGCTTTCTGGACAAAGAAACGCTTTTCAAATGTTGTATACTTAACCATTAGATTTCTGCCTAAATATAAAAGCATCATAATAACTCAGAGATAAGTTGACAGCATAAAACATACTTAAGGTTTCGTGTGAGTTCAGCTGTGTCAGTTGGAAATGGTTCCTTGGGGGGAGAGTTTTATTTCATTGTGTGTGGTAGCAATGCCAACTACTGCCCTCAGTTTAGTTATTTATCATTAAATGATGCAATATGGACCTTCTCCAAAGCTATTGTTTTCAACAGAGAAAAAATTCTGTCTTAGAACATGCTTGTCAGATATGGTTTTACCAGTTTATTTTGGTTTTCTACATTTTCCTAGCAGAACTGGCATTTTACTTTTAAAACCGGGAATAATTTTTTGAGAAACAGTATGTGTTTTAAAGTGCAAATCCTATTTCAACCCCTAAGCAAAAATTCCACTACTCTCAATTCTCCCAAGTACTTTTTTATTAACAGGAGTTTCTCATTCAAGGGCTCTCTGCTTTTGTATCTTCATAGAGGAAAATATAACTACTATAAGTGTTAAAAGAAATCTGTATTTCTGTTTTGACAATTTGACTGGTTATTTCACTAATTGTATTAGCACGCAGAGGCAGAACGAGATGATCAGTCCCTGAAAACTTGCTCATCAACAGTGAAGATTGCCTAATTTTTCGGTTAGCATCTCCTTGGTCTCTAAGGCTGCAGCAGTTGTTTAGTTTCTGCATCTTTTAAAGCTGGTTTTGGATTTCAGAATCGTCGCAAATCAAGAATTAAAAAATAATCCAGGAGGTGTTTTATTTAATGGGTATGTGTTTCTGGGTTATTCAACTCAGTTTTGTTGTACAGTCAGGCTTACTTTTTTGTTTCACATTATTTGTATTTCAGAGGATTGTATTTAAAGTCAGGTGGGGTTTTGTCACCAAGCCTTTATTTATCTATTGATCACAGAAGGTTCTCCCGTGCCTTTGTGCTGTGTGTGGGAGGAATAGAGAAAGTGGCTGAGTTGCTCAGAGGATGGGTGAGAGCGAGCAGGGGAGATGCTCGTGGCAGGTAGAATGTGAGCTGGGCAGAGATCTGGGGCTGGGTAATGGGATTTGTTGGAATTCCAGAGAAATGAGGCCATAGACTGGAGAATTCTTGATATTGTTTTCAAAGCTCTCTGCTGCTGGGTCAAGCTCCCTAAGGAGCTGGATATGAAAATAATCCTGGTTCACGAAGAGACATTTGCATAACTGTGATGCCATCTTGTCTAAGTGGGATAAGAGTCTTGCTGAGTAACATATGGTTTGGTTTGCAGGCCTGGATTCTCGTACACTATTTAGTCTGAGCTACTACAGGATTTTATCATTCCCCACATGCAGGCGTTTTTTCCCTGCCAAAATGCGGTTCTTTTCACATTCATAGGAAGGGTCATGATGAAGTCAGGAATTATCAGTTCCCTCCCCCTACAATCCTCAGCTTCACTAGGATCTGGTACTTGGTTTTCGAAATAGAAACTGCTAACAGGGAAATCTAGCAAGCAGTTCCTCTTCTTTAAATAAAAGCAGAGGTGCAGTGCTTTTTTGGTATTAGTGCTGTTCTGTTCTAGAAGTACCAGCTTGCAAGGGAGAGAGAGAGGAAGTGTTTGTAGGATTGAACATCACAAACTGATTTGTGATATAGGCTTTAGGTGACAGGTTCACTGAACCAAAAAGTAAAGAGTAGCCTTAAATCGGATTTACATCTCTTTAGTAGAACTTCTTTTTTAACAAATAAATTATAATTTAAACAGAAAAAAAGGCAGTCCCGTCTTTTGTGACTTGCCCAAAGTCAAGTACAAGAGTTTGTCATCACTTGAGCATTTTGTTAGTGCTATCACAGTAACAGATTTGACAGTCTATCATATCTGGGCCCCCTCAACATGGGTGTATATAGGTGTCTTAAATAGGGAGGAATGATTTCATATGCTTAGTATTTTAAGTACATTCTCATTAATTTGTATCTACTGTTGTTGTTGTTGAGTTTAATCCTTCATAAAAATATGAGTGCATTTGTGGTGAACAAAGATTGTTCATTTAAAGTAAAACTCAAGCTCATCCAGCAGAATAGCTAATTCAAAATGATGATGGCAGCAGGAACCTGAAAAAAAGAAAAGTAATCTGCAACAAGTAAACATAATATTTCACATAGTATTGAGCTGTAAAAATAGAATTCACTTTAAGGAATAGTCTCTGAAATAGAAAGATTAATACACAGCTGTCAGTAGGATATGTTGTAAGGAATTTACCTTAATACCTATTTTAGATTCTTGCTTTATCCTTGGATTTCTCTATACAGAAACCATCGACTTGCCTAGTAGTACTTGTTCTTTATGTTGTTGTGTAAGTGTTTCAAAAGGAGTGCTTTTCATGAAGGGGTGGTGCATGTGTGTTAAATGTCAGTACTTAACACTAGGAATCCTCAGTTTCATGTACTGCATTTAACCTTACATTTTCCTAGATCCAGTCACTCAGATGGATTGTTTCTATCAACAGCCGATAGCATTACTTACTAATTATATTTATACACATATATGCATATGACTTCAAATTAACTTTTATAGCAGAGCCTTCAAAAAAACTGACAATTATAGGAAATCACTGCACGGCTGCTAAAATCTCACAGCATGAGGGCCAGAACTGACAGATTTAGGCTTTGGGACAGAGTATAAATCACCAGTGGAGGAACACCCTTTGTAATCAATTACAGACAATCACACACTGCTCTGCAGCTGATTTTGCCACATGGCATTTAAAGATTTCAGCAAAGATTTGTTTGTTTTAAATGCTCCACTGCTTAGAAATGCTTTTAAAGCATTATCTTAGTGCTGATTAAATACAGTGTGTTGGCTGAGGGAAAAAATACGTTGTTAAAATGGGGATATAATCATGCATTGGTGCGTGAGGTTTGGACACAGGGGGCTTTTCTCCTTCTGAAGTGCAGATATGGGGCTAAAGATCTGTCTGAGACTGGTACTTTTCTTGGTTCTGGCTCCTAAAAGCAGGAAGGAAGCACACAAAGAATATTTTATGGTGGAGGTCTACCTTCCTCTTGAGCTTAACATATACCACAATAGTCCTTTCAGTGTTTTGCTCAAGTCAAGCTGACTTCTGCTTTCCTTGCTTTAGTTAAGCACTCAGAATACCTCCCTAGTGTAGTGTCATCACTTAAACCAGGTGCCCCCAACACACTGAGTAGACCTTGAAGATGTCTAATTCGCCTACCTTGGGTGCCCTTCCTTGCTTCTCTGCCCTGGCTCTGCTTTGTTCCTTTATCTCTGAGCAGCACATGTTGGTGAGCTGGGTGATGCATTTTGACTAGGTGTCCAGCTGCTGCTTCTTGGCACCTGGTAGACCCAAAAGTGGCCCTGTGGACTGTATATTGGCCATGTACAATTGCAAACGTGCTGCAAAAACTCAGTATGGCCTCTATTGTGCCTGTGTCCTATGTATGTTGAATCTTTGCATGACTGAAAGCAAAAAGAGCATCCATGTACTTGAAAGCAACTCCACACACTGAAATGTAGGGTTGATGGCAAGAGTGTCACTGGTTCTTGAACCTGCATGGCAAGGGGTTGGAGAGCAATGCTGCAAGTAGCAAGCTGGAAAAAGGCCTTCTATCTGCTGTTACTTAAATGTATACATGTAGATTAAAGTTGACCGTGTCTACTGACCTTGGAGTAGGCAGGGTTTTCCTCATTGTTTTATAGTGCACTCTAAGGCAGTGAAAAAAGATGCTTAAGGGATGAGTTCAAAGGTTAATTCTTTACTATTGCAGAAAAGGTGAAAGGCTATTTTGAAACAGAAAATCTCCTCCAACCACAGGCCAGCCTGGGTTGGCTTCATCTTTTCTGGAACAGATTTTTATAGCCCTTGAGCTCCTGTAACTCCTTGTACTGCTCCAATTAATCAATCAGAAGAATATTCCCTGGGAGTACAGTTCATTTTTCTTCTCCCAGACACAGAGTAGTTCCTCTGGATTTCTCATCATTCCTATCCGTGCTAATGCACTTTGGTTACCTACAGCATCTCCGGCCAATCATCCAGTTATTGTGTGAAGTAAACACGTGCAATAATGTTAAAAGGGAAACTGGCAGAGTCTTTCATCTGTTTTTTCTATACATCATTACTATTTAACTTCTGTGTTTGAAATGCATCACCAGAGTATTTCAGTTTATTGCAAGTTTACATTTATAGGTTTTAACCATGCTAAGACCACTGAGTTGTGAGTGTAAGAGCTAGTCAAAAGATGAAACTCTAGTAGAGAACTGAACAGTGTCTAATACAGATATTGTATTCATGAAAAAAAAGACCTCAGAACATTTTGGGCCATTTCTGATATGTAAGGGATATCATCTAAATTTTGCAGCTTCACTTCCTTGCCTTCCTCATGTCCCATGAAAACAATGGTTATAATGACAATGGAAGGTGAGAAGGTAAAGGCAATGTTAATAAACAAAATGATAAATAAATCAGGAGTTGAATAAATATCTTGGTAGAACGGCTGGTGCGTGGGTTTTGGAAATATGAAGGAAGTGGTTGTAGAGTATTAGGGGTAGGTTTGCTGTGAGAGAGATTTAAAAATGGAAACCAGAAATAAGAGAAATGAAATTCAGGGGAAGTCGTGTGGGACAGGAGCTGCTGCATTGTTGAGATTTGCACATTTCTTAGCGCTGAGCTAGTTCATTTCATGAAGTCTCATTTTTAAACTGTAGTGAAATAATGAAAACAAGCAAAAAATAAGTAAAAGTCTAATTCCAGCTCAGGTTCTCATGTTGACCTGCCATGCAGCTCTGAGTGAGCAATTCAGCTCTAGCAGGTGTGTTTCCCTCTAGGCTGGGCATAGCAGCATCTCTCTCGAAGGACTGACTCTGTTCAATATTCACTTACTGATTTATTTAGAGCTACGTAGTCTGCCTCAATAGTAGTTTTCTGTTTGTACCCCAAGTGGTCACCATATTTATTAGCTTTGAGGAATGTGCCAGGTACTTATATTTGCTGAAAGTAAATATTAACATCAGTGATGGTTGGATGGACAAGGGGGAAAGCAGTCCACCTCTGTTATTTGAATGGTAGCCTTATTTGTGCAGTCATACTCTCTTGTTCCATGGATACCACATCTTGCATGCAGAAGCTGGAGCTTCTGATATCAAGAAAGGTCTGTCAGTCAGCTGCAAAACTGTTGACCAAGGTTAATTTTTTTACAGCAGTCCTTAACACTTTTTTTCCTTATGAGACCTCTTTCCAGTCTTAATCTCTGGTCTTAGAAAAATGTCAAGAAACCTACCCCATTTGATGAGATGGGTTTGAGGATGTCAACCTGCAAAAAGACCTCTCAAAACAGGTTGTCAGAGTCATGATGAGAAATTTGTTTGAGAGCCTTAGCCTTGTCCTGTCAAAATAGATTGTGTAAGAGCATGACATGGTTGCAACAGCTTTTCAGACCCATTCTGAGGAGCTCGAGTAATTCCGTGGGCTGAGACACTGTAATTGTTAATTGGACTTGAAATAAGGGAGCACTAAGTTGTGCTTACCAGGTGTCAAGAGAGGAGACAAGAGGATTTTGTGTTCATATCACTGTGTGTCACCGATTTGCACTCTAATGCTATTAGGATCTGTTTACTGCTTTTTTTTTTTTTATCTAGTTATAAGACCTCTGGAACAAAGTTGTAGCCTGGTGACACTTTACATAAGCAAACCTGTTGTCAAAGTTGACTCCAGGTGATAAGGACGAAGGTCAAGAGTGGTAGTTATTCCAATACTAGGCTTCCAGCTTGGGCAGGGTCCCAACGATCTGGCTGAGAAGCACCTCCTGCTGCCTGACGTGAGAACAGGAACCAGCGATGGCATTGTGAAACAACCTTCACCCACCTTGGCCATTGGATTTGGGCTTGGTCAAGACTGTCACAGCCTGGAGAGAGAAGGAGGAGTCACACTTAAAGGAGGGAAAGACTGGCAATACAAGCATTTTTGCTTTGTTGTTCATATTCACTTGAAACTCTGAGGTCAGCAGACAGCAGGCTGCTGCTTGCAGGTTTGAGGAGAGCACCTTACAGAAGATACACCATTCACACCAAAGTGAGTTTTGTTATATGGATGAAATAGCTGCCTCATTTTTCAAAGCAGTTATCAAGTACCTTTGCTCTAAGGAAAATGTTGTTGAGACGGATGAGAAATCATACTCCAAAGTGAATCACGTTTCAAAGCGTTGGACATGAAATTATTTTAGGAGCTCTTCTTCACATTGCCTGCAGAATCTTAATTAAGAATGTAGTTAACTGAAAACTTAAGCATCCCCCAATTATTGTGATAGCTTTTTGATGCTTTCAGTATTGAATGCTTAGAAAATACAGAATCATAGAATCATTTAGGTTGGAATGGACCTCTAAGATCATTGAGTCCAACCATTAACGTAACACTGCCAAGGCCACCACTAAACCATGTCCCTAAGCACCACATTTACACATCTTTTAAATACCTCCAGGGATGGTGAATCCACCACTTCCCTGGGCAGCCTGTTCCAATGCTTGACAACCCCTTCAGTGAAGAAGTTTTTCTTAATATCCAATCTAAACCTCCCCTGGTGCAACTTGAGGCCATTTTCTCTCATCCTATCACTTGCTAAAGTACAACACCCACCTCGCTACAACCCCTTTTGTAGAGAGTAATAAGGTCTCCCCTGAGCCTCCTTTTCTCCAGGCTAAACAACCCCAGTTCCCTCAGTCGTTCCTCATAAGACTTTTGCTCTAAACCCTTCACCAGCTTCATTGTCCTTCTCTGGACACACTCCAGCACCTCAATGTCTTTCTTGCAGTGAGGGGCCCAAAACTGAACCAAGCCTCACCAGTGCCGAGTACAGGGGGACGATCACTTCCCTAGCCCTGCTGGCCACACTATTGCTGATACACGCCAGGATGCTCTTGACCTTCTTGGCCACCTGGGCACACTGCTGGATCATATTCAGCTGCTGTAGACCAACACTCCCAGGTCCTTTTCCTCTGGGCAGCTCTCCAGCCCAAGCCTGCAGTGTTGCGTGGGGTTGTTGTGACCCAAGTGCAGGAACTGGTGTGAGAGAATCCAACATTTCCTATGCAGTAACATGCATGTAACCTTGATCATTGACACTCATGAAGAATAGGGGAGCCTTTGTAAAAATACCATTTTTCAATTAAAAACTCAAAATTTCAATTTAATAGTAACACAAAAAAAAGGAAATTGCGTGCTGATTTGGGAGGAGAAATGGTGACATGGACAGCTAGAAGTTAATGGAAGAAGGGACCTTATTGGTAACATCTGCTTGCAATATAAGCTGCCCACTTAGGTATCTGTGGGTGATGATGTAAATACTTTCAATTTATTAAAAAAATTTAATTTGATAAATGGAGAGAAAAGTTTATTTAATGTATTTTCTGAGTGAATGTGTTTAAAACTTAGAGGGTTTTCAACCTATGGGACAGGTTTACAGCCTTGGCAGCAATTAGAGTCAGTATTGTGCTTACAAGGGAGGTGAGAATAGTACACTAGAAACAAGACTGTAGGTTCAGCCTCTTTCCTAATACCACTGTTCTGAGCTGGCTTCATTATCAAGTACTGCTGCTTTTCAGCTATTGGGCCAAGATTACATCTCTGCCTCTCTTTTTTTTTTTCCTTTTTGCATCTTGTATTGCAACAACAGGTGTCAGCTGACTCGAGCTCCTCCATGAATTCCAACACACCTCTGGTGAGGATAACTACTCGCCTCTCCTCTACTGCTGATGCCCCCATGCTGGCAGGAGTCTCGGAATATGAATTGCCAGAAGACCCAAAATGGGAGTTTCCAAGAGATAAGTACGTAGCCTTTTTCCCTTAACACTGCCTATGCACATCTGAAAAACATGACACAGTATGGGAGGAAGCATCTTTCCTAATGTCTCCCAGAGTTTCTTTAGTTAAAAGAAAATCTCAATTACTTGAGCCTCCTCTGAAGGAGGATCCAAGGATCCAATTGAAGATCCAATTCAATTATCTGAAATCAGTTTGTTTAAATAGAAACTAAATTTTTTCTGCGTGTCATTATGATTTTTATTTTCCGATTTCTTGTAGGTTTTTAGATACTGTGCTGAAATGTAACTCCTCTGTTAGGAAGGGAGTAAATCTGAAAGCTTGTTTCAAAATATACTCAAGACTGAGAGATAACCATGTACAAGCATTATTGAAGATTTCCCCAAGCAATACCTCTGTACATTAAACCATGTTTATTAGTTGATTACTTAATTGGTTAATATTTATAAAATAAGTAATACAGTGTCATGTAGGAGATAGAGAAAGTCTAAAATATCATATTAGACAATGTTTTCTTTCTGTCAGGACTCTGGGTAGGATTTTGTGTTGATTTTGTATTAACCCGTATTAATGGAGATGATTTTTGATTTAGAGGGACATCTTGCATATTGTGGGCATATATGTACAACAACTGTGGCTTAAAAGTATTCGGTTTCAAGCAGAGAATAGTGATATCTGATAAATGCAAATTCGTATGGCTGCATAATATTTTCTTCAAAGTCTGTTAACGAACATGCAAAATGAGCTTCTGAATAATCTAATTAAAGCTGTAACCGTATTTCTTAATATAAAAAAAGACATGTAAAAGAGAAATAATATTAACACAGATAGACCCATGATTATTTATTAAAGTTAGCACTAACTTTAAGAAGTCTTTAGGTGGCTTTGAGAAAATAACACCTCTTATCATGAACAGTTCTCTTTGAAAGTTCAGGGTTGTAACTTTTGGATAGAAGAGCTGTAATTTTGAACCTTCTGACAACTGTTCTGGAAATTATTTTAATGATGTAGCTGAAAACTAGTGCAAAATGCTGTAATTGCCACCTGCAGTATTCTAGTCAACAGTGAGGGCCTGTATATGTACTTCTGTCAGCCCATGCCCTGGGGGGATACACCAAATGCGGAAAATTTTAGAGTGCTAAACATTTAAAACCAGCGTTCAGCACAAATGTAGGTGGAGCAGATTTGCAATGAAAGGAGGCTATTTAGAGGCAGTTTATTAGGTTGGGGGGCAGGAGGCACACAATGAGGGGTTTGTTACTTTAGTCCTAGCAGGGCAATAGCACATAAATTAACCAGTTTCCAATGCAAATGTTTGTTCTTTGCCAAGATCCTAAATTCAATTTTAGTTCTGGAGAAAACGCAGGATGACCTCAGCATAGCATACGCTGCCCTTCAGTCTTTGCACCTTTTTAAACTTGCATTTGCTTTAGAAACCAGTCCAAAACAGCTTGAGGAATTCTCACCGAGGCAAAGACCGCATTTGACAAGGAGTCTGTGGGTTGCCCTTGGGAGGAACCACCTCTCACTTCTGTCCTGTGCCTGAGCAGATAAGCGGGGTTTTCAAACCACATAGCCCGGGTCTAACACTCTTCTGTTGATGGTATGACAACCTCTCCCTTTATTTCATGAGGAAAGACGTGCTTTTAAGAACGAGTCCCTACATAATCATACCTGTGAATCTTGCTTTTGACCATGGAAAGCCAAGACCTTAAGAAATCAGTTCTGAAAATGCCTATCCGCTTCTGGCCCCTACACTGGATAACGTTAGCAGCATCACACTTGCCGAGCACCCTCTCTGATTTCTGCCATGGCACTGCTTCTGGATGTTAGGTGATATTCTCTGTGAGTAAAGGAACCCAAATCTGGCCCTTAAGCACTTAGGCTGGAACCAAAAAGACTTTACCCAGAGGCTTTGAAGTTTCTTTTTTATTTTATCTCTTTATCCTCATAAAGTTGAGATCGACATCTCTGTGTCTGTCTGTTACAGCTGAGCAGGTTTTACAACGAGGGATATGCTCCACAAAATGCATTTTTGCAGAGCCCTCTTTAATGACTGCTCTTTTTAGAAGGTTTCTTGCGTTGATACTGTGATTATAACTGAGTTTCAGTTTCCTCCAGTCTCTGCTTCCTGCTCTCTAAGCAGAGCCCGGGTGCTGCAGACAGGAGGCATCTCCTGTTACCCTCATACATGACACTTGTGGCAGCAAAGAGCCCGCAGCCAAGAAACAGCCTCTGTGCTAGACCCAGCTGTGGATAAATAAAGCATCCCGTCTCGCCCCTTAAAGGATCAAAGCGCTGGGGGAATGCACAAGGATGTCAGAAGAGTGATCTTGCTGTGGGTGGGGAGGCCGTGGAGAAGACGGCTCGTAGGGGATGCTCAGATCTGCCAAGTGCTTTGTCCCGCGGAGGCGTTGCCTTTGTGCGGCTGGGCAGGGAGAGCCTCGCCGCTGCCTGAACCTCGCCGGGACGTGCAGCCGAGGAGCGGAGCCGGCGGCCGTGGCAGCTCCTGGCAGCCCTTCAAGGCGCGTGAGCATCGCCGGCGCCTTTCCCTGGGCTCTCGCAGCAGGAACCCCTCCCGAGCCTTCGCCGCACGCTTGTCGACGGCCTCTTTTCCCTTCCCCTTCTCTTGCCTTCATCCTCCCTCCTCTCTCCCACAAGAAGGCGGCTCTCTGGCCACCTATCAGCCACACGAAAGAGAAATGGGTGCGATAATTACCCACAGCTGCACCCAAACATGGTGTCTACTGACTTTCTGTCTCTGTCCTGTCTAATTCCTTCAGCTCAAGAGATCATTAGGCAAACGTTCACAGCCCACGTCCCCAAACAGAACACAAGAATACAAATTTTGTGCTAAAATTAAGCTGCCTGAGAGCATGTTTGATTTTTCCTTTCTCTTTGCACTGTGCTGTTGTATCACAGGAGTTAATAATATTTAAAACATCCCCCTGCTCTAAATACCACCCTTTACCACACAAATCATCAGCTGCCTGAAAGCGACCACATGGCAACACACACAAAGAAACTTTTCTTTCATCTCCTTGCAGTCAGTGTGAAAAAGAAGACAACCAGCCGTGTTACAATGACAGGAGAAGCTTGCATGCTGCTGGCTGCTCCTGTATTTCAGCCGCAGTCTGATGCTTTTTGAAAGCTCTGCCCCTCCACGCTGTGTCTCGCCGCTAGCCATTGAGTACAGCCTCTCCTTATTACAAGGAAAGGGAGAGCTTAAAAACCTGGGTTTAGCAACTTATCTGCCCTTCTGAGATGCTCACTATACCATCCCTAAGAAAACAGACTTCAGCGTGCGTGAAAACCGATGCTCACCCAGAGTCTCATTAGTTCCATATGATAAATGCTTCATGCTACAGCAAGTTGTTGAAAGCTTTTTATATTTAGCCCTGGAATTTCACTGGCTGCATCCCTTCACCAGATGCTGTGTGCTAATCTCCTGTTTATACCTCTAGGCTGACGCTGGGTAAACCCCTGGGAGAAGGTTGCTTTGGGCAAGTCGTCATGGCCGAAGCGGTGGGGATTGACAAAGACAGGCCAAAAGAAGCAGTGACTGTGGCAGTGAAGATGTTGAAAGGTAAGAAAATGGGCTGGTTAGGGATCGGTGTGGGGGATATGGCAGTTCTCATCCACGAAAAGTTTTTTTTTTGTGGCATCTGAACTCTGTCATCATCGGGGGGTCAAAGAGCACATAGCTGACCTCAGCCTTCAGCAGTTTGGGGTGTAAATCTGTGCCCTTGACAGCCTGTTTATCTTGAGCAGTGAGTATTTAGGAACCAGTAGATGTATTAGCATCGTGTGGGTCTCTCTGCTTTTAGTTTAGTTCATGTCAGAGGCTGTCCATGTGTAGATCCTAGCCCATTCAGTCCAGGTGGTTGATGCCTATTTATTTTCAATTTAATTGTAAGGTTATTTTTCAGGAAAGGCACAGTTATTGGAGGTTTGATAGCTAAGGACAGCATTTTTACGTCTGATATTACTGTGTTGCCTCTTAACATATAGCACTGAAGAGGTGGTCAGTCCATCAAAGAGGTTGAGACTATTTTTTGTTAGGACACAACATGACTTTGTATAACATAAAGTGTTTACTGGGAAACAAGTCCTGTATTCAGCATTTGGAAGCACACGTGTTTTATACCAAGTGGTGAGTTTCAGTGGAGTTTGGGCTGGCATGCTAGAAAATATGAACTCCACTTGTGTCTTGTACAGATGATGCTACAGAAAAAGATCTATCTGACCTGGTGTCAGAGATGGAGATGATGAAGATGATTGGGAAGCATAAAAATATCATCAATCTCCTTGGAGCCTGTACCCAGGATGGTGAGTAGAGAAAAGAAAGTAAGCCAGGACTTTCCAACAGGTCTGTGAAAGTATCATTAATCATAATTTTTCAAGGGTTTTTAAGGAAACAGTCATGCCGTGATGGGATTTTTAGATATTTCCCCAGCTTAGCAGCAATATTTTAACTTCTGTCTCTCATTATACTTGCAGCTTTAATATGAGAAAGGGTACTATATCATATGAAAACTCTCTAATCCCTTGCTGTAGGGAAAAAAGGATATTTTACAGGGGCTTTACCCATGCCTATTGTTCTCAATTGTCAGCCCTGCTTTAGTGGAACTTGTATCCCATGAATTTGAAATGAGCACTTTTACTCTCTAAAGACCACAGTGTTTTTATTAAAAGCTAATTATGTCATGTAAAGCAATGCAGAATGGCATAAAATTCTGGAAATTAAAAAATGCTAAGAAGCACTTTCCCTTTGCCTGAGATCTCATGGCATTTTTTGATTGAAAAATGCTTGTTTCTCAGTACATGGCATGGTCTGGAAGGGAATAGGCGCTGGGTCAGGGTTTAGGTACTTTCAGCCACTAATTGTAGCTCTGCTACTACCCTGCTGTGGAGCTTTGGACCAGTGACTTCACCAAGTCCAGACCTCCTTTCTTTCAAGTTGTGCTTACTGATTTCACAGTTAAACATTTATTGATTCAATTCATTCATTAGAGAACACCAAAAGCTTCTTAACATAAAAACATTTTACCCTTTGATCTTACTCTAGTTTTCACACGGTTATGTTTATCCAAAGGGCCGTTGTATGTGATAGTAGAATACGCTTCCAAAGGAAACCTGCGTGAGTACCTGCGAGCACGTCGCCCCCCGGGGATGGAGTATTCGTTTGATATTAACAGGGTACCAGAAGAGCAGATGACATTCAAGGACTTAGTGTCATGCACGTACCAGTTGGCAAGAGGCATGGAGTACCTGGCTTCACAAAAAGTAAGTAGAACTCAGCAAATACTGCACAAAGCGCATGGTGTGTATTTGGCACTTTTTTTAGTTTAAATTTGTTCTCATCTCATTTGTGTTCAGGAATTTGCTGGGAGAAGGACCTTTCTCAAACAAGTTGCATAATTCATACTCTTGAAAATCGGTGGGAAAATTCATACACTTAAAGTTTGTAACCTCTGTTTAATAAGATTGCTAAAATGAGGCCCAGAATGGATCGTTTGAAATAAATATTGCATACATATCTGCACTTTGAATTCATAAGCACAGGTGGTCACTTGATTACCCAAGTCACATTACTCCACCCATGAGACAGCAGGCACCATTTGCCTTCTGTTTCCAGTCAAATCGACCAAACCAGCTCACATAGTGATGTAAAACAAATGAATTTGTTTCTGAAAGGATTTACAGAATGATAAGAGGCAGACTTAAGAAGACCATAAGGTGCCAGGGCAAAAATTGTGAACAGAAAAGGCACTTTGTGCTTTACTTAAAACTGGTGTTTATCAGGAGAGCAAGTTTGTTGAAAGATTTTTTTTATCCTGTCATATCCCTAGACACTTATTTCTTCAACTTTTCTTCAAACTTTTTTTTAACCAGTAATTTCATTAAATTATAGTTACGAAACCTTGAATAGCCCTGTATAACTAACTCTGTAAACATGCTGTGGCTTGGTGGACAAGCAATCATAAATACCCTGGGTGGTGTTTGGACCCAATGTCTAAACCAGAGCACCAGATATTGATGATAAGCACCTCCTGCAAGATACGGAGTGGTTAGTGGGTTTTATGCTGGTTTCCAATCGTGTCCACTCCCAAGTATGGAACTGTTTTTAACCAAAGACCAGAGCTGAGTGTAAACCTCCATTACTGTTGCATGGAGTCATGATTTTTTTTATTGCTTTTCTGCAGTTATAGAGGTTGGAGGGGAGGGGGAATCTAGGTCTAATTTTGCTTTTATTCTTTTGTTTTGAAACAGTAATTTTTAGTGTAGTAGGGTAGACAGGGTGACATGCATGACACCAAGAGAAAAATCTTCTGATGGAGTAAGAGTGAGTACTGTATTAGGTAAAGCACCTTAGGATATCTCTTTCTAAGATTAATGAAACATTTGCCTGGCAATGAGCCATGTCCCAAGAAAATAGAACTGTTGTGAAAGGAAAAAATAAATCTTTTGATTGGCATATCTTGAGAACAAGCGTCCGCCTGAGAAGCTCTGAAGTGCTGTTGTAGGACACTGCCAAGAAGGTGTGCGCTCACACAGACGCACCCAGCAGAACCGTTTCATCCTTGATGCAGTTCCTTTGCAAAAACACTTGATCAGCACTGCGCTGAACTTGACAGTATGTGAGGCATTGCACAAGGCAGAGGGAAAACAAAGGCAGCACATAGTAAAACTGTGCATTCCGGTTCTTCAGATATCCCACCATTTCTGTTTGTATTTCACTAGTTCTCTTCCCCTTAGGGATCCATTTACTGAGCTAGAATAATAAGAGAACTGGTCTTCTCACGGTATTTCCATCATGCAGGAACTGTGAGAAGGCCAGTGTTTTTGTTATTTCAATCCAATAAATGGCTCACTGAGACTTCAAAAAAGCAAAAAATAATAATATGTAAAGATGATGTTTGGGCTCCTACTTTTTGCCTTACAAAAAGTTTTTGCCTTACAAGCAATGGTACTTAGAAACAATATCCCATTTCCAAAGTTGGATGGATGCTTTTTAAAATTCTGTAGACGTGTCCTCTCCATTGCTCCAGTACTATGGCAGAACCACAGGGAAGCTCCAGATACAGGGCCTGGCCTAGATCATTGCAAAGAGACACCAAATCATGAGGGCCAGAGGAACAGCTATGAAACTTGTCAGATATGGAAAGCAATAATGGCACCATTTTGAAGATAGGAAGAGTCTAAGTTGCAAAAACGTGGGGTATGAGAAAGCAGAATTATACTGACAGAAGATGCCAGGGTTTGAATCACTTGGTGTATTCACTCAGAGATGTTACATGCCATCTGAGATGCTCTATGGTACCCCCAGCCTGCCGTTTTGGAAAGGCATGGGTCTGCTGTAGATCCTGTGTCGTCCCTGGTAGTCTCATCAAGATAACTTGGATATCCTAGGGTGTCTCAGATGACATGATGAACTTGTAGATGGGTGACTGAATTGAGTTTCTAGTGTCTTGGAGGATGTTCTTGGAGGGTTTGAGAACAGGAATAGGGAAGTAGGAAGGCTGGCCTGAGTTGTTTCTGCTACTGTAGCATTCCTGATGCTGCATTAGAAGACTGATTTGATGCTGAAAGCATGTATTGTTGTCTGGTCCTGTGCACATGAAGGCATTGCTGGAGCAGGTTTTTCCTGGCAGTTCCCCATGACTAACCCAGTGAGGAGCAGAAACTTCTAGGCTCATTTTACCCATGCAGGATAAGAGATCTCAGCGAATTGCTGGGGCAAGTTATAATGCAAGAAAGAAATTGGCTGTTGTATATTTTTTTTTTGTAGTGGTTCAGTCCAGCAAGTCTATGCACATGCTGAAATAAAGAGTCCAACATAAAGAGTAATCCAAAATTGGGGGGGGGGGGGGCGGGGGGAGGATATTTTACTTGAAAAGAAGTAGAATATCCTGGGGGGATTCCAAATGCAATGTTTCTTAACATGCCCCTGCTGCCATCTTGTATCAATCCTAATAAGGCTGCTTGAACGCGGGAATGATATCCAGAGCAGTCACAACGTCCTTTCAGTGTCAAGAATCAGTTGCAAGTTTTCAGGATAATGCTGACATAAAGGAAAAATCTCTGAGAAGATAACATGTTTAGTTTCAGTATCAAAGCTGTTTTAAAAGCAAACAACCAAGCCCAGATTGTATTGGGTTTTTTCCCCTTTTCTTTTCATAATTAAATTGTTATGGTCTTGTGGTTGAAGTAAATACACACACCCTAGATGTCTAGTTTAAAATGATATACTGCGGATATATCTCATATTAAGATCTTCTATATTAAAAACGGTTGTGCTGATCCAGACTGTCAGGTTTTAGCTCTGGTGAGACAATATAACTTTAAGAGAAGCAACATAATAAAACATTAATTAACAGTATTTGCAATGAAAGTGCTGCAATACCCGTACCTGGGCACGTGTAATAGAGAGTGCATCACAAACAGGATGGCACAGTTTGGGTCACCACCCAAGCTTTCAGCCTTAGTAAAATATGTCTTCAATAAATCAGGCTTTTCTAAGAGGCTTCTTAGGGCCATCGTTTAACTTAGAAACACCAGCTGAGGGGATTGATTGCAGTAATTAAGACAATCATCATTTCACAGGCTTGTAGTAAATGTGTGACTTTCCCACCTTGTGATTTAGGTGAAAATCTATAAAGGAGACTTAGTTATGGTGTGGAAGTAATTTCACTTTTACAGCAGTTTATTTCAGTGGGCCTTTTTTTTTTTCTTCCCTTTTCTTTCCAGTGTATCCATCGAGACTTGGCTGCAAGGAATGTTTTGGTAACTGAAAATAATGTCATGAAAATAGCAGACTTCGGTTTAGCCAGAGACATCAACAATATAGATTATTATAAAAAGACTACTAATGTAAGTAGATGGTTTTCTTATCTCTGGAAACAAGCATTTCTTTCAATGATTTACTTCAAAACTGTGGTTATAAACTTAATGGGCTTCTTGTACAGAGCCTCACTTTTCATCGCAGACAGAAAACAGGGATCAAGGACACAAGAATTTATGTTCCCTCATATAATGACAGTTAGTTAAAAAGATAACCAAAGAGGCTGTATATTGTATGATTTATTAGAAATGCTAAAATACCAGAATTGTTTTTTTGTGTGTCCCTGACTCCAATCACTTGAAATAAGTGGAGATAGTCCTGTTGATGCCAGCTCATTTTGTACCAAGCCTAGGATCTTCAAAAACACTGTATAAACAGTGCTAGCAATAACCATGATAAAAATCCTGTTTGTGTAGTAATGCCACGTACAGCTTTATGCCTTTCGCCTGTACTTAGCTTGTTATGTACAAGTTATGGCGGTAGTATCAAAGTGGGGCTAGAGGTTGAGAAAATTGATTTTTACTCCCCACTCTGTCACCATTTCACTGTTTTGCCTGTACCAAATCAAGAAGATAAAATGTTTCAGATGTAGTTATTGATGCCTAGTTTGAACAGCTTACACCTCCTTCTCAGGGGATCTCTTAAGATCCTGATCAACTGCAGTTGGTTTTTCATGGGAACTTTGCAGAACTCATTCAGTTCTACAGACTTCAGTATTTTGTATAAATATTATTATTCACAATCAAATTAAGTGTCTTATCTATGAAAACAAAGCACTGAGTGATTAATGGCATTTTAATGGTAATATCTGCCTACTTTCAAAAGACAGAGCAACCAGGTATGGGTACATCAGTACTGGAGGGAATTGAACCTTGAAATTTGGTGCGATTCCTGGGCTCTGAGCAGAGCAGACTTTGTGTGCAAAGCAACAGGCAGTTGTGACTGTGAGATTTGGGTCACTGCAAAAGGTGCAACAGGAAAACAACATGCTTGGGTTTAGTGATCAACTTATTTTTACAGGCAGGCCTATTTTTCAGAGGATTATTGATTGGGTTTTCTGTGTTTAAAGAGCCATAGTGGAATGATCTTTTTAATTTTGATCTGCTTATCCTATCATTCTCCTAGCAAGCAGTGGGAACTTTTTGGGAGCCCTCAATGGTTTTAATTTTATCTTCAATGTTTACATCCATTTTTCTTAATGGTCTCCCTACTTCAGCCAATTTTACTTTTTTTTTTCCCCTGAAAATTTTAAAGCTAATTTTCGTGCTGGTTTGCATTAGACTGTTCTCTGAGAATTGATTAATCTTTTAAAAAAACCTTGGTTTTGAAATCATCCTGTAAATTGCTACTGTTTTAATTTTTCTTCCCTTCCCCTCCAAACTTCCAGGGACGACTTCCAGTAAAGTGGATGGCTCCAGAAGCTCTGTTTGACAGAGTTTACACACATCAAAGTGATGTGTAAGTGGCCTTATTTGAATGGGGTTTTGGGAGGTGGGAAGGAGGGTTGTTTTGGTTTGTATTTGTGAAATTTTGGGATATTTTAAATGTATTTTCCTGTCGTCCTTTACCTTTAAGCGTTTTCATTCTGTTTCACATATTAATAGATGGAACAGGACTTGCCCTTAGAAAGTGAGGATTTTATGGTAGACTGCTAACCAGTGCTCTGTTACTAATCTGCCCAGCTTCAAAGCACATGAAAGGTGGAAAATGCTAACCTCCTTCTGTCAGTGCGGAAGTTTCCCCCCTTGAACTTATTTACGGATGTGCAGCTACAAAGAGTCTATCTAATTTGCTTGGCTTTTGACATACTCTGGACTTCCTTCAGGTTTAAAAAAAGAAGAAAAGAAAGAGAGAGAGAAAAGAAACTCCCTGAAAACTTACTATAAAAATTTGTGCTAGGATTAGGTATAATCAAACATAGGTTGGATATAGTGGAAAAGTTTTCTCTGATTTTTAGAAGTGTTGTTGCTTCCCAGCCGTAGTTCACATGTAGTAGGAAATCATCGGACTCTGACACTTCAAAATCTTTTAATGTGTGCACAGAGTCGCTGGCTGATGCAACCGCTCAGGATTTACTCTGCTTCCTATTACAGTTTCCTAGGCCCATTTACAGTACTCGTGTGCATTGTGCTTGAAGTAGACCTGTATTTTTTTTATGCAATGCAGATGAAGATCTTATGTTTTTTATTTCTCCAAGAGAAGCTGTTAACTGTAAAGGGCTGGATGCTTCCCAGCACAGGTGTAAAAGGTTATGCATGTCAGTGCAGGGTAAAAAGAAAAAGAGCAGTGTGGAGAAAATAAGAGGTATCTCCTCTGTCTTTAACCAGGGTGCACTTCCCGAGCTACTCTCTCCTTAAGAAAAGCATTTACTAATGCTTTTCCTGCAATCTTTACATTATTTATGAAGGAAGCTATACACTGGTTAAGGGTGGATCAAACTTTTGTTTTAAAATATCTTGGCAAAAAACCCCCATCTTGGCAAAATATTTCAGCGAATGTGAAGTAAACTACTTCACTGGTTCAGGACTGAAAGTCAGTCTGAGCTCCTCAAGACTCAGGGAGCACGAGGATTTCAGTGCTGGAGCTTGGAGACTCTTGGCCCCATGGTGGCTTTGAAGATGGCTAAAGATAATATTATTGTAAGTTTGTGCAAACAGTTTACTAAAATACACTGGGAGAGCTGCAGAGAAGCTCAGCAGCCAGTGCAAGCTGTGTGCTGTTGCTCACCTGGCAAAGCCGCCTGCCAAAGAGCCCTGGGTTGCCAGCAAGGCATGATGAGGCAGGCTCTGGAGGAGGTGGCAAGCAGGCAGGAAAACTGGCTTAAAATGATCGTCCTTCATTCCCAAAGAAAAATTAATAAAAGAAGAAAAATAGAAGAGCAGAATGATGCAAAATATTTTTGTTTTGAACAGTCTGCTTTTTCCAAAATATCCCGCCACAGAATTGCAGCCTAGCTCCACTGTGAGCGTTCTGTAAATAATTAAGCTGTGAAGACAGTTCTTTGCAGTAGCCCTGGAAACTTGGGTGCTTGGAGCACACCAGACAAAGGCGAAGAGTGTGTTTGCAAACATGCTCAGGTTAGTCCTTGTTGCTGCCCATGCACCTGATGTGCTTCACAGATCGATATCTTGCTCAGGGTAGGTGCTGATTTAAGTGTCTCTCCTGAGAGGGCTCGGTGGTCACTGCATCAGCTGCAGACACATCTCTGTTTTCAGCAGTAAGGCAGATCTATTAATGCAGTATTCTCTTTGATTTGTAGTTGGTCATTTGGTGTGTTAATGTGGGAGATCTTCACGCTAGGAGGATCACCCTACCCAGGAATCCCAGTGGAGGAACTTTTTAAGCTGCTTAAGGAAGGACACCGAATGGATAAACCTGCCAACTGCACCAATGAACTGTAAGGACCCTTATTTGCTATACCAGGATTGAAGGGCACAAACTGAACTGAATTCACATGGTTAATGCTACCCCTGGCAGAATCAAACATTTTCAGAATTGCTTGACTCTAAAATTGTGTATATATATGTGCATATCGATATGTAAAGAAAAGGTATGAAAAGGTCTTCAGGAAACGTTTGACAGAGGGTCCTTTTATACACACCCTGCTGTGATCCCACTGAAAAAAGAAGAGATCATCTACAAGCCAGTCTTTGTCAGTGTTTTCACATGCATATTTGTTAATTTGTTTCATTGCTTCAATGAAATAGATCTGGGAACTTCTGCATTAACACAGCATTATCTCCTGATGATGAGGGGAGAGTGTTCTCCCTTTCTAATATTTCAGTATAGCCCTTAACTATTTTTAATTTTTTTTCCCATTTTAATTTCTTCAATTCACAAAGACTGCAATCCCTAACATGCAAAAATATTTAAGTGTGTGTAATTTAATACCATTGACATTCCTGGGACAGGAGGCTACAGAATCAGGTCCACAAATAGGTAATTTTAGACACTGGGCAAGGGAGATGCAGGAGTAGAAATGCACCTTTGAGGGAAGTGAGTATTGCACAATTTTGGGAAAGTCAGTGGTCCATGTGTAGGGCTGTGGGGGCTTGCTGTTTTACTTGTGATGAAGAACATTGACTGTGTACAAAAAGGTTTGCAAGAAGGACGTGTGATTTTAATTAAGCCAAGAAAATGTGTATTTCTTACAGCTATATGATGATGAGAGATTGCTGGCATGCTGTGCCTTCACAGAGACCGACTTTTAAACAGTTGGTAGAAGACTTGGATCGGATTCTCACTCTCACAACTAATGAGGTAGGTAAATTGTTTCCCTCCGTAAGCTGCTGATCAGAACAAATGGTTCAGGAGACAGATGGAATTTATTCAATTATGAAATCCTACTCGAGTTCTCTTCTTGTTCTGTTTGTCGTTGTCCTCTGAGGTTACATGCAGCTAAACTATGTATCCTATGAAATCCTCAGTTTCTTGCCATTATGCCTTGATTAATATAACTAAACAGAAATACATATTCAAAGTGTTTTTCTTTATTTCTCAATGCATCTTTTTGATGTTTTTATCATAGCAGTATCAAGGGACTTACATGCAGCACGTTGAGAGGCAATGTTTATGTTTCAACATGAATTTCATGTGAAGGAGAGATGTAGAGTTCGTGGTGCTTTTCATTTATCAACTCAGTTTGATTCCCAGCCATGATATCTAGGTCAGAAGAGGAGAAATCGTCAATGGTAGATTTCAGATTATATGTCTGAGAGTGAATTAGGTTCACTGAAATAGCTCTCTGTGGAGGGAATGAGGACCCACGGGGAACATGCAAACAGCCATCCAATTATCCAAAGGTCCTGCCTAACAGTGCTTCAGGTTGGGATATATGAATGCAAAAAGGTTTTATTTGAAGAGCATTCTTTCAGAGGTCTGAGATACTATTAGTTTTAGCAAGGAACACACTGATTAGGGTATTCACACAGGAATTGGTTCTCTTATTGCTAAATCACATGCACCTTTGAGGAAGATCACAAGTGATGGAAATGTTGATTCTTTTGGTGGAGACTTCTTTTGAGGGAAAATTCTTGGTGTCCCAAAAACATTTTACAAATTCCTATAATTTCTGAGAAATGATATGTATAATGGGAGGAAAGAAAAATAACAAAACGCTTACAGAGGAAAGTTGCAACACCTTGTTTTGATCATTTCAAAATAAATTTTTCAGATTTGCTATGATTATAAGGGGGGGGAGAGGTAGAAGAAAAAGACTTGGATCACTTTATATTGGTCTTCAACATTACTTCCTAATTTTTCAGAATTGTCAGAGAAATAAAAACCAGACTATTAAGCAGCATTAGGAAAGGCTGTATGCAATAGAGGTTACAGGAGAACCTGAGTAAAGAGGTGACATTTTTTATGATCATTTTCCCAGTAGATCTGGTTGGAAAATATTTTTGCTTCAGTAGCAGCTATAAATTTATCTGGATTATGTTTACTCTAAGAAGTGGCACCTTCAGGGATGGCTCAGAGATGAGGCAGGAGTATGTGCTCCCTACTGAGTTGGTAATGTAGCTCCGTGCACCGTTACCATTTTCGCCTCGTCCAGTGCTGGCTGCATCTTTTTCTGCCTAATTTATATATGATTTCACAAGACCGGTTGGAGGTGGGCTGGCTGCCACCGCAGAGTGCTGGGTGGCTTGGACTGGATATGCATTTGCAAATTCAAGAGGGAGGTTATGGGCTGCAATTCTAAGCCTGGGAAAGGATATTGCTTTCTTTTTTGTGTGTGTTTAACCATCTTGCCTTCCCAATTCTGTACTGCTCATGGACCTGGAATGATCTCAAAGGTAACCTGAAAAGGCCTTTAGGGTTATGTAAATTACTTTAGACTAGAATCATAGGAAAAACGGCTGGAAAAAGCTCAGGAACACATCCAGTCCATCTGATCGGCCTACGGCAGCATCCACTATACGTTTGTCATTCCTGACAGATGTTTATGTAACTTGTCCTTAAAGATCTCCACGGCCGTATTTCTGCATCACCCCTTGACAGTCAATTGCTTTGTTTCATTAGCCTTGCTTCTTGAAAGTTTTTCCTAATCGCTAATCTTTCAACATAAGTTACTGCTTTTGTCCTATTTGCCTTGGACATAGAAAGCAAATTATTTCACTTGTCTTTCCATGACACTTTATGTTCCTGAAAACTCATCACGTTCTCACTCAGTGTCTCCCAAGAACTCCAGTGTGTCCCGTTTTCCTCCATAACTTTTGAGACCTTTGATTTTGTGTATTCCACACCATTTTCCTGAAGCGCAGTCCTCTATGCGTCAGTGTGACAATACTTCTGTTTATCCTCTCCACAGTGGCACTTTCCCTTTTCCCCCAGAATGACACCGTTGATACAGGGTCAGCCTAGTCTACCCAACAACTCAAAGAATTGCTAGGGCAGCCAATAATATCTTCTTCTGCATTTGTGCAAGTAATTATTTCTGCTTAAATGGTAGTGCCTTGCTTTTCTCCATGCGGAATCATCACCTGGGGTTTTTTTGTTGGTGTTTTGGGGGGCTTTTTTGTTGTATTTTTCCCCAAAAGACCCTATTTCCCATGTTTCCCAGAGTAGCATGGAATGTTTCCCCAAGCCACATGAACAGAAGTCACCAAGAGTCAGCCTTGTGGCTGTGGTGTTATATCAACACCAGGAACCATCCTGATACTGGAAACTTCTTATGCCCCTTTATGTGTCTCTGGCCCTTGACATTGGATGAGGAGGTGGAGAGGGAATAAGGATCCCATTTTCAATACTGAATTCATAACTGAATTACATCAAGCCTTTTGATATGACGAGCCATGCCTGATATCCCATGAGAAAGCCTTGTTTCTTCAGATACTGGAATACTTTCTTCTTCTATCTGTCTAGAAAGTGCTTGATTATTTCTGGTCACGTGGGACTGGTTTACTAATAAATAAATACATGTCAACATCTTCCTCATGGATTTTTTGAAAGCCTAGGCAGCAAGATAGGCAGTAATCATAGATCCAAACTGCCTTCTCTTGTTGCCTACTGTATTTGTCAGCATTTTAAACTTACATTCCCCCCCTCTTTTAAAATGGTGACTATAATACGGTAATGATTGAATTTCTGACTTAAAATATGTTAACCAAGGACTAAATTACCCCAAACCTAAGCACAGCAGCATAAAATACTGACTGAGGTGGAAGACTTGTCTCGTCAGTACGATCATAACTTGTGGTTTAGCAAATGAAGAGATTGCATTTAAATGAATGCAGCTGCCTTTAGAAGTTGAAAGAGAAGGAACATTTCAAGGGGAAAAATAACTTTATTCTCCTGCCAAAAGTGTTGTTTCTAGCAAAAGAGCCTTAACCCAAAACTTGGATTCAGCAGATATTATTTCCTTTTTTAATGACTGCTTTGGTCATGGCTACTCTGGGACACACACACACACACACACACACACACACAGATGAATCTATAGTGTAAAAAACCCAAATCTATTGAATTTAATTTTGTTTTCCTTTCAGTTCTTTTTTTGCACGTCTGCCACTGCATGTTTAAACACAAATTTAATATCACAGAATATAAAACAGATATTCAAACTGACCAAAGGAATATAAAGTTGGAAGTATCTTTCCCTCTCCAAATCATTACCATGTGCTAAAGAAAAATGGTTCTATTTAGGATGAAATTTCATTTTTATCATTGTGAGTGAAAAGTCTTCTTTTGATGTGGTTGGCATGTTTATTTCCACTGACGCGGCTAATGCTGGTGATGTTGGACTTCAGAAAAGTACCGTGTTATTGGTTTGTTTTTTCTCTCTCTATTCAATCTCCTTGTTTTAAAAGATATTTAAGCAACAGGCAGTTTTGAATGCAATTACGTTAGAGAAATGAGTGTCATTTTCAAACTGTTCTTTTAATCACTATATAATCAAGCCAAATCAGAGCAGTGGTAATGTGTTATTGTCAGTTTTACTCACTGTCTGAAAATGCAATTTATTTCTTTTGTCATAGGAGTATCTGGACCTGAGTGGACCTCTTGAACAGTATTCACCCAGTTACCCTGACACGAGGAGTTCGTGTTCTTCAGGTGATGACTCTGTTTTTTCTCCCGATCCAATGCCTTATGAACCTTGTCTTCCCAAGTACCAACACATGAATGGAAGCGTTAAAACATGAAAAGAAATCATACAGAAGAATAAAGAAACAAGAACATCAAGCTACCTACCATATACAAAACAAAATCTTTTCTCCAGGACGTTAATGTTTCTGCTTGTACATATGAAATATGATTAAAAAGAAAAAGTTAAAAAAAGAAGACTTGGAGGAAAGCAGTCAGAACCTATATAAAGAATCTCATAATTTGCAACTTTTAAATATTCCCAACAAAGAAGAACGTTTATGAGCTGTGTCTAGATACCCGTCACACTATCAATTTTCTGGCTTCCTGTAAGCTGCAACAGACTTTGTACAATGGACCGGTTGGACTTGAGGCAAACTCTGGGTCTGCCTTTCTTGTTTATTTTGTAATATTTGGAGAAAATATATGTTGGCACACACTTACAGAGCACAAATGCAGTATATAGGTGCTGGATGTATGTAAATATATTCAAAATATGTATAAATATATATTATATATATTTACAATGAATTATTTTTTGTATTGATTTAAAAATGGATGTCCCAATCCACCTAGCAAATTAGTCTCTTTTTTAACAGCTATTTGCTAAATGCTGTTCTTACACAGAATTTCTTAATTTTCACCATCCAAAGGTGGAAAATACTTTGCTTTCAGGGAAAATGGTATATCATTAATTTATTAACTAATTGGTAATGTACAAAACAGTTAATCGTTTATAGGGTTGTTGTGTTTTTGTAATTTAAATGGCATTTCTATGCAGGCAGCACAGAGAACTAGTAGATATATTGCTCAGACTTTACTAGTTTTCAGATCTTTAAAAAAAGAAATATTTACAGTATATAACTAATTTTGGGGAGTTAAACTTTTGATTTATTTGTGTTTAAAAACTGCAGTGTCAGATGATTATTCTTATCAAAAGCAAATCCTTTAACAAGAAAGTCTTTTATTCTCAATATCTGTCACTTTAACAATTTAACTCTTTAGTGATGTTTCCCATGGCCAAAAAGCAGAATCATTCCAAACAGAAAAAAAAAAAAACAACAACAACAAAAAACCAAGAAAATTTTAAAGAGGGTTCCTAAAGTAAGGAAAGACATGAATTTGTCTATAACCATAGCAGAACATACTGCTCTAAAAGGAGCTGAGCTTCTACCCTGAGTTGCACATGCATCAAATTAACTACAGTTCTCTTCCCTGAGTTGGATAATAGGTTCCAGACCTTTTGGCCTGGATCTTTTGCCTTTTAGACTACCCTCTATTGTAACTTAAGTTAAAAAGAGAGAAGTTGTTTATAATGACAATTTGCCATAGGAATATCAGCATCTTTTTAAAGGATTAATTCATGCTGACTCCAGTATTTCCTTCTGATCCATTCCATAGCAGTAGGTATAGCACTGGCCTCTGCTAAAATATCACTGTTGTTTGTATCTTTTTACGGAAGTCTTGTGTTTTTACTTTCAGAACACTCACACTGATATGGCCATGCAATATGAATGCAAATTACACTGTTTTATGTGGTGGTGTTTTTGGGTTGTTTTGTTTTGTTTTTAAATTGGGTAAAAAAAGTATTAAAATCTGTTAACTTTTGTACTGACAATAAAATGTTTCTACAGATATTAATGTTAAAATTACAAAATAAATGTCATGCAGCTTATTTTTCCTAATCCTTTGTGTGATACAAAATGGTTTCCTGAACATCAAGTGATGGAACGCATCCAGAAATGCTTCCTTTTGCCCTTATCATAGATCCTATATTACAAAGCAATTCTTTCAGGAATAATACTATTGCCTCTGTCTTATAAAATATCTGCTCATGAATAACATGGGTTGAGTAAACATACATACAGTCTTTGGTGTTTGTGGGCTGGGACACTATATGCTGGAAAATGATTTGAAGTGTTCGTAGTGTAAACATAAAATATATTTTCTTTTTACTTAGGTTGTATCCTCTAATTAGTGAGGTTTCTCATTCATACTGGAGATGTCGGAGGACCATTTCTATAAGAGATTTTTAAAAAATCATATGGAAAGAGAGTCATCATGGAAAGTGTATAAATTTTTTTTTTTTTTTACTTGAAAACAGAAGGAAGGCACACCAAAATATCTAGTGCTTGAGCCAGAAATGGGAACTTTATGGTCACATTATTTATGGTCACATTACTGTTGTAGGTTACCCAGAAAAGAGTTACTGAACCTGGTCTTCACCACATGCTGTAAAAGCGCTCCAGACACCAAACTATTCTTTGGTTTCTTTTCATCTCTTTCTACTTTGACCAGAAATCCCATACCAATCCCAAGAAACACTCCAAAAAAGTGCCCATTAAAAACTGGAATTTTCTAACTGATTGAAAAAATTCCCACTGCCTTTACAAAAAAAACCCCAAACACCAAAGAATTCCCTTTTCCCATGACATCTATTACTATTAGCAGCAATGGTAGCTACTGTCTGACAGAAACCACAGTATTCTTAATGTGACACGTCTGCTTTTAAAATTCTCTTAAAGGGTATCGGAAAATCTTGAATCTTGCTCTGCTCGTATTGAAATTAATTTAAATGCATCTTTATTACTTTGATATTTTTTAAAAATAAAAGTACATTAACACTTAGAAACATGGTGGAAAGGAGCTATTAAATAATGCGAAGTTATTTGGTTACCTTTGTTTTGGTTTAAATGGTTTATTTGCTTTTCCTCTGTTCATTTTTATTTTAGCTCTCAAAGATTTAGATTTGCACCTTGGAGATAGACCACAATTTCACAAACTCAATTTCTGGGGTAGAAGCAGAACATCCTCTGTGTGGGGAGTTGCAAGAGGAAATTGGGCAGCAGAAAATAAAACCCAACATTGAAATTTGTCTGAAGGGGACATATTCTTTATTGTCCTGCCTGCCTCTGGCTCTTTCATGAGAAGAAGGGGTTAGGAATTTGGATTCCTGTCTCATCTAAAAATAAAGTTGCCATTATTAACAGGAGTAATACTGAAAAGTAGCATTATGTCAGGAAACGAATTTATATTGATGTGGATAATGAGGATTATGTTCTGTGTATAATGAGTTTCTGGAGCACCTAATTGTTTCTGGTTCCTCATTTAAGTATTGATTCAAATCAGGGCTGTAATATATGAAAAAATATGGATGTAGAAACCAAGTTTATTATGGCTCAAATCCATAAACAAGTTTATGTTGCCTGTTTTGGTTTTTTTTTCCACTTTATAATATAACAGGTAGCATGGGCTATATACAATCAGATAACAAGCTGGCTTCTGTCACTTTTTCTGATGAATTCATATAATTCAATATCTGTTTTGTTATGCTTTTACAAAAGTAAGAGTTGAACTGTGTACTGACTTTCAAATGTGTCAAAAGACAAGTTTGCTGTTTTATTTCTGGAAGTAAGTGAGCAAAGCTGTGTAGAAAATCTAGTAATTTTCTTGTCTAGCCATTGAGAAGAGAGTGCCACAAAACCCTGAGGTCTAGAGACCATCTTTTTAGTGAACGATTCGGTGATCTCAGTGTAATTAATTAAACCAAGAGGAGGTTAAGAGTTGTCTTGATCAGGGCATATAAGCTGCTCTTTGAGTAAAATGCTTTTTAATAATATAGATCTCTTCCATAAAAGCTCCAGACCCAATGCCTGAAGGTGGAGCAAGACCCTTCCAGGCTAGGTGGAAAGGCACACCTTTCGGATCGTAGAAGTTTCAGTGGTAGAAGCAGTGTACCGATGGGTGCCGTTGACCTTCCCCCAGTTGGAGAAAATGTGATCTCCTGTGGCTCAAGGGTGAGCAACATTCAGCAGCCAAGTGAGCTGGTTATAATGTTTCCTCTTGTCCTCCAAGTCTGTGATAGGAAAGTTCATGTCATGCAGATCTCGAACGGCAATTTTTGGGGACTTTCCGTAGTCCAGGAAACTTCGAGTATGTGCAGAGTGGCCGCTTGAATCAGTGTCTGACTGTTATGTTAAGAAAAGGTAAACTGTTAGAAGACAAGTCCTGTAGCAAACCTTCCAGAAACCTTCATACATTTTAGTTTTATTTGGATTTTAAGTAGCCTAACATAATCAAGGGAAAAAACTGAGGAAAAAAAGTTGCTATTCTTAGAAGGAAAGAAAAAAAAAGCCATAGAAGGGGAAAAAGAAGCCAACCGACACCTGTTTTTGAAAGGTTATCTGTCCATTCTGTAATTAGGAAGTTCTCTATCTGCGTAATTTGATCTAGTTGTTATAAAAATATTTAATTGATTTTTCCACAATAAATATAATAAATTTGTTGTGATGAAGTGTAAGTGACCTCCAACAATTTGTACTTGGAATGATGGTCAATCCTTCTGTGCCTGTAAATATGTCTGTGTGCTTCTGAGCTTTCGTCACTGTGACTCCTGAACATTACAAGCAGCTTAAATGCAATAGGCTTTGTGGAGTAAGTCTTCTTTTTTAATCCCCTTTTACCTATGTAAGACTTCTGTCAACCAGATTTTCCGTAAAACTCCTAAAGGAGAGAGAAGGTGGAGGCAGTCATTCTCTTCCCAAGGATACACAGAGACAGAACAAGGGGCAAGAGGCACCAATTGCTTCAGGATTTCTGTCTGGATTTTAGAAACCATTTCTTCACTGTGAGACCACTTGGACACTGGGATAAGCTGCCTAGAGAAGCAGTAGCATCTGCCTGGCTGTAGGAATTCAAGACTTGGCTTGATGGGGCTGTGGATGACTGAATCTAAGGCCCTGCTTTCAACACAAGGTTGGCCAAGGTGATCACTGGTCCTTTCCAGCTGAAACTTTTCTGTGATTTTGCATATCTGCGTTATTGGCCAAAGGTAACCCAGGTCTGCAGAAGAGTTCTGGAAAGCTGCACTGGCTCATGCTGAGGTTGTCAGTAGGACGTATTGTTCAGTAAATTCAATTTAGTGATGCATTTAACAAGAGAGAGATCCTCCTCTATTAAGGCATTTGGATTTTAAAAGTCAGGTCCTGGCTTGCTTTTGACTATCACAGCAGGCCAAAAATTTTCTGACTGAATTCCTATGCAATGGAAAAGTGTTTTGTCAAAGGCTTTCTAAAGCACGAGGTTCTTGCAGAAGCTATTTTGACGTTATCAGAATGACATGACCCTATTGGATTCATCTTGTCAGAAGGAAATTAAGTCATTTTATGTTGCAACTATTTAATAGTAGACAATAATATATAAAGTAAAAGTAAGAATGGAGTATTTTGATTTTATGAAGACACAGTAGTTAGACTACCTCAAAGTGACACCCAAGTACTGCAAATAATTGCATTTTTAAAATGTTTTATTTCCAGTTCAGGCTGATGATGATATTTTCTCCAAGTACCAGAATTTCTTGAGGAATACACTCATAAGTATCAGTGATGTTTATATTGCTCAGAGTCTGTATCAATATTTTGACAGACTTTTTCCTGATGTACCACCTATTATCCCCTACAACCAGAATGATGTGAGCGAGGCCAGGAGCCAGTATATCTCAGGAGGGTTTGTGTGGAGCCTGGTACCATTTCCACTGACCAGCACCATGCACTGGGACCAGGTTGCCTCCCCTGAAATAGTAAGTTACTGGGCAAGCTCTTCCAAAGCCTCAAAGGATTTCCAGGGAGGACTAATATTTCCTTGTGGCAGAGGAGCAACTCATCTCTTCTGCTATGGCATTGTGCCTTTCAATTGTCCGAGGCAATAAAGAGAGAGTGGAGAAGCAGGACAGCAAACGAGACCCCCAGTGTCACTGCTGTCTGGAGAAATCTATGGCCCATTATACTGGAAACAAAGTGAATTGCAATTTATGGGGAAAAAAAAAAATCAATACTGCCAAGGACTGTTTTTTTAAAGACATATCAGAGGAGGTAGCTAAGGTGCAGTATTTTCTCCAGACATGTTTCCCTGGCAGAACTGTATTTTTTTAGGACTATTCAGGAGCATACAGGACTTTATTTTCCAAAAGTTTGTTGCCACAGAGATGCACAGACAGCTGAATACTGCTGTGTTGCTAAAATCAGTGAGGGATCTGCCATGGGAATGATGGCTTGGGTATTCAGAAGAGCAGACTACATCTGGGTCTGGAAAGAGGGGGTGTGACACCACTGGAGAAAATGGAGTCGCATCTTCTTACATCATGCCTGAATTTCAAGAGTTACACGTTAAGTCCTACATGCCAAGAGCACTTGAGAGCAGTTTGCAACCACGAAAGGTTAGTGCCAGTGCTCCTGAGGAAACTCTGACCACGCATACCTGCAGCTGGCCTGCGATGAGGTTTCCTGAGGAGAGTAGTGGCAGAAGGATTCCTTTGTTCTTTGCTCGACCAGCTGGTTTTGGAGAGGACAGGACAGAGCCCACAGTGGGCAGTTTCTGCTGGTGCAAAATTAGTTTGGAGATGAGGGTCCTTTTCAGTGCAACCTTCATCCTGGTGGTGCAGAAAATGCATGCAGAGGCCTTCAACTGAAGGGAGAGCGATGGTCTACCACAAGCGAGCAATATGCTGTGAGAAAAGAGTGAGAGAAGAAAACTTGTGCAGTTGGCACTGGCTCTTGATTCAAAGTGTTTCCTTATGAAACTGTTCATTTTCTCCTCATCAGCTTCAGGAAGCCGCCAACCCAAATGCCTGTGTGCTCATCTCCTGTGGAGCTGCCAATGGGTTTGAAATGGAACTGCCAGCATGCAACTTGCCTGGCACATCCAACTTTCCCGAAGCATTTTCTTTCATGAATAATCCTTCTTCTTACCAGTTTCCTTGACGATATTTCATTTACTTTTAAATAAGATTTTTTTAAAAAAGTATTTGCATTTTTCAGGTCACAGATTTGGGGGAAAAAAAAAACCAAAACAACCAAGGGTTTCTACTAGGAAACTGTAAGTAATAAAAATTTGCCTATATATTTTTCCATATTAATATTTTCCCTCTCATTTAAAATTTCCAAGACTTGTTCCCTGACAGCTGTTATAACAAATGGTGGACTTCTTCAGCTGATGTAATCCAAGACTTCTTTCATGTCAGAGGAGATGTAATATTTGTTTATGAGCCGGTCAATGAAGTATGATCCATTGGTTTGTTTTTTAATGTTCAGTAGCCCTTTTTTGGTATTTTTCGGTAAAAATAGTATATTTATCTCAATTATTTATATAGACTAGTTCTGTACAAGATTTTTTGTAGGTAGTTGCCCTACAGTTGCTAAATCATGAAGCTAATGCCGTATAAAAGTTCAGTAGTCACGTAATAGATGTAATCATGACAGTGTTCTGGAAGAGTCAATAAATGTGTTACTAACCAGATAAAAATTCTGAACGAGAAATGTTTTTATTGTGAGTTAAAAGTGTTGGGGTATTTTTCCCCTTAGTATTTGGCAGCTCTTTGCTTGCTCCTCATTTGACTTTTTGCTTCATTGTTCACAAATACGCTGTGGATTCTCATCTGGCTTAATAGTTGGGAAACAACAGTTGCATTCAGGGTGGTTCCAACAAGTCTTAAAATCCCAGAACTTCATGCTTGATCTCTCTTTTGAGACTGACTGCCCCAAATATGAAGGATGTCACTTGGATCCAGACTTGTATCTTGTAATCTCTATTTTTTTGCACATGTAAATTGGCTTCACGGTTTCATAGTTATGGGTGCTGAGCTCCCTTTATTCTTTGTGTTGCAATCAACAAGTAGGAAGAATCTGCTGTGGTTTTCTTTAGGCTTTGTTTCACTTGTTGCAGGCAGATGAGAAGGGAAGAGGCAGCAGTCCCTTGATTTTTGTAGCACTGTGTTCGTTGTCTTTCTTGCTGGACCCTCCTCCACCTCCTGCCCTTGCTCCCAAAGCCCAGAGCACACGCCTCATCAGTAGTTAAAAAACATACATCCTCAAAGACTTTCATATTTTGTTGAGATTTCTTAGTAACTTGACTGCAGACAGCCGTTGCTCCATTAATCAAGTCCCTCTGTTTGACAAGCAGTAGATTTATGGTACTGTGTTGATGAAACCAAAATGCAATTAAACACAATCAATCAGTTCAGCTGAAGTTTCCAGAAACGGCTTGCAAAATCCTTTTCAAACGTCATTAGAGTTGGGGCTTCGAGAAGCATGGAGTGAAACCAAAGAAAAAATGGTATCTTTTCCAGAGTATTTTCAGTTTCTCAAAATATGCCCTCAAATGTCTAAATGTATTTTTTAAGAAATAAAGAGCCAAGGGGAAGACAAAAATCTAGGGGTTTACTTTCAGTCCTGGGGTAGGAGTTGGGGTAAAAGGAACATTAGAGGACAAAGTGGTAATTCACTATATTTATATGGTTCCTGCAGGTGCAATGTCTGCTTTCACTCGGAGTGGCACAGCAGTCATGAATGAGATGTTCCATTTCAGGCGGAACATTCCCACTTCATTAATTAATAGCAAAGTTACGATACAAACATGGTGAAGTTGCATGCTGGATTTCTAAACCCTTTCTTTAAATAGCTTTGGAGTTCTTGATTTCCACAGTGCTTCTATGTACACCCATACCCCAGCAATTAACTTCCAGAAAACTACCATCAAGGAGAAGTAACTTAATTTTATTTTTAAATTTATTTATTTGCTATTAAATGCAATTCTTTTTCCTCAAAGCAACTGCGATATTCATGTGGTGAGTCCAAAACATTTTGAGGTTTTTTTTCTTCCATCTGTTGTATATCCTTCGAGGAGAAATGCTTAGTATTCCTTGAGGTTACACACATTAAAAAATGCAGTGTCAATATTGTTGTTATATCTGTTGCAACTAGAAACATGTGTAAATCAGTATGTGCTTTTCATATAGTATGAAAAGGGAAAGATACTCAGGTATTAGTGCCTGTGCTCCTTATGCAGTCCACACATTGAGTAGAAGATCAAGAATATATTCCTATATACACTTGGGGAGAGATGTCCCAAGAGCTTTCCATGTCCCAATGGAAAAAAATCCAACAGTTTTCTGACAATGAAAGAAGATGGGACTCAACTTTCACAGCAATAAACAAAGAAAGTTTAAAAAAAAAAGAAAAAAGCCTTTGTCTTTTTGCTTGATCTATGTGTTAGGTCACTTAATAAATTTGTTGATGGTTCTGGCACCTAATTCTGTGTTTCATAGTCAAGAAAGGTCATTCTCCTGTATCTATTTTTCATTACAATCCCATCCTCATCCGAACTACTTCTGTTTTGAATCTGTTATAGAGCCAGTTCCCAAGATTCACCATAAAAAAGTAACAAGGATTTCTCTCAGAAAAATCTATGTACGTCTGATGCCATTAAAAGTAGGCCTTTTGCCAGTAACCACATGATTACGTTTCTTGGGGTGCCAGAGTAACGCGGTGAGGAAGTTGACTCCATCTCCAAATCCCCACTTTATGCCATTCTTTGAGAGACAAAGAATATTTGAAGGGTGCGATGTTTGGCTTTTAGCACACCATTTTGAAAAAGGTGCATCATGCACCAGTAGCCTCCCTCGAACGGTGGGATGGCCGTGGACATCTAGATAGCTGTGAATGTTTCAAATGCTGGGACTGTGAGTCTGTACAAAATTATCACTGTGTGTTTATCCTCCGTGTACTTGGCCATTTCATGATAATAATTAGTTACAGAGAAGCTCCACAAGAAAGGAACGTGTTGACCGCCTTTAAACATGCAGCCACCCCACAGCACCATGATGGTCCAGCTGTGCAGAAGATGGCTCCAGAGGTGGCAGGCGGGTTGTGTCCTCGCTTGTACGGCTGCGGAAAGGAGCCACCTCGCTGCAGTGATTTTTGTTTCCCATAATTAATAGAAAAATGTTGGGTTCTCTGGAATCTTGTGGTAACTGGTAAGCATTCACATATGATGTATCCTAAGCTTAGTGTGATAGGATGTTTACTGATTGCAATTCTGGATCAGATTCTTGGACCCTCGAGTCCGACAGCTTGCTGCTACCAGTGCTCAGTACCCAGAGCAGTTTGCTGCTGTTTGCTCTCTCCAGAAGGGCTGCTGGGAGGCTTTGGAAAAAATCACTGCAACTTCAAAACCAAGTCCTTGTGAGGAACTTTGCTTGTAAGGTTCATCTTCTCTCTGTGAACACCTTCTCTGCTCCCTGTTGCAGTACCAACCACGCACAGCTTCTCTGCCTACAGCAGCAGTGTCAGGGGAAGAAGCAGCTGATGGGGGTAAAAGTGTCTGCCCCCACATTTGTTTTTTCCCCCAGAAGAGACCCCCCATCCTTGTTAAAGCTCTCCAAGTCATGTGTGCCAGACCCACATCAACACTGCTGGCTGCAGGAGCGAGCAGCTTTCACCCTGGCCTTACTGGCTGCCACTTTGCCTCCTAAAAAATTAATCTCAATTTTGTTTTAGAACAAAAAGCCACTTCCAGGTCCTCTGCAGTATGATCTTCTAAAGACAGCTACTGCATTGACCATATAGCCTGGACACTGCACACACTCTGCTGGATTTTGGATTTGATTTAAATTTTCCAATTGTTAATTTTATAATGTGTCCCTCAGGTCCCTTATTAATGGACAGCTTACAGAGGAGGTCTGGGTTACTGTTTAACACAACCCTCAATACTTTGGCATCCCTTGAGTCAAATTGAACTCTCAGGCTTCTGCTTGCCAAGTTAAATCTTTTTAGTGTTTTTATAATCTCCAAACACACGTTTCTTCATCTCTCAGACTTGGTCTCTGCAATTCAGTAAGCATTTGTTGTTTGAAATCAGATCATGATGAAATCTCTTAATAGTCACTCTATGAAAATATTTTGTTTAAAAAACACTCAAAACTTAATTGGAATGAAATACCAGCAGCTGAATTGTAGTTTGAAGTCATAAGCCTGAGAAGCAGCTGGAACAGCAGGATTCAGAGAGACACTTCTAAATCTTCCTCTTCCTACAGGAACATTTCAAGGCTGCTCTATTTTGGCAGGCAATGAAAAGGACCCACTTGAGTTTAGCCTTCTCTGACCAATATCATATGCTGCTGCTACATCTGCCGTTTAGCTTTGCAAATAGAGCACAAAAAAATGTTCTTTTTCCAAGTTTTACAAAGGGTTCTGATGAGCTCCATGTATGACAAAAATTTCGCTGCCATTACTGTCATGTCTGAAAAATGACTTGCTCTAGTAGAGAAATTAATTTCATCTCAGCTCCTCTAATGAGACTTACTGAAAAATATGCTGTAAAGAAAGATTTTGGATGACTTGTTCATTGGATGAGGGCTTACTCCTTCAATTGTATTCATTCTGGCTCTCAACTTGTCTTAAAAGAGAGATCTAATTAAAGTAATATAAACATTAATGAACTTGTTAGACAATTTTTATTGTGTTTTATTTATACTTGGTTGGAGAAATTGTTAACATTCAGATAGTTTGAGACCTTGGATATGCATAGTAGTGTCCCTACTATGAGTTCAGTTGGCAAAATGTTGTAAGTTTTCAGACCAGTTCTCTGTCCAATTTCTACTAGATAAAATTCCTTCCATCACAAGAGCTAATTGATAAGAGTAGAATTAATTGAGTGGAGAAATTGCCTTCTCTGAAGCGTGGAAGCTTCTTGTTTGTCTCTGAAAAGACTGGCTTTTCAATTTGATCACTCTAGAACATTTTGTTTCAGATAAAGAGGAAAATGAATTTATGAAAAAATGTAATTTTGGCATTGGGGCTGTAAGAGGTACATGCAAAAAACCCCTAAATTAATGCAAACTTATTGGAGCAGCCTTTAGATAAATTCTTCTCATTGGGTATTTACTTTCAAATTACACTTATGACCAGCAAGATACCTGTATGCCTAAAACATTTTTTAAAATTACAGATATAATAATACAAACTTGGCACATAATGCAACGAGAATGTCAGCAACCTCAGAAGTATAAAACGTTCCAGTGCACTTGCCTGGATGAAGCATCCTGCTCTCTGTCAGCAGCAACACAGGAACTCCAGTGAGGACTTTTGGGAGTTTCCAAAGGCATCCAAAGTGATTTAGCAATGACTGCAATCTTAACAATACTGACAGGCTTTTTGTTTTGTTTTAATTTTATTTGATAACCTGGCATGCAAACTGAGATCAGGAGGCATTAACAGCTGAGTGTAGTTGCAAAACTAAATGGTTAAGGATATAAACCAGACTTCCAGCTTGAAGGAGTTGTCCTTGTTTTAACTCTTCCTGAACAATCTCATTATCCTGGTGTAATCACAACCATGAGAATGAGAAGAGAGGGAGCAAGCATGTTTTAATGCACGAGGGGAACAGTTATCTCCTGTTACTCTAAGTCACTCCACCCTGACCATACTGTAAATCATTTATTAGAGTATAAAGTATGCTCCATATACATATTCTGTTTATTCTTTCTCAGAAGTATTATTTCAGTGGCTATAAACAAATTGTTTTGTGCTAATTAAGACAAAACTAATTTTTGCTGACTTTTTAATTCCTCTATCAAGTGTTTGATTAAGTGCATGGACACTGTATGCCTGCAGATAAGGTTGAAACTCAGTGCAGTCAGAACTGCAGTCTTCACTTTTTCCTAATAGATTTTGTGGGAAAAAAACCTGGGATATGTGACAGAAGAGGTATCTGCCTTTTTCATTTTAATGGTCTTTCTGAAACTCCTACATGGAGAAGTTCCCTCTCCCTTACAGCACTGCTGTAAAACCCTGGCATTAATTCAACAAACCGCTTGAGTACTTGCTTCATGCATGTCCTTTATTACCACTGAAATCAAGCTGAGCGTAAATCATGTGCTTATACACCAGAATCAGGGCTTCTGTGTAAATGAGGTGGTGGTGGCCTGTGGGAAAGGGTTTTTAGGTGCCTTGGCTGCCCCATGTCAGGCAAGACCCAGGAACAGGGCCACGGAGCAGGTGTCTCTGTGGGTACAGGAGCACGTTCAGCGTAAGCAGGACGTACCGCGGTTCTGGATTACCTTTCTGGGCCCACCTCCATGTTGATGTAAACAGTGCTCGAGCCAAAGTTGTCCTGAGGAAAGAGAAGGTCCGTAACAAATATAAACAAATCACTTTAAGCCGTTGACAAATAATTCTGGGAGTTGTTTTGTTTATCACCTTCCAAATTCTGTATTATGAAGATGCGTTTCTGGACAACACTGTAGACAGCAGGAGTGTCTCATCAGTTTGGCAGTGTGAAATGGACACAGTTTAAAACTGTGATGCAGACTAGACCTGGTGAATATTTGCCAAAATATTCCATGAACATTTATTTGGATTTTGAACTGAATTCACTTTGGCCTTGTTCCCCCTTCTTGGAGCACATACAGTAAGAGCACTGCAGTTTTACCACCATGACCATGTATAAAAGCAACATTTAGAATAATTTGCTTCAGCAGAAGTTAAGTTTTGTATTTGCCACGTTTGCATCACAGATACTTGCCCAACTCTCCAAAAAAGAAAGGAGAAAAAAAGTGAGTGCAGCACTTCTGGCTGATAGCAACAGCTGCTGAAGTGATAACAAGGAAGGGATTAATGTTGATAATTTTGTTTTTGTAAGTGTAGCAGAAGATTAATTTTGTGGGGGAAAAAAGTGTATAAGAAAATGTATTTGTTCCTTCCTTTTGCTGAAGGTTACACCTCACCTGGAGAGCAGCCACATCAATTTTTAAATCAGTAGGTGGTACCAAAGAAGAGGGAGATGTCAGGGGAAGGCATGCAAGTGGAAAAGGGGTCTTGGGACTCCACAGCAGTTTTGCTGCCACTGAAGAAAGTTTCTGTTATTGCAGATGCCCTTTGTGCGATTGTCTTCAAGCTGTGTTGAGTGTTTGTCCCCCAAGTTGTCTTACGTACAGGAGCAAATGTAGGATTGGTGTAACCGAGTGGAGCAGAACAAACTGGTAGCCGTAGCTGGGAAATACAGCTGGGGAGGTGAGGGTGGATCAGTATCAGATAAAATGGCTTTAGCACAGAGCATTTAGCAGCTCTATGAACAATTGAAGGAAGGGAAATAAAGAAATATAAAAAAATAAATCCTGGTGTGGTTTTAGTAATGAGAACATTCAAAGAGGTTGTAATCTGTTCATGAAGTCTTTGCATTCAGGGAAGTTAAATCTGTCAAATACTTTATTGCTTTGAACATTCATTTGAGCAATCAAGGAGTTAATTCAACTCCTAAATATGCATATAAACCAACAGATAAACTTGAGTTTCAAGAATACCCAACTGTCATAAGGCCAAAAGCTGAGATTCCCCAGTTGCAGTCTGGTAAATCTGTTTTCCTTTATCCTTCTGGAGTAGCCAGAATCCTGAATTGCTAGATTAGGTTTACCTTTCAGAAGAGAGTGATTTAAAAAAAAAAAAAAAATTATCACACATATCCCAGATCTTAGCACAAGCCCTCAGTTGTAGTTTGCTGAAATTTATGTGAATGTCATCATTGTATTGATCAGTTGACTATCTCTGCAGATGTTTGAGAGTTATGGATTTTTTCCGGAGACCATATTAAACCTTAAATTAAATTTCTGAATTACCAGAGGTAAATAAGAGCATCAGCAAGTATAAATGAATAAAAGAATATAAATGAATAACCAAAGAAGTTGCATCAATTTATGCAGCCTGGTTTGTGAGCTGTACTTTATTTTGTACCAACTGAATGCTCCTATGTCATTAAGTTATCTAGTTGTGGCAATTTGATTACAAAATAATTTTGTCATTAAAAAAAGTCTGTATTCTAATGCAAATCATATATTTAGTGTTCAGAATTTTCATGTGCTGTGAAGACATCAAGTAATAAACAAACCTCCACAATTTTGAATATACCCTTGAGCATCATGGATTTTATAACCTGCTCTAACCTTTTGCTATTGGAACACAGCCTAGCAGAAGGCTGTACATTGTGCAGTAGTTCAGAGGAGGTGAGATTATTGCTTTTAGAGCAATTTTTAATCTAGCTTTTAAAAGTATAGGGCTCAAGGAACAGTTCAACACCTACTGGTGCTGTGCTATGCATAAAGTCTTTTTTTGCATCTATGATCCTGTGAGCAAAATAATGTTTGTTTCCCTTCCTGGAACTGGCTAAACAGGGAAAAAAAAAAGAAGGAGAAAAGAAACCCACAACTGCTAATCTACTGATGTCTTCCAGGTGGTGTCATCAGGCACCAGTGCCAGTCTGAGCCAATGCTCTCAGAAGAAATCTCTATATTGAGGGATCATAGTTGCCATGTTGTAGTGTATGATAATATTCCCCATAGGAGCTTTAAACCACTCTTACAAGCAATTTTGTGAACTCCTTGCCACACCCCTTTATTTCACCTCGTTATTAGATTTTTTTCCCATTTGCGCATGTCTTTCCCATGCTAAAGCTGTTGTTGCCTTAATTACTATTAGTCAAATGAGAAACACCTGCCCAGCATGCTGCTCCGAAACAACCTAAATACCATTTTGCTGAAAGAAAAATGGTGTGGCTTTGGGAATGAATGCTTGTTAATAGTATCTTTAGTATTGTCTATTGTGAAATCAAGAATATTTAGGTGTTAGGGCGTCTTTCATTTTTCCCTGTTGCTTTGCTGATACTTTACTATTGTCTTGAAAGACAAATTTGAAATGACAGAAAGCAGAAATCTACTATTTTACTTCTTTTATTATTCAGGAGAGACACTTGGCTGCTTTCTTATAAATTGTAGAATATAGAATAAATGAAAGCTATTTTAAATTTTTGTTGTAATATATTATTATAACTGTCACAGTAATTACTGTAATTCTAGGATAACTAACAGTCAGTAGATCTTGTGCTCTGTCTAACATTATGGTAACCCCCATTATTTGATATTTCACACCCCAAAGTTAGCTGTGAGATACCCAAAGTACGACTTTGAGGCTGAGGTGCTCCAGCAGAATTGCAGCTGTGTGATTCTGTGCAGCCCCCCCCGGGGGGTTTGGCTGTAACCCTGAGCAGGTGGATGTTGTTGGGTGATGAGGTACTTACATAAGTGCTGCAGCTGGTGGTTCCTTGTTTGGGTGTGTCTCAGTGGTGGGACTGCTTTGTGAGGGGCTGGGGCATGTGGGAGAGCTGGGCTGATCTACTGGGGTGGGGTGTGTGCATGTTTGTGTCCCCCCACCCTGAGGGGGACATGGCAGTGTGTGTGGGGAGTCTCTCCACCTGCCTGATGAAGCCATGTTGCTCTGGAGAAAATGAAGTAAGAGCCAACTGTGCAAGAGGTATGACCTGCCATGGCCCATGGCTGTTGGTCCAACCCAACCAAGTCCCAGGCTGAAGGGGCTACCTGGAGGAGAGACCTGTGGGGCTGTGGGCCCCTCTCCCTGGCTCGCATATGCCCTGGGAAGGGCTCTGCCCTGCACCATGGCCATGTCCAGCCTTCTCCCAAGGTGAGTGCACCCGCCGGTCCCCAAGCCCTAGTGTGAACGTGCTGCGTGTCTCTGCATCCTCGGGAAGGTTGGCTTGGCTCTCTGGATCTCAGCTCGGTTTGTGTAGGGTGCCCTTTCCACTGGCTGCTGGCCCAGCACTGCGATGCCTCCATTCCATGTCTCTGTCAGTACTGAGAAAGTGCTTGGCCAAGGGTTTGTTCTGGGTACCAAGTAGCTGGGACATTGTTGTGCCTTTTTGGAAAGGACTCTTGAAGCATTGCAGGAATGTATTTATTTATCTGGTGTGAGATGTTACTGAGGCCCAGGGTTGGAAATTATGTACTCTGGGACATGAATGGTAAAAACTGTGATGTCTGATAACTGTATATATTCGTATTGGTAAAGTGATCAAATTCTCTCTTCCAAAGTCTTTCACCTTAACAAAAACTTAAGCAAGCTATATAAATATGTATTTTCTTAGGAAAGATGTGTGAATAAGTTGGTCTTTTATTATTGCTACACAAGAAGACTATGTTTCTAAGCTTATTAATTCTAAGTTTATTCCTTTAACATCTGCTGAAGAAAATTTGAATTTTGATTTGTGATAGTCACTGATGGCTGGCCACTGTGGTTTCTGTGGCAGTTAGTGTACACCTGCAACAGCTGTAGTTTAGTCACCAAGCTGTTCTGTAAAACCATGATGTAGAGGCAGGAAATTATCTTGGAGAACAGTTCATCTGATCTATTTCTAAGGGATAAGTTTATAAATGTTGGTGTCACCAGACACGTATGATTCAAGCTATTCAGAATTTACAGCTAATCAGGCATTGTTTGGGCCTGTTTCTTTGCAAAGTCAGATTTTATCACTTTTTTTTAATGCTGTATTTTGTTATAAGCTTACTAATAATGCTGTGACCTGCTTTCTAGGAATATGTACAAATATGTGTTTTCACAGATTAGGGTGCCTAGAGCTCAACAAGCAATCCAGAGATGAGCTGTCACACAATTATAAATGGTAGCCAATATTTAATTTCAAGAGTTGTGTATATCCTGCCAACCTGATCCTGACTTTAATGGCTCATTATACTCCAATGCAATTACTATTGATTTACTCTGGGAAGAGTGAGAGCAGAGTCAAGCCTTTTGTATTGAATATTCCTCAACATATGGGGGGGAAATTCAGTGTTCACTGTGCCAGTGTGATGAATTGGCCCTGCTGTTGCATTGCCATGGCTTTCTGCAGCACTGGCTCAAGGTTAGCCATGCTGGGACAGAGTGATAAAGCTGAGCTTAGATTTCTACAGCCATGGTCATGCAGCATTGTGTATGAGCAGAGCGCTTTATACTGGGCCTGAAAGTAGCTGAATTTTTCTCTAATTATGTTCTTTTAGGTGATCATTGCAGCTCCTATACCATGCAGTGCTGGCTAGGGAGGAGGCACAGGGACAGGAAGGGTTGGGGATGTGCTGGCATAGCACATATCTGCAAACAGCTTTGCTTGCCTTGCTTTTAAGAAGTGTCTAAGGAGCTTGCCCCCACTCCAGGGCCGGCAGCTGCTGGAGGGTCAGCCGAGTGGGAGTCAGACCTTCCTTGGCACTGTCTGCCACTGCCTCCTGAGAGCAGCCGCTTGCTCACTGCAGTGAGAAGTTGTCCAAGCCAGACTGGAGCCTCTAGCACTGGAAACAGCTAGCCACAGCATGTGGCTCGTGATGGAAATGCTCTGGTGCTTCACAGGTTCCCCTCCATCAGTGATGATGGAAGAAAAGTTGGTTTTGGACCTTGTGAGGAGCTCACAGGAGGTCAAAACAGCATTCAGTCCTGTGTCTCAGGATGGGGCACTTTGTCAAAAATGAGCTCACACAGGGCCTTAAAAGATCCTCTCTGCCTGCCCTTGTAGCTTTCTGATGATTGTAATTAAAATAAACATTGCTGCTGTACTGATGAAGATTAAGGGTGAGCAAGCCTTACAAAGGCTGCCCTGAGCCACAGCACTCCTGGGGAGGCAGAAACAAAGTGTGTTTCCAGTTCTGTAATACACCTTGCAGAAGTGTTTTTACTGTCTGTTTCAAATGCTTTCTCAGCCCTCCCTGAATTCTGAGTTTAGTGATGTTCTGAACAAACCCAGTCTTGATATTGTGCTATGTTACATTTGGTTCCTGATTTTTTTCTTTTTTTTTTTTTGAATTCTGCTGCTCTATGAAACACAGGTTAGGTTAAGGAAAACTTAGAATCATAGAATGGTTTGGGTTAGAAGGGACCTTCAAGATCATTCAGTCCCAACCCCCTGCCATGGGCAGGGACACCTTCCACTAGCCCAGGTTGCCCAAAGCCCCGTCCAACCTGGCCTTGAACCCTTCCAGGGAGGGGGCAGCCACAGCTTCTCTGGGCAACCTGTTAACTTGCCATTAAATAGGACCATAAACTAACTGCCTGCTTTGTGGTGGATCTTTTGCATAAACTATATATTTTAAGTGTTTGGAAAATTAAACAAATGCTTCCAAATTTATTTAGCTACCCTTATATACCCCAGTCAGACCAGGTGACTGAACGGCACTGGGAGGAGTGAACATTTGTTCTCTCCTATAATGAATGGATAGGAAAACAGGAATGTCAAATTTATGCTCCCTGGAGGACTGGGCATTTCTGCTGCAGGGAGCAAAGACCATGCAGTAAGTTATCCTGTTGCCTAAACACCATCCCACAGGTTAGAGGTATGTGCACCCCACAACCACATTAAGCAAGCCTCTGAGCTTCTCATCATATTCTTAGATTTGAGCAAATCTATTAAAGCCAACAATTCTGGTGAAATGTTCAACTGGTAATTATAAAGCCATCATATGTGTTCCTTTCAGTGTGTAATTTGCTAATGATATTTCAATATATAGTTGGGGAAGTGAGAGGGAGCATGGGTCTGACCTCCTGACCTTGCAGCTGTATTCAGGGAATTGTATACTTCAATGATTTCTTTTATACAAGCCTGTGTTTGGTTAATCTTAAAAATAATTATTCTGAGTTTTCATAGCAATGAGTGAGACACGCAGCATGTTCCAGCTTGCAGAAGAAGCTAGCAATACTACTGAAAGAACCTTATTTAACAACCTTATTTTTACCAGGACATAAGCATTATTTATGACTGCCTTTCCTTATAATTATGAGTAGGGTTAAATATGCCACTTTTAACTACAGCTTTGCTGCTGCTGCTCTTTAAGAGTAATATCCCATGAAACAGAGCTTCAGTGTGTTTTTATATACTGATGTAGATTCTCAAATACTCTAAGGCTGAGAGGCTCAGATGAATTATTCTGAAACACAAGGAGTTTTTTCTATGCTGTAGTGAGGCATCAGATCAGCTGACAAACAGTTCCCTTTACATTGAGTCGTGTACAATCACCTAATTCCTTGCTAGGGCTCTTTGAGAAGATGTTCTACAAGGATAGGTCTGTACAATGCTTGCACCTACATTTTTGCTTTCAGTTTTATAACTTTTATCACTTCCCTAATACAGTTTCTAGCAGAGCATCACAAACTGCTGCACCAGTGCAAGTGATGGGCAATGAACAGTGATGTAGATGTGTGTGGAGGGTGTGAAAGTAGAAAACTTAAAATGGCATTTTTTTGAGGAAGACTAATATTATTACATCCTGATTGCTAGATTAAATCTATAAATGAAAACGCAATTATTTCGGAACACTGAATATAAAGATGTAAAGATATATACACAAACATGCATTTAATTGAAGTACTACTGGTGGTCATCTGGAAATAGATAAATTTGTTTTGAAATTTGATGATATGGTAGGACTTCTAACAAAAAGTTTAAATATAGGAAAGTTGGAGCCATATTCTGAGTTTCACTTTTACCTACATCTCGATGCCTATTCTTTTATGCCTAGCACCACTTTAAATAAAGCGGACCAGATCTGTGTTTCCAGTATCAGCCTTCTCATTCCTTTCTGACTTATAGAATGAAACTTCCTTCTCCCATCTGTCATCTCTTTTTCTCTCTCCTGAGAAATGCCCACGTACTGAGACTTCAGCCTCCAGGCGGCATCAGGCAGGTAGGTCCTTGTTGCTGTGTAGACTCCCACTCCATCCCACTCACAACAGTGCATGTGCTCCAGAGCTCAAATTTATCTCTGCAACATCCTCACTGAGTCTGCCAGTCTGATCCACAAGGTGAAGCATGTTTTTTTCCAGTTACCAGGGTATTTACAGGTTATTTTTTTGGGGAAAACAAACCAAGAAAATACCAACAACCCTATTCATTTTCAATATTGTCGTATGCTTGACATCTTATTTCATACAGTACTTAGTAAAATGAGACTGTACAAATTGTATGGGTATGAAAATTAACATTACATAGTTGATAAATCATGCAAGGAATTTGGTATCTGTGTACTTAATCTAAATTTGTTAACACTGGCAAGATAAAGGTCACTTTGACTTGAAACTGGGACGCTGTTCAGAAATTTGAGGTTTCTTCATCCAGCTGTGTACATGTGCCTTGTTATCTAATACTTTAATTGCTAACAAAACAGTAGGTAGTGGAGAATATACTGTTCTGTGTCAATATTTAAGCAGGACTTTACTTATGGCTTAAGTTTTTTCACCTTGGAGAGAGAATTTTTGCCTCACTTGAATATTTGGGCAAAGAAAAAGCAGGGTTTCAACTTGCTCCTGTGGTCTGTACTTACTATAGACAAATAGAAAAATGTGAGCTATTTTTGAAACCCATGTCTTTCATGTCTCTCTTTTTAAGTTCAGGAACTATTGAGACCTCAAAAGGGTCTGGGACCTTTCCCTTTCCCAATGGGTTAGGCAAATGAGACTCTGACTTGTTTCTGATGAATATTTGCCTAAATTCTTCTGCAAAGGGGAATTGCAATTGTAATTGTGTCTCCTTTCCTTCTCATGACTCCTTGAAAAGCTGGGCATGGAAATGGGGACTTCTGCAGGTGTACACACAAGGGAGGATGAGAAGTGAAAGCATAACTGCTCAGGTTTACATACAGAAATCGCCACCACTGTCTATCTCCACTCCATTCTCAGTGGCTTTTCCCAAAAGATGTTGCTTTAAGTCTAAAACTTGCTGTTTTCTATGTCCAAGAGCTCGATCCTTAGTGTAGAAAAGTTAAAATAAGACATGCCATCCTAGTGCCAAAAAACCTTAAAACATGTGAAATTAAGGAGGTTATAAAGATGGATTTCTACTTTTATTTTTTCAAACTGGAGTTGTCCACGTGGGAGAAGTAGCGATGTGGAGTCGTGAAGCCTGCCATGTGCAGAGTCTCAGTTTGGATCATTTTGGCTGGAATCTGGATCTGTTTGTTTTTAATACCTTGTGTTCACCAACCTGTGATAACATTAACAAACCAGGTCTTGAGGAAGTTACAGACTTTGATCATTCCTTTATGCTTTCTGAAAGTCTCTCCTGAGTTGATCCTGCTTCAAACTTCCCCTTCCTACTGTGAGTTTAATCCTTGCATCTACTTCTCACTTCTGTAATGAAATAAATATGTAACCAAATGAAACCCCTGTATCATGACACAGAAGGTATGTTCAGTCTTTGTTCTGTGAAATCAGACTTTGTGGAAGTAGCATAGCTTATGGATATACTATGCATCATAGGACACTAGAAACTAGGAATCTAGGTACCAGGATGCTTCTTTTAATATAAGTCTTTATATTAGTTTAAGACTTGGCTTATAGCCATAAAAGCAGTGGATTTGTTGGGTGTGGGTTTTTTAAGCAGAGGAAATGTGTGAAGAGCACCTGCACCATAAGTTAAAGCTATGTGAAGATAGCTGAAGAGAGGAAGAGGCAGCAAGTTTTGAACAAAGAACCTTTATTTCCACAGAAGATGTGCACATATACCATGCACTTAAATCTCTGCCAAATCTGACCAGGTGGAACTGACTGGAACTTGTCCATGGGGCTCTGACTGTCCCTCTGGGGGGCAATTGGGAAGGCCTGTTACTCAGAATGGTGCATTTGGGGTCTAGACTGATGTTTGTGGTGCATGAAAATATAAAGAAAAGCAGAGATTCGATGAGCTGCATTTAGCAAGCTGACAAACAGTTTTCAGCTTTTTTTCTATGACAGACAGACCTCCATTGTCTTTCAGAGTGAGTTTTGGACATCTTTCTTGGCTAGTTTCAAGCTGTAGCTTTTGTTTGCAAACCAGAATTTTCTTCTGCATCCTATCTCTAATCCAGATTCTTCAGTAACTCAGACCAATTCTTACCGATACAAGTCCAATGTCAAAACAATCCCAGAACATGAGATTTAAATATTTAATTGTTTTATAATAACTTCAATTCTTATTCATAAATATTCTCAGTAGGAATACTTATTGAAAGGGCACTATTTATTTTGCAAGGGTGCTACATTATGGCATGATGATCTAAAGTGGGAGGTGTCGAAGTTAAAAGTAAAATGTTATCTGCTCTGAGACTAAAAATTAAGTCTGCAGCTCAGTATTGCTAAACCTGAATATATAAAACATATTGTCTGTCTTCCCTTTCTCTAATATTTAATCAGGTGTTAGACCAGCTAAAATTTGAGATCTTTGTTATTAAACTTCTGGGATTTGGACCTTTAGAGTTTGTTTACAAGGCTTTCTGTAACAATAAGCAGTAACCTTTTTTTCTAATGAAGCCTGAAGTTCTCGTATGATCACTGTAAATGTTGATGCTTTAAGAAAAAATACCAAACACTTTTTAGAATTAAGACTATGGGAGGTCATCTAAAAGAATGAAATTGGAAAGATTTCCAGATGTGAAAGAAACAAAGTTAGTTATGTCATAAGATGCTCAAAACTCAACCCAATTTAAACACTGAGTTCTGCATAGGTGTGTTTTCTTTAGGACTTCCTGCTCAAAATGATAGATCCAACATCCTTTATCATGTTAGTGGTTTTGACTTTGAAGGAGAAGTGGCATGTAATGGCACAAAAGATTCTTCTAGATTGCCTGTGATAAATGTTTGGACACAAAACAGTTTTTGCAGAGTTAGGAAAAAGTGGTTTGCTTCTAATCCTAGTACTTTCTCTGTGATATCTTGCTTCTCAAAGTCAGTTTTTGTCTCGGTATAGCAGACCTTTGAAACATAGGCTATAAGACATGTTGTTCCTTCTAATGCAGTTAAATCCATGCTATTTTAGATTTCCTATGCCATTAATTTTAAATGTGCATTTTTGGGTCTTTTCCCCGCTTTTGGGTATTGGCAGGCTGCAAGCAGTCGTATATTACACTGTGCCAGTTGTTCTCAATTATTCTTGTGACAATATTATCCCTGTAATATGGCCAAAGCAGAGTCTATGTGGATTATCTGATGCTTAATTACCTGAATTACATGATATAAAATGTGCTTTGAGCACTCATAAGGTATGTAACCAAATTATTTGGCTACTTTTGTATTCTTCCCACTTTGTCCTTCTTCATGGTTTGTATTTATGAACTGTTATTTAAAAAAAAAAAATTACCCAAACCAGGAGACTTATGTTTCTATGCTCTTTTGTATTAAGACAGCACATAACATAAATATAAGAGTTTGTGGGCTATCTTTGCTTCTCATCCTTTCCCACATTGTATTTGAACCCAGGGCAGCACAGTTGCTCTGGAGCATATGACTGGAGGGGTTTCATATCTTGTGCCTGCTAATATATGTGAATTTTTAAAGCAATGGCCAATGAATGACTTCCATGACTCTTGTGTAATTTCTTGTACCTGGTTCATGCAGAGATGTTCATGGTCTTATTGCTCCTGATCTATGGAGGTGTGTGGGTCTAAATTTACAAATGAGCTCTGAGCTTCCAGAAGAGGTGTAACCCAAGTCTGGGCCCAGAAACCCTAAAACTCCGGAGGCATTACTAGTTAGATAAGTGCTTCTGGGAAAATATTTCTGTAGTAATTCTAGAAATCCCTATATCTATTGTTGCTTGATTTGTTGCTGTCACTAGACAAATGCTACATCATTTGCAGTGCTAACATTGACTTGGGGACAGCTTTGACACAATCTCTCCGGAGGTCAGTTCTGGTATTCTCACCTTGACAAGCCAGTAGATAGTTCAGAGTGGCAATTCTACCATTGTCCAAACTTTTATATTGGGGAAAAAAATAATGTGGTAAACCCTACCCTTTCTATTAGGGCTAGTATACTTACTCCTTGCCAAATAGTCCCATAGAACCATACTACCCTTAATTTCAATGTAGTCTCAAGCAATTATTCAGCTGATGGCAAGTTATTCTACACATCCTTGTAGTACAGTAAGGTTTTGAGAACTTCTTTTTTTATACTTTCTTCTTCCTTTTTCAAAAAAACCTCCAGATCTGAATGTAGTTTTCATAAGTGCACAGTTTTCTTCTAAACCATTGGTCTTAATCTATTCTGTGTGTTACAAGCTGTTCCTAGGTAGTGTGTTCCAGATAATGGAATTTAAAACAATGGTTTAACTTGCAGAGTCTAATACTTAAAGCTAAAATCATGCCAAAATTTGCATTACTTTGAGAATTTAATCAGCCACTTTTTACATTTAATTGCTGTTTTGGCAGGCTAGAGAAAGGAATTGGAGATTTTTAACAATTTCATATCAATGTGAACCAAAAAGAATTTGATGACACAAAAGGTCTTTTTTTAACTCAAAGATGCTCTGCTTGCCAAGTGTCAGAAGCTTTTTGCAAACATCAGAGGTGGGAGAGGTTATTTTGAGAAAAGCTTGTTAGACTCCTCTTTAATGGAAGGCTTTATGCAACATGGGTAAATGCATGATATGCTCCCATTTAAAGCATGTCCTGCCTAACAGATCTTGCCTACCTAATTTTCTACTCCAGTGGACCAGCTTCCTGGAAGGCTTTGTGGAGCTCTGATATTAAAAGTAACAAACGTGGCATCCCTTCTACCTAGGTAAATTTACCTGTATATCTGTATCCTAGGTTGTATTTCCTACAGTAGATGTGCACTACAGTATTACCAACTTTCAACCTGCTGCTTAACATCACAAGCATAGCTGCAGCCAAATGCATCGTTATCAATAAGGTCTGTCCTCTCCCAATTCATCCAGTAACAAGCAAAGGTACAGTTCTTAATCAAGAAAGTGGCAGTTTGTCATTAATATCCACTTTACTTCAAACTTATTTAAGTGTTGGAAACCTCAGAAGCTGCTATTCCAGTTGCTTATAAAGTGCTTTTTGTTTTCTGTTTGGCTTATCTTTAAGCACAATACAATCTTAAGGAAGCACACCCACTCCCTAATGTTTTCCTTGGGAGCCAGAAATGTGTGCTGCAGCGTATTTATGCAGTTGCAAGTAAAACTGAAGTGCATATTATGAAAGGTGCGGGGGACGGTAGCGGTGGGATGCAGGAAATTATACTCAACTTTAAAGGCTGCAGATCCAGGCTGAAACCAGAATTACGACGCCTTCTGATTTGAAACTGTGCAGCTGAAGTCAAAAAGCTCAACTGGCAAATGCAAAAACATTCAGCTTGCCTTGCTTGATGGATAGGTTTTTAAGGCTGGTACACCTTCTGTTATGAGTACACCCTGTCTTTTGAAAGTTCAGCAGCTAAACTGAAACTAACCATTGTTCAAATACTTTTGTAATGAGAGAATCTTGTTTACTTTAACAGTTTCCCTTCCTAACAGGCATGCTGTTTTTTCCCAGCCTGCAATGTTTCTTCTTTCTTTATAGCAGTTCCAAAACCGACATTATCCCTGGCTCCTTGGATAATTAATTCTGATTTCTTTGCAATTTTTTAAGTACTAAGTTTTTCCTAAGTCCTGGATTTCATTTTAGCTAAATCTATTAATACAGAAGTCTTCACTTTATACATGGCTGGCTTGGGAGGCTACATAGGTAGTCCAGATGTAGTGTGTACATATCTATATCTATCTGGGGTGGGTGGAGGGAGGCAAGAGCAAAATACAACATTTAAGAATACAAATCTTGCAGGCGTGAGACACAGCACCGTTGTGTGCTTTGAGAGCTACTCCTGCATATGGACAAATGCAGGGTACCACAGCCAAAATCTGATATGAATGTGAATCCAAACTCATACATTTGTGTGCATGCCACCTCTAACGGCTTGTCTGTGAGACACCAGCGGCCTACTGCTATATTACGTATGAGAATTGTTCTTTTTTCAAGATGCTGAATCTGTTCTGAACATCTCGTTGCTCTTCACAACCCTGTGGGATTATTCATACCTTCAGTCTCAACCTCTACTTGTATTTGGCGTATGACTTGTCATTTTCTGCTGCATTCTGAATATAGTTCCAAGGTCTCAAAGAAACCACGATAAAAATGATTTGAAAATCAAATTGTGCATATATTTTGTGTCCTGCTGCTGCTTTTTTAAAAAAACACTAAGACCAAATTTTATACAGATACCAGATATGAGACCTCATTTTAGAGTTCCTTTAAATTTCCCAAGGATTGAATCTTGAATGCTGAAATTGAAAAGTCATTCGTGGTTTTAGTTCAGAGTCACAGGTAAATATCATTGGAGTTGTATTTGGAGGCTGCTGAAAACTCAATTTAAAACTGATTTTGGAAGACCTCTGATTTAACAGATGTCTTACCAACAATTTAAGGAGGTTTTTTCCTTTCTCTGAATAAAACTCAAGCCTTGATTTAGATTTGAATTTTAACTGAGTTTTTAATTTAAATGCAGTTTGTGAACCATTGTTGACATCTTGCTCTATCTTGAGCGAAGCAACTTTGAGAAAAGGCTGTTTTTCTATTAAATAAATAAGCATTGCCATTTCAATGATACTTCTTCACTGAAAAGGTCAGTCTCATTGTTTCTAAAGCAGTAGTATATGAATCTGAAACATAAATCATTAGTATCAACAGCGAAAACCGAGATGTAGTCAAGCATTTGTCACAATGAAAGGAAAAATAAACAATTGTTCCCCCAAGACCTCTGTGCTATTTAGAGCTGAATAAAAACTTCATTGAATAAAATAATCAGTTTGAATACTTTTTTGTTCTGTGAATGCTACTTGAGAGATTATATCTTCCTCAAAGGTATCTACATATAAAGTTGTTAACTTTTAAATGCTCTAAATTAGAGATTAAGCATTAAAAGCAGGCCTCTTCAATCTCACTTTTATACCTTCATAATATTTGTAACTTTTTCTAACTAAAAAAAAAAAATCTTAGAAATAACAAGACAGATGGATTTCCTTGTATTTCTAGTATCTTGTACTACTTCAGCCTTTCTGGAGAGGGAGAATAATAGCAAAAGAGAGGAGAAAAAACTGAAACTAGAAAATAGACATTTTTCAGTTTTTAGAAGCCGATGTGAAATATTTTGAACTGAAACTGAAGCATTTTATTCAGTGAAAAATGAAGGGCCGGGGGGAACCCAAAACAGATCTGTGGGTATTGGCCAACTTCTTCTTTTTGCATTCTTATCTGCTATAGGTACAATAGTACTTTTTTCTTTTCTTTATCTCCTAGTAGAGAAAAATATTTTGCAAGACACAGAACTTTCATTTGACTAAATCTCCCTCTGATGTTTCTGCTACACCTCTTTGGAAAAGATGAAGAAAGAGAAAATATTCTACTGTTAGAAATACGTGGTATGACAAGCCTTTGCATCATAGTTTTTTGATCTATATCCTTTGGTCATACACCTTCAGAAGAATAATTTGGTGTAAAATAGTATTCATGACTCTCACAAATAAGCATTTAACAAAAATGGCAACATTGCAGGGAGGAAAAGGAAGGCTGCAGGGCACACCTGTGTGTGCAGTATCACATGCACGCACAGGTAGGGCAACCTCTGTTCCAGTGCAGGGCTTCTAGGAAGTTCAAGGACTAATGTCTAGAAAATGTTCAAAAACAAGGTTTTAAAGTGGTATTCTTTGTTTTTCTGGGTCTGAAAAATTTCCTTGGTTGGTTTTTAAGGGATATAGTTGGTAGAGATTTTCTCCTGCCTTCTGTCCTTCCATCATCACAGCTGCAGCACTTACATTCACTTTTTAGAGTTTCTTTTGTATAACTTAGTGTAGGAAGGGACTTATGTTTTGTAAAGTCCATTCTTGCTAAGTCTTATTTTGACTAGTAGAAAAAAAGCAGATTGGTCTAGAAAGCAAAACAGAAATGATGGGCATAATAGCTTGTGTTGCATTTATTGGCCCCATAGATTAGTCCCATTCCCTTAGTCACTTACTGGTTTTTGTTGGTCTCTGTGAAAATATGCTCACTACAAAGGTTTGCCTGTATGACAAAGATCTGTACCTGCTTGTGTTGGCTTGTAAACTGTAGACTTCTGTTTGAAGGGTAGTTAAATACCTCCTGTAACATTTTGATTCTCATCATATCTCATCAACTAGGGAGGCATGAAAAATGTGACACTCCAAAACAACCCAACAGCCAGCAAACACATATCTTAAGTAAATATTCTTCAGTTACTGGATTGCCTTGAGATGTCACTGACAATTGAACTAGTGCTGTATTTGCAGCCACTGCACAATGTGGATTTAATAAACAGCCTCACATGCAGCTGGATGCAGCTGGAGAAGGGAAAGGAGTCTGGTCTGTGCTGAGCAGTGGATGCTCGGAGCATGTTTCTGGGGCAAAAACTTTGGGATCTGCTGCAGGAGAAGCGCAAGATGGGTGGGAGAGGCAGTTAAGGTTCTCCCAACCTGCTTGGCAAATCCAAGGCTGAGAAGGGACTAGTGGGATGTCCTCAGTGCATCCCCCTCCCATGGTGACCATGACCTCAGAGAGACCATTGTACTGGTGCAGTCATTGCTGGTGCCTTGCTCAGGAAATCCAGTGTTTATGTTGGCAAAGAGCCTGAGGAACAGACCATGAGAGATGTAAGTTGTGGGATGACTTGTTCAGATGGAGGACTGTGTATAGTTTGACTTCAGGCTCTTAGAGACTCAATGGTTATAAGTCTATCACTAGGTTTAAAAGGTTTTGCATTGTAAGACCAAATGGGTTAGATCCATTTACTCACACAGATTTTATTTATCTTTACACCTTCTTCTGAAAGTGGTGGTTGCATTTCCTTTGATGTTGTCTTCTATTCACTACAGAAACAACTATTTTTTGGTACTATTTTCATAAAGTAAATTATTAAATGAGAGAGTCTTGTAATATTTCCATAATTAAATTTCTGACCAATGAAGGCAATGCACTCAGAATTACGTATCTTCTGAACCTCCTTTGTGCATCAGGGCCTGGTTTTGGCTTCATTTTTCAGACTGTTTCACAAGCAGAAAGTAGCTGGCCTAAAGCTTACAAGCAGCTTTGAATATCAGCTACATGATTTGTTAGAACAGCATCCATCACGACAGTGTCAGGGATGCAGCAGGGTGTTTTGTCTTATCTTCTGTCTCTCAGCAGTCGTGTGTTCTCATACCTAGACAGTTGGCTCACTAAAACAAGTGTGTTATTGCTGAGCACAAAAAAAAGAGACGCTGGGGTTTTTTAAGACTTGGATTTATAGCTCCATGTTGTAATCAGACATCACAAATTCTTTCACAAGAACTATAAAACAAGTTTTCTTATGAGAAGGGGAAAAAAAAGGCGAGTATGCTGTCCTCCATTAAACTATTGTGGATTTCTAGTTTAGTGCAAGCTTGAGGGGAAAAAGGGGACCGAGCACTAAATCATCTGTGCAGCTTTCAGCCATAAAGTTTCTTGAGCAGTCAAAACTGCCAGGGCTTGTTTGGATGACTTATTCTTAGGCAGGGGGGATGGAAGAAAGTTTATAATACAGCTGCAAACTTTTGCTGTCTCTAGTGTCGTTGTTTATGTTAGGCGATAACGTGCCACAGAAACCTCCTTCCATTTCAAAGGTGACGTTTTCCTCTCTGAACTTGTTTTGAGATGATTTCACCCAGCCAACGGAGCAGAGATCTGGAATTGCCTCGGCACCGGTACGCGCTGGTTAGGCCTTTGCAGAGAATGGGGGGTTTGGTAAGGGCTGCAGCAGCCAAACCCACTCATGCAGAGAGACCTTTGGGTCTGACTGGGGCTTGGATCAGGCCCTTGAATGCTTTGCCAGGAGAGGTGGTGTGGGCCGTTATCCAAATCGGGTGACTGAGTGATTGCTTTGTGTTGAGATTGGAAGGGAGAAAGGTGCCAGTTGGCTTGGGTGACTGGTAGCTCTTGGATAACCTACCTGTTGCTCCAAAAAGGCTGCCAGCCTTGTACACTAAATCATTAGATCCCCTCAGTTAGGCTAAGGCTAAAATGTTTATCACTTATCTTGATCCACAAAATTTAATCAGAGAACTTCACTGTACAATATTTTCAAACTGCTATTACTGCAAACTGTGTGCTGTAGTTAGAGGGACTATTTTCAGTAGGAGGCAATGCTTCTATTTGACAATGCAGGGATATATCTGATATCAGAGCAGGCCTTGGGGAGTGGATCACAGTAATGTATGCATGCAGGGGTGCAGTCACCTGTGCAGGCTGTCACTGCCTGGATGAGCTGTGCAAATGCTGAAGCAGTGCAAGAAAAATACTCCTGCAGATGAGCAGAACTTGCCCAGAAGGGTGTTATATAGTGCACCTTGATACAAGTCAACTGACAAATTAGGGGGGCATAAATATGTGTCAAATGTACGCTTTAGATGAACAACTTGCAAATTTGTGAGAGTAATACCAGAATTGACTTTTAAACTGTGTTCTGGGGGAAATGGAGGAAACTAGGCCAGAATCAGGACTCTATTCCTCTTTTCCTGAAATTCTTTCTCCTCACTGTTTCCTGTGTGCACTCTTATAAGACAGACGTCCAGTATCCTGAGACCTCTGACTAATGCTCGAGATGAGTATCTTTTAAATTAAACAGAACTCAGCCTGACCTGTCTCTGTCTTAAATTTCCTAATAGTATGAAATTTAGCCTTTAAATAATCTTAGACCTGTGGTTCCCCCTTCTCCCCTTAATCTAAGGTACGATTAGTGCTTAATGGACCTTGAAAAGCACCTTTATTTATAAAGGCCACAAGTTGCTCTTGTCTAGATATGATCTCCAATTTTCTGTTTTGTCTTTAAATGAAACCCAAAATAGTGGAAATCATACTTGGTTATTATATTCATACACGCTACATTTCTTCAGAACCACCTTCTTTGGCGAATGATTTAATAATATAACTTCTCTTATGCCAAAAACAATGGACTTTTTTATGCTGGGCAGTACTGATAACACAGTATCTATTACACAGATACACCAGGGTATCAGGTGCCAAGAAGCACTTTTCATGAGGGAGGATATCTGAATCCAGGACATTTATTCTGTATCCGAGGAGGTGCAGTGAGAGCAAGAAATAGCACTCTCATACTCAATACATTTTGCTCACAAAGAGCTCAGAAGCCCTCAAAATGTAAGCCTATGTGAGCCAAAACTGATTATCTGCCATGTGCTATTTGCTGAAATCCAGGGATAAAAGTATCTAAGACCCAGTATTTTAAGAATATCAACCCAAACAGGCAAAGACCCAACCTGTGATTCCAGTGATGCTGCTTCTATCAAATAAAACCCTGTGAGTCAGACTTTAGATAAAAACTGTATCAGTTATGTCTGTGCATCTGCTTATTGAGCACAGCCACAGAATTCTCCTAAGGAGCAATCTTCTGAATCACACAGCCTCTCTTGTACCTGCCTAACTCAATTTAGACTAGAAAATGAGAGAGGTGAAGCTCTTGGAGCTGGTGGATGATCTTGTGGGACAAGAGAAACAATTACTACCTTTGCTAATGATGTCAAATCGTTCTGATATGCTAATCATAAAGTAACAGCACCCACATTGAACTACCTAATAACTTTCTTAGGAACAGATTACAGTGGGATTATTGGCTTTCTCCTCACTGGCATCAGATCCTAATAACAACTAGCCAATGTTCAGATATATTTACATTGCTAATATAGCTGGGACTGATTTTTCTTCTATTAACAATAAAGCTATAGTAATGGCTAGGGGCTCTGGCTGAGACTGGGGCCACACTACTCTTGGTAAGGAAAGTTAAGCAAACCCAGGGATACAAGGTGTCTGGATCAAATCTGGAAAGAGCAGTAATGATCTCCAGAGTCTCTGTCCAGTTACCTAATTGGAAGACAATACTTTTCAATCTATTGTATGTTAACCTTTGAGCATTAATCAAAATATACAATTGCGCCTCACCTGGATTATGTAATTTTCAACTATGCTAATTTTCTAGTCATTAGAACCCCTGGGGCTGGATACCATCTGTTTTCCACAGTTCTTATCACCTTAATATCTAAAGACAGATTTTAAAAATAAAAAATCTCTAATGGGATTTAAGTGCCTCTAAAGCATGGGTTTTCAAGCTCATCTTACTATTAATACATTCAAGGTAGATGCTTTGATTTTAATTTTTTTCTAACCTCTTTCAAAACATAGCTAGTGTGCTATCCTTTTCTCCCTGGTCTGTGCCAAATTCTGAAAGGTGACTTAATCTGTTGCAAGTCCCTCTCAATCACTTTGCTTTAAACATCAATACATGACTCAACAGATAAATATTCAAAAACAGAGCAATTTCTCAGTGCTTTTTCACTGAGTAAGTTAAGTAGGGTGACAAGGCCAGTGCAGTTTTGATTTCAGAAGATCAAAATGGAATGTGGCTAGTCTGTGCAAAATGGAGGTGGTGAAAAATTACTGACTGTACAACATATCCAAATTGACTTAAATATACTTCCAAATTGGAATAATTCGGATTCACCATAACTGAAAGCTCTTAAAGTGTTCTCTATTTTTAGTTTTACAGATCATTAATGTTATTTTAGAATGTTCTAATATTACATGATTTAAGCCCATGAAGCAATTACATTGGTAGGCAAAAATTGCATGAAAGAATGAGGCAATTTAAAATGTGTCATTTGATAAGAATGAATGGAGAAATAGAAAATATTTATCTACATATAATATCTTCTCAAAGGACAACTAGAGAAGCCACCTGGGGAGATTAAAGGAATCTAAAAGTCAAATAATTAATGGCTACAGTAGATTGCAAGGTGAAATAATGATTAAGAAATGAGAACCATAAACAGTAAGACAGTGAGAGAAATATGATACAAAGCTGTAGAGAATAGGGACCTTTCACTCTCTGGATTAAATCCTCCATTCCTAGAGCCCATTTTACTTGATGGGATGCTCTCCTATTCCAAATTCTCCTTTTCTAAACACTCTCCTCATAATGATAGCTGTTTTTTCATTTTAAATTTTTAGGCTAAAGCAGTGGTTCTCAACCTGTGGTCTGAGGAACCCTGGGGTGCAGTGATGTTGTCACAGGGGGTCTGTGAAGGCTTAAAGCAGGGGTGGGGAACATCCAGCCCAGAAACATTTGGTCTGGCCTGCAGCAAGTGGGAATCATTGCAATAAAGATATTAAAATAGGAGTGTGTGCATTAACAGATTAACTTATCTCCCCTTCTCTCCAAATTTGAAGACCCTTCATGAGAAAATTGAAATAAATATTTGATGCAGTCTAGTGCTTTAAATCTTGAATTAAAGTCTTGGTGGTCCATGGCCACAAAAGGTATTTAAAGGGGGTCAGTAGTGAAGGGAAAGATTGAGAGCCCCTGGACTAAAATGTTTAGAGACTAATCATATAGATGTCTCTGATGCTTGGTGATATTTGAAATAATAGTACCTCAGTACTATATTGTATAGGCACACATATGTTTGTTCCTCAGAACAAGACTTTGTTACTGATTGCACCACATTAGATATTTCAGAAGCAGCAGAAGATTCTGATAATTTCTTTTACCTGCTCCTACTTAAGAGCTTAAAGCTCAGTGCAAGGGCATGGAACTGTTATCCAAGCATGAACCTTTTCAGATCAGATTCAGGGGATGGAGCCTGAAAAGATGCACACACAAGTCTCTGAAAATATTCACTACCTGAAACAATGCTCTGAAACACATCTGTGAAGACTTCTGGTTTTGTATCATAAAATGTATTGATACCCTTTAACAACTGATTGACCGGGTGTTTATCTGTGTATATTTGTGTATAGATAGTTATATTCTAGTTTATATGGTAAAGAAAAATATATCTTTTTATTGCTGGTTGTTGATATTTGAGGTATTTGAAGTATTTTTTTGCACTGCTGTTTTTAAAATAATGTTCAAATTGTTTACACAAATTACTGATAAGGCCAAAGATCTTATTTTCCCTGCTCACTGAAAAATGTGAAAAATGTGAATCTAACTATTTGGACTAACCATATTATCTGGTAAGAGATAAAAAAAAAAATCCTCTCCCATCTTCCCTGGTCACGTATGAGAAACAGAGCAAGGATGCTGTGATACACATTACCAGTCTGTGGACAGAGAATTGGACAGATGGGTGTTGTATCTGTATTATACATCCTAGACCCTGAGTGATAGATAGTGGCTTTAATAATTTTATTGCTTATTATTAATGAAAAAGGTTAACACAATGAAATCAACTTAAGCAGAGGTTTGACTTTGATATTACTGAACTATGCAAAAAAGCCCCTATGCAGGTAACTTAATTCTTCAAGTGGGATATAGTTACACAACTTGAAGAAGAATAGGACCAGGGGTATTTAAAGAAGATCTGTCCCAGCACACCCAATGCTATTTGTCCAGAGATGAGCACGGAGCTGCGGTAGGTGTTTGACATGCTCAACCTGAAGTGTTTTGCCTCTTTGAGAAGAAAATCTAGTTCTGAAGCAATCACAGCCTGGGTGCATAGTAGAAAAGTTGGAAAAGCTTCACTGTTGTCATTTTTTGTTCCTGTGCCCAAAGACTGTACCAAATAAATCAGAAATTTTTGTCTGTTGTGATCTTAACTTTCTTGATCAAGGCTATTCAGCTCAGGTTGCAGACAAATACTTGCAATGTGATTGCTGAGACTCAGAAACACGACTTACGTTTTGGAACAAATTCAGGTTTAGCCCACTTACACATAACACATTTCTCACTAGTTGCTAATTACTGTGATTAGCATTTATAAATACTAGTTTCTTGATTTTTATATTTTTATTTCTTTATACCTTTGTTACTCCTTGAGCTATCTCAATGACTTCAGTAAGCTTACTCAGGAGGCAAAGTACTAATTTTTAAGGGTAAAATTTCGTGGTCTGAGCCACTTCTTGTTTAAGTAACTTGGGTTTTGTGAATCAAAGCTGTCAGTTGTTTGATATTTATCATGGCAGTGACTGCAGTTAACTTCTTCCTTGTAATGAGTCTGTGAATAAAGTCGGCACAACACAAATTAGGAGCAATATATCTTCTGTGGTACTTCATCCTGCAAACAGCTACAGGGGTAGACCAGTTCTTCTTTAGCAGTGGCACCTTTTTGTGCTTTTGCATTTTGTCTGGTGCTAGTTGCTTTCCCAAATTATATTAAAAAAAAAAAAAAAGACTAATGTTGTCTAAGAATCATAGAATACCAGGTTGGAAGGGACCTCAAGGATCATCTGGTCTGACCTTTCTTGCCAAAGAGATGGTGAACACCTAATGTGCTGTGGTCCATAGTTTTGTTACACACCCTTCTGTTGGTCCAACCAACTGCCTCCAGATATTTGTGGATTTGTAAATAATACAGGGATACTGTGAAAGGCCGTAGAGTCCCTCACCCCTTGTATGGATGGCATTGCAGCATCAGTATTGGTGCAGCGCCACGCTGACAGCTTACTGCTCTGATGATGATGGGAGGTCACACGTATTTCTAACTCCTAATTTGCCTGATGAGAGACTGTTGAGGTTGAAAGAAGCAATTGCTTCACTTCTGCTTTTCTCAGATTGTTCTCTCTTTGAGGACAATTTCCTAAACAATCTTGCTGCTCTTAATGAGAAAAGCCCAAAGTGTTTATTGTAACCTGCTTTGAACTGTTAGCAGCTCCGGAGGAGGGAGGTCTTCGAACAGAGCCTGTCTTGTGCCAAAAAGAGAGCGCTGGCAGAGTGGGGTTGAGGTACAGAAGCAGGGCAGCGAGAGAGCAGCGTTAATAAAAACACTGCAAATGAAACGTTAGCGCGGGGTGGTGAAAGAGCTCAATTTTATTTTGTTTTCACACATTAGGTTTTGCTTAAAGCAGACAAGTACCAGGGAGAGCGTTCTGAAAAGAGGCTTTGTATAGGAGCTGGGGCTCTATCCATCAGATTTGTCATTTCAGGAATGCAGCCAGATGTATTGACTTACTAGCAATTGCATTGGTGCCATCTGGCCTGCTGGAGGCTGTATTAAAGATGGAAAAAACTGAACAGAAAGAAATGAAATTTGTTCATCATGCCATTACCCTAGCTGCTTATTTAAAGAGGGAAAAAATGTAACTTCTTGGCAGGGGGTATGCTGTTTGAAAATAAAATATAAGGTTTTAAGGACCACAAGTTTCAAAACCAAGCACTGATGTTTATATGTAGATTTGGAAGCTGGGCCTCACTGTTGTCATTTTGTGTATTTTTTTTAATGGAAAAATGCTTTCAAATCCTACTCTTCCGAGTTGGAGAGCAAAAAACACGCAGAGACCCCTGCCTGGTCCACTGCAGCATTTATATTTATGCATTCTCAGTTCTCCCCAATACCAGTTTAACTGTGTGAGTTGCCACCTCCTCTCAGGAACTGAGGTTCGTAGGTGCTGTACTTTCTATTGCTGGCCTAGGAATGTCTTCATAAGTTTTGCATCATTTCTTTTCAAACTTCTTAACATTGGTCTCTAAGCAGAACTGCTACTCCTGGTACATCAGTAGCAATAATACATTCCTTATTTTAATACTGACACTCCTAAATGTGCTTAATGAAAAAATGTCAGGTATTGAGTGTTTTCATACATCTCATTTAGCAAGATTTTTTCTTAATATTAGTAGGATCAGGGCTGATGTTAATATTTATTGAACAGAATAAGAATAAAAGCTTTCTCAGTGTAGTAATGCACTGTGGTTATAAGGTGAGAAGTGCTCCCCAGCCTTATTGATGTATGATTTCAGACATGCTTATATTCATATTTAGTTCTGCAATTAGTCTTCCTGAATCAAAGGCTGGAGGCTGCCATCATTCTGGGAAGTGATTCCATTTGTTTCACAGGCTAAAACTATGGGTCTGAACCACCTCCCACAGGAGCTAATGAAAGTTGAACTGGCTTCTGTATGAGGCCATAAGCAATTCCTAGGCATCTTCAACATTTGTTGAAGGTCAGAAAAAAAGACTTAAGTACTGAAAAGTAAAACAATGTAGGTGCTAAATTAAATTATTATATATAGGTCTTCAATACTCTTTCACAGACGTAGTTAATTTACCGTCACAAAAGTTGTTTACAATCATTGACAAAAATGATGTCACAAAGGACCAGTCTCTTTAAAAAATATTTTTCAGTTCTGCTCTGTTCTTTTTATTTTTTGGTTTTTGCCATTTCAGATAGAAAGCTCTTGAGGGCAGGGAAGTGGAACTTTGTAAAATGCTGAACTACTTGTGGGTGAAGTCAGTGTTTTAGCAGTCCCAGACATATGTGTTAGAAGAATACATGATAGTTTTAAGATTTCTACAACCATGAAACGTCCATTATAGAACTGCCAGGGTCTTCACTGTGGGTTTTCTTTTCTCCAACAAGATGAGAAATGCTGGCACCAATACTGGAAAAGTCAACAGTGACTAAATAATCTTAGAAGAAGATGTAATGTTCTTACTCATAGCAAGTCATTGAGCTGTGTGAAAAAAGACCCAATTCGACCCTCACTAAAGGCTAGGAGAAAGACTTCTGTCTACTATGGAGAAATCTGGTTTGTGCCTTCTAAGGAAACACTGAGCAGCATCACCCAAGCAGGAGCATTAGCTGGTATGGCATTGATCTAACATGTCCACAGCCATAGAGAGCAATGAGCTCCTTCAACATTGCAGCTAAATGGGATTGTACTGTGAAAAATCCCAATATATCTGAATCATCTCAGATAACATGCCTTCTCCTTCTCCATTTGGGAGAGTGTGTATCATATCTGATAGCATTCTTTTGGTTTTTGTGGTGATACAGTCCATCTCCATGCATCAGGATGGAACGGCAAGACCTGAGGCAATAAAGTAGATTTGGGGTTGCTCTGAGTAGCTGCTGCTTCTGAATACCTCAGTGCGTCTGCAGAAGAGCATTGTGGATCTTTGTTGCCACTCAGTTGAGTAATTTGTAATATTATAGAAATAAATTTAAATAAGGTTGCGTCGTCCTGTCGTCCCCTGTCTCCCCCCCCCCAATAAAAATCAGTATCTCTGGTAGCAGTGTCTGGATTATTCCTTCCATGAATTAATTAAACGACTTAATCTCTGTGCCTTTTATTTTGTAAATTCCGAATGTTGACGTTATTATTGTTAACAGTAATCTTATGATTATAAGCAGTAGGACAGGAGGGCTCAAGTGTATGACACATAGGACAAAATGCTCTTCTGGCCAGGAACCACACACTGAGCGGAACAGCAAGGGTACAAAATATTCTGGGAAAAGAGAAACATTGCCATTTCTCTGCAGGGAACTTCTGCCCATGCAGAAGTTGCCACCAGATACTGGCAGCCCTGCCAGGAACAGAAACATTTCCAAAACCCTGGGGATAAGTTTTAAGGGAAAGAAGGCAAACCATAGATTTGTAAGTTTGAAGAAAAGATTGAAGAGTGCTAGGAGGAGTCATCAGATTTACATTATAGAAGAGGTTGCAAAATTGATTTGGGAATAACAATTTTCCTCCCTGTGTTTTTCCTTCTTACCCATGTGAAGTAGGAAGTAGTCCAGCTTGCTTTAAATTAGAAATATCTTCAGAAGTATGTTATGTTTTCATATTTAATCTATGAGAGTACATAAGTATTATGTGCATGAGATGTGGGCATACATACATACATAGCATATGTGTATGTATTTTTAAGCGTGGGATTGCAGATATTGCATTTTTAAAGCATATTGAGTAACAGTAGCCACTCACTGGCTCACTTGGTAAAGCTAATGCAAATAATAGAACTATAGAAGTAAGAAGAATAAACAAATTAATAAACAATACTAAATAAATACAGGTAATTAAATATACTGATGAGAGCAATGTAAAGTAGTAAATCTACTACTTTTATCATTCATTTAACATGTATACGTTATATACCTGCACAAGTGGAAATACATACCTTCTCTGTATTTCTTTAGCAATGTAACATCCGTAAAATAAAACAAGGATAGTAAAGGGGGTGGGGGAAGGCAGGAAAACTTTTATTCCTCACTGTCTAGAGGGATTTACTGGGTTTTTTGGGTTTTTTTTACTGCATGTCTAGCACCCAATAACAGAGTGATAGTTGCTAGTGCTTGGAAGGCATGGATACCATTTTATCTGGTGAGTTAGATGGGGTTTTAATATAGGTTTGGAAGAGTTCATTGTACACCAGAAAATTTGAGGACCATGTGGAAAAACTCCTTTAAAAAGTTTCTAGAAAACCTGGAGCAGCACAGCATGTACATGTGTAAATATTTAAATCAAACACAGTGTTTTAGCAGCCTTGGACAACTCTAAAATCAGTGGATGTTTTCTTCATGAATATGAGAACACTATTTTGTCAGTCTGGTTTTTATTAACACGAACAGGTTAGTGGTAGTGACATAAGGTGCATTTGTGATAAATAATGGACTGCCAAAGGGGAGAACTGTGCAAGGGACAACTTTCATGTGTACTTTTTGGTGATGCATGACCTACCTTTACTCCACAGGCCTTTTATCATCTCTACATGAAAGAAACACGTTTTACGCAAGTTCAGTTGGACTTGATAGCTCTATCTTTGTAGTCTTTTCTACAGTACTCCCCAAGGGACTGATGATAATATGTAGTCAACCACCTTTAGGCCGTTGTTGGGTCAAATCAGACAAAATATAGTAGTTTCCAAAACTTAAAATCTCTGTATAGGTGACAAGAAAAATAAAAGGAAGAGTAAGTCTAGGCAAAATAGCTAGATGTGGCCAGCAGTTTCAGTGGCAATCTGAGGGGGACTGAATGCCTTATTCAAATATGGTCTCCACAGACTTGTTGACAGCTTGCACTGTTTCTGCTCTTGTTGCTTGTATTCTGCACTTTCAGAGAGAATCCTGTTGCTCACAAAGGTATGTCCAAGTCAGAAATTTTAAGACATTATATATAGGAAGAGAAGACAAAGCTCTACTAGTCTAATTCTGAAACTCCCCTAGAAATGAATCCCATGAGGTCAATGAGGAGAAGGTCCTGGTGCCACTCTACTGTGTGACTTCAGCTGCAGCAAGACTTTGCTCCTTCTACTTGGAGGAGTGAAGCTGCAGTTCTTTGACAATATGCTTTTTTCAACTCCAAATTTTGAATATGAAACATTAACTTTGCTTATTAGGCTTAAAATTGAAAATTCACAACTGAATGAGAAATATATCAAAGATCTGTCACTTCTGTTACACTGCCAAAAGCAGATCCTGATAACTGAAATGGCAAATGGCTGCAGTTGTCTTTTTCCTTGCTGAAGTTCTAGTTCTTATGTTATTAAATGGTTTATTATGCTTAGGTGAGGTACTGAATTTATTTTTTTAAAGCGACTGCTTGCTTCCTGTACACCCCAACCCCACCCCCGCCCTTAATTGACCACTCTGTTAAGTGTGTTTAACAGTCACTGACAATAGTACTTTGAATTTCAGGAGATCTAGTTACTCTTATTATTAGGCTGTTCTTTATCCCCACAGCAGGGATAGCTCTAGAATGCCTGTATTGAGTACAAAGTTGACCTTAATTTCACAATTAAATGGAAAGTAATTTGATGATGCACATACACACCAATGGGGCACGTGTGTGCACATATAAACACCAAAGTATCGTATGGAAGCTCTTAACAAAACCCTTATGATATGAATAATACTCAAGTTACAAATGCTACAGCTTATCTGTTATGTGTGGTAGGTGATAATAACTCTGCAATTCAGTCAAGGTAGGAAAGCAATTTTAGTAAACATAATACCTAAAAGCAATTTTCAAATTATTCCCTGAGTTTTAAGGTATAGTAATCTCTTAAAGTTAGGTTATTTTTCAAATCCAATTTCTAGTTTGTGTTTTTAACCATTAGTGCCACATCACTTACCACCTCAAATCCCTCAGTTTCCACATTAGGTGTGTTGTAGTGACAAGGTGGTTGTTTTCTGAGCAAGCTGTCAGAGTGCACCTTACATTGGAAACAGAAACATGACATGGAAAACGGGGATATGACAGATTGATTATGGCACATATTCATATGTAGCATAAGACTGGGATATGACAGAGCTCTGTCTGTAGATCCACATGTGGTGCAGAGATGATGATTAAGGAAGCATTACTTGCTGTATCTTCCACTAAAAGAAGTTAGAGCTACCCAAGTAAATTGGTGCCTAGCAGGTTGACAACAAACACAGGATATTCTGAAGCCAAAAGCATCCAGGTGTTTAAAACCACTATGTCTCTCCAGACAGGTGCATTGATGTCTATTAAACATGATGTTTGGCAGCAGTCTCCAGGACAGAAACTACATTGACCATTGACTTCTAGAAGGAGAAAAGAAACACTCCTTGTTTCTTTTCTGTTAGCCAACCCTTCTGGCACTGTTTCAGATTAAATGGCCTTCACTGGACCTGAAAACATTTAAGGCTTCTCTTCATGGCAGAAGAGCTTCTGAACATGTGAATGGTCTGGTCTTGAGTTCAGTGCAAAACTTGACCATTCCTATTTGGCCTTCCCTTCTAAAATTTAGAGCCTCCAGGAAAATGGAGAAATTGTATCTTTCCTAATAACCATGCTGCAGGTTTTCACACATCTGTACTTTTTCCAAAGATTTATATGCAATTGAGGAGAAGAATCATGCCCCTGCATCACTTTTCTCTGTCTCATTTTTCTATCGTTTGTCTGTGGACAGGGAACAATTGTCCTTTATTGGTATGTATGGTGGGGAATGCTGCTCAGCTCTTCCCTTCTCATTAAGGGACAATCCAGTCTTTCACTACTGCGATTGCCATATAGAACACTAACAGAAGAGTATCAATATCATTCTAAATGACACAGTTTTACTCTTCTGAAATAAAGGCCTTAGACTATCAAAATTCTTCTTTAACTATGCCAGGAAAATAACTGAAAGCATATTTAGCTGTATGGATGTGGAAACCTAGAGGAATTTCACTGGTCTTGTGGTTAGCTAAGGAAAGATGTGGAGAGACATTTAAACCAAGAGTTTGTACAAGCCATACATTCACATTCCTGAAATTTGAGAGAATACATTTGACAATAGCACTTACTTTAAAAACTGGATATGAGGCTCTTTAGTATTGTTCTTGTGTGCCTTTGGCTGTCTTGATAATATTTTTGGAGAGGGAATTTCGGTTACAGTTCAGGATTTGTTCAGGGAAGGCAACTTGGACCTTTTTGAAGTTGATGCGCTTCTATCTTGACCACAATTAAGTGCTTTTCAGGTAACGTTTCAGTTTAGCGGAAATTTTTTTCCAAGCAGAATCTCTCTCCAAATGTTGCAGTCAATGCAAACTTTCCATTCAGATCAAAGCATATAGGCTGGCTCTGTGTTATCACCTGACAACATTATCATTGGGAATATTAAGCTGTCAACAACAGATCTGAAGGAATCATTTTCGGAATCTGTAGTGAATTATAGAGGATGGGAGTCTATCACGCATAAAAGTCTTTCCATTTTCTAAGTCTGTATCTAATTCTAATAGTTTCAATCTGACCTCAGACTGGATTTTCCTCTTGTTTTAAATCATGCTTAAGACACCTTCTAATGGCTTAGTTACAAGATCTGTAACAGTTCAACACATTTGTGTGTGTATTTATGTTAATTTTTTTCTAGACACATTTAAGTCTGTATGTGCCAAGCCTGCGCTTGGAGAGAGTAGTGTCTTTTTGCTGAAACGCTCACTTCTGCTCTGTTATATATCTTTTGCTTTCTTGTTGCATTCCCGATTAGTATGTTTGAGTGGCTTTATGCTAACACACACATCATTTGGGACTAAGTGTGGGTCAGTGTCAAGTGGGACAGGATTAGGATGTGGGAGGTTGCTAGCATTAATGCTTAGCTAGTAGGATTAGGCTAAAGCTATAATTGAATGGTTCAACTAACCTGGGATTCATCAAGAGATTTGCAAAAGTACGTTACAGTGGTCAATGAAAGGAACTTTAAAATGATCAAGGCAATGTTGTATTGCAAAGCTCTAATTGCAGAGAGACAGGGTTAAGCATTTATCTCATCTTGCAAGTACAAATGTAAGATTCTTTGCTGGTTTTGGCATCGCTGTCTGTATTTCTGAATATTTATAGATGGTGGGACAATGAGAAATGAAGAAGTGTTTTGTCTAAGAAAATTCAAAAAATGGCAGAGATACAATAGTATTTAATGAAATCCCATTACAGACACACTATCTGGTGGAATTTGAAGGGACTCGGAAGTGATTAAAAAAAGTCTCAAAGGGCCTTTAGGAAAGGTATTTTAGATGCATGAATAACTCCAGCAATTTACTATTTGCAGAGACAAAATTTCATATATCTCTAATCCTGCCAGTTCATGGGCCAGGGAGGTAACAGTGGTTAGAGCAGATATATCAAACTATATAAATAGCACATAGGCTTTGTGGTGGTCCTCTATACAGGGATGATATAATACACTGTAAAGATGGTCCCCTTAGCCTTGACAGGTCACCCCGAAACTGTAATGGGTGATGCTGTTGAAAAGTCCACAATGCTGATAAATTCCTAAAAATCCAATCCTGTTTTCACCTAAACCTGCATTCCAGCGACCACGTAATTGGCATATGTTAGTGCAGAGAGAGAGCAATTTCATTGTGCAATTTGTCTTGGCCGTGTTCATTTTTTTTTGAGAAAAAAATGGGAATGAAATAATAGCTTTTGATGACATCATAGCTATGGCTAAGATTAAAACTGCTCCCCTGTGGGGTGTTGGTGGGATTTTTGCTCTATCAGCTTCATGGACATGTATATTTATACTGTACTGGCAGTGGGCCAGATTCTATGATTGTTTTATTGGGTGTCCAGTGTTATTAAGCCTCTCTGTGTTTTTTCCCCTTTCACTCTTTACTTCTGAACTGCATTTCTGTAACCAATTTGCATTACTTTATGTTAAGTTTCACGTGCCATGTGTCAGCTGAATTACACATCAGATCTAAAGATTCAAAGCCCTTTGAATTTTTCTTAGTGGCTATGCTATATTTACTACTCACTCACTTGTGTGTGATCGAGGAATTTAACAAGTTTTCAACTGTTTTCCATGGCTGGGGACATCTATGCACAGGATAGATTAAAAAAACTATAAAGCTCCAAAAAAGGAACAGTTAGGGATAACTAGCAATACAATTCTCTTGTGTTCTGGCTTTTATGTGCATTCAGCAATTGCATTATTCTGTTGATTTATGAGGACAAAAAAGTCCATTCTTTATGTCTGTGAAATGCATAGCACAGATAAGTCTTGATGTTGTCTCAGGAGAATCAGAGGGGTACAGAAATATACAAATCTTTAATAAATTATCATCGTAATAATGTCAAGTTCCTACACACTAGTCTACATGAAATCCATAATGGGCTTGAGGTTGTAAAAATATGTATCTTTTCTTAAGGCCTTAAAATACTTTTAGTATAGTTTATATTTCAATGTAGCCACACTGATATATTTCTAAACTTCAGTAAAAACAATGTAACGATGTGGGCTGTATCCCATTTCCAGAGAGTATGAATTTCTAAAAATTCAGCAGTATCACCAAATCTGACATCTTACTTTTCATCAGTTCTCTTGATTCCTGCATGGGCCACCCATGAAGTTGCCCAAATGTTATGCAGAATTTTGTCTGAGGTTTTTCTGAGCTGCTTTTTATTGGGAGTAGAATAGGTGTATCATGTATGATTCCCTTTTTTTCAATGTTTCTGTAAATCACAGATAACAGATATCCATGAATGACTTATTTCTGCTCTTCCACCCAGCTGAAGTCAGTAAAGATGGCGTAAATAAGATCAGAATCAGGCTCTTAGTCATGATAAATTTCCTTATGCTAGTGGCAGTATGTTCAGAATGCTTTGAAGTGCTGGTTTGTCAGAGTTCACAACAGTTCATTTCAGCTCCAAATAAAATATTATCTGACTTTGCTGGCTTTCCAGCACCAGTAGATGTAACAGTAGAGCTGTTCTAATTCATTTTATGAATCCAGTTTTCTTACACTAGTTTCTTTATTGGAATTCATACAGAGCTTTCTTTAAACACAGCTTTTCACTGAAGAAAAACAAAAGAGTGTTTATATAAGACAATAGGGCAGACATCATTTACTGTATAGGGTTGATTTTGAGTTTATGCAACCAAGACAAAGGGAAATGAACACCCCCATGTGGTATAACCTCTGCAAGAGTGTAGCTTTGTTATTTTAGGGCTTGAAATGCCATACCTTTTAAAGTTTGAATTATTGAGGAATATACTCTACAACATGTACTTTGTTCTACAGAATGCAAGCACAATAGTTTCCTTATGTTTTTTTAATTTAGAATATATTCAAAGCAAGACAACTTCCACCTTTTCTGAAGCAGTTTGCAATGTGGTATAAATGTCATTTATCCTAGTCCTGAGACTTAAAGAACTTTCAGCAGTGGATTTTTTTTTTTCAGGTCTAACAATGTCAGTACTAAGGCTTGAAATAAGCCCAGCTGCTGAGCAGAATCCCTTAAACGTTCAGTCTTTAATTCTGATGTCTCTATCTTCTTTCCTTCTCATCATCCGCTTTGTGAAATTCTGAGCGAAATAGCCCCTTGGGACTCTTTCAAAGATTATGAAGCTGTGTGCAAGAAACGGTGAGGACAAAGAGGAATTTCAGGACCTATGTACATGGGGGGATCCAGTGGATTGCAACTTTTCCACTTTTATCTTCCAACTCCTATTGCTTTTGGGTTAAGAAATAGTGTCCTAATATAATTGTTTAAAGCAGAGAAAATAATAAACTAATCTGTTTATTAATAGAATAAAAAGGAAATTTCCCTTAATACGTTAGTGGCTGCAAAACATATATCTGACTACAAAGAATATATCTATTATATATTAGAGCTGGCAATCATGCAACCCCACATGACTGACCTTAGTACAACACTACTATGAAGTACTCTAGAGTAAATATAAAGACATTAGTGAACAGTGTCTGCAAGATTAAGAATTTATTTTCCGTATTTTTGTTTGCAATAAGATCTAAGTTAAAATAAGAAAAAAGTAAATTATAGGAAAAGAAATCTGAAAAGAACTAATATTTGGGAGGGAAAGGATAGCTATTGTTGCAAGCCATAAAGATGACTTGGTTTTGATGTAGACCAGACTGCCTGTCTCTGCCTTCCAGAGGCAAGTCCATGTAGTTGCTCAAGTGTGATCATTCTGATATAAGAAAGGAGGAATGAGGTGGGAAAGAGGCACTTAGTCTCTTCTCTTATGAAGAGTCCTCTGAACCACTTCCCTTCCTTTTGGTCTGAAATAATCTGGCTCTTCTGTCCTGCAGGTCATTAATTTATTATCTTGAATACCTTTCTGCACAGAGATGAGGGTATGTCTTTATGGGTAGCTCAGGAGCTAACATCCAGGTCTGAGAGTGTTTGTTGGCCTAGTCTGAGTTCAGCACCAACTACATAAACCATATTTGAGTTAGCAATGCTGTACCTACCTGTATAAGTAACAGATTTTCCAGTGTGAAAATTCTTAGAATCTTAATAGGGTAAGTGGACACCTGGAGAGGTCATTTAGTCCCAAAGCAGTCAGCTACTGCAAACCATTCCTGACAGAGTTTTGCCTAATTTCTTAAAAAAAAAAAAAAAGAGAGAGAGAGAAAGGTGGGGGGATATTTAATATTCTCTCCTGTTCAGGCTGGAGTCAGACTTCACACTCCATGCTGTATTCCTCATGCATGGATATGATAGCCCCTATTTGTGCTTCCCAGTAAGTTGCGATGGATCTCATGTATCCTTTAAGAGAAATGTAGGTAAGAAAGGTGGAAAAGCATTGGCTGACTAGCAACAGTCAAATGATGTAGCCTGCAGCCATCCTGCCAACAGATTACCAGTTAAAAACGTTATTTTGATTAATAAGGGATAGATCATGTGGTTTAACTGTCAAGTACTGCCCTTCCCCACAGGCAAGAGGTGTCTGTATGTGAATGATGGTAAAGTAATAACCCAAGTAAACGATGCTTTATTGAGCTTTCTCACAACTTGCAATTTAAATCTAAAGGAGAAATGTGTATGGGGAGTGTTTTATTATAAGGGATGTGCAGCATCTATCAGTGCTTCAACTGTTAATGGGTAACTAGAAGTATATGAACTGAAATGTACGTAGAGAGGGCACATTTTTCCATTAATAATGTTGAGTTTTCTCAGAAAACAGGCAGGTTCTGCGAATCCATTTCACAAATCGGCTTCAGCTGGACTATTTATTACTAAGAATTTGCAGACTTGAATCTTAAATATATAGAAGTCATGCTTGCTTTCTACGGAACGAAAGCCTAATCCCTCAATTGTTCTTCTCATAAGGGCTGAATGCTCCAACTTTACCTGCGTCAGCTGCCTCCTAACCAGCTATGGCAAGTTTATTTTTAGCGAGTGAGAGACTGAATGTTTCATTTTGAGAACTTCAAACAAAGTATAAATCAAGATAGTTTAGTGATAAAAAAGCTTGGCTGGGGACTTCTATTGGCTTTTCCATATGAAATACAACATGAGGGTTGCTTTTTTTTTTATGGGCACAAATGTTATTTTTCACTGTCTGTCAGAAATGGCCTGTTTCAGCTTCTTGTACAATTGGCCATTGTGATAGGTCAGTGAGTTTGTCCTTTTTATCCATTAGACTGAATAAACACTGGGATTTTGTTCATCTTTTAAATCCATTATATGGCATTTCCCAGAGGAGGTAAACTTTGTATTTACTTGTGTGGCAACTCTTTGAAATATGGCATTTTGAATCATCTTCTTTTTCCCAAAAAAGCATTTCCAACAAACCTAAAGTTTGGCTTTATATGTAGGTTTTAAGGACTAAAAAAATTCCTTAATGTGAAGACACACTGTAAATTTAATTAAACACAGGGCTACTACAAGATTAGATCAGTAGATTGTTTATATCAGCAATGCTTTCCAGAAAAAGTTTTGAAAACCAACTGCTGAAAATATGTGCAGAAAACCCCCAGTGAATACCAGCAGTAAAAAAAATCCCCAAGACTAATTCACGCAAAAGTAAAGAAGGAATAGCTGAAGAACTTATCTCAGCTTAGATTAATGCTGGCCTCTTTGTGAAATAATTTCTTTTGATCTATGGGAACTGTCTTGATGCTTTTTATACTTGTTATTTTATATCTATTTAAAGCTACAACAGAGATTTGAGTGTGAAATACTTTTTCAATTTGAGACAAACCCTGGATGAGGACTGTACAAAGAAGAGATTTCAAAGAGACACAAATATAGTATTTCCATGTATCACAGTTATTGTTTTGGTAAAGCCTTTGAAAAGTTGAAACAAAACAAAAAGAGAAAAGAGGTGGCACAAAAGAGAAATACTTCATCAGAAGCTATCAAAGGTGGTATTAGATCCAGTGATGCTGTCCTTGATGTTTATAAAAGTTATTTGACCAATAGCTATTAAAAAATAAAAATTCTAGGAAATGTTTCCATCTTGGTATTCTGTCAGATCGAGTGGAGATTCAGTTGCTTAACATAGATGTATTCTTGCCCTTTGAGATACAGTTCAAAGCCAGAATAATCTAAGAGCCTTATTTCCCAGAGGTCTTATGTCTTATTTACAATTCCTATGAAGGTGTCTCAGATGTTCTGGAACATCTTAAATAGCACAGGGTGCTTACATTTAGGCAACTGACTGCTGTGCTAAGTTACGGACTGAAATCTTCGATTTTTTTTCTGGAAGATAGCTACAGTCAGGAAGAGAATTTTCACTTGACTGTCAGGCATGTTTGAGTTAGCTTTAAAGAAGCTGGTGAGATTGCTTCTAGGAATATAGTCAAAATAGTTAGAGTGTGGGACCAGCTAAAGCTCAAATATTTGTTCAGTTCCTTGTGAGGGTTGAGTGTGTCCTTGGTGAGTCCTGTGCTGCAATGGTTAGACCAATAGCAGTATTCTGGAGAGAAACTAGTTAGCTGAAAGTTGTCTTGAATGCATGCTCTAACCACTATAAATGCCCATCTATACTGCAGTCTAGATGTACATCCTGAGGGTGCAGCCACAGCCCTTAACAACAGCCTATGAGCTCATGACTCTTCTGGGTAGTGGTACAGCAACGGTATGTTGGGCTCATTTGAGAGTTGATGAGAGAGAGCAGCAGACTGCCTGGAGAAACAAAGCTGTCAGATGCTTGTCCAAGAAAAAAAGATATTCAGGTTGACAAACACTACAATTATAAACTTGTGGTGAATCTGCTGTTTATAGTAAAGGTTAAAGCTGTAGCAAGCAACTGTGGTAACACTTAGAGACTTAGATCTCTTCAACACCAGTCAATCTGCTTTCAGGGCTGTGTTATATCACAGAGCCCTTAGTAACTGGGTTAGCAAAGTACTCTTTGTGATGGACAGAGGAGAGGATCGTTGCACTGATCCGTGTAAATCTGCCAGCTGCCTTTGACACATGAGGGATAGTTGACATGTCCATGGGCCCTGGCAAGAGAGATGCAGCCACATTTGAGTGTCTGTTTGTGTGTCATTTTAGGGCTTGGACTATGTCTTAGTGACTGGGGGGAATTGAGAGATTTATGTTGAATAGGTCTGTCTGTGGGTGAGGTACCCACTCAGTCTGGCAATGGTATTAGCTCCCATGAACAAGAATTATTCCTGGCTCTTATTATGCAGTTTCACAGGTGCTTCTCTATTCCTGAGTGTTAGTGGCTCATAAGCCAGCAAAGAAGTCAACACACTGTTGCCAACCATTTGTCTGTGAGTGGATATGTCTATGCGTCTCTTCCACATATACTCCAACTCATTATTATAGCCTGTGCTTTTGTCAGCTTGGTCATTGCTGAGCATTTTTCAGAACTGAATGTGAGTACGTAAGAGGATTATCTCACTGGTGAGGTAGGCCTGGTCAGCTTTAGCTTGTAAAACAGGGGAAAAAAAAGACTGGTTATTAAGGACACATTTCAAGTTATGTCCCTGCAATGACAGGAGGACTTTAAAGATTTCTTCTCCTTAGTAGGGTCATCAGAATTATTTATACTACTAGAAATTCTTCATCCGAACATTGATGGTGCTAGTTTGGAAACCAGTAATGACAAGTTCTGCAACAGCTTTTTGAGATCTAGGTAAAGTGCTAAACTACAATTGAGTGCTAGAGCCTTGATTGTTTTGGAAATATTAATTTCTGTCATTATGAAACTTTGCACACTTGTACTTTAACCACTTTTAATATTGTGTGTGTCCAAAATGAAATACATGAAGTTCCACTAGAAATCTAAGTTCATGTTTCATCTGAGGTGAAATGAATCTTTGCATTCAACCACAATTTTCTTTTTGCACGTTTGGTTCGTTAGAAAGGCATCATGGTTGACTACTTTTTTTCAGTAAGTCAAAAAAATCAGTTGTGCGCATAGTTCTGGTGAGACCCCAGTCTAGTCCCAAAAGCAATCAAACTCCCAAAACCCTATCTCTCCAAACCAAAACCTCTTGCATCTTTCTTAGGCATGCCTAGACACACCTTACTAATTTCACACAGGGAAAGAAAATAAACAATAAAAACCTGAAGAAATAGTATTATGTGTAGTGACATCATACAAAGGGTGGGATTTACAAAAATCCATAAGCATGGCAGGTCTCAGGGTGCTTTAGTTCATCATGGACAGTCAAGAGAATGTCCACAGATTCCAGGGCAACGAGATGCAGATGACTGAGTTGTCCCCAGGTGAAAGAACAGAAAGGGATATAGCTGTACTGAGACTGCACTGCAGAGTTTTAGTACCCTTTATGAAATGCATAATAATCCTTCATTTGAGCATTTGATAAGTGGATTGCACTACCTTGTTATGTGTCTATAGACCTAAGGAGACCCAAGATCCAATTCATTGGGAGTTAAGATACTTCTGAGGAGCTGAGCCACCTAAGTCAGATGTTTCTGACAGTTTAATTCTAAAAGATTAAGGCTTTTCACTTAACTCATTCTTTCTTCCAGTTATCAACAGCTGCTAGAAAGCTGTGTTTGATCTTCCAAACTATGAAGTAGAGCTATACTGTAAGCTGACGCACAAAATTCTGCATTATTGGTACCACCAGTGTCTGAGTCATATATTTGCCATCAATTAAGTTAGCCTTTCCCATTCTGATTCTATGTTTTAATGTGCTGGCATGAGGACTTAATCAACCATTGCTTGGACAAACAAATACGATAACTATTGAGATAGAAGAAAGAATTCAACTTAGGCCAGTGCATTTTTAGTTCAAATATTATCTGTATTTAACCTTTCTCTGCATAGGTTAGAATTTCATATTATTCTCTCAAGACTTTGATTCTTGTTTTCATAAATAATTATCTGGACTACCTGACTTTGGTTATCAAACTTGCTGAGTTAGGAACACTGAGGAAAGGTTAATGTGTTCTCCTGCTGATGATTATGTCAGAATGGGGTAAGTCTGTGAAATACAAATATCCAGGATGCCAAAACAAATATTCCAATTCCCTTGAACTCATTAGCAAAAGTTTATTTTAGATGTGATGGGATGCGAGCTATTAGTCCAGAATGGGAGTAGATGGATAGATTAGGATGGATGGAATTCATGCATAAAGCAGGTCAGTATCTATTGGAACTTAATACTTCCTTACTGAAAGCTCAAAACTAGCTTAATTTATGAACATATTCTTAGATAGAAATATTTTATTTGATATTTCATCACTTATAGGTAGAATTTTTTTCTTTCAGTCCTTTCTGAGTTTCTATCTTGAATGGAAATAAGGTAAATCCATTAACTAGCTCATATTTCATACTAAAAGGGGAATGACAGCAATAATTCAGCACAAGCAGCATATAGGAGCGTGAACATCATGTAGAAAGTCATGTAGTTTATGGAGCTTAAAGCTAAAACATGAGCGGCACATCAGAATCTGAGGAAATATCTGGTGCATTTTTGTTTCTTTCCAAACTGTAAGTCTGATATCATATTTTGTTAAGAGTGAGCTGCCATTCAGTCTCAATTAAACTGCCAGAGCTGTAAGACAACAGCAGGAAATTCTTGAAAGATAAATTCAAGATGGTAGCTACACTGGACTTCTCTGAACTGATTACAGTTATAATTATATTGTGAAACATATTTATAGTAAAGCTGAAATGTACTTAAATTTTATTGAAAGAAGTAGTAGAAGAAAACATCTTATCTCACTTCACTTCCATGCCATACCCAGTACATTCACTCTTGAACTTTGTTTATAGCTTGCAAGGGACAAGGTTTATTTGAACTCATTATGTTTTGAGTTCATGTGGGTTTCTGCCTTCAACTGCAGAATGTACTCCGCAAGTTCTCGTGTCACTCTGCCTGGTTATTCTTTTTGTTGCCGTGCCAGGGTTTATCACCACTCACTTCTGGATAGTGTTAATGATGCAGTCACTTCCTCTCTGCCAAACAACCGTAACATTCACCAGACTTTCCTGCATGTTATGGAGCAAGTCAAGTATCATTACCTGAAATGGTAAAAAAAAAAAAAAAATAGAAATAGTTAATCCTGTTTATAGAAGAAATTTTGATAAATGCTGAACACCCATTTGAAAGATTAATGCAAAGAAAAGTAGTCATTTTGGATATTTTAGCAGAATTCAGCAGTGACCACAATACTTAGTTTTTTTAAAAAAATTGTTATGGAGCTCCTTGTTTTCATCTTTTGCTGCAGCAAACTCTGTATTTGAAAGGGGAATGAAAACCAAGTTAACAAATGATGGAGGAGTGAAATCAGTGATGTGTCACTGACCAATACTGTGTCAACAAATAGTGTCGTATGGCTGAGATGGACAATTCTCAAACAACCACAATTCCCAAGTCATCTCTTCTTCGTAACATGCAGAATGTATTTTATTAAGAGAGCCACAGGGGAAGAGGTGGAAACTATAAAACAGCAAATGCCAAGGCAGACAGGAAAAAAAAGTGGCTTTATATATGCAATTTAAATTCTGAAAAGAAATTATTTCTGAGAATCCTGAGAAACAGAAATAGCTGTAGAACTTCTGTTAAAGATAAACAGTTTTACCACAACAAATTTCTTAGCAATTGGTTAAAAGTGATGTTTACCTTTGGAAAAATACCACTGTGCTGCCAACTGCACCAGTTAGAGCAGATTTCCAAATATTACATCTTATTCACTTGGGCTTGATTCCATGCAAGAAAATAGCTCACATTCCTCACAGCTGAAGGCAGAGGTAAGTCAGAGCCTCTGGGATACTGAATTGAGTCAATTCAGTGCACTGGCCCAGAGGATTCCCTTCTTTTCTTTTGATATCAGATGGAAGATGAATACCTGAGGATGTCTGTTGGGTAAGGTAACCTTGTTGCAGAACCACCTCCACTATGTGGAGAGCAGTAGAGACCAAGATCCTAAATGGGAGGTAGATAACTCTTCTGTAATCTTCACGTTTTTTCCAAAGAGGGATTGAAATGGAATTTAGACATATAAGTATGTTCAGAGAAGAAGGTTATACTGATGAAGCTTTTTGAAGTGGATTGTTTCTCCTGAGTTTGACCTGGAAAACCCATCTCAGACCAAAGAAAGTTTCATAAGAGAAGTCTTGTAGAAACCAACTTTCCTCATAAAAATGTTCTGTCTGACCAAAGCCACACCTCATAGATTATTTTTTTTTTTGTCCAGCTCTATTTTGGAAAGCCATTATCTATGAGGTCCTCCCTTCATGCATTCAGCAATAATTATGTCCGAGGACATAGGAAAGAAAAGGTTTTCTATATTTCTCCAATTTATAGCAGTTCCTGCATAACTGTAAAGTGGACAGGTCAGTAGACGTCAGAGGTTGTAAAACTGAAGGACTCAATCTGTAAATTGAAGCTTAGACATGTACAGCTTGCAAAAGCGTGAAGTATGAGGAAAAGAAAAAAATTGTTCTATATCTCTCAACCTTCAGTACTCCTGTTTTGTCACCTCATTGCAATTTTGACTCATTTCTAACAATGCACTGGTATCCTTTTCTCAGTTCAACCAGGCCTCTCCAGCCCTCTGGGGAGGAAGGAGCTTGGTCTCTGAAGAGTTTACGCAGACCAGAGAACCCAGCTCAGGAGGTCTTGGTTTGGCACCAAATCCAAACTAACAGTGTGTCTTTTAGGCAGGGGGATATCTCCAGGGGAGATATGCTGCTTTAGACTGCTCTCATTTTCAGCCAAAAGGGGGACTTTTGTCTCTGTAGACTCAGGAATGAGGATTTTTCAAAGGAAATTAGGAAATATCTCCACAACAAGCTAATGGTTATAGTGAAATGTCAGAGAAATGGAAATTCAGTGTTCATTAGACACTAAATTTTCTTCAGCTCCTGTGGAAAAGCTCTCAGCTTTAAAGACTAAAAAGAGCTAAATTTACTGTTCTTCACTACACAGTAGCATCTGGGTTGGTGTGATTTACAACCAATTGTCAGTTTATGCATTTGTGTTTCCTTTTTTTGGTGAATTAAATGGGAGCTTAACCTGTTAAACGGCTGCTGCCCAATACACCTACTGAGTTCATTGAAATATTCAAGGGTCTAAAACCCTGTAAAATGACAGTGTTCCCAAGTAATTATAGATATTTATTTCTGAATATTTCATATAAAATTGAGCAATGGGACAATTGCTTTTACTAAGTTGCAACTTCAAGGTAATATGACATTTTAGTAGCTAGGCTTAAATGTTACAAGCTTGAGCTATTCTGACACTTGTCTTAGAAACAGAACTATGTTTCGACAGTGAGATTTTACAGAGCGCTATATGCAATGAAGACTTAAATGAATGCATAATGTCAGCAAATCCTTATCCTTTCTTCAAATTAAAGAATATTTCTGAAAAGGAAAAACTGACCCACGTCTTAAGGGGGATGCAGACACCATTTGAGATGAATAGATTATAAATTCAGCGTGCTTCGGTGTCATGCTGCCTGCAGTAGCAGCCCTAGAAGGACTGGTGAAACTTGGATGGTCACTAAAAGCCTTGTAAAGACTCTGCACAGCTTGGGGGTGAGGCTCATTGGGCTTGAGCAAAGCCTACTGAAGTATGCTCCAAAAGGCACTACTGACTGTCAGAATGGAGATGAAGCCTCTTTTCAATAGGGAGTTGGGAAAAGAAAGGAAAATCAGCTGTAGTGACATTCCTTTAGTGATATTCTTGTAGGAGATCAATATCATCTGCAGAATTAGCTGGGTGTGCACGGAATGACCTGCTAAGCTGCATCTCCTTTCTCTTTCTAGAGCCTGGGAAACTAACCTAAACCAATCTTTTAAAATCCAGTTTTACAACCAGGCAAAAGTTAAAGTGTAGAAAATGTATCAGTGCAGGCACATCCACTTGCTTGTCTTTTGCTGCAGTGGGTGATGGTAACATAGCCTTCTTCTCAACAAAGTAAAAACAAAAAAAACCCCAAACAAATGGAAAAAGCTCAACCGAAGGAAAAAATGTCTGATGAAATACTTTTTGCTTTGTGCAAGCAGTCTGCAGGACTGAGAATGAGTTTAATAAGAGTAATGCCACCTGAATTTAGTACTGCTTATTTGATAACTATAAACTACAGAGGTAGTAGGAAACTCCAGGCACTTGTGCATAATCTTAAGTGAAATCTAGGCCCTTTGTCTGTTTGACCTCAACTCCTGGGATCAGGTTTGAAGTTTTGCATAATACCACTCTGGTCTTTGAGTTTTTTCTTTACCATGTAAATAATAAAATTAAAGTTCACAATGAGATCAGAAAATATTGCATGCAACAGAGGTAAGATGGATACCTTGGTTTCTCTCTTCTTTATTTCCCCATAGATTTTGGTTTTTTGGTGACCCTTTGCCTGTTATATATTCATTTTAGTACCATGAGACATCATTGAATTTTACTTTATTCTTTGTTTCTGTAACCTTGCTGTGAATATAATATTTTTGGTGATACTGTGAACAACCAGGCATCTATTTAGAGGGGGTGACTAGTAATAATCTTTATTACATGCTTGTCCAGCTACTCAGAAGCCTAAAGTAGACTACAATTGAATAGTGGAGTGAAATATGTTCAGAGAATTATTGTCATCAATTGGGTGAAACTCGCATCCTTGCTGAAAATGTTATTTGAATGAGTCACCAGGTAGTAACACATTTCCTGCTAGTGACAGATACATTTTCTTAGTTGAGTCTTTTATTCATACCAAAGGCATGTGTTGGCAGAGTTTGACAGGGTTTAGAGGAAGTTTGTGAAAAGTACGTAAGAAACTCTTACCTGAAAATGTCAATGAGACCTCTCCCTTCTCTCAGATGTGTGCCTGTGCATGACCCAGAACCCACTGATGTGTGCTTTGAACTTCACCTGCAGCGCTTACTCACAACGTGTATTTTGGAGCAAACTGTTGCAAGTTGCTGCTCGAATGTGATGGATGTCACCTTGCAAAAAAAGACAAAAATCCCTTAGTGTGTGTTGTTCTCATTTATTCTGGCAGAATATTAAATGATAACACCGGTGTGACTCAACACTTAGTAGTATTAAGGTTTGAGAGAAGCTGTGTTTTTATCTGAGAAGCTATTTCTTTGTGTCTTGCTTAAACTTTCTCTTCAGTTTTTTTAAGTGGAAAAAGCAAATGTGTATCAAGGAGCTAATAGTTTAGTAGTTAATAATTGATTTCTGACTAAGGTCATGCCAGTTTTTAGTACATTCAGTCTGATAATCAGAGTCTCAACTCTTAATGTTTTTACATGTATCACTGCACACAAGTAGAGCTTGTAGTTTTGAGCAGTTCATGTCACAAGGACAGCTGCTTCTCTTGCAGCGGTTTATGAGCTTTTGTTTCTTTGTAAGCTATTGCTGAAAGTTTTCAAGGAATGATTTTTAGACAGTAGGTCATTCTCAGGATGACATTACTTTCAGGAGATTGTGCTTTTGTCAAGTATAAGTTCCTGGCTCAGTATAAAAACTGTGCTGGTGTGTGACATACAGGAGCCAAGCAGTGGGAAGGGCAGCTCAGGTACTCTGAGAGATGCTTGGGAGAAGTACTGAAGTGAATAAGATGTGACAAAATCTCATCAGTGGAGACTATTTCATAATAGGTATATTGCTGCCACTCCCTTAGAATAAACCTTGTATTGTAGCCCCAAAGACAGTGGCTGGCCTCTGCTGGATCAGTGCTTGGGGTGGTCTTGTGCTGCACATGGGGCGCATACCTGGATTTCCTTTATCCTGGATGCGAAGGGGAAGCATTGCCTTCTCCTTGCTCCTCTCTCCCCTGTGACCTGTATGAGCGAGGAGCAGAGGGCTCACAACTGCATCAGAGCTGAGTCATCTTCTTTTGAGTCTAAATGTTGAAACACCCAGGGCAGAGGTGCTAAAAATGGAGGTGTCTTCCTTGCACTGACACCTCTCACTCCAGCTCTGCAGACATGGCCAGACTTCTTAAATCTAGAATATCTGATTGTGATCATGCAGGAGTGGTTACTGATGTAATATTGCTGTTCCCTGGCTGGGTGGCTTTTGAAGCTTTGGGCAGCAGAAGAGTGCCCATGATCCCAGGGAATCTTCCATTAGAAGCTTTGCAGAGTTGTGTGTGGTGAATTATTTTTGAAGTTTGGAAAGAGCCCAGTGCTTGGGAAAGGTGCCTTTTCATGTAGTTGTTATAAACCAAAGGTTATACCAGTCTGCCACTGCAACCTCAAGACCATCCTTTTCACCGTGTAAACACAGAGCCGTGATTTTTGCAATTGAGCTAATTGTGTGAGAGAGAGAGATACATAATGAATAAGGGTCTTGAACGTTGAGATCTTAAGGCTTAGGACCAAAAGAATGGCTTAGGCTTGGCACTGCAATACTGTAATAATAATTTCCTGAAATACATAGCATCAACTTAGGAGCCTGGGCTCCCTACATCCTTGATCTCCCCTCTGGGCAGGGCACCTGGTCCTGGGCTGGAGAAGGTGTAGGGTCAAATACTCTCAGCCAAAGAAAGCATCTGAAACTGGCTGCTCATTGAGTCTGCTCAGCAGCTGAAAGGTAGGTGTTCCTCCAGTCTTGTTAAGAAATGGAGTGGTGTGTTGTGAGGATCCCTCACCAATGCAATAGATGGGGACTCATCCAGTTTTGAATCCCAGGAAGCTGATACATGAGATTGAAGCCAAAGTTTGTTGTGATTTTGGTTGGTTTTTTTCATGTCTTTGAGCAGGTATGTAGGTAGCTATATGATTTTTTTTTTTTTGATGGCAACCATGTGATCTGCCTTCTCAGTTGTATTCAGACAATGAGGGCTCCTCTAACTTTGCTCAGAGCCCTTGGGATGTGAAGCAGCTCTGGACTAGAAGCAAGGCAGATGCCTTAGTCCCAGCCATACACTTTCTCATTTGGGTTATAATAGGCCCATCTGACCCATGGACAATATAAGTCTTTTCTCTGTCCCTTGTCATTGTAGACATACCTTAGGTCTCCTGAAGTTCTAAATACTTGTGAAGTTCAGCATTGTTTTGGGGAATGAAATTCTGTAGATGCTACTTTGGGGAACAACTTTCCCAAAGATGAATATTAAATAAGTTGCTGGAAGAAGGGTGCACAGTGTCTTCTCATGCTGGTCCCTTGTATGGCTTTCCTCTGCATCTATTTCCCTCTATTCAGTTTAAAAAAAACCCCCACGCTATCCCAATCTTGGCAAAAATCACTGTTTGCCTTGATTTTTTTTATTTTTCTCAGCAGAAAGGCTTTGGAGCTGTTCAGAATTTTATAGGAAAGATGCCAGAACAAGGGACCAACTAATAGTGTGTGAACTTGCATAAAACAAGAAGAAAAGTAATGCCCAAACTTCTCTCCTTTTGGAAGGTCTGTTATATAATTCATGGTCTCGATAGGGTTTCTTGCAAAAACAGGATATAGCAAAATCCTTTAAGATATACAAAACTGCTATTTTGGTGCAGAAAATATGGGAAAACTAAGATTATATACTCCATGGTGAATGTCATAGATGGAAAAAAAAAGTATTAAATGCCTGAGTCCCTTTAGGGAGAATATGACAGATTCAAGACAGATGCATGTGAATAAATCTTCTTTTAATGAATGACACTTAGCTCTGCTGGGCTGTATCAAAAATATTGCCTTGGTGTCTGTGCAGCTTCAGCAGCAGGAAGCTGAATTGCCAAAGAGGTAATATCCTGAGTCTGATCAGTGTATCATAATCAAACAGACTCTAAGCAAGAAGGATAGAGTGTCTCACAAACCATATTGGATTAAACAAGCTTGCTAACTATCTGTAATTTCTGTGGGCTCCAATAACTGTCTTAAAGGGCTAGACAGAAGCAGGATCATGGAGTGCATTATTTTGGAAGATCACCATCTCCCTGAACATTGCCCTTACTGTAATACAGTGATGAATGCATCGCTATAGTTAATATTCCATTATAGACCTCATTTTCCCAGGGTCTATAACTCACCCATAATAATTTGCTGAAGGTTGAAACTTGGCAGACAGGGCTGCAGACCGGGAATTAATTTTGGTAACACTATAATAAGTGCTCTTTAATTAATGTTAAATGAAAATGGAATTCCTAAGAAATTACACATAGCAGTCGTGCGACAGGCTGAATGAATTAATCATGATTAATGTTACTAAAATGAATATCAAAAGTGGTAAGTGGGATTTGCCTTTTATTAAAAAGTGTTGCCAGCATTCTTTTACTGATATTTGGCACCAAATTGCTTTTAAAGGGACAGCATGAGGAAAGCACCACCTGTTTAAAAAGCAAAAGGAAAGCAAGCAGGCAGGTCTTGTGTTAGTATGCACGTAAGTACATCTTAATCCTGTGAGCCCTGGTTGGTTGTGCAGTCTGGTGTCATTCAGGGTAGCCACCTACAACCTGAGCTAGTGTTGGTGACGTCTCTGTTTTAAGTGGGAAAAATGGACTAAAGGCCTTCATCAGTCCCTTCCAGCCAACGTACCTATTATTGCACAAATATTAGTAACACTGAGGGTCTGGATTATGTGGAATTATATGTGCAGATGTCTGTGGAAAATTACTTCAAGGATGGAGGCATTACCTCTTTCAAGGCATTCTTCTCTCACAAAGTAAAGTGATAATAATTATCCCCACATTGCAAACAAGGAAAGAATACAGCAGAAAGGAAAACCCAAAAGGTGCTATCCAAGGAAGCCAGCTTTTTGGCAACAGCCAGGAAATATCAGTGAACATGTTTATTTGTGTTATTTCTTATGTTTGTGAATGTCCCATCTATGCTCTTTACCTAATAACACCTTTCACTACCACAACTGAATAGTTTTCTAAAATTCAGAGACTTTTAAATTACTTTTTACTGCTCAGAGATAAACATTTATTTATTAATTTTGATGTTAATTCTATTAATCTTGGACAATGGAAATGTAAGGCCTAAGAAAATAAGCTTGGAAACTCTTTATAGAAATGCACTGATGAACACTGGATGGATCATAAATGGTCTGATGAATGCTGCCACAGTTTCTATATAGGAATCCTGGGGGATTATCTGGGCTGCCAGATTTCCCCTTACTAAGGGTTTAGTGAAGCTCTGCTATGTAGGCTGCTCTGGAACAGAGGGAAGAGACCACCTAGGAAACAGCAAAGTTCATTAGCAGGGGATGCAGGAATAAATTCCCACCGGTTCCAAAATAATCTCTTGTGATGGTCTACAAAGAATTAGTATACCCAGCACAGTAGATGTTAGAGTACCTGTGAGCTAGACCACAGCTTCAGTGAGGTAATAATATGACTCATCTTCTTCATCATACGGCTCTGCCAGTGTATCATGGTCTACCCAAGACAGGATCTCCTTATAGTGAGAAGCCATAAATCACCTGAGCTGCATGTTCCATGAAGCAGCATGGCACGTACAGTTTTCTAATGAGCTGACTAGGAAAAAAATTATCATGCAGCTCACAAAGTGAAATATTTTGATTTTGGTTTAATATACCCAGAAAGAAATAATCCAGTTATGTGAATAAGAAATTGAAAAAAAAATATTGAAATTTCCATTTCAAGAGACAAAATATTAATTTGGCAAAAACCATACATGTCCTAGAAAATTTCTGACCAGCCAGATTACTGTTGCTCAGATAAATTGTGGAACTTATTCCTAAATTGTCTGTTTCCTTAGGAGTAATTAATGACAATGTTTTTGTCAGTTAAGCTGTTAGATGAATTGCTTGCTTACATGGCATTGATGGCAGACACAGCAGCCAGACTCTATGCTTCCAAGGCCATCATAAAATTTTCAGTTGACTGCACTCATTTTAGTAAGGATTTTTTTTTCTGCAGCTCTGCAAACCTCTCTTTCTCTTTACTACGACTTTTTTTAAGTTTATATGCTATACAAAAATGCAATATAATTATCCTTACCAATATATTCTGCTCTGTCTCCTGTGATGTTAATGTTATCACTCCAAATGTCCCCGGTCTGGCAGAAGGACATCCCACTAAACATGGATGCACTGGTGCCAAAGAAAACAGAACAAAACAAATGATAATATCTCAAACTGTCTCTCTCTGGATGTACATTGTGTCTTTTTTTTGTAAGGATAATAAAGTATAATGATAAACGAAGAACAGGATAGGCTATGTTTTTGTGGTAGATGTACGTGTGCAAGAGTCTGGATAAATTCTGGTATTCATAAATGATCTTTTTCTGAGCCAGAGGATTTGAAATCCAGAAAGATTTGAAAGAAACCAAATCACATCACCAATACCACTGTGTCAAGGAAAGACAACACACAGGAAAAATGTATAAAAATAAACTTTTTTTTGACAATTACCGCTGACATACGACATCACCAAGCTGTACAAAACAACACAGGTACCTGGAATTCTGTCTGCTTTATAAATCAAAACAGAGAAGATCCTTGCATCAGATCTTCTGTATTTCACCCAGCCTAGGGGAAGGGAAACTCCATGTCTTTCTTTTCAACTTGCATTCAACTTAATTGCCCCAAATTATCTGTTACTGTGATCCTGTTCCTTCCTTCTTGCTTTTCCCTCTGCAGCAGGGACCCCTTTGTGCTGGGCAGTCGGAGCAGAGCGATAGGGTGATGTGGAAGGGAGTGTGGCTCCATGCTGCTCCACTTGCCTCTGCCCTGACAGCCTGCCCTCCCCATGGTTCAGCACTCTGCTTGCTCTGGTCAGTCACCTAAGTTGTGGTCGGGCTTTGAACTTGTTCCTCCCACACCCCAGTGGAAGAATGTTAAGAGTTTTGGTATTCATCAGGAAGAGAGTGAAGTAACAGCAAAATATTGGCCAAGACCAGACAATGGTGACACTGACAGACTGGGGGCACTAAGACATGACAGCACTGTACAGTGTGACTCCTTATGGGTAGCAACATGTCTCTGGTATCAGAAGTGACTTTCTGTTGTGGATAATGTCCTATATTTGGTTTATGCAATGATTCCAGCACACCAAACCTTAATATTTTCCTAATTACCTTTTTCCCTGTTTTTTTTTTTTTGCTAATTTGTGCTTTACAGTCTATTTTGATGACGAGCTAACAGTATATTAAAACTATATTAAAATATACCTACATCATCATTATATTGTTAAAAGAAAAATAAAAAGGAACTAAAAAAGACTGCTTCAGTAACCTTTAGGCAAGATGATTTCTTTAGATAAACAGCCTATCTCTTAAGATTTTCGGAATTATTCTGCTATTGCAATCAACTATGTATTAATAGGCCGGGAGAAATCAAACAAAAAAGACCAGACTTCAACAGATGGCTTTCGGATCCCACATGTACACCTCTGTCCAACAATCTGTTTACAGTTCAGGTTTATTTTTCTAGTCATCATTTATTTGGACAGAGATAACAGCGTTGCTTTCCCCAAAGAATGATTGATACGGTCTATGGGGTGAGGGGGAAGGCTGAATAATTTTGGCCATGTAATGTTAATTTTGGCATGCACAGAACTGTACATTCTCTGAATTTTGTGAAAATCTGAATGGAGTTTGTAGAAAATGTAAAGGTAAACTTGCTCTGCACAATGCATTCCATGAAGATACAATTCAGAAAACCTCTACAAAACTGTTGAAATAGTCAAATAGTCAGACCAGAGGTTTGTCCATCATTCATTTTCCCCTCATTGACAGTGGCTTGTAGGAGAGGCCTAAAGAGTTTAGGATTACAAAAAATATATAGGAGGGCACCCAAATTTTGCTAGCAAGGAGGAATGCAAAAGGAAAGAGTACCCTGAATCTGTGCTGAATTACTTATGTTTTGCATGTCTTCAATGGCACATAGTTAAAAATAATCTCATCAAAAAAGGAGGAAAAACAGCTTTGCAGTCAAATATTGAAGGTCTCTCAGCCTGCCTTGAACACAGTCAGAATTAGTGGGAAATGCCATGGTAATTTTTTTCTGGAAAATCCAACCACATTTAATTTCCAGTGTCTTCTATCAGACCACTAGATTTTTGTATCTGAAGTTGTATGGTCTGGAAATGGAAGTGGAACATCATATACGCCATGAATGAATGAAAAGTAAATAAAGACTAATTTCCCATTTTAGCTTAAAAAAACAAGCTTATACCAGACCACATTTGTTTTCCCTTACTCTGAGAGTATCCTACATGTCCAGAGAAATGACACATTTGATAAAAATAACCTCAATTCCTTGTGGGTACTTGAGATTATTCCACTATAAAAGTTTGCAAGAAAAGGAGGGGGGAAAAAAGACCTTTGTGTCTCAATATAGTGCATTGAAAGTTGAGGGAAAGTTTGTTACTGGTTTCTGTGTGCGGCATTTGGGAGATGTGGGACAAGATCAGACCTTAAGAAAGCTTTGAGTCCTTTGCAATGCACAAGAAGGCAAGTTGCACAATAAAAAATGTTTTCCTGTTGAGTAGAATAGCTCAGGGGTACAGATCTCACTGAGGGTGGAGTTCCCAAAAAGCAAGACTGGAAAAGACTGGCCTGGCTCGTTACCCAAGGGGCTCTGTCTGTCACAAATGAATAAATAAGAGAATGTAATCTGAAGGTTGAACACAGCTGGAAAAAATCCAACAATTTAAACTCATCGTTGTGGAAAATAATTACATACTGACAGGTCTCCAGGGCAAAGAAAGAGAGAGGGAGAGACAAGGGCTTCTATTAACTCTTCATGGTTTCAATAATTGATCAATTATTTATTTGAACAGCATTTGTAGGCACTTTCATACTGTGTACAAGAAATGACACTTATTATTATATAGGAGATAGAGGTGCTTAATGGATAGCAGGAGGAATTAAAACACAATGTTTTGGGAAAAATCCAGCTTCCCAGTACCACAAATTAAAAAAAGTACCTTGATTTGGGTAGATCTTTTAAGTTAGTTACCAAGTGTGGCGTATAAACTTAGAGAAGGGGGAGCAAGGGAAAGGGAAGTAAGCACAGTGTGAATCAGGTTATTTGGGAACTTACTCCAAATGAGAAATTGTTGCTAAATTTGAGGGTCCCAGAGCAGGTTATAGAGGGTTTTTCTGTTGCTCTATTAAAAGCTGAATTGAAGAAAATACACTGAGTGCTCAGTTAATAAAAAGTCAGGTATCACTGAGGAAGATGTATGTAAATGAGACCTCAGTTCTTCATATTGCCAGGTTTCTGGATCCGCCCTCCCCTTTTTTTTTTTTAATAATGATGATGGGAACAACAGTATCTAGTGAAACAAGATGCAAATCTACTCCAAGGCAAAGTGGAGCACGTTGCCATTAATCTTATTTTAGTGCTGGCGCCAAAAGCCCTGAATTCCATGAGCACCATTCAGAGGGTTATCTGATTGTCCTCCTCAGCACACAGCATGCTGCAACCTATAGCAAGCAAATTAAATATAATCATATCAGTGCACTGAAATTACACTCCTTTTCCATATGGGGCCTGTGGGCAATAATCATGTTGTTATCCATTTATCTGTTTCCCTCTAGGAAGTTTTCGGACTAACTAGCCAGAACAAATTCGAAGGCTCTGTCATAATTTCAGGAATTGCGGTGCCAGAGGGCTTCTGACACCTCTCCTATTTCTCACTTTCCTCTCAGGGAAGGAGGGGCTTATAGGATTGGTTGGTTTTTTGGGTGTTTTTTTTTTTTTTGCTTCCCATGTATAATACTCTTGTATTCTGTTCTCAAGGTGGAGGAAAATAAGACTGCAGTTTTTAGCCTATGTCCATGGTCAGACTAACAAATGTATTTCCTCCAAAAGCTGATATTATACAAGGTTGAATGACATCATGTTGCTGCTTCCAGTTCATTCTTCCCTTACAAGGGCAATATCATATGGTGAATAATTTGTCAGAGATACTAAAAATGGTTTGGGAACAACAATAATTGTGAATAGGGTGAGTGGATTCACTGTTCTGACTTGTTTCAGGGCCTTAAATTTTGGAAAACAGCCTAAAAAAATATCAATTTAAAGGAACAAAAAAAAAAAAAGAACCTGAGGCATTTGCTAGGGCCAGACATTAGTTCCATTTAGACCCTAAACCATCCTACGCTAAATTATAGGTCTGCTGCATTAACTTGTAGGAGTAATAAAAGCATGTAATTCGATCTAATCAGATGGGCAGAGGAACTGGTGCTTTATGCCAAGTGAGCCCCTGGAACAAAAGGACAAATGTGACTGCAGAAAAGTAGTTTTACAGCACCGTAGGAAATTCTTGCAGGACTAGTTGATCCGTACAGAAAGTAGTGTAAGAACCAAAATACCTAAAAAATGCTGGTGTCTAAGCTCTTCTTGTCCTGTCTCAGCAGGACACCACCTGAAGTCCTCACAGAGCTGTCACTGAATGAACCTGCATGGACCAGCACTGCTGGGTTTTCCATCTCCCCCAGGTTTGATTACCTAAGAGCTGGGTGCCCTCTGCACATTCACTAGCAATAAGTGTCTCCAGGAGGCAGCTCATTCCCTGCCAGACTTGGTATAAAAGATTTGGGAAGTTGTCCTCTGTAATTATCAGTCATTCTTGATTCACTGAAAGGAACTTTGATGATGAGGGTAGGCTGGATGCCTCATGGGGACTCACACCCGGAGTTGTCCATCTCAGCTACTGTGCCGTAAAGTCACGCTTGCTTTATTAGGAATTGACTTTCTCATGCGAATGATCTGTAGATGTGCCCTCATTGTGAAAGCAGAAGACTGTACAATTCATGTAAATTGTTTTTAGGAAAAGACATTGCTGGGAAATTATCTTGTACTAAAAAAATGACACGTGCCATGATCAAGTAGCTTTCCCCTAGTCCCTTAAATATGTAATATTGTCTGCCTGATAATTTCTTGAAGTGATAGTCTGAAACTTTTCTTGAGGAAATTCTTTGTGTATGTAGAAGTTTTAGTCTCTGTTGATGTTTCTGCTCTCTCTGCTTTCCATAATAACGTTCTATCCTTGCCGAGATGGGAAGTTTTATGTTGTCAGTGAAGATTAATGCATGTGAGTTATCAAGATTCTCAGTTATAGTGTTGCTTTAGATGTTCTCTATCTACATTGGTTTGTTGAGTATCAGTAATCCTTCCTTTTTTCCCAATCTAGTTTAAACATTTCCCATTACAGAAAATAAACACCAAATGAATGGGTGGGAATGGGGGTTGTCCTCTAGAATCTTTTTAGCTGCCTTAGAGTTGCAGTGGCTCCGTTCTGGTGGTCAGGGTGGATTGCTCATGTTTGCATTTGAATCAAAGTTTCAAAGAGAGAGTTGAGTAAAAGTCATTTTTCTCTCTCTGAAAGAAATATGGACAAGAAAGAAAAAATAATTAGGCAAAACTTCAGTGAAATAATTAAATTTAAAAAAAAATAGTTTGGCTTTAAACTGAGATGTCAGCTAAAAAAGTACACAAACAAACAAAACCTAACAATGTGTTTAATTCATAATGAAACCTTCCAACAAGATATCAGGAAAATTTGAGAAAAGCAAGCACAGTCCATTAAAATCCCATATTTCTTTTAGGGTAAAGATAAATGAGCATTTTTTGTCTGCCACTATTCACTGATCAATTTATTTGAAGGTCAGAAGACTACCCTACTTGTAGGTCCCTTATTGAAAGGGAAAATCAAATCTCAGAGTTCAGTGAGTTACTAGAACAGAAAATCACTTCAAATGGGGGCAGGCTCGGTTGGATGGTGAAAGCTGGCTTGGCCAGGGTCCCAGTCCTTTCACCAGCAACCCCTCAGGGGGTCAGCCCCACCAGCCTCCTGGATGCCTCTCCCCCACCCGCTGAGGGTTTCAGACTGTCGTATCCTGGCTGCTTCTCCCCTGGCATTAGAGAAGGATTTCCTCTACGTCTCTGCTACTTCTTTCTCTTTTCAGCGTGCCCTCGTTGGAACAATTATAACATGGCCTGTAAATTACAGCATCACAAAAAGTGACACTAGAGTTATTTAGGAATAGAAAGTGTGAACAGATTAAGTGGAGCATTAAAAAAGAGAACAATCTGATCTGTCAAAGTACAATGACAAATCCTATGTTTAGGAACAATGAGCATATTATAGATGTGCTACACATTTGTTTGAGTGTGCATGGTTTGTATAAATATTCTTAGCTCATTTAAATAGAAGTTCTGGCTTTATCTGCATGACACTTTTGTTAAATAAATTAAATAAAGCTGAAATTAAAGGGGAAAACCGTGACTTTGTGATATAATTTGGTAGACAGTTAATTGGTAATTAAACACTGGGTTTGCCTTAGAGCTTCTTATTTCATAATATTTGTCTGATATCAAGTATTAGACTGATAATTAAGGAAGTGGAAAGATTTTCAGTAGTACTCAGCACCCTTTGAGGCAGAACTGAGAATAAAACTGAGCTTTTGTATTCTGATATTTCAACCTCTGTGTTATTCTAGTTTGGGAGAAAAAATCCTCAAATATGAAAACAAATACATTACATTATATATAAAAAAAGCATAGTTTTGAGATCAGAATAGTATCTCTAGACAGGAAGCGTCTACTGGGATATGTAGTTGAGACCCTGCATTTCTCTGTAACTTTGCTATCTAGCTGTGCTATAGGTCCTTGATAAACTGTGTGCTCTTCACATACAGCTGAATCACTACAGCACCTCATTAAAAATTACTTAATTAAAACTTCTTTCTCTTCAGTTTTTGTACCTGGTCTTACTATGCTGTCAATTCAGAAATCTTGCAGATTCTCCTATAAAAAAATCACAGTCATTTGTCTTATTTGCTCAGGTAACCTATGCTGTCATTTCAACTTAAATTCACAACACATTTGTACACTGCTATAACTTTATAAACCTTCCTGTAGAGATGGAAAAGCAGGAATGAAATGCTATTATGGAACCACCCCTGTACATTTTAAGCCCTTAATATTTGTGCGTACCTCTGTTTAGCCTTGATGATAAATTGCCATAGTTCTAGCAGCTGAAAATATCACAACTGAGTAGGCAGGTTAGAGAGAGCATCACTGGGGGAGGAAAGAGATCCTTGGATATGTATGGTGATTTCCAGACATGTTCCTAGTCCAAGGAAGGAGACCCTGGGGAATACAAGCTCTGCCATCCTGCAAAGGATGTGGCTGGTGCCCTGCTCTGTCTTAGCCATCTGCTGCGGACAGGAAGGTGGAACCAGTACGTCCTTCCCTCCTGCTGCAGAATCTGATCCTGCACCACATCAGCAGTGAGGCTTCTACTCTCTGCAGCAGGTGTGGAGCCAAGTGGTGTCTGTGCTGTTAAACCATGCTGAGATTTACCCCAGAACACCCAAGGTTTTTTAATTTCTAGCTTTTTATATTCTCTGAGTCCTACTTTTGTTCAGCTCTGTTCTTTTGGCAAGGGAAAACATTGCTCTGTAAGGGTGCTACCCACTGGCTGGAGAAATCTTACGGGTCACTTTACATATTAACTTTCAGTTTGGCTGCTGAAAGTTAGACAGTTTTTATAGTTAAAGAAGTGCAAGTCCTGATGCTTGACTACTCACTGGGATGGAAAACTTGCTGCTGCAGAAATGTCACCCTGCCTTTTATTGATATTTTTATTACTCTCTGCAGAGATTTTTTTTTTTCTTTCTTTCAAAATATTGTTTACTTATTTATCCTTTGTTTGGACTAAGGGATAGAAAGAGTGACATTGTAGTCAAGCTTAAATGGGATAGATATTGGTGTTATCCACAGGTTACAGAGAAAGTCATCAAAATGGAGCCAGAGGACAAACAAACTTAGGTTATACTGGTACTGAGAGGCATTTGTGTTGTACTTAACATGACATGACACGTTTGCGGTGCCATTCTCTGTTTGAAACTTTCTTTTTTCCTGAAAGTATTTTCTTTTCTTCTGTAACATGTTCACAACAGCACAAGTTAAAAAAATGTACAAAACAACTGTAGAAATTGTTGCTGGGCTGTGAACAAAAACCTTGGGGTCTTTGAAATATGGAGGCACAAATGTACTTCTGAATCTACACCTTTGATCTTAGATTGGCAGTGTGGTTTTGGCACACGTGCATAAACTGAACCCGATCTGATTAGAGGAAGGTCAGTCACCATGCTGGTTTTGAGCCCTTCCATGTACTTCTGGGCTGAGGTTCACATTTGGACTTGGTCCAAGGAAAGTCTTCATGCTTCAGTGAATCTGTAGACCTCACCAGACCGCCTATATATCATGAACCTGTTTTTTTAAAAACACTGGACTTGTTAGGTAAAATTTTGATGCATAGTTAACTTCTTGTTGTAGAGCTGCTGGAAAATATACTACTTCACATGAATAAAGAGGAACAGGATCAGACCTTTGCTCACGGCCTATATGGCACCAATATTAGTGTAAGAGTAGATGGGGTAGTGCTGCATACACATTAGATTTGAGAAATTTGATAACACATTGAAGAACAGGCTCCTACTGCTCTTTTGCCCTTTAATTTCAGTAGTACAGAGATTCCAGGTAGTTAAGAATAGAAACACTGTGTAGCAGCAAAAATTTATATACAGCTGGAATGTGGGTTTATGAAAAAATGAGTTGTGTTTCAGATCTAAATTCAGTTTAGTGTATATGATACACATATGGTATCTGTTCATTTGAGAGCACCAAGTTCCCTGTCATTTTGTCTTTGGCTGCTCTTTTTATTGTTTCTTGTAATGATAAGGAAATGGATCGTCTCAGAATAAATGAATGCCATATGTACCAAATGTACATGAAAATGTCAGCTTTTGTGTTGTTTATCACTAAAACCCCACTACGAATCCATGTGAAAGAAGTTCAGAGAATTTCTTCGTATTAGCCAGCAGCTACTCTCTAGCTTCTGTATAAATGTTAGTCAAACCTCTTTTGCTGAAGCAAAAGTTACTGATGACTCAATGACAGAACTTACACCGCATGTGTGCTGCTCTTTTATTGCTTACAGAAAAATAAGTGAAAGGGTCATTAAGTTTCCAAGGTATGCTATTTCTCTTTGGACTGAAACAGCTTGGATGTGCTTTAAAGCAAGTAACGGAGCATTAATCTTTCTATTTCTCCTACATTTTTTCAGGGAAATTTGTTGCTGTGTAGCATTAAAATTCTGCATGAAATCACAACAGTTCTGCAGCAAATCCTTTATTTTCTCATGCTTCCATGTTGATGTGACATTGTTGTCCCTTTGCTGTTTCCAGTTGGAGACCCAAAAAAAGGGTAGATGAACAGTTTAATTAAACAGTGAAATGTGGATGTCATTTTCATCACTTTAGTGATAAAGAAGAGATTTCAGAAGATCTACAGATGTGAGAAAAGTTGTTGTAATTTTGAATAATGAATAAATATATAAGAATTTTTAGGACCAACTGCAAAGACTGAACAGGGAAATTATTGTATCACCTTATGTGAAAATTACTGTCTCAGGTTTCCCAGCTGTAAAACGGGGTAATGATTAAAAATTGCAAATGGATTTTAAAAGAGATTTAGATGCTCAGTTACAAATAAATGTCACCAGGTCTTTGGGATTTAAAAAATCCCTGGACTCTGAATTGAGTCACTTAGATGCAGTCCTAAGTGTATGCCTTTTTGTATCCCAATACTCCTTGCCGATGTTTGTTCCCCATCTTGTATCGTGAATTGCTTTTTATTCCTTAGTTGAGTATAAAAGATACTACACTGCAACAATGATTAGAAATTGTTTAAAAATTGCAACAAAAAAAAAAAGGAAATTTTAACTCCTGTAGCAATGCAATGCCTGCTGCTGCTTTAAAGCTTTTATTTTATAGTTACTGGGTTTATACTAGTGTCTCAACCTCATTGTGCCAGATGCTGAATAAATATAGACAGGGTATGGCTGTGCCCCAAAGAGATTATCTTCTACACAGAGTGGTGATAGTGTCCTTCAGACTTCTCACCTGTATCAGGAGACAGCTATGGTAGACCTTTAACCTCAGCTCTGCCACAGCACCACAAAGCCGGGAGCACACGGCTGCCCCGTCCTGCTCCTGCCCCTTCACAAATTCCTCCTGCTCCATCCTGTCCTTATGTGGTGTCTGTGTCAGGGAAGGAAGGTCTGTGTCAGGAAAATTTTAAATCTGAGGGTCTAACAAAACTTTTGTACCTCACTGGTCTTTCAGGGCAGTCTTCCCCTGGGCAAAAATATGTGGAATTTTCCCAGTCTGCTGATAAATTATGTGCAAGAGGGGGTGGTGAGCACCCAAACCCCTGTGGTAGCCACCAGCATGCACTTAAGACTGGTGGCACCACTGGACCGGGCTGCTCTCACTTCTTGCATCATTTACACAGCAGAGTCCACCATGAAACTCTGGCTAGGGAAGGATTTCACACATGACTGCAACCAGAGCAAGATCCCCTATGATCTGTACTGCTACACGTGGATTGCTCTGCAGTGAACTTAAATACAGGAACGTCTGCAATGGTTTAGAAATGAAACAAACCTTTCTGGAGAGGGCAGACTGAGATGTTGTAATGTTCATATTGGCCCAAATGGCATGTTCCAGATTTACATGCAGTTTGAGCTCAAATGGAAAATTATTAATAAATACAACATATATTAAATCAAGAAGACTACACAGATATTTATGTGTAAATTGCTCTCTAAGCCCCCAGGATTTATCAGAGAAGGATCATCTTTTCAGTAGAAGTTTACAACCATGCACTAGGATAACATTTCCTCTTGCAGGGTCATGCAAAATTATTAAAATGTCAGTATTTATTATTAAATGCCTTAGGATTTTTCTGTGCAGGAACAACAGTTGAATAAACTGCCTCCCTGTGCATTTGCCAAAATCTTATCTGAAGCAACAAACATTTGCTAGGATTTGTATCTGTTGTTTGAGAAAGTATACCTATGCTTTTGAGAGAAAGCACTGGGGCTTTGTGTGTATATGAATACTTTGCCAGGTTGTTTACCAGAGAGGTTATAGCAACAGATGCTGTAAACAGACATACATTTTCCAGAGTAGGAAGAAGAAACCCAGAAGGAAATCAAGATTTCAACAGAATACTGTAAGTAATTTTAGCAAGTCGAATGAATGTCTGAAGGCTGACGAGTATTAGGCCTTCATTTTCACAAAGCTTTTAAACAACGGCTTAATCGTAAACACATGCTTATAAATGTCCCTAACCAGCAAAGTACTTGCACAAAAGATTAATTTAACAATAATATAATAGCTTCACAATAATAATTTTTTGTACTTTTCCACTTAGAAATCTGTAGCTAATGTAAAAATAAATAGCACAAAGGAAACATAGATGACTTTGCCTTTCTATGGCAAAAAGAGTCATAAAATAGGAGAGGTCATGTGGTAAGTGTGATTTACCTGAACTTTAAGTACTTTGAAAATGAAACACCAGGAACAGCATAATCAGTCAGGAGAGCAATTAGGGACTCCATTACCACTCAAGAGAAGCAACAGAGACCATAATCACTTGCCTGAGGAAACGGTTTTCACATACATGCTGAATTCAGCTTGTTTTCTCTGTGTATCAACAGGGTGTAAGGGAGTGTCTTAAGCTCTTGACAGGAGTAAGAATAATGCATAGGGAATGGGGCAGTTATTTAGGGAATCTGTCTAATTTATTTGATTTGCTTCATATCTGGAAGTAGTTGCTAAAAATGTTCAAAGCCTGGACTTGCTGAAGGTATGTGAAATGCTTCTTTTGCTGATGGGGGACACTGAGGAACCTTTAATTCTGTTGTTCAATAGGAATTGCTACGTTGGATTGCTCGATAGGCCACTTTTCTCCCATCTTTCTCTCTTTAAGAGGAAGCAGAAAGCCCAACAGGGGCAAAGATGACTAACCATGGTTTTTAAAAACATCCATGCGATGGACATTTGGGGTGGGAAAAGCCTGGTGGCTCAGATGTGCTTTATATATACCCTCATATACACATGGGAGATGATGAGTATAGGGTCTAGTTTAACTCCAGGCTAAGCATATTGCTCTGTGGCAGAAAGATAGAAAGAATTTACTTCAGTCAGAGGAGGATTGTGGCCTACCCCAAGTGTCATGCGTAAAAGTCTAAAGCACTCAGGAAGTGCGCAGAGGGCCTAGTATGTTTGTTCGTGGTGTATCTTTTGTGTTGACACATAAAGTGCAATAGCATTTTAGACTCCCATGCAAAGTCTCTTCTGTTCAAAAGCAACATCCTTATAGCTGGAGTTGGGGGAAAGGATTAACAGATACAACAGGGACCAACCAGTTAATCTGGTGGGTCCCTCCCAAGAAGAAGGGCTAGATAGGTTTCCTTCTGGGCTGTGTTGCTAAAGGACTCAGAGCAGTATATAGACTCTGAGAGGAGTCCAACTATTTCAGGATCATAAACCCAACATTTCATGGGAATTGCCCAGATGCTTAAATTTTAGGACAGGTTTCACATGATTTAAGGTGATGTTTACTTGCAACTGTTGGCTTAATTTTGTGTTTCTGTTTACAAAAATGAATATTAGAGGAAAATTCAGATGTGACCTAGTGATGCAATGCTTTTAATAAAGAATAACAAAAGACTTTGAAAGTATTGGAAAATGGTCTGTAGCAGGAAAACACAGCCAAATGCATACACATCCACAGAGAATAAAAAGGGAATGACTTTGGTATCTCAACCTAGGAGACTTGAACGCTTTCTTTTTCCTACCCTTTTTTCATGTTGATAAGATGAATGAATGATTTTTAATGGCCATGAAAGGCCAATAAATGACGCCATGGTTGCACTCCAGTATGATGAAAGGTACTAGTCAATATTTATAGAGGATTTATATGGTAAATAGACTGAGAGCAACTACAGGCCCGTAATTCTCTTAGCAAGCTCTCCTTTTTGCTTAGATATTTTTCTTTCAGTGTGGATTTTGTGCATTCATCAAAGATACTCAGACATCTAGTAACCCTACTGCTCTGACAGGGTTGCTGGACATCTGGAAATCTGGACGTGCCAAGTGCATTAGCATATATGCGCTCTATAGTTCATGCACGGTAAATCTGGAACATCCAGGAAGTCTCTTCTCAGGTCCCGTGCGCTGAGCCGCACACATGCACAACAGCTGTTGGCACATCAGTGGCTTCCTGGCAACTTCCTGGAAATCTCTTGGAGAAATAGGAGAGAACCGCATAGGTCTCACTACAACTGGGATATAAGAAACTCATTTTGCTGTAGCACATGTGCGTAAGACTAGTGTATGGCAATTTTCAGGACTGGATTTATGGTGAAGGAGAGTTATTTAATCATATTTTTTATTTCTGGGTAACAATGGTTAGAGGAGATTTGAAAGTCAAACCAGAGCTGCATGCATGGAAATTTTGACTGTGAATCTTAATCTAATGGTACAACTCAGCACAGGCTCAGCTTCAAGCTCATAAGTGGTTTTCTTGCTGAAGGTGAGCACTCATCAGGGCATTCAACAGCAGGCAAGATTAAGCTACAAAGACTGATCACATGTGCACAGACAATAAAAATAAAAAAAAATATTTTGGGAGCAGCAGCTGTGTTATCAGTTGCTCCCTGAAAAATATACTATAGGTTCTTTGGACTGGTGATAACTGATGAATTTTAACTCCGCTGCTTGGTTTGGTTTTTTTTTTATAACATTTTCAAGCTGCATTCACAGTCTTCCAAATCAACTTTGTGTTATGATGGAAGGCCTATTCCTTCCATACTCTTCCAGTGCAGCTTTTGTTTAGCAGTCTTCCCCTGAACACTAGGAGAAAGAGTAATGTATGTTAAATAGTGACCTCACCCTGGTGGGAATTACAGTTTTGTTATAACTGCAATATAGTGGAATGTGTCAGGATGCCCAAATTTAACACTTAAGTTAATAATTAAGGCAGTGGAAGTGGTGGGATGTTTGCTTTATGACCAGCCTTGACCTATCATAAAACAAGCTGCTTCATGGTGCTCTTCCTGCCTGGAGTAGACTTTATCCTTAGAATGACAAAGGCCTTTATTTGTCCTTTCATCATGAATAAGTTTGGACGAAAGGTCCAATTCTAATGTGCACATATTCTTGTTAGTTCAATGCACTTATTCTTTTAATACACTCCTTAGGTAATTTTTTTCTTTTGTGTTTAGCATGATCTTACTGTATCACTTTTCGTAACTGGCTCTCAGCAGATTCAGTGCTCTGTAGCTTGAAGTGTCAGATTGTGGGTGGTCCATTTCATTTGAGGTATTTTGAGCCAAATGTGAATAGAAAACAGCTTTTGTTCTGCAATTTTGGACTTTACCCTTAAATACCTACCAGATTGTAATCATCCACACATCACCCACTGCCAATAAATAACCTATTTTATTATCCAAGTCTCTAGATGGAGGAGATAATTTTTGCTGAATTCGGCTAGAGGCAGCAATATACTGGGTTGTCTTTCTTTTTTTCCATATGAAAAAGAGTTAGATATTTTATTAGATTGGCAGTGATGTGATTATTTATTTTGTTATACAAGAATACTGATGATGAAGTTAAAAACATAAAGTGGAGGTTAAATATTTCTGTGTTGTATACTGGTATGAAGGAGAGCAGAATCTGGCCAACAGAGCTTTTTGCATGTATGGGGCCGGAATATATGTGCAGCATAGAGATTAAAATAGTGCAGAGTTTGATAGCTGTGATGATATAATTTTACAGGAGCACTGAGGAGTCTTAGTGAAATCCTGGGCTGCATGGGCGAGGCATAGTAAAGGTGCTTAAAATAGAAACTGCTCTCTGAAAGCTCATAATCTAGGTGTCAGGTAAAGTCAAACAGGTGGATGAAGGAGGTAAGCAGTGCAGAGAAAGCTGGCAGATGAATTAGTGCTGTAACATGCAGAATTTAACAGAAAAGCAGATGCTTGAGCTAGCTCTTCTCCTAATCAAAGTTCAACAGGAGTAATACATAGCTATCCAGCAAAGCTAAGTTTAAAGAAAGAATGTAAAGGGTATAAATGTGAATTTAACCTTCAAGTTTTCATCCCCCCCATTCAAATATTTAGAAATTGTTTGTTTTCCTGTCTTCTCAAATTCCCACAAGGGCAGTGTGTGGTAGCTTGGCCACACTGCTGCAACAGCTCCTGATTTGAAAAGGTTTGATTGGATTCTGTCAAAGGTTTTCATTCCCAAGGGGCTTTTCTATTATTTTTATGATACATCAGAGTTATACTTGTGATGCTGTTCCCCCTCACATAATCTCACAGCTCCGATTTGTGGCTCCCAAGAGAGTCCTTAAAGCACAGATGAAGGGCATTGGGTTAAATCTCATTTTACTAGGCAACCTGCTTTGTATCATTTTCCTTTTTTTTCATAGATCAAGAATGTATTTTTGGCATATTGTACACAAACAAATGCTGTTCTGGGTTGAAACCTATCTAGTAGTTAAAGCAATGAATCGTGACTCAATGAATGATTGAGTCAGACTCTGGATTCCTAGTTGAGCATTTTCTATTGATTTATTGTGTGGCCTTAGCTAGCTACTATCTTTCTGTCTCCCTGTGTTCTCTCTCTTACTACTTTTGTGTGTGCATAATTATACAACACAGACCTTTTCTCATCCTTTTTAAAAAGCCTCTTTTAGATCAGGTGAGAGACTTAGATGGGAGTGTCCATGACCTGGGACTGCCTTTCCCATGGCCTGGGCAGGGTTTCTGTAGCGCAGGTGCTGTGGCAGACCATGGTAAGGGACCCCTTTGCAAGCACGGGTGCAGGGTGTTCATGTCTGCATTGTAGGGCAGGAGAACGATCCGTTCCTGGGTCCTCACTTTTAACTTTGGGCAGGTCCTGGTTGCATGTTACTCCAGCCACATTTGGAAAACAATAAAATTTATTGACACTATAGGTATAGCTGCTGTAGCCCACTCTGACAGTCAGAGAACCACAAGTGTAAGTAGGACACACAGTGGAGTCCCCTTACGTGGCTGTTGTGGATGTAGTCTTGGCAAATGTTCCATGGGGGATCTCAGAGGAGTTTAATGATTTGGATGATTTTGTGTGGTTTTGAAATTATAACAGGGCAATGGGGGACCAGCAGGCAAGGTCATAGTCCCCCATCCCTATTTCTAATAAACTGTAAGTCTGTGCTGCCCATCTTATAGGTACAGCACTAACTGCTCTGCAAAGCACACTTACAAATTGCTTTAAAACCTCTCCCAAAAGACCTACTCTTCCTAAAGGAAAATCCCCAAAACAACAGTTTAAAGGAAATTTCCTGGTTCTGTTAAAGGATGTTGAAGTTAAGGGTCACTGGACTTGCTGTGTGCATGGCACAAAGCTGACCCGTGCATCTACAGAGGTTACTGTCATGCATTCATAGTGACCAGGCAGCAGGTACATGCAGTGCGCAGAACCTCAGCCACATAAGACAACTCTAAGATGATGCATCTGGGGGTCTTCACGCCTCCTGGCTATCTCTCACAAACGTACAGAAATATTCATTCTGGTCATTCATTGCATAGTTAATGGATGGTAGATCAACTTGTAGCTTGAGGACAGCTATTGGAAAGCTAGTTTCTCCATTTGCCACAAACCTCTTACAAAAGAAAGCAAAAAGGCCCCTGAATTTCAATACAAAAACGTTGTTTTTTTGATAGCCACTGTAAACTGATGTGCTGTCAAACGAAACAAGCCTTTATAGGTCAAACACAGGTATGATTGCTTACCTCAGACTTGTATATGCTGTTTACAGCAATAGTACTTTTCTTGACATGTAAGAACAGTGACTGACTGGGCTTGGAATTAATCTTGCCCTGCTTGGGACATGGAGGGCACTGAGCTGTGGGAAACTGAAGGTGTTTTATAGGTGCCAGCAAGTCTTAGATATGCTGAGGTTGCTGCCTGCTGCAAACCGAGCTCCTGTTCATCAAATCCGAGTGCCTGTTCTTGAGATGTGATATGTCCTACCATTTCAGTCAGAAGCTAGAAAGTATATCTAGCTAAAAGCAGTTTTGACCTGATGGAGTTGGGCAAGGGAGATGCTTCATCATGAGAGGAGCCAAGCTCTGCATCTTTCAAAACCATAAGCTTCCCATCCATCCTTTCAATCTGAATTCTGCTAAAATGGCAAAATCAACTAGTCCTTAGTGGAGCTCTGCCTCAGACACTGCTAGTCTAGCAATTAGAAGGTAATTTCTAAAACAAAGAGCCTAAAACTGTAGATCACATATTTAGTTTTTAACCGCTCCATTGCATTTCTTCTGCAGCCATAAACATAATTATGTAATAACTTGTCTCCCACACAACCTAAGGAAACTCTTTTGTTTTTTTGAAAATTCTATAGAAAAATGGTAAATAAATCAAAGTAAAATCTTATCTTTCAATTCAGTGTTATCATTAAAAAAAAAAATCTGGACAGTGTAAGAGCTACAAATTGTTGACTCTGTCAAGAGGTTGATGTTGACACTTTAGTACTTGAAAAAACAACTTTGAGATAAAAGATTACGACATTATACCATGTACGAAAATCAGCTTTCTTAGAGAGTTACTTACTTAGCTTTGATTTGAGAATTTTCTATTTTTGCTAAGCCCTAGTGTTTGATACCTTGAAAATATCAGTTGAATTATATAGGTACAGAAAAGAGATAATATTTTTAAGAAATATACTAGCAAATAGAAAGTTGCTCACATAAAAATGTTGCCTTCTTTGGACCTTTTGAAACAGAAACATGTAGGACTGTTCAGAATTATGCAACTTTACACTGTTTACTATCATACTGATTTGCTAACTTTAAAAATTCACAGCTTTTTTCCTGTGCAGTAAAGACATTGCCCATTTTGATTCATAAAAAAATTTGCCTGCTCACTTTAAAGCCATACCTCAGCCCCACTAAAATAAATACAGTTTAAACAAGTACTTAAGCATTTGATCAATAATATTTAAAGCCAGAAGGAAGTATTAGTATGTATAGTCTTACCTTCTGTACGGGACAGATTTGTAAGATTTCCCCACAAATCAATAAATTCATCTTTGGCTAAAGATCATCTACTAGAAGGCTATTTGATCTTGATTTGAAGGCTAAGACTTCTTTCACTAACATGCCCCAACTGTTAGTTATCCTCAGTGTTTTAAATATGTTACTCTCTGCTATTTTCCCTTTGGCTTCATCCTCATGTCATCACTTCTTATTTTTCTTCACCAAAATAATATTTTCTTTCTTGTATAAATGCACACTGTAATCAAACTACTCTTGATTTTATTTTCGATAAGTTTAAAAGTGAGTCTCATTTTAAGTACTTCAGCATGCTGTACAGCTCTGGTTCTCTCACTGTTCAGAAGTAAAGGGGAGAGATGCCCAAGCTTGGGCGTGTGGACATGGCTTTGAACAGCTAGTTTTGCTGAATGGAGTAAATCTCCACATTATATCCAGGGACATAGTTGTGGGCAACAGAAAGACTGCACTGCTGGACCTAGTTAGAGAAAAGGAATTATATATGTCATGGGCACTAACACATCCTTTTGACATTGATTCAGGGCTTTTTGACATAAGAAGTTCTGGGAAAAAAACCCCAAACCTTGCAATTTAATTCTTCTTTGTGTGCTTTCTTCCTTAAAATGTATCTCAGTCCCATGAGTGCTCCAATAATTGCCAATACAGCATGTCCAGGTGACTCTACAGTCCTGCCCAACATTTTTCTTAAACTTCACACTTCTGCTGTGGATACACAGTGTAGCACAGGGGTGTCCTTCAGTGCTGAGCTGAGTTTCCAAACTATGTCCTTGCTAGGCAGCAATGGTGGGTTTTTTATGTTGTGAAGACAAACTTTAAGACTCTGAGAATTTGCTTACATGTAGTGGACTCTGACTTTGTTATTAATGTTTTTTTTTTTTTTTCTTAAAGTGGGGAGTATATGCAGAGGAGTCGACAGACTTTGTGATCTGCTGTCAGGCAAAATGTGGCAGGATGGATCAGATAGACCCCTTGGTGTTTTGCTGGCACACAAAAAACCCCTGTCTGCAGCATGGCTTTTTTTGTCATCTGTGATGTGTTGGTTTGAAAGGGCTGCAGGAAGAACAGTGATGTATAAGAGTATTTTGAGAGTACCATTATGTGGTACTCCCAAATGTCAGAACATTATGTGGTGGCTGATGTCTTGATTATCTCTGTAGAAAAGCTTTCCCCTTCCCTTTCCCCAAGCAGTTCTCCCTCTGTGAGGAGAAGGAAGAAAACTAAACATAAACGCTTAAGCAGAAAAGTAAATCCAGCTCCATGTCAGGTAATTGGCTTTAATTATGAAAACTATAGATCAATAATATGCTGAAGGATACTTGAAATATTTCTAATGGTGATATATGTATTCACCTCATCTGCCCAGAAAAGGCTATATAGCAGATACAGCCAAGACTGCATGTCTAATCAAAGGAAAGCTGTCTTTGGATATCAGAAAAGCAAATATTTATAGAACGGTGCTTCAGCCTGTTCTTCAAAACAAGTATGGAGCAATGTGACAGTTTCTGCCTTAATCAGCTTGCAATAAGAGTGAGATGTTACAGCTCTGCTAAATGATTTGTGGAATATGTGAATAAATCAAGGATCAGTGTGGAGGAGGCGTGAGCTGAAAATGAATTCAAAGCAGTTACTAAGCATGCTAATATCACAAAAATATTTATTAGGTGTATTGGACTGGAAAAAAGTAATGGAGATGCTGAAATTGTGGTTCTGGAAGTTGTCCAAAGTGACCTGGCTCCATTGGAAAGCTGGTATGCTCATGTTTTCAGCTTTCTGTGTCTAGTCTGGGTTGAGATTTGCATTTCGTTTTCTGTTCCTCTGTTGATGTACCAGTTTTATGCAGCATCCTCTGGGATCAATCTGCCAGTTATCCCAAATGCTGCTAAGCAGAAAGGCATGTGAATGTCCCATGGTGTCTTGTTATGACTATTAATATCATCACAAATTTATTGGAAAGGTCACTGAAGTTCACTAAAATTTTAAGTGAAACTGTGCCCAGTTTTGAGCTTGGATAGGCCAAGAAATGTTTCTGTATTCTGTTCGGTCTCAATTTAATGCAAAATGCAGTGCAGGACATGCCCAGAAACACCTCCTGGTATATAGGAAACACTGCATTGAAAAAGGAAGGCACTTCTGGAGGTCATATTCCCCCAAGATCAATTGATTACAGGATTACAGGTTTGGATTTAAGAGCCTGTATTCTGTGTAGATTCTGTGCAAATTTAGTGGTGAGTCCCATTTTGGAGTTGTCCAAAGTCCAACTCTCCAGTGTTATCAGCTAGATCTCCCATGCAACTGATGTTTGAAAGTATAAATCAATCCACAGATTTTTAGTATTGTTCTGAAAGGTTCAGACTGCATAGTTTCTCTATTAGAAATTAATCTTTTCTCTGCTTAATGTTACTTGTTTTAGCTCACGTTTAACTAAAACCATTATAAATTTGTTAATCTCGCGTATATGCTCAATGTCACAATACCTCCTCTACCATTGAGGTACCGTATCTATTTTACTGATGTCTTTCTGTTCCATGCCATTAAACACTATCGCTGTAAGTGATAAACAGAAAGCAAATTGCATGGAAAGGTCATCAAATGTGATTATAGTATACTACGTGTGATGTGACAATTCAGCAGTGTCATAAAACCCCAATTGTATCTCAGTCTTGTCACTGTCAAGCATTCAAAAATCCTGAATTAGGCCTGAAAAGATCATGAGCAATTTAAAACTTCTGAGATTTAAAAATAATTATATATGTTGGGCGCTCTTACTTTGCCTCATTTTCTGAACTTGTCTCATATGCTTCACATTGTTGAGTTTCCTGCCTGTCACTAGTGTCAGCACTTATATAATGAAAGTTATAGATGGAAATTGCCTGAGTTATTACTCAGGCAATCTCTTGATTGCAGAAACCTGCAAGTATCACAAGGGTTGTGGTGGGCAGTGTTTCATAATGGACCCTATCTGCTGAAGGGTGACGTGATCAGCAGAGAATACTTTCTCTGGACTCAGCATTTTTATGTCTTCTTTTCCCAACTTAGAAGAAGCCAAGGGTGGTGGGGGGAGGAGCAGAGCTGAGATTGTTGTTCCTCCTCCCGAGATACGCAAGAAAAGGGGAGGAGAGGATACAGGAATCCTTAGTTACACTTTTATTCCCCCTCTCTCTTTCAGCTCCAAGTGGGTCAGGAGGAGGGTGGTTTTTTCCCCACCTCTCTCTCAGCTGGCTGGAGAAAAGCAGTCAGGCAGCAGAGATGTGTCTCCTCCCTACCCAGAAGCAAACTCACTAACTGAGCTTTTAGGGGAAGGGAGCCCCACTCCAGATTTAGGGCCAGAAAGGTGACTTCCACTTTTAACAGTGGTTTCAATGAAGGCCTGATTATCTTTCTCTCTCTAAAAGCAGACAAATAAAGCTACGTTCTACTACAACTCACAAACAAAGCCACCTCCAAAAGTTTTGGAATCTGGCTTAGAAATGACCACAGGGCAACAACACTAGGATGAAAAAAGCAAACTGAACATCCATGTATGCATTCTTCCCTTTGGTCTGTGCTACCCACCCGCCCATTCCGCTGACCAAACAGGTCTTTGCCAAAAATGAATAAAATGAAAAACACTCCCCATGATATACAAAAATCTAGAACACTGTGAAGGAGGCCCAAGACTGATAAGAGGGACAAAAGCAAAATGCTCATCAGAATGACTGTTGTGTGGACTGTGCGAATTCAAAACCTTAAAACCTAATCCCTAAAAAATTGGTCACTTCTAGCAGTTAATGACCTGCTAGTCTGCTAACCATCAGGAGAGGAAGCCAGGAGCAGTTAACACTTTCAGAAACACAGTTGTTGTTAACAATAGTAATGAACCATATCTTGGACTTGTTATTGTACACGGTGTAGGAGAAACATAATAACTGCTTCGGAATGACAGTGAATAATTGAAATATTAAGGCATAGAGGTGAGGAGAACTATAGGTGTGAACCAGGAATGAACTAGAGCATTACAAATATAGTGGGCAAACAGAACGGTGCTGGCGTGACCCAGAGTTTCTTTTAAAGCTGGGGACTGAACGTTTCCTTCCTGCAGTAAACACAGGAAGAGAAGGAAGAAGGAAGGGGGAATGCAAGTAAGTGCTAGCAGTCACTTTATGGGTTTACTATTTGCTTGTCCTTCTGGCTGTCAAAGCCAAAGATCTTACAAAACCATGGTGCCCCAGAGTCCCAAGTTTCCCAGGGAAAGCTGACCATGCAGATTTATCCTTCCTGGAAGTCTCCATCCAGCAGCTCATATTTCTCTGCTTCCCCACTAATAGGAACCTCTACAGGTACCTCTATAGGTTATTTCCCCAAAAGAGAGGTGTGCAGGATTTCCTTTTGCCTACTGCTGAACAGCCTTGCCTACAGCCTCTGGCTCTAGACAGCACTCGCCTGAACACAATGATGCTTCAGGGCTATTCATGCTCTGTTTTCAGCCTCTTATTTATTTTTTTTATTTATGGAAACAGCCAGAGGATGCAAAGGAAGTATCAGAGGATATCTTTGGGGTTTTTGGGGTTGCTTGTGAAGTTTCAAGGACAAACTCCTCCTACTTGTCTACATTTTTTTTTGGGTGTTCTGTATGTAGTGACCTGACCTCTCACTGTTCAGTATTTGTGAGACTGAATGTTTTCATACTTTTTAAAAATAGATTTGTCTGATGACTAAAGTAGGACCTTGAATGCCCTTGCTTACATTTACTTCTTCTTTCAAGAAGTCAATTTAATCATATTTAAAAACTTACAATGCAATATTTTTGAATCCTTGGCATATAAACTCCTCCATTTTGCTCCTCCCGTACAGCATGGTTATCAACATGAGCCTTATCATTGCTTTGTAATAACTCATTATTTATATGTAACAAACAACATTATTCAAACATAATTTCTGACACATCACTGTTCATGAAAACTTGTCAGGTTCTGTGAAGACACTGTTTGATATTAATGGTATAAATGGCTGATTTTTTCCTGGGACACTTCTCTTTCTTTCTGTCAGATACCAATATCTGTACAAAAAAAAGACTTCTCACTATTCCATGTTAGATCAATTGTATTCACTGTCATAGGGACGGGGACAACAGAAGCAAGGGGAATCCACTCTGGAGTTGGTATAGAGTCAAATCTGGGTTCATGTAAGTTTTTCTTCTTTATCGAAGCTTCAGAAATTTGGAGTGGTGATTTATAAGCTTTTGACAAATTTCCATCTGCTCTCATTCCACGTAGTTTTTTTCCCCTCAGAGTTCAAAGGCTGTCTACTGCAGAGCTGCACTGCCTTTGTGATATATAGCTGTCTCTGAGGCTGTCATACATTCTAATTTTAACACTGACGGAGCTCTATGCCTTAATTTAAGAACCACCCTGAATAGCTCCAGCAAGCACGAAATCTATTCTGCTAAAACCCAGCCAACCGATCAATTTATGAACTCTCATGCAAAACAGCATTTGTGAAAATAAACCTAACAACATGCAGAAAAAGTTGAGCGATGAATGTTGTTGCAGGTTGGAGAGAAATTAATGATGATGTTATTTTGTATAATTTTTTCCTGACTGCTACCTTCTGCTGCAAAAGTGAATTCATTTTTTGACTGTCTGTAGCAATCTGTATTTAACAAAGAACAAAGCATGGTTTTTTTCCTGACTCTGCATTTTTGAGGTTTGTGTAACTACATATTCCTCAATTTTTCACTCTTTTATTGTGGAAAGTTACAAATCCAGACATGAAAAAACGACCAGTATTTAGTAACTTGTTCCACCTTTATTGGTTGAACGTTCATTATAGTAGGGATTATATAACACACACAACACACACAAGTAATAGATTCTAAAAATCTAATAACAGGACATATTATTTAACTAATATTACTAACACTGAATACAGTTCCTCCCTCAGTTACAAATACACAATTCCCAGTGTGACAATAAGGGGCAAATATAGGAAAAATTCATCGTAGTCGTTAGCCTCAGTTTCACACATCTCTAACATTTAAAAAAACCCACTCTGTATTCTAATATTTGTGAGAAGAAATTAATGCGTATCATTGTATTAATCCTGCAAACATATCAAAATCAACTTTTAGATTTTCTCAACATTTTTAAATAAGATCTTTTTTCATGGTAAGTGCCTTTTTTCAAAACAAAGATGTACATCAGATATTCACCTCCTTTACTAATATTTAGTTATTTTAAAAATGGATCTTTTATTCTTCATAGCTATATATAAAAAGGGAAAAAAAAGCAATAAAAGTAATAAATAAATGAATATTATTTCTCTTTTCTCTTCCACCTTCTCTACCCTCCAACCCCAAGATGAATTTTTCTAGAGTCCTCCACAGAGAAAACAACTTCCAAATTGTTGAACAAAAAAGCCTTTCCAAGTTTTGACCAGATTTCACCCCTCTTCAGTCTCACAGGACTGCCAGCTACAATTTCCTTCCCCCCTCTGTTTCTGATGCACGCTGAGAAAGTCGTCAGTGGCTTGTTCTCTTTTAGGTGCAAAATACAGAAGTGATCTCAAACACATTGACATGTTGCATGGCCCTGTTTTCCAAGAGGATTGCTCCTACCTTCCTCCTCCTGCCAAGGGATGAATGAAGCCGGGAAAATAATGTTTAGAAACTGGAAAAAGAGCCAATCACAAGTTGCAAGAAGTGAGAATTTGCAATTAAACTGAATTGCTCAGAGGAAAGATAGTGATGGGGAAGCAGAGCTTTTTGTGAGATAAGTTCCATTAGACAGAAGATAGAGGAGTACTTTGAACTTGGGCTGGATGTAAAACGGATGAAGGCTACCAGGGCTGACCTTTTTTGAATTATGATGATCCTAACAGAGAGAGTTAAGTGAAAACTGATGGAGGGAAAGCAGGACTGCAGTTAACTGAAAAAAGAAAGCATTTGGTTGTTTGAAGGTCCATATGTAAAAGCAGAAAATTTCAGTGGATATCTACAAATAATGAGAGGCATAATTTATTTGAGAAACCATCCTTTCATTTGACAACCACGAGCATCGTACTGTGGTCTTTCTTTCCCTAAGTAGTCCCTGGCCCTAAGTTTTCTTATGCCACAAAAATATTTTCAATCACAGCTTCTTTGTAATGTTAGGGCTTCAAACAGCTATTAGAAAAAATCAGAAGTAAAAAAATTAACTCTTTTATTCTCTATTTTCATAGCTTCACATTTCATTTCCAGAAAGTGTAACAGAATTTACTGCTACACTCCCAAGTGCTACTGGCAATGTTATTATTATATTTATTGTGATAGCAGTGCTTAATGATTATAGTATCAAAGAGTCTCAGTTATAATCCCTTTATTATAAATGCCTTATGAATAAACCCAGTTTTTAATATTGAATAATACTGTAAGCAGCAGTTACTTTGAAGGGCAACATAGAGGCCAAAGGTAAAAAAACGGCCAGTGAGATTCCTAAGAGGTTCTAAAGAGTAACTGAAATTATTTTACATTTTAACACTTGTTTGTTATCTGAAACAGCAGGAGTCAGCTTTAAATCGAGAGCTGCTTAATGCTTTTTAATTGCCTATTAAACTGTGTAGATTGTTATTAACATGACTCTAAACGTTTCATGAAATCATATTCTGGCCATCTGAAATACTTTGTTTAATAAGGTTCCACTGACTGTCTCTTTTATATTCTGCAAACAAAGTGCTCTGCTGCTAAGCTGGACAGAATTAGGCACAAGCTATACAGGATTCCAGAATTAGTTCCACTGCACGACATATGTTTTCAGCAATGGAAAAGCACAGCATGCAGCAACATGCATGTGATTTCTAGGAAACTCAAAAAAGACTTGAGAAAGTTTGGATTGCAGTCACTATACACATGGTTCTCCTAGTTTCTGCTGGAGAGAAAGCTTTATGAAAGAAATTTTATGTACAGCCTGTCAGTTTTAGTACATCTAAATAATTTATAAAACTCTAGGAGGTAATCTCCGACCAGGCTTAGCCATTAAAGCGATCATAATATTATGTAGCAGGTCAGGTTTCCATATTGTAAAGGGAGACCTGATTTGTCAGGCTGTGTCACAGAAGTTAGGACTTCAAGTCCAGACTTTGCCTATGAACTTCAAGTGTGTTGTAATTTATTACTTGCCTGATGCAGCTAATGCAGGTTTTCTCTATTTTGATTCAAGGTTGATATTTGACTAATGAGCAAGGCTTTTGTCCATCTGCCCTTGTGCTTATGTATATTAACTTCCTTATCCTTGCAAGTGTTCAAGAAGTTTTATTGAGAAAAGGCAAATGTCAAAAGTGTAAAGTTACTTTAATAAAACTGACCAAGATCAAGTTTCCTTGCTGGCTGCCTGCCACTGAAAATCCCTTTGTTAGCTTTTTAAAATTTCCTGTGACAAATAGAACCCTTTTCCTTTCTGTCTATCAGACTGAACATGTTTAATTAAAATGTGAAAAATTTGTCCAAAAATTTTGTAGCATAGAAACCTTGGGGATACCTTCCTTTTGAACCTGCCTAATTTTTGAGGTTACTATTATTTCAAGGACAGTTTTAAACCTCATAGATGTAGAAAGCATGAAAGATCAAGAAAAAAATGATTAATTATATTACCAAATTTTAGCGTGATTATATTCTCCCATTTTCCAGGCGTGCTGATAAATGTCTCACGAGGAACAGAGAACATGAGCTGCTGGGGCAGTGGGGGGAAAGAAAAAAAAAAAAAAAAAGAAGAAATATGGTAAATGTGAACACAATGAAATGATTAAAGTAAATGAAAGCATTACTGTGCAGCTGGAACAAACGATTGATATACTGTGCAGTGGACTGATAGTTGTAGGAAACACTCATTGTCCCTATAGCTGCTTTGATTGGCAATACTGAAGTTAGTATAAGGAGCTAGCAAGATCAAATACAGCGTCCAAGTAAATGTTCCAGTATTTGACTGAAAAAAATAGTGGTTATGGTTTTGGACATCCACTGCTTAAATTGCACTGGGTTACTATGACAAGTAAAGTACTTGGCATGAACAAATATTTTTTCACAAAACAATTAAACTCCATTAAAATGGAGTCTTTTAAAATGCTTGGTGTGTCTTAATATTTGGTGTGTGAAAAGAAACGTGATCAGGAGAGTAAATACAATTTTGGGATCATATACCTATTAGAAATGTAATAAAATATTAACAAAATGGTTAAGCACAAGTTAAATTTCACAACAAAATTACCTTCTTTATGGTAACAAGACAGTGTGTTTAATTTCACTTAATAATGTAGTGCAGAGAAGGCAGGTTCTAGAAATCCCAAGAGGTTTGATATTTGGTCTCCTCAGTCCACATCCTGCAATTTTCTGTTCTGTTGGTGTGTATTGTAAAGTCGCAAAGCTTCAAAAGGAGAACAACTGCCAGATAAAACTTGTTCTGGCATCCCTGGTGTCTTGATAATGGCCAGCATGCTCACGTGTTCTTCGTTTTGGACTAGTTGGGCCTATTCACAGGCTCCATGTGCTCAGGAAGAATACATTAGTAGTGAAAATGATGCCTGGTCTCAGTACTGTGATTATGTCAGATAACAAAACCTGAGGCCCCGGAGAGATAAAGTACTTTACAAACAGTACCTCAAGAAGTAGGAGATAGAGCCAAGCCTAACACAAGCAAGGGTGGACTAATTCCAAACATACTTTCTTTTTATCCTCTAATCACTCTTATTTGATTCTCTTTGTTCCCCTCTCCTCCAAAGAAACAAAATGTCCCTGTGTGGTCCTTTCCAAATGAGGAACAAAGAGGGTTCAATAGAAGATTTTGCCAAAACCAATAAACAGAAGTGGCAGTAGCTGCATGAAAATCCTATAGTTTTAAAAAACACAAAAGGAGAATTAATATGGCTTAGCCTTGCGCCAAATCTGCTAATTTTCTGCAGTATGGTGTCACTACAAATTTAAGAAGGATCTCAGCAGTTGATACAAACCATCTGAGCTCAGAGCTGTACAATTACAAAGCATTCAGTGTCTCTGATGAAAGGAATTAACAGGGAGGCCAAGACAGAGGTGGGAAGCCCAAAAAGTACAGGAGGCTGAGATAGAGGTGGAGGCCAACAGTTGTGGGATGTACAGACAGAGGTGGATGCTGAGAAGGTGTGGGAAGCACAAAAGGTGTGGGAAGCCCTGACAGAGGTAGAGGTTAAAAAGATGTGGGAGGCTCTGACAGAGATGAAGGTTGAAGGTGTGGGAGGCCCAGATAGAAGTGTAGGCCAGACAGAGATGGAGGACAAAACGGTGTGGGAGGCCAAGAGAGGTGGAGGCTGAAAGCTGTGGGAGGCTCAGACAGACAAATCGTATGTTCCTAACAATTAATCAATATGTTTACTATTTTTTAACCTTTCCAACCACTGCTTAGTTTTTGCATGCTTTGAAATAAAGTTATATCAAAAACATAATGCTGGTTCCAAGACTACTCTGAGCTCTGGAAATAGATTGAGAATCAGAAAATATGTGTATGTCAAGTTTCCCCCATGTTGGATTATAACACAGAATAGGTGAGGTATGGCAAAATTTAGAACTGGGTCAAAATACAGATTTCTTTGGTTCAAATTTAATTTAAAGTCCAGCAGCTTATATTGCTTCCTGGGCATCATTAACTATCAACTCATTTTGTTGGGTCATTGTTCAAGGTACTGTTCCCTGTGTTTTGTGCAAGTTAAATAAAGGAAGTCCTACCTTTAACTGCACTGAATGAGAGACTGAAAACATATGTCCAAGAATACCACTACATTCTTTGTCTTAGATATATAAAACCTAAAAGTAGATATATAGAGAGTTCAGAAATATATTCCTAGGTAGGATATTGCTGCTACATTTACAACAGTTTAATTCACTGGACTAATTTTTAAAAAACACCTCTATTCTTTCATTAAAGATGAAAATCATAAAAGTAGGCTAGGTGGAGGATATTTTTTCCCTGTTACATTCAGGAAAGGGGGAGAAAACTATGTTCAAATAATACTGTGTGTTTAATTTTAGCTAAGTGTGGGCAAGTTTCACCATGTCAGTTGAAACTAAGAATAAAATACTTTATGTGTATATAGTCTTTCACCTTCAAGAATCTCAGAGCACTTTAAATACACCAAACACTCTTCACCCCATGTAGTCACAGTGCTGCTCAAAGGTACAATGAAGCTGTTGTTCAGCTGCATGTAGAAATGCTACATACCAGTGGAGGGTAGGAAGTTAAGAATAATACAGTGTATTCAAATATAACTTTTAGGAGTATTTAGGTAGGCTGAATGTAGCTACCTGGAATTTGGCCACAAGACGCAGCTTAACAGCCCTGCTCTTGTCAAAAGTGGAATAAGATCTTAATTTTTCCATTCCATTTCCATTAATCACAAGTGGTCATGAGGTTTTCCACCCCAGCCAACAGTCAAGCTTTCCAACAGGACGCTTCCTTTTAGCAATATATTACCAAGGCATTAGATCAATGCTGCTTCAGTTACGAGTGCCTCCTACTGAATCACTAACCCAATTTCCCTTCATGTCACCACTTCCCATCTAAAAGTTGACCAGCTATCCTGACCATCTAGATGGTGATCTAAGGGTCTAAGATACAATGATAACGTAAGCTGAGAGTCTGTATCTTTTTAGAGAGGCCTTTAATTCATCTTCAGGAAATCTTTTAGGAAGATTTCACTTCTCTGGTAGTTTAATATAAAACAACAATCACCATAATCTATAGTAATTTGCTATTTAAAACATAAAGGGAATTTGAATAATAAAGAAGATATGAAAGAGAGCTGAAACTGTAAAGGGTGATTTTTTTTTTTTTTTTTACCAAATGACCCTAGGTTCTTGAGCATCTTTGCTGGGTTCTGAATCCTATTAGTATCTGCATGTAAAAAAAAAAAAAAAAAAGGGCAAAGCAAAATGATAAAATCCTCTAATTACATAGCCAAAAATATCTAGTGTACAGTATACAGAGACAGGAAGGAAGAAACTGATGATAATGTGGCATGATAGGGAAGGACAGTTCTGTGGCTGAACAAGGCCTGAAGAATTGTTGACAGAAATATTTTGCTGTGAAATTCAGTCTATGTAAATAACTTCCTTGCCAGATGCTGCATTTAATTAAGATAGCTTTAACAAAAATTGTCTTTTTCGTTTTTTTCCCCCCAATTAGAGCATAGTATTTACGTTTCTGGTCAGAGAGATGGATGTTCTATAACATTCATAATAATTGCTGGTGCCTGACGTAAGGGATGTTCCTAATTGGACAGTTCTTTAGGTTAAAAATTATCTATTCTATCTCACATTTGTTCCAGTCACAGGAAATTATGGTCACTGTGTATCCTAGCAGGACTGGCAGCTCTTTCAGTGTCATCTCTTTAGGCTGATTTATTTTCTATCAATACATGCAACTGAAATGTTATATTTACAAACACATGCTTTGCATTTGAACTAGAAAAAAGTACCGAGAGAACTGTGGAAATACAGCTTTCTGCAGATAAGTGTTAATTTTTATACAATTTCTAATAGCTTCTGCTTGTAAAGAGGGTTTTATTTTATCTTCAGTAATTTCAAACAATTTTACTGTTGGCCTTTGGATCACTTGGAAAAGAACAAGTACAAATTTAACGTTTAATTTTTGGAAGAGACTTATTTAGGTGTCTCTTTTCCCTGTCTGTATTTATATTTTAATTGTATTCTAACATCTACTGTAAGAACAGATCTTTGTTCACTGGCTACTGCACATATCCAAACTCAGGAAGACTTAAAAATCCTCAGAACTGCTTAACTCGGCTAAGCTTGGTAAAATGTAGGTTTGATACACATATACTGTCTTAAGATCCAGGTTATTTCTGCTTGGTGTTGAGCTCTGGTGTTTGAACACGCTGGTATGTGCTGAGCCATATATTTTTTTTGTGACCTGTGAACAAGGGGGTGATCAAGATCCTGGGGGCTGATAGTGGGAGACACAACAATTCATAAGGAACTTCAAACTTGAGTCTGCCCAAGCTTTTCCTGAGTTGGAAAGCACTTTGAAAACCTGACTGTAATAGAGGCACAAGCTGTAGCTGGTAAAGGTCCTTCTGACTACTGTGAACCAGGACAGTGCCCTTGAGTGTATTTTTTCTCTGAGCACACCCAGAACAGCCCTTGGTCACCAGGGGATGCAGCAGTATTGGGAGATGCAGCTTCTTAAATACTTTTTTTTTTTTCTTCTGAGTATCTCAAGGGAGATGAAGGTATAGCAACAATTTACTTTTTGAGGGCTGAACTCAACTCTTAGACTTATAGGTGCTTTTGATGGTATTGACTTTAGGTATTTATCTCCGGTATCTCAGAATTTTTGGCTTTAGGAGATGAGAAATTCAAGATAGACATTAAAAGTGATGGTTAAGCTTGCCTGGCATCCTCTGATTTCTAAAGGCACTTCAGTAATAAAGTTTATTGGTAAACAGTGCTAGTGATGCAGTTTTCTAAGGCAAAGTCTGCATCTATTTTATTCTATAAAAAGAATATAGAACAAGCCAATATGAAACAAGGAACACTAATGTCTCTTTCTGGAAACTTGCTAAAAAAAGGAAGGATAGGTTTACTAAGGATGGACAGAATTGAGGCCTTTTAACCATGGGAGAAAATGGCTGTTCACCTTTCTGTTACATGATCTCTTTATGTAGCCTGTCTAATTGACCTGTATTTGTGTACAGATGAGCAGACGATCACTCTGATGAAGGCTATTTATGTATGTATTTAAATGATTAAGACCAACATTTTGAACTTAAGGTGCCAGGAATGTACCTCAGCAGATCCTGTGAGGGCTCAGCTCACTTCCTCAGGGTCTGGCACTTCTGAAGATTAAACACTTGTACTGAATATGGAGTATGAACAACTATGGTTAGGAAGTTTGAAAACATATGCATGAAATTTTGTTTCCACTATGTGTCTCTTTGGGACTCTGGGTCTATTTGCCAGCTGGTGCTACGTCTTGGAGGTCAGTGGAAATGTTTTGGTTGACCTTTGTGGGCACTCTTGAGTAACCTACCATGCAATCATGTAAAATACATCTAAAAACATTCCGCTTCATCTAATGTTGTTTCAAAATAATTTCCAGTCCATTAATTATGATCTGCAAGCTCTTCTTTCATGGGGCCACTTTAACGTTTCTGAGTCATACTGTTCAAGCTTTCTTCTTTAAGGCTGTATTTCCTTAAAGCATAACCTTGGTGACATTTGTGCCAAGAGGCAAATGGCTCTGTGACAGGATTTGGCCTTATGTAAATACCCTGAAGAGCCACTTCCCTCAAGGCAAATACTGAAGTCCATTTAAATAAGACTTTAAAAAGATGTTTTCCATGTGATGTAGCTCAACACAGGTATTCAGTGACAGCTGACTGCAATCTGAGCTTAGACGAAGTATTTATGTAGACCTATAGTTCATATCTTGTAATCTCATGTTTCATTAGCTATCATCCTGGTGTACATGTCTTCAAATTGCTTCACAGGAAGAAAATAATTCAATAGATGGGGCCAGAAAACCAACTACTAGCAAAGGTATCGGTAGAGATCAGCACCTACCTCTACTTCTGCTACATCTTCCCCACCAGCAGGAAGAAAGTTGGGACAGCTTAACCTCAACAGGGGTGAGGGATGGTGAAGAAGTGCTTGCACAGGCAGACACTGATTGCAGCTGTGCTATGAGAGATCACATTCAGGTAGAGACTAGTGCTGATTTTATGGGCTCTTCTCCATTCCAACTCAATGTGTAACAGGTTAACTTAAACTGTGTGTGACTTTACACCTGCATGCTTGACTACAGATTGGAATAGAATTTAGCAGAAGCCTTAATCAGCTGTCAGGGATCTTGTCTGTCAGAGATCTATCAGTTAAACCAAGATGTGACTCCAGTGTTTGCCATCTCCCAGCTGAGACATACATCTGCCTGCATCCTAATTTGGGCATAACTGCAGTGAGTAAGGAGGTTGTACTGGGCTAATGCCAGTGCTCATGCTTGGATCACACACAGTGTAGGTGGAGGCTGGGACAGTTGCTGTGCCTCTGGCCTGCAGAATCAGGTCCTGTGCATTATTCTTGCATGACCTTGACATTTTACCAGTCTGATAGTTTTGCAGCAGTCAAGTATGGTAAAGCAGTTGCTTTACCTCCCTCCTGTAAGGAGAGGAAGAGAGAGGCTGCAACCATTTAAATTTCAGCAAAGGGTTAATTCACCTATGATCTCCTTGTATGATACTTTCACAAGATTGGGGAAAAAAAAGATCCCACAGTAATAGTATAAAAGTGGGGTTGGGTACATGCTCAGGGGCAGTCTTCATCAAATCAGTCTGCTGCCTTTTTCACACTGAAATGAGCTTGGACTCATACCTCGTGCACTTTGCGGTAACATGTGCCTCTAAAACCATGTATTTTGTCATGAGCGTTAAAATTTGCTTTTCTCTGCTTCAAGGACACCAGTGGGAGGAAATCAAAACCTTGCAGAAAAGTGGTTTCCCAGTTTGCTGTTATTCCCAGAAGTTACTGTCTTTCTTCTGTTGTGTCTAATTCAGAAAAGCAGGTTGATCCCTTCACAAACATCAACCTGTTTTGTAACATGAAAAAGAGTCAGTGCAATCGCTTATCTCCCATATTATCTTGGAGCAAGCTGCTCTTCAAGGGTAGCCAGCTTGAACGGCTCACTCCACAGAGGAGAATCACTCTTCATTTCACTGTCTCTATGCCAAGACATGGCTTCCAATGAGGTAATTGTTTTGACAGTTTGACAAAAAAAAACGAGAAAACATTAAAAAGTAAACAGTCATACGTTTTTGATGACTGGGGGCATTTGTAAAAGGAAGATGAAATGTATCCAAAACTTTCCTTAAAACATCAAGACGCTACTGAATATTCTGATTTTATAAAAAGGCAACATGTTACAAACCCGGTATTATTAGCTGATGATTTAAATTCCAGTGCCTATTTCATAGCTGTTGTTCCTAACTGTGGTGCTGTTAGGGTGTTTGAATCTCCATTGCTGAACTAATTCTATGTTTAAAGGAAATAAAATAATTTCAAACCTCAGTAATTGTTAGTTCCATTTAAGACACAGTTGGCAAAGCATAAATTGCTTTTCTTGGAGCTCCACAGACTTTTTAAACTGAATCCAAGGTTCTGCGTGTATTGGGTCATTTATGTGGCTGTGTGAAACATTCGCAGTGAACCCTGAACCAGCTCAGACTTAGCTTGGGTTCAGTGCCCACTGCAAATGTAAGTGTCAGCCTGGGCTGGCAGGTCCATGAATACAAGCTGGGGTTTGTGTTCGGGTTTATGCAATGGCTTTTCTCCCTTAGGTTAATCGCTAAACATGTCCTGCAGGTTCTGTGTGTCCTTAGTGCTCGCTAATATTCTGTGGGATTGGATGCTTTGACATCTTGGGGGCTTTGCCATTTTCAAGGCAAAGTATACTTTTCTGTATGTTATCCAACAAAAACATTGTTAATGCCAGAGAAGGAGAAAGAAGGTATCCTTAACAATTTCTTCATTGATTAAGAGCTTGGATATCAGTATGGAGTTTCAGAGGTAGACATGTGGGAATATATACACATCTAGAATATACATATATGCTAATTTAATTTACAATCTCATCTGACTACAGTGATTTCTGGAGTTTCAAGTTTCACATCTTATTGTGTGAGGGTGCAAGATATGTCATGAGTGAGACACCATAGAGACTTAAAATGTTAAAGACCAAACCTGAGCTCAGATTTTAATTTCTCCAGTTTCTGTACCCTGGAAGCCACTTATGCTGTTTTTAGGGGCAAAACTGTTCTGGCTGATCCTCAGTGCAACTCCATTGGTTTTAATAATTAAGGTGATCATAAATACTGCTACAAAGTTTCTGATATCATCTACTGCATCTGCCAGTGCTGACAACAGAGAAGTTATTTGAAATTACTTTCAGGTTCTCCACGATTTAAAGTTTTATCACGTCTTCTCAAACCCTGCCTGTATACCTAGTAACACTAATGGAGCAGAGTTCATGTAAATTTTATCATGATCTAATCTGCAGGTTGTTTGAATACGCATTGCCATATTTATTCTCATTATGGGAATCTAAGGCTGGGGAGCATGGTCGATTTTTTGGGAGCACAAGATTTGCTGGGTTCCTGGCAGGCGCTTTCATCTCTCCAGGCTTGAAGCCAGCTTGGTTCTTTGAGGCTCTGCCTCTGCTTGTTCCTTATCCTAGACAAGGTGGGGTCTGTACCACATTACATGAACTGAAAACTGACTTCTGCTTGCCTTGGGCTTGGGGAGCTGTGTACTGCTGTGAGCTGGGACTTCTGCGGCTGGACTGGGGGTTGCCTGCCTGTGCATGGAGGTCTGGCTGCTCCTGGCTGGGCTTCAGCACCCTTTGGCAGTAAGTTCTGCCTGGGGTATGGCCCAGCACCACCGCAATGACTGCTGAAAGCTGTGGCTGTGGGAATTCTAGAGGCAGCTTCATCTGGGTCTCTGCCTTCGGGTGGAATTAGGCCCCAGCCCTACAACAGCCCTTCCATACAGATGAAACTTTTGAGGCCTTATTTCTTGATTGCAGGAATCTAAGCTGATGATCTGCCTCGAACTGCCAGCTTTGGAGATCAGGAAATTTTAGGTGTTCAGTGGGAAGGCTCTGCAGGCTCAGGCCACAAAAGGAACTCATCTTGCCCCCAGTCTCCCAAGAGAAAGCTCTCTGTCAGAGCATGGAAACATGGAAAGAAGAGGTTCATCCTCTGGACAAAATGAGATCTGCTCACATGAGACCTTCCAATGTTCATAGCTTGACGTACCTCAAAATAATGGACTGCTGTCCTCTTTGTGTGTCCTCCATATGTAGGCTCTTTCTGCCAAGTTTTCTTGCCCCCCAAATCCTCATTTCTCTCTGTAGAAAACCTATGATCAGGCCTGATCGTTTACCTCTGTGGAACTTACAAGTTAACCTCCTTTTTCCTTCACATCTCTACCCAAGGTATTCCTAGTCCTTATCTCTAAATGGAACCACATCCCTTAGTGGAAATTCTCATGATAAAAGAGCTCATGCTGGATATTCTTAGAAGGAATCGAACAAGATATACTAGAAAAGGTGGGACAGGTAGCTACCTACTTTTTCTAAGTCTTCCCAGGAGTGATAGGAAAGGGCTATACATATTCACCCTGCTGACTTTGCCAAGAGCAAGCATCACTTTCCAAAGAAGGTTACCAGAGTACTTACAGGCATTGAGAGAGCAACAAGCAGACCCAAGGTGTTTGGCTCACCTCTCACATGTTACCAACAATTTCACACCCCTCTGCATGGATTTCAGTGTCAGTGTTCTGGTACAGCCAATCAAAGAGCAAAGCAAGGAATTAATATGAGGGTTGTATGGACTCTGTGACACTGCAAGATGGTACGAGGTGCTGCCAAGCCAAAAACTACTTTTCAAACCTTTTAATACTTCACTTTGGAAAGCTCTTTTTAAAAATGCATTGACTTAAAACTTTGGTGCAGATGGTGGCATAGAGCAGAGGTTGGGTTTTTTTTTCAGATGGACTTGTCTTGAGGAGCACTGGGCTCTAGTAGGTAGCATGTGTCCCAGCCACAACTTTGGAAGTCAGACAAGCCAGAAAACAAGTTACCCCGGGTGTTAGGTGTGCCACTCACCTAGACATACCTCAGTCACCACTAAGTCTAGAATACTTAAGCCCATGCTATTTAAAATATGTCTGGTCCCTTGCCACAGACACTGGAACTAATTTTTAGTCTTGCTGGCAGTCTTGAAAGTACATCAGTAGCTGAAGGAGTGTGGAGATTAAACGGACTGAAAAGTTCTCAGTACACAAGGTAAAAACTCGGGGGCTGGCTGTGCAGCTCTGACTCCAAACCCGGTGTTTTCTGCCAGTTTCTGAACAGACTAGTTTTTTGAGTCATGACTCAATAATTGGATGGTGCTATATTTCTGGCTGTGCTCAAATGTAAAACTACTGTTCTGCTACAACTGCTTGTGGTCATTAAGAGACCCCACAAGCAAGAGTTTGGGTGTTAGTCCCTGTGTTCTGGCTGTATTCCCAAGTGCCTTTGCCTAAATTCCCACTGCATTTTCAACTGGATATGTTATTTCTTATTCTACTCTTTACAAACACAGTGCTGCAGTTAGTAAGGGCCGTGTTAGCACCCGTTGGATCGGCATGTGCCAGTGCTGAGTGAAGTCAGCCTCTTAAGTGCAAAGTGCATTAAGATCCTCTGAGACATAAGATGTAATGTAAAGAGGTATTATTTTCATCCACCCTTTACTATTTCAAAGAATAAAAATACCCTCTACAATAACAATGGTATATCTTTCCTTCACTTAGCACAATTAATGTAGCACACTTTAGAAAACCATAAAACACCAGGCTTAGCACTGCCAAAGCTTGGCATGGTTTATTTTCTTCTCTTATGTTTCAAATAGATCCAATACAACGTATGTAAAACAAGAAAGGTTAAAATAAACAATCAGATTCATTTTACTTGCTTTTAAAAATATTTAAAGACTTTTCTGGATTTATAACTGTAGCAGTAACAGTTTCTGTCTTCTGTCATAAGGGGTGAGGTTATGAATTCATTTGAAACTGTCAGCCCTGCACAAGAAGCATCGCTGAAAAAGATACTTGGGTCAGGCATTGCCATTAGCCGGTGCTTATTCACCAAAACTTGCCACTGAATTGATCTAGGCCAAGAAGTCTAAAGAGTGGTGCATTTTTAAAGTAATTACGTGATTAGAGGAGGAGTTCTTCACTAGTTTTTCTGTGGGATCTGTCCTCCTAAATGGCTTCTGAGGTTTTGATAGGCATTAACCCCCTAAAAGGCTACGTGCCTGGTAGTTCTCCAATACTAGTCTGATAAGCAGCTTTGGAAACCATCTCCATTTTTTTTTTTTTTAGGAATCTAGACCTGCTTTGGGGAAAATCAGTCTCAGTTTCTGTTTTTCATAACTATGACCATAACTTTCATCTTCAAAATTTACTGTGATGCATGCTCTTTTTACTTCGTAGTGGCATGGGTCAGGATGAAAAGGGAAATAATCAAAGAGAAGCAGAATCTCAACTTGCATTGGTGAAACTTTATCCTGTTTATTAACTCTGCTCTGCGAGCCACAGTATATTGTGCTTGGATCTTGTAACACTCCATTTTAGAAAATAATAGTCAAAGTGAGTGTTTTAACCAGAGTATGAGGGTTTTAATATAAAATGTGCCTTTAGTTTAAATTGATTGCAAATGTACTTTCCAAATATTTTACTTTGTAAAAAAAGTTCTTGGAGGAATTCCAGTGACTGGTACTTTCCAGCTAGCTAAATGCAGATAATTCCCCTTTTAAATATGCCTTGAAAGGTTTTGTAAATCCTGGCTGTATCATTCGGAGCAATGGCCTGTGTGAAAGAGTGTATGTTAATCCTCGCAGCTCTCACCCCTGTGTGAAGGGTGAGGTTCCCATGTTGAACATGAGGCAGAGGATCTTACTCGGCATTGACTGCAGGGAACACACACATGCTGCAGATGCATAGTGTGAACAGCAGTGGCTGCAGCTATGCAGTCTCTCCTGGGAGATTTGGGCTGCTCCTTCTCCTAGCTAATCCCATGGAAAAGCTGCAGATGATAATAACAACAACAGAGAACTCGGAATCTTTTCTTATATATATGACACAAACCTTCCTGGACTGTAATGCTTCTGTAGGTGTCCACTAACACCAGGGTTTTAGCTGGTGTAGACAGAAGGCTTCAAGTGATTTATTAAAGCTTATTCAGAAATGCAGGGGAAGAGAGGAACCTGGATTTCAACCTATAGCTCAAAGGACAAATGAAACCTCTTTGTGGTATAGGCATTTCACAAGGTGAACTGAAAGCTCCATTTCTTTCATCCTGTATTATTTGAATCTAAGAGGAAAATGGGGGATAATAATCCACTAAAATAATTTTTTGTAGCACCTGCTTTTGACTAAGTCTCTCTAATGGTGTTGAAAGAAGCCAATTTCTCCTTCCTGAAATATTCAGCAAAGCCTTCATCAAACAGATGGGTGAATATAGGCATGATTTCCATCTTCATTAAATTAACGTCAGGTATTTGAAAAATCAGTCCTTTAATAATGTATAGATATTTTCTTCTTGAAGTAACTGCCTGATTTTCCCCACAAGGACTGGTTTCTACTTTTTGTAATAAAACCAACTTATGATGGAAGAGCTGCCAGTGCATGTATACTTGCAGATGTGTTCTTTGATAAGACTTAATTAGCCATCTTAGTAATTTTCTACTTAATGTGTTTTTAACATTCTTCAGAGCTTGAAGTGAGATATATCTGGGTTAAAGAAAACAAGCTAGCTATCCATAATCTTGCCTTGATGATCATTTAGTTTGAGTTAGGCTAAATGCAATATAGAATATAATTTTCCCAAACCTGCCCATTCTTAGAACTGCAAAAGAAAGTGTATTCCTTAATTTTCACTTTATTGTCTCTAGCAAATATGTGTTATTTAAAAAAAATAAATTACTGAGTCTTCAGTTTTAAAACAAGTTTTAATCTTTCTCTTTAAAGCAGTGTTTAAATCTCTTTTAAAACAGTGGTAAAATTTTTTTGATGGGATGGGCATTCTGAAACAGGGACATCAAAAAAAAAAAATTTTCTTGTGACTTCATTTAGAGGCCCAAGCACTGTGCCACCACTTACAGCAAGTCAAGAAAAGCAGTTTTCTGACTTCCCAGTTCTATAACCACACACAAGTCCCAGCCAGCAGCTGCTTCAAACTGCAGTTGTGCAGAAGCGGAAGAGTTGTCAACACCAGCAACTCTGCACAGAGCCTGGGAATTTCACATATCTGCCCTCTCAGGATGTAGTGTGGCATGTCAACTTTATACATCTTTTGCTGCTAGGAGAAATGAAAGATAAGAGAATAAAAGCAAGTGGAACAAAACTAAATAAGCACTGGGAACCGTTAGACTTGTGTGCTGGGGCTGCATGCCGGGCCCTGCTGACTTACCCCCTCAACCAAACCATTATGTTTCATTAAGGCTTTCCAGTTAACACTTGTTTGTGGTTTATACAGAAGAAAATAATGTCTGATTACAAACACAAGATATTAATTCTCATGGAGGTTCTGCATTTGCTCTGGTTGTGGGTGGGTAGGTTTATAAAACAAATCTATTTGTACCAGAGAAAATACTTTTTACATTCTATTTTAGAGAGAGAGCCCAAGCCTATGTTTTCATATTGTTCAAAGATTTTCTGGCCCATTTTGCTAACAAACATGGGGAAAACGTTCATCAGTAGGGACAGGTCATCACCGGCAGGAAACAGACATCAGTTTTGAGGGTTTCATGCAAACCTTGGAGGCAGCAGCTTGTATGCATGGGCTGGCATTCCTCTGTCCCCTCTCACCCTCTTCACGCCCATTTAATGAAGGTGAAAAAGATAATGAGTCTGATGGACTCTTCCTCCTGAGTGAATTTGTCATTGTCCACCTGCAAATGCTTTCAGCTGAGATCTGTCTGCCATCCTACTGTCCAACTCGACAAACTTCAGCAGCGCAGAGCTATTTGCTTTATTAAACTATCTTTATTAAAGTACATCTTATGATAATCAAATCAGTTATCCTGGAAACTTCTTTTCTAATGATTTAAATTGCTTTTATATTGTAAGGTTACATTGGTAGTACTTATCTTACTAAAGCTCTTAGTAGGACTGACTGAGGTAGACAGTAGAAAAAACAACTGCTGCCCTTCATGTTGCTTCTTCAAAATAACAGCCCTGATATACCCCATGCTCTTCACCCATCTGTGTCATCAGGAACCAGAGCCCTGATGAAAAACATGGATTGTTTTTGAACTTACCACCCTAAAAGTGATGATTGCTCAAGAGGTCTGTGGCAAGGTATGAAGTATCTGTATTTCTGTACAGCTCCTTAAATGTTCCATAACCCGACACGTTAATAGATCATGAAAAGAAAGCTTTCCATATTCCCGCTCAGGTTTTGGATCTGACAGGCCTGTGTAGCATGGATATTTGTTTTCTTTGATCAGAAGTCATTCCTCTTTGCCACGATTCTACTTTCAGCCTGTTTCTTCACCACAGCCCATCTCCATATAAACTTCATATGCTCAAGGATACAAGGGGAATCACTGATTTTTATTTTTCTCTGTCTGTGATAGATGTAGACACTAAAATTCCCTGAAATGGGCTCAGAGGTAGCAGGAAAATCTTGGGGAGGCAGTTCTGTCTCCAGATCTCCAGGATCGTATTTGTGATCTGCTCTCCAAATCAGATCAGACTGATCTTCTAGTGCCCACCACTGAACTGGAAAGAGCTCCTGAAGAAAAGAGTTAAAATGTTCTCAGTGAGAACAGTGGTAGGGGGAAATAGGTAATGATTGCTTACATATACACAGTAAAAACTTTTATAGTATTTTTACCATAAGAAATTTAAATAGGTTTCTTTTTCCTTTCTTCAAATGATAAATGAGAATAATCTCAGGTTAACAGCTGCAGAGTCTGTTCTACCTTGGATATTCCTGCAAAGCCTCCATTAGCTACCTCAATAGGAGCAGCGTGTGTATATCAAAGACAATAAAACCTTTAAAACCTGCCATAATTTGCCTTTTTCCCCTCATTATGCACACACATGCACCATCAGTACTACTGGAAATTGTGCATATTACTGAAACAAGGGAACCTTCTGTATGTGTGATTATAAATAGGAAGGGAAAAAAATCTAGTTCCAGGGAAAATAAACTTATTTTAAATAGGAAGCAACTGCCAAATCTCTTCTGATGTAATCTACAGCATTAATAATATACTTATCAAAATGGTAAATTGGAGTCTGTATAAATCAAAATACTTTGTTTTGTTAAGGTTTTCTTGAAAGATGTTGTGTTAGATAGAGAAGAATCTGACCATAGAAAATAGAGCCTGGATCTCAATATGTTTTATATCTTTTCAAATATCCGAAAGAACTACTTTTTTATCATTTCAGCTTCTAAGTAGTAATATAAAGTTACAAAAATACTTTGTAACAAGTCTCATTTGTTGGCCAAGCAAGAACTCAAGGGATTATTAGACAAGTTATGTAAGTTTTCAATAGCTGTTGAACTAAAAATGGGATCTTCTAAAATGACAAATCATCATTGGAGACAAAACTAAAGAAGTAATACTGTTCATCAGAGCAGTGTGATTCTGCCTATTGTAATATTAAGTGACAAATTTCACAAATAGTTGGAAAAATCTTTAAACACAGCTTTATGATATGTTTCTTACACAAATGTTATGTTAATTTATAGGAGATGTAAAAAATATACAACGAAGAAAGAATATAATAATAGGTGATATGTTTGCCTTTTTAACTCTGTAAAATTAACTTTTCAGTGCAGAATTATGGCATATTATTCTTGGAAGCCAGGGTCATGGTAATACAGGTAGGAAAAATTCTTTCAAATGGAAGCTTTATCTGCTATGACCAAATAGACTTTATTTCCCTTTTTATCCTTTGTTCTGGTCTGGTCTCTTGCCATGCATATTACAAAACCTGTAAAAATTAGCTGGGAGATGTTCTGCAAATTTGCCTGAAACAACTAGTCTGCTGGATGGCTAACAGAAAAATTGGCATCCTGCCAGATTGTATCCACACACACATGTGGATGGTCCTCATCTCTTGTGAATGGGACTCTTAATTAAACCAACCAAACAAAAAAAAAGTGGCTCTCCAGGCAGCACAACCACTGATCAGGAGCCGGTGGTCCAATGGCTCTGTGTGCCGTGGCTGAGCAACTAAGTGGATTTTCAGAGATGAGCTGCTCCTTCTTGCACAGTGAAACTCCTGCCACATGCGTGCACTTCCACATCCCTCACTTATTATCCCTAAAGCAACAATAGGGATCTCACTCTTGAGTTATATATCTTTACACATTAGTCTGGCCCCCTTCCCAGTGGAGACATTATTGCATTCCCTCCCCCCCGACATCTATTTTCATAAATTTTGAGAACATATGCCCCTTTGTCAAATTTGATTGAAATTGTTCAGAAGGTTTAAAGAATATTAGATAAGGACACACATGGAAAGTTGTGAGGACAGTATAATTCTGAATATTAGAAGGAAAGCATATGGGGTAAAAATGGGAACTCCAAACTATTAGTATTTATGTTGCTTCTAAAGCCAGCAAAGCATCAGTCCGAGGATGGCTGCAGAGGTTGCCAGTTGCTGCTCTTGGCTGTGAGCTAACATTTAATTCATCTGAGGAAAGGGTCTTCTGGGTCTTTCCAGATCTCCCCAACACCTCGCTAGGCATCGTTGCTGGAGGCTGGAAAGGACAGTCTGCCTTGTTATGTCTTCAGTGTACACGTGAGAACCACATAGTATATTCTAACAAACCTGTAAGGTGAGAAACATTTTGAAGAACTCAGACACAGAACCACATAGTTAATGACACAGTACAGTGGGCCCTTTTCTGTGTTACATACAGCTCTGAGCTGTTCCTGAAATCCAAAATAACCCATGGAGATATGGCATAACAGCCAACCCTGTCTTATGCAAGGCTATTATATTAGACTCATTTCTAATCTCCACGAGGGTAGGGGAAAGGGAGCCAAGCTCATGTTTGAAAGTTGTTATGTTCTTTTGGGGAACTTTAGTAGGCAAGGAGAAAATATGAGAAGGCCTCAAGATGGCTGTGAGACAGCTCTAATTTTCACTAGGAGATTTGTAGACTTCCAGCTGCCCCAGAGACAGCAGGATGGCAGGTAACATAAAGCTACTTCTGGTCCTACACAGAGGCCTAACCCACCAACAAGTATGAGTCACCATAAATGGGGACTTGTATATACTTCATGTAAAATTAATATTCAGATTATGAGAGGCATAACAATATTTGAAATAAAAATCTGCTAGTGTCTGCAAGGAAAATGGAAGTAGTTTGCTTGGACTCAACTTGTTCAAGTTTGTTAGGTTTCTTCTGGTTAGTGCAAAATCTGCCAGTGAATATTTTCACGTTGCTAGACCCAGAGAGAAGTGCTTGTTTAGCTGTGTTTCAGACCCTACTACACTTCCTGTATAATGGGGCATATCCCTCCTTTGTGTCTCTCAAGCTTTTTCCACAAAAAACTATATGATTGGTTTTGTTTTCATTGCTGGCAAGGAAACAGACTGTTGTCTTCTCACTGGTAATACTACTGCTAGGGTTTCTCACTGCAGACCCGAGACATCTTGCATAGCTTTCTTAGCAAAGAAGATGGGCAATGTATAATCCCATTCACAGATGAGGATAAATTGCAGGTTAGTGTATTCCTTGGGGTTTTTTTCTTTAAGTGGGTTTTTTTGGTATGAACACTACTTAAGCTACCTTCTCTTCACTTTGAATACCATTATATTCTGCTGTGTTTTCACACTTCTTCTGGAATAGAGGAGTACACCCAGCCAGGGACTGATAATAGGCGTCTGGGATATTTCCCAAGAATAATGTTTTCTGGAGAGTAACAAAAGAACGACCAGTGAGTCCATAAAGTGCCCTTTCACCCTTGTGTCCTTTCACAAGTCAGAGTTACAGTTTAGCAGAACAGACTGAAGCAGGTGCTTAAATCTATTCCTGTTGAGCATCAAACATGTTTAAATCTTATTAGAACTAAAATTAAGTTCCTTGCTCTATTAAGGCTTATAAATATAAGCTTTATTACTCAAAGAGTATATTCAGCAAGAGGTAGAAGAAACTCAGCAGAAAAAAGGCAAAATTAGGGGTGTGAGTAAGCTTAGCAGAATGGTAGCAGTATTGCATACACACCACTTTTTTTCATAGGCTTTTCAGAGCAATAGATAAAACACAAAGAAGCTGTCATGTAAGGGAACTTGTAATTAAATTGGACCATGCGTGTAATACCTGAGACAGAGGTTTTATTTTTAGGAGAAATAGGGCAGTTTGATGGTATTTTTTGGAAACCATCAGTGTAAGAGTTTATGGAGGATGCTATCAGAACAGTTTAAAGATGAAAAAGACCCAGCAATGACACTGATAGCACCATTGCAGCACTCAGGGCTTGCTTTGTCCTCTGCCCTGGGAAGCTCTTCAATGTCCAGACCATTTCCTTTCCTTGTGTCTCCCCAAGCCTCATATTCCTTTTAGCTAGCCTGTGGTGAGGTTCCAGGTTTATATTTTCTAAGCCACTTTTTCTTTCAAATAATCTCCCTTTCGTCCACCTTCCTTCAGTCCTGTTTCTATCCAGCTTCTCTGCTCAACACAGTTGTACTTCGCTGGTGACACCATCCTTTCTTTTCTAAACACAGCTTTCTACAAACACTGGTTTTTCACAACTCTTTGCCATTTTCTGCTCCTTTTTTTACCATATCAAAGAATGCTGCTGGTTTTGTTATTTCTCAGGGTTGCAGATCCCTGTGAGGTGGTTTTGACTTTAAAATACAGACACTTTACTCAGACATTTCATTCAGCTCCAGCTGGAGAAAGCCACAATGATCTGCTGTCACAGTGTCTCTCCAGGATGCCCTTAAGGGTAGGTTTGCTAATTTTGCCCTGTGTTACAGCAGTCATGTCATTCACAGGTGTGCAGGACCATCAGTTATAGCTGATATGAAGCATACCTGAACGTGGGGCAGTTATAGCAGGATGATTTGAGTCCATCACTACTGGAGCTCACTGAAGAGGTAAATTTTGGATCTGGGCTCTGTAAATTCCCAAAGCCTTGTGCCCCATTGCCATTTCCCTTCAGTAATTTCTGGTGGTTGTGACTAAAGCCTACCCTCAAGCACACACATACAGGTCCTGTTGCTTCCAAATGCATCTGGAGTAAGAATTAGTCCCATATCCACAGTGCTTTTGGTTTCAGCATAACTCAAACACATTTTGCTTGCATGTGTCCCTTATTACCTCTACCACGTTGGCACATGTCCTTTATTTCTTCCTTCCTTCCTCCAACCTTAGGCTGAATAATATATGATGAATCACTGATAAAATGGTATTTGAGGAAAGAATATGAGAAGCAAACTCAAATTCATTGGATAAAGAGAATGGATTCTGTCTCCTGACAGGACCAATATGGAACTGATTTATTTCTAACAGGTAATCTAATTGGTAATGTCACAAAAACACATCAGAAAACATCTTCTGGAAAGGAAACACGTTGCTTAGCGGTGTTGCATCCAGGTATTAAGGGAAGAACATAATTTTTTTAGTACATTTCAGTAATGTGGAAGATACTGTTTGATGAATTGATGATAGGGCATTCATACACATGCTCATCTATTAAACTTACAGAGAAAGTAAGGACAGCTGCTGAAACACATCTGTACCATTTGGGGGTTGAGGAAGGGTTATTTGGTAAAAATAAGAAGAGACAAAATATGCATAAATTTGAGGGGATGGTTCTGCGTTCAGAACTTGGCACTTCAAAATGCCAGCAATACAAACTGTTAATTTAACACTGAATGTATGGTATGAGAAATGCACATGCACCCACACCTATATATAAATTCTAACATAATTGCCTTTGATTTTAAAGGAATTACTTTCTTATTCATGGTTTGTTTTAATTTAGTTGCTTCTAAATTATTTTGGCAAGGTCTGGTGAAACGTAGTGAGGGAAACTGCATTTCCATGCATGTAAAACAGGAAAATCATGTGATTGTGGACAAACAATGTCTTCCATTGTAAGTTATTTGTTTTTCTTACTGTTACTAAACCTTTTGTAACTACAACAGGCATTGTGATCTCAGAGCAATTTGGTGCCAGTGGTGCATTTTAATGTTAGAAGCAAATCTTAATAATTTATCCTCTACCACAAAACAGCTTTGAGGCTGTCAAACAAGAGAGCTGACGATTTCCCTCACCTGAAAATCCTTGGATAGACCAACTTTTTGTGGAGAACTTCGAGAGGAAATATCAGTGGTGGAAGGGGCTGATAAAGCACATGGCATGTCTCTGATCTCTGGTTTTACTGAAATAGTTGTTGCCAACATCAATTACAGCTTCCTGGAGGCTGCTCTAAGTTATACTGGGATGGTGGGAGTGTGTTTATAGCATCACGCTGGTTTGGCTCTTCCTTCCCATTGTGCTTTTCTCAGCTGCCAGACCTTAATTACACAAAACAATTACTGTTGCTACCACTGCAGTGAAATGTGTTCACATGAATTGACTAACAAGTGATACAGTTTAAATCAGATTTTAATATTTTGCTATGAATTGCAAAAGATTTTTATTATCTGGGCAAGCACAAATAGCCCAATTCCATTAATACAATGCCTTTGTATGTGCTCAGGAACTTACCTGCTCAAATGGTTGGGTAAAGATAGACAAAATGAAATTCCTTGTCCACAGGTACACACACACACAGGGTAATATATCTTAATTTATAATGTGTATATTTATAGAGTGTGATACACAAATAGATGAGCATTTTTGTGCAGATGTATATCTTCCATGCTCTCATCCCCCCATTTTATCTATAATTATAATTTTAAAAGGAAACAGACTTTGAAAGGGGCAAGAGGCTCTAGTAAAGGATTTAAATATGTTGAACTCCTTTTCTTCCTCTTTGAAAGTAGTCAGTCATAGCTCTCATTTAAAGTTAAGCTAAGAAATGTCTCTGAGGAGAATTTCAAACTCCCTTTCCAAACACCACTGAGCCAAGTATGGTTATTATCTGAACTTAATTCAAATCATATGAACCTTCATAGTTTTTGCCATACTAAAGATTTTTTCCTTTTCAATCTGGCAATACATTCATCAAGTTATGGGCAGACCCCACTCACATAAAGGAGTAGTTTTGTGAACTTTATAGCTTACAGGGTTTTCCAGGTTCAACACACATTTATGATTTATTTTTTTTAGAAAGACACACTAAACAGTCCCATAAGCGTATAGTAACAGAACATCACCATGCAATTAGCTTTGTGTGAGTCATAAATGAGAGAGAAAAATAAAACAGAAGTTTGCAGAATTATCCTTAAATTGCTGTATCTAGAGAAATATTTCATCCCTTTCACACTCTCTAGAACCCCTCTCCTTCCCTGTCTCCTACTCAGTCAGAGACCTCGTTTGCCTGGGTGAACACAGGTGGTTCCCCACAGCCCTGAGTCCTCATTCTGACTTGGATACTCTCCGAGGACAAGTCTCCTCAATTCTCCAGTATTTTGCTAGGGGATAAGAGTAATAATTACCCACCTACTTCACTACAGCCCTGTCAGGCTGAATCAATGTCTTCTCAGTGCCTGGGACATGTAAAATGTTATATAAAAATGTGAAATAATATTACTTCCCAAACATACAGCCAGAATTTACACTATTTGGAGGAAAGAGGATGGGGGATAATTACAGCTTGAACTTTTAAAATGAGGTACTCAGGAAGGGCACAGTCAGCAGAACAGCAGCCACATCCAGGGTCTCCAAAGACCTCTGTGTTTATGGGTACTCCATGGTTAGAGGTCCTGGAAATTTTCCAGACCTGTTCACTCCACCTCTACAAGTATGTGGAATATTTTCAATTAATACTCCTTGAATGGAAAGTATGTTGAAAATGCTTTCTCAGCACACCATGTATCCACAACCTATTCTATGGATTTTCCTATTTCTCTTCTCCACACAACTGTGGCTGTGTCTGCTGGGTTTTCAGCGCTTTGGCATTGCAGCTGAGTGCTCTTTTGGCACTTTGTTCTGCCCAGTGCCCTTTTCAGTGCTCCTGTGAGCCTTGTTACTTTTGATTGTTGTCATATGTATTGGTCTGGATTCATACCCTCTCATTAATTCCCAGTTTAGCATGTTTATACTGCTGTTCCAGTGGAGCCAGGGTTATCCAGTTTCTAGGAAACAGCTATTATTTATTCCTTTGGATACTGCCTATATTGCCATATTTCAGAATAATTTTCATTTGTGTTATATTTCACTGAGTGGATGTTTTAATAAAAATAAAAATTATTGTTGCATCATAGCAACGCAACAATATACATGGTTAACTTGTGTATCAGAGAGTTGCAAAACATGCACAAATTACAATATATTGACAGTAAGGGTAACTAAATGCAAAAAAAACCCCCCTTTATAAAGATGGAAGCGAAAACCTTGGAACTGAATTTGAACAACAGACTTCAGGGAAGCTCAGATCAGAGCAGACTGCTCAAACCTCTCCTTGTTACAAGATGTGTGCTTGTCTGATCTCTCTGCAGCATTCTGGCTTCAACTTTTTAAAGCCAGTTTGGGAGTTTAGACACCCAAATACCATTAAAATGAATAGTTATTCTGTGTCCTTTGACCTCAGTTCCATCCTGATGTTGTTTATGATAATGTAATAATCTTCTGTTTGGAGGTGTTCCTCCTCATGTCATACAGCAATGAGTTACACATCTATCTATAGTCTAGTGTGGTATTTTTCTAATAAAAGAACAGTGATATGGTGAAAATAGTCATGATCCACATTTGATAAATGATTTAGATTAACCTTCTCTCAATAAATGGCCTAAATACCAGTAAGAATGACGTGCCCAAGAAGGATTTTAAGAGGCAATCATTTTTTTGCATTAGTCCCATAAGAAAATCATCTGGGACCCAGCAGTACATGACTGTTCAAAATGTTTCTTATTAAATTTGCCTAACATAGATTTAGCACAAACTAAAATTTGGCTTTATAGGTATTTTATAAACTTCTCAGTGGAAAACCTGAAAGCTGACCTTTGATAATGGCTAAATTTCTATTTAAAAAGGGGCTGAAGGCTCATAACATGGGCAATTATCTAAAAGCTGGCAGTACTTCTTTTCATCTTTCATATAAGTGTAGTTGGAAAGAAAGGTATGTTTAACACTATTTTATACAATGAGCCTTCTTATTTTATTAAAGTCAGGGGATATAAAGAGTGGATCTTTTAGGCCAAGGTGAGGTTGCCTGCTCCGGGGATACAACAGTCTGAGTGTTTTGTAAAAGAAGGCCATTCTGTATCCTTCCATACCTTCTTGGAGAAGATTAGTACTGTAAGATATACAAGTGTATAGTTAGTCCAGGGCTAAGGCTGCCCAAGTGGTCAGAGCCTTGCACAGCCAGTGGGAACATTGGTGGGTTCACCAGTCCATTAAGCCTCCAGAACTAAATTAAAATTGCTGTAGCCCTGCAAAATTTCCCTGTGCTTAATCATTCTGCTGAAGAAGGAAAGCAATGAGACATTCTTTCAACAAAGAACCAAACAAATTTTTTTAACATCATGGAAATAAACTTCCATACACATTAAGGACAACTGTACCAAAAACCTGAGGAGATGTTACAGATTAGCTCCTGGAAACAGACTTTGGGATAAGATCCAGCAGATATGATCAAACATTTTATCATATTGCAATCTCTCCATTAGTTTAAGTTCTGTGTTGCTTGATGATGTCTGTGAATACTTGTAACACCACTTTGTTTAAAGCAAGTTTCAGTTCAGGGAAAATCTGAATTTGCTTTTGATTTTGTTTCTTAGGCCCTCAGAATTTGGTAAATCATTGTGAAACAGAATTTTGGCAGCACAGCGTGACTGTATAATGAACAGTGATCTTACACTCTGGAGACATTTCCAGTGCTTTACTAGTGCAATCTCTGAATGCACACACAGTATCATAACAACGCAACAATTGGGTACTTTCAATGCATGCTTCATTTGGAAAAAAAAATGAACTTTTAATAAATAATTTATTCTTTACCAGGATCCTTCATGTGTATGAACTCCCCATGTGAATTCTTAGATAGAAATGTTAATGTAAGTCCTTTTATTGTTCCTGTCATTGTTGTATCTGAATGTTTCACTATCTTTAACATATTTATCAGGAGAGCACCCATGGGAAATAGAGCAGTTAGAAACCTTTATTCCATCTGGACAGCAACAAGAGAATAAATTAAAATGTACACATAACCTTCCTGCTAGTTCTGAATTAGGTACCTGTGTATAGCAGGTGTGGGAAGAGCAAGACATCCCCTGATGCCACCCAAGCAGGCAGTTCCCCAAGCAGGACTAGCAGGGGCTGGAAGGGGAGAAACCAAGACCAGGGTCTCCCCATGCTTTTCATGTCTATGGTTGTGACAGAGGAGCAGAGTGGCTGAGCTGTGCCAGCCCAGAGTTCTTGCCCCTGAACAGGGATGGAGTAGCAGAGGGGGAGAGATGAAGGAATCCACCACCACCCATCTCCTCACCTGCTTATCATCCTTTGTAGAGATACTCTGGCTTGGGGAGGGGATTGAATTATCTTGGGAGCAGGAGAGGGTAAAAGGTTAGAATAATTAAACACTAGTCTTGTTCTGGAGAAATTAATGGAAAGTAACGAAAGTAGTATTAAACCTATTATTATCTTTAGGTATTTATATTTCTTTTCAAATGTACTTTTCTAGCTGGTAATTTTTTAAATAGGGAATGTTTGAGTACGGAGCTATTACTGTAATGGAGGTTTCCAGAATTCTTATAGCAGTTAGTGTTTCCTTCACCTTGATTTTTGAATGCCAATCCCACCATTCTAAAGGAAGAAACCATGCAAAATGCCCATTGTTAAAAATCAACAGGCTGATTCATTCTATTGGAACTGCAGTAGGTTATATTTAACTAAGGCCAGTTAAGCTAATGCACCTTATGTAGTAGAACAAAAAAAACAGGAAGAAGTTGTTTGCTCATTGGCTCATTTTCTTTTCCACAGATTCCAGCTTTGGGAATAATATATTAAAGCAATCATTGTACTTTTGGGGTATATTTTAGCACAGCCTGGGCTAAATACAAATTATTGGAAAGGGAAAAAAAAAAGTGTCAAATCTGATCTGACCTACACCAATAAAGAAGCTAGACATTCAGTAAAATTCTGGTAGTATTGAGATCAATATAAAGTCTCTGTACTACTTCAGGCTTTATTCTGAACTTTTGTTGCTTAGTTTAATGCAAAATCTTCATTGCAGGGTGATCATAAGGGTGTCACAATAATCTGTGCTGATAGAATCGATATTCACTTGCAAATTTATATGCTTCTATACAACATATAGTGTGTACATATATAGGTAAGGACATTATACAGAAGTCGCAAAGTATGTAGTGCTCCACAAGAAACTGGGGAAAGAGTAACAAAGAAAGTTCTACCTAGTGAGGTGTCTCGAGATAAAAATAGCTCTTGCAGAAAATATAGCAAAGGCTTTGTGTGATCATGGGCTTGGATCAATCAGGATACGAGCAGGAAAGTAACCCCCTTATATACATACAACTCTGAAACACGTATTTCAAAATCTCTCTATATGTATAAAAATCATATTTTATTTGTATACTTACACTAAAAGTAGCTTTTGCCACTTCTTTATGAGGCGAAACAGTATGAGAGAACACACTGAATTGCTGAGTGTTATATGTCACTAGTAATATTTTTGTTCATTCATCAAAATGTAAAATTTATTATAATACTTAGTACTTTTAAGGATGCTGATTATATATGTTAATTACTAAGCACTGATATTTCATATAATTTTGAACTTGAAGTATGAATGAATTTTTTGAATCAGAATGTATTCTATCGATCTGAGCAATTTTATTTAAAGACTGAAAAAATTTACACTTTATTTTCCTTGGGATTGTATTTTAGTATAATCACTTGAGATTGTGGTGTTAAGTCCAGGTCTGAGCAAAATCCCAAGAACACCTTACTGTAGAAAGTCCCATCTCATTTCATTTTGGTTTGGATCCTGTAATTGAAGAACACAGCTCTTCTACTAGCTCGACAGGTAGTGAGGCAGAACTAAACTTCCACTCGTTTTCTGCTTAGATCTTTCCCACCTCCAACATAATGCATTGTTCAGGGGTGAGATAAGCTTTGGGGAGTAGAGAGAATTTTCATTCTGATCCTTAGTCAACTAGTAGATGTGATTAATAATTGACCCTATGTATAATGAATAAATTTTTTTCACAAGCTGTAAAAAATAGAATTTTATTCATCTTTTCTCCTAATTAGATGCATTAAAATTTGTTTGGAGTGGGGTGTTCTTGATCTGTGTTCAGGACATGAATTTTGGGGCTTGGATCTGAAATTTCATTTTGAGCTGTCTACAGGTCTACTGCAGCCTTCCAGGAGAGCTTATGCTTTTCCTTTTCTGCAAAACCAGCCATGTGGCCCTAAGCCAAGGTTTCCTTGCTAAGGGCTGAATGAGCCTTTCAGACACTCTTGGCGGACCTCACAGTAATACACATGTGTACCAAGAGGAAAAAATAATCATGAGGACATGGGGCAGATGAATGGAGCTGTGGGCCAGTTTTAGTGCCCAGCTTCACAAGTTCCTTGGTCATTTCCTAAACAGTTACGTGGGTGAAAGATCTGACCACTGATTTTCCTCTCTTCTCTTTGACCAAGGCTACTTTCTCTGTTGTCTTATTATTCCTTGCTTAAGTTACCTGAAATCCTTTTCCACAGGCTGGTTTTGTGCCAGTCTGTCTGACCAGAGTCCCTTGCCAGACTCCTTAGGGACAAAGTCCTTAAAATCTTATCCCATGCTTTCTTGTTATTCAGAGCCCACTTTGTCATAATATATCAGGTCCCTCTTCCAAACTGAGTGTATTTAGGTAGTCCCAAAATTCATGCCAAGCAGTATCTCTTAAAAGAAAAGCAGATGCTTAAAAATAGATCCTCATTACTGTACCCTTCGTTGTCTTTCAGTCCTGCTGGATGTCTGTGTAACAGAACTGTGAAGCTAAACAAATATATGCTCCACGTATTCAAGGTCATGTTGGTTTGCTGTTTTCCAGTTACATAGTCTGTTGCTGGATAAAGCTTGCATCTGCAAGAAAGGAAAAGCATCTTGATTTGTAAATGCATAAATAATTTAATGTGGTCATGGAAAGAAAAGGAATTTAACCAAGTATGTCTTTAACAGTGTTAACTAAATGTCCATGAGAACAATCTGGCGCTGTAAAAAACTCTGACTTCTGTGTTGTTTAACTAGCAGTGTTTGGGAATATATTTGTGATTAAACTTTCCTGTGTCAGCAATACACCTATGGTGGATGTTTGCTGATGACAGCTCAGGATCTAGCTGAGTCCTGGACCTGGAAAATATTTCCAAAATTTGGAGCTTTGGAGAAAAGAGGAGAATTTGAAAATGCATGCAAGGACAAGAGATCTCAGTGCAATTGTACCTCTGTTCCTGTCAGGCTAGACATGCATGAACTCGCTTTAGCATTTAATACACACCTCAGTACATCTGTGAAGTGCACTGCACCAGTCAGCAAGGCCGTTGGGGTTGATGCAGTATGCCCATCTCAGGCAATGCAGAGTTCAGCTGGGCTACTGTCATTTCTAGAAAGGCATTGCTGGTGGTTACTCAGCAAGCTCTGTGCTGTCCAATACTATTTGGAGACATAAACACATTCTCCAGTTGTGATCCCTGTGGGAAAAGCTACATGACCAAATCTAAGTCCCAGCCTGAACTGCACATTCAGCCCATTAACTGCATCAGCAGCAGTCTGTGGTGCAGGTTTGTAAAGCGTGCAGCAACCCTCCAGCCAAGACCTCATCTAGAGAAGTACCCTGCTTTTTCTCTCTGTCCCGGACGCCACTATTTATTTTCCCAATATGTAATTATATTTTGTGTATCAAGTCTTGTTGTGGTGTTGTTTTAAACATAAACAGTGGCATAATGGGACTTTTGATTCCCATTTCTTACTTCTTTTTTCTGGGGTTCTTGAACGTGCATAAGTGGCTGCTTATGTGCACACCCAGCCAGCCACTAGTTTAAAAGCTGGTGTTTTGCTTTCATTGTGTATGTAAATTCTTTTAACACTAGAAAGTTTTCTTCCAATAAGATACAACTGAAAACCTTTAAGAAACATCTTAAATGTCTAGCTAGTGAATCTAACCAAAAGCTCTCTTACTTCCTACTAGTTTTTTATGGCTATCACTTAAATTTATTATACAGTAATGAACCGTGCATGATCTAAACTGACCCAGGATTTACTTTAATGGATCATTAACTTGTCAAGTTTCCCCTTCTTCTTTCTCCCTCCTGATATTTTCTTGTCTTGCCAGAATTCTCATTATCCCAGCTATTAATCCCTTTATTAACTTTGAAGAAGGATGTATTTCGTTAATGAATGCTTAAAAATTAATGATCACACAAATGAAAAGTCTGCTGTAAAAGAATAGGGTACAAATAGGCTCTTTAGGATGTGAGTTTTATTTACATTCCAAATGAATGGCACATGGACAGTGGTTAATACTGGTGGCAAAATATTAGACATTCAAAAAATCAGTTCAAACTATTTAAAGTTTTTTCCTGACTTCAGCAGTAGATTTACAGAATTCAGTCTTATAGACAATTATTAAAAGTTTATCTTTCCGTAATGTTACTTTAGAAATAATATTGTAGATAAACCACAAAAATAACCTCCATAAAAATGTCAGCTGTGCCTTTCATTCTTGTAGGCTTCAAAGGAAGAGATTCAAATTGCAGCTCTGTTGGAATAAAACACTGAAGTTAGTGTAGCTACTGACAGCCTCCCATTTTGTCCCTAGTTTTCCTAGAAAGTATGATCAAATATTTAGGACCTAGTTTTCCTAGAAAGAATGACCAAATGTTTAGGACCTAGTACTGCTGAATGTTTGGAAAATATGTGTAATAGGAATCACACCAGTACTCCCTGATCAGATACCAACCCACAATATCTGTGCAAAACACGGGAAATTCACTACACCAGACTACAAGTGAAATAATTCGTGGTTTTATCAAATCACATATTTATAATCTGTAAATAATCAATTTAGTTTCCCTTTCTGTGAATGTTTCCAAGAAGACACTACTGGGAAAATCACTGAAGGGACACACACACTCATCACTTTCTTATGGCTGTGCTATTGATCTTGTCTCCTGTGAGACAGCAATGTCCCAGAACAGCCACCTGAGAGTCAATAGTTCTGTGTTAGCCACATTTCAGGAAAATCAGGCAGACTTTTTTGTCTCTTTTCTATTTTGATCCGTTTGTAAATGTGTTAAGGATTTTAGGTTTCGCACATATGTTAGCATTCATATCAGTTTACATCACAAATTATTATCAATCTTGTTCACACATTATCAGCCCTGTACAAGTTATAAATATCTAATAGGAGTAAGTGATGCATTCTGCTATTTTGCATTCATGACAGATGTCATACTGTCTCTGTTCTACTGCAAACGAATACGAAGTGGTTTAGTTTGTGCTTGTCTGATGATACTTGGAGAGAGCAGTGCAAACTTGGATGGTTTCGTGGAGCTTGAGTACCAAACACTGTGGAAATGTCAGTTCACTAGTATTTACGTGTTGACATGCACATTCCACTCTAAGAAATTGTTTTGTCATTTAATTTGCCAATTTGATTGATTTTGGAATTAATTAATTAATTCAATTTGCTCCGGTTTTAATCTCTTCTTGAGTAAGATTCTTCTGGCTGTCAAGATCAGTAGACCTACACCATCCTGATGTGTCCTGACTTCATGCCAGAGGGAAATCTGGGTACAGACCAGTTTTTTCACAGTATGTTGGGTTCCATGAAAAAAAAGCCCCAATATGCGTCTTATAAATGAGCCACAGTATGATCTGGCCAAGTCCCCAGTCTGACCTATTAGAGAACAAGTCTCCGTGCAGAGAACATGGTAATGAACCCTCAATACTCAGCACAGACAAAGTCTGTATTATGAAATGCTGACAGCAATACTTATAACACATTATAAAGTATGGACTGTGCAGGAAGCACTATTATACTAGCCACAGCAAAAGGAAGTTATACAAAACTTGCATAGTTTATCTCCCTTTGAGCAGAATGGCTTTAATCTAGCAGATGTTCCTCACCTTTCTGATCAATAATAAATAGCTGGAAAGTGTGTCTTGATACAGGGTATTCTAGTGCATCTTCTGAATCCTTCACATCTACACTGTGGTTACTTTTCTTTTACCTTATGTGAATATTCATTCAGTCACACATGGGTTTTATATTTCTAAGAGGGCATATTAATCTTACTAACATCTGAACTTGCTGGATCCAGTAGCTTCCCTTGGTATTGCTTTTATGCAAATGCCTCTAATAAATTCCATCTATAAGCTTCACTCAATTCTTATAGCATCCATATCTCTGAGTTAGCCTTCTAATGAACATGAAACTACCTCAGCAAGTCCACGACCTAAAAATGACCTGCAGTCGTCTCGTAAGCATTTGTGCTGAACCACATCACAAGTTATTCTCCCTTTCCAACAACTTTATAGACCAGTGGGAATAAGCAAAGCACTTTTTCCCATAATCCCTCACATACAGGCCGGAGGCAAGCAGTCTCAAAAGGGTCCAAGGTTTCAATGCTTTCATCTTGGGGCTACACAGAACTACTTAAGAGCTACATCTCTGTCTTGCTCATTTTATTCATTTTAGGGATTTAATGCGAATTCCTGGCATCATTTCAAAGCATGTTCTTTAAGTTAATAAAATTATAATATTAAAAGGAAAATAATAATATATTCTCAGTGTTTTAACTCCATTGTTCAGATTGGTGGCTGGACCTTCAGCCAGGTCACCTTTGTTACATTTAATAGCAATCATAGATCTCAAAACTTCATGCAAACTGTAGAAAATTAAAAACAATAAGACCAGTAAATTCTAGTTTGATGGTATTATTATTTTTTGTTTTCTTTGAAGAGACTTACTCCCTCTTGGAATAAACAAAAGAAACAAATAATAAGAATGTTGCAACATGTTTACCAAAGTTAGGAGGCCTGAGTTTGGGATTCAAAGGTGACAGTCTGGAAAACTGCTATTTTTCTCATCTAATGCTCTAGGGAACTCTGTGATCTATTTCTGAACAGGGTAGTGGAACCATGTACATTGTGGTTAACAGCAGCACCAGCTCATAACTGACAGCAGTTCCTAAATGTCTGCAGTGACAACGCAGGTGATGTTATGATGCTCAAACCTCTGGTCATTGATGTAAGACATAGTATAATAGCTAAATGCTTCTCTAGATGTCTGAATCAGATAAAGTACACTGTTTTTCTTTAGTCCTTGATCTTTGCTACTACTTTTCTGATGGATTCAAAACACCTGTTTACTGAGGCTGCCTTAGAACACCTGAAACAGAAAGGGATATTTGTTGCTGCTTATCTCTGGTGGACCCTTTCAAAGAGGATTCCTCTGCATGAGAAAACAGCTACAGACCTTTTAGAACTATCTGAAAAGAACCCGAAGAAATATGGGATTATTAGAAAACTGCATTTCATTTTCTCCTTGGTGTGTTTTCAGAGATTAGCTCATAATTTCTCAATTCTTTGTTCTCACTCTCCTCAAGTTCAAAAGTTCTTGATGTCTGTGTGAGGGCAACTAAGGATGCTAATTTTGCTTTTTGTCTAGTAATAACTTTGGATCTACCAGGCTTTCAAGACCCTTTAATTTGCATAAATTTTCTTCAACAGCAGACAAAAAGAAAACAATAAAGTCCTAATTTGAGACTCAACATTTCTAAGATTAAAGGAAAAAGAAACTGTATGATTAAATTGTCAAAATGTTTCTGCAGAATGGGCAACTATTGCAATACTTCAAGTTAAAACTTAATCTTCTTTCATCTTTCTCCATATCATCACCTGTACTAGTGCCAGGGTGGAAATTTTTCTTAGAGGGTTTGGATTGTTGTACCAGAATTGGTTTTATTTATTTACTGGATAAAATATCCCCAAACATCACTTGTCATAATGAATATAATTTGCAGCAAACTGATGACTTCTTCCCTAGAAGTTTGTCTCTCTTTAATGCTTTACTGGTGATCAAATAATTTCAGGAATAGAAAAAGCTAAAAGACTAGAATGAATCTGAAAATTCTAGCCCTTTTGGGGTAGACCTGTCCTGTGGCCTTTAACTTTTTAGGTGTTAAATAATAAGAAAATAAGATGCTAAAAATTTCAGCTGATGCAGCACTTAGGATATCATACATTCTAGAACAATAGAACATCTATGTCTTACCTCAACAAAGTCATGTTACATTGTAGATAGCCGGAGATGCTTGCAAATAATTTAGTTTCTGTAATTTACTTAACTTAAATAAGATTTTCCCCTAATAGATGAAACACCTGTTATTATTGCCTAAGATACAGATTAGTATTCCTTTCTTTTAATTTCTCCTTCAATAGTTATTTAATCTGTGTAAATTCGTTTATGCCTTATTTGTATTACATTATTCTTTAATTTTTGATTGATCCATGTGGTTAGGATGTAGATAAAGTTCTTTTCAGCATATTGCTGTGAACGCCTGCTTTTCCTGAGCTGCTGCTGGTCCCAGCTGAGGTGAGAGGTACAAAAATTTGTATTTCTAAGAAGCCCGTGGCTAGAAAAGACACCAGGAAAACAAAACACTAAAATGATCTGGAGGAAGGATTTGCCTCCTACCAGTCAGGTTCTTTTAAAGACTGTTTTTACAGTTGTTTGTATACATAAAATAAGAAGATTGCTTTTTCCTTTAACTTCAAAGGGAGTCTTTCTATCCTCAACATCTTTTTGCAGCTATGAAGTGTCTAAAATGCAAATTATTTGGAGGCTAGAAAGTGCCTCTGCAGCCACAGTACTGAAGAAATTCCAGTTGCCATAATTAAGTAATAATCCCACCAATTGTGCTGATTTCTCAAGCACTAAGGTACAAAGGGATCTGAATTGGTCATGGGTCCCAACAGTTTTTATGAGAAAAATATTTGAAATATATTGTTAAGCATAATTTGCACATCAATACAGAAAAATAACTTGTTCCTGGCAAGATGATGGAAATCTGCTTTGCACTATAGAAATCTCTGAAGTTTCATGGAACTGAGGCCTTAGATGTTCCCAGTAAGTGTGGCTATGAGAGTCTTCATGTCCCACAGCCGCATGGTAAACTTACTGGAAGTGGGACATTTTGTATACCATAGGACTGAGTAGCCGACATGAGGACATGCTCACACAGCACGTTGTGAGCAGACGTGCTCTCACTTTACCCATGATCTGAGCTGACCACGCAGCTGTGGTTAATGTGGCGCTGAGCCCGTGCTGACACCGTGGGGAGAGACGCAGCACGCTACCTCCCCTTGGCCCTGCGCAAGCATCCTCACAGCTTTGGGCAGCTTGCAACACGGGCACAACAAACTGGTGGATTTAAGGTCTCGTAGAGGTAAGACATAAGACCTCAACATAACAGCCTTACTTGCTGGCATTGGCCTTCCAAAGGCTTTTGTCCCCTTAGCTGTGCACAAGTCTGTTGCAGGAGGGACGAATGAGGGGACTCTCCTACTTCATAAGCTGACATGTGCAGCATGAGATCATCCCTCCCCGCTCAGGTTAAATCTACTCCTGGCCCTAAGAGCCTCATGCAAAGGTTGAGTTGTGGTAAAGGCTTAACATTTCCCCTCCATGCAGTTAGAGTTGGGCACACTCTGAGCTCCATTGTGCTGACCCTCCCAGAGCAACACAGTGTTTGAGCTCAGAAATAAGGATGAAATTTCAGGGCTGCCAATCATTTTTAGAACACCTGGGTGTCAAAACTCCTCTGAAAATTTTAGCTCAAATTTTTGTGTTGCCCAGAAATTCTGAAACTGCTTTTGTAATATCAATGATTTATTCTGCAGGGAAAAAGAGCTGACTCCATTAGAGATGTGTATTCTAATATTCTTTAATAATGACATCTAGAGAGCTGAGCCTTCAAATATGGGAATATTAGTGTGTTAGAGTGTGTGAAAAACCAATGGCTCTTTTCTCACCTATGTACGTCATCAGGACTGTTTCTGCAAGGAAGAGAATATGCTTTCAATTATTGGTCTAATCTCCCTTGTGAGTAAGGGAGTGGGAGAGGTTTGCTTTTACACATAAACTGTTGGACCTGTAGTCTCATAATACTCAATATTTACAGAATTCATTCTGTAAATCAGAGCAATTTATTCAGTTCTGTGCTATACATTGTTACACTTGCAATAGTTCATTTCTTCCTTCTATATATTTTCATATAGTCCCATACTCCTTTGGGGATGCTTGAACCTAAAAAAATGTACAGAGGAATATAAATGATCTGCCCTTTTCCAGCTGACTAATGTGAGCCATAAAACACTTTAAAATACAAAGGAGACTTAACATCTGGTCAAGTTTACTCATCATAAACACACCTGAATGAAAAGTACTTCTTGTTCTGTGGAGCAAAGCCAAATGAATGATAGACTAAGACAGACATTTAATGTTGTTGTATGCAAGTGCTCTCTTCTTGCATTTCAATGGCTAAATTAGAGGTAACTTGATAGTAAAATATGCAGGTAGCCTCAGGACACATCATATATTCTTTTAGTCTGAAACCTTTCTATAATTAAAACTGAATCCTAATTACAAACTCTCCATTCTTCTTCTAAAATGACAAGGATTAATGTTTTTCAGTGTCATTGTCAAGTCAATACAGTAATAATGTCAGGTCTGGAGCAGCAATACAAAACTTGTTTTTTAACAAAATTTACACTTCAACAACTTTCTACTTGGGAAGGAAAAAAAAAAAGGCAATATTAGAGATGCCATATCTGACGTATTAGCTTTACTATGTTAATGGATTTAATCGTGGCTTTCCTGGTGTTTTTAGTTGTCCCACTGCAAAAATACAGATCTAGATGACAAACTTTTCTCCCTTTCCTAAATCTTTTCCCTGGGTAGGCGGCTGACAGCTCGCCAGCACCGCCCTCTGTGCTCACAGAAAGCAAACAGCCTCAGCCAGTGGCAGCAGCCTGGCAGGAGCAGAATAAAGCTCTGAGGGACCAGGCGAGTGCAGGCTGAAGCAGTGACTGTGCTCAGGAGGGAAGGATCCCTTTGTGCAGGGTCTTGTAGCCCCTCTGAGCAGAGAGCTGGAGATGCTTTTCATGGGGGGAGAGGGCTGCCGAAGGGATGCTCAGAGCTTACTGCTGTGGTAGTGGTCCCCCGTGGTCATTCTCTGGCATTGGGGGATTTGATCTTGTAATGGTGCTGGGGTGAAAAGCATTCTTATGCTTCATCAGAACCCAGCTTCTGTATCATAGGATATCTCAAATTGGAAGGGACCCATAAGGATCATCTCATCTAACTCCCTGCTCCTTGCAGGACTACCTAAAACTAAACCATATGACTAAGAGTGTCATCCACATGCTCCTTGAACAGCCTTGGTGCTGTGATCACTTCTCTGGGGAGTGTGTTTCAGTGACCGACCACCTCAGTGAGGAACATTTCCCTCATGTCCAATCTGAACTTCCCCTGATGCAGCTTCGTTCCATTTGCTCACGTCCTATCGCTGATCACTAGGGAGAGGAGATCAGCACTTCCCCCTCCACTGCCCAGCTTGAGGACATTGTAGACTGTGATGAGGTCCCCTCTCAGCTTTCTCTTCTCCAAACTGAACAAACCAAGTGACCTCAGCCACTTCTCATAAGTCTTGCTCTTGAGACCTTTCACCATCTTGGTTGTCCTCCTCTGGACACACTCTAATCGTTTGACGTCTTTCTTATCTTGAGGTGCACAAAACTGCACACAGTACTTGATGTGGGGCTGCACCAGTGTGGTGTAGACCGGGACAGTCACCTCCCTCAACTGGCTTCCTGTGCCATGCTTGATGTGCCCCAGGGCATAGTTGACCCTTTTGGCTGCCAGGGCACACTGTTGACTCATATTCAACTTGCCATCAACCCAAACCCCCAGATCCCTTTTTGTGAGGGGGCTCTCCAGCCTCTCGTCCCCTGAATTGTATGTATAACCAGGATTATCCCATGCCAGGTGCAGAATCTGGAACTTGCTCTTGTTAAATTTCATATGGTTGATGATTGCCCAGCTCTCTAGTCTATCCAGATCTCACTGTAAGGTCTCTCTACCCTCAAGAGAGTCCGCAGCTCCTCCTAGTTTAGTATCGTTGGCAAACTTACTTAAAGTACATTTGATTCCTGGGTCCAGATCATTTATAAAAACATTGAAGAGCACTAGGCCTAAAATTGAACCCTGGGGAACCCCACTGGTGACTGGCCACGAGCCTGAAGTAACCCCATTTACCGTAACTCTTTGAGCCTGACCTGTCAGACAATTGTTGACCTGTCATATGGTATGACCATATCAAGTGGTGGTTATGTCTGGGGAGAAAGAAAGAGAAATCACTTTTCTTAGATCTCTGAGATATCCTGCTGGAGTCAGGTTCTGCTGGTGGAGTTTATGCTGTTTGTGAGCAGCTCTGCTGAATTCAGTGGGATTGTTTGCAAACTAATGTACGCCTCAATATGAGTAAACGTGCAGTGTCTGACCTTATATAAATACAAATCAGCCTGGAGACTGTAAAGTAAATACAAACAAAATTCCTTTACTCCAGCTCAGGAGCAAAAAGAAGAATGGAGAATAGTTGAACTGTTTTCTTTCCCCCCTCGCAACCAACATACAAGTAACCCCTCTGGAATTTACAGTGTATTATTTAGTACCTATTTCTACTAAACCCTGAGTCTATACTAGCAAGCAAGACCTTATCTTTCTTCAAAGAAAGGTTACGTGTCTGCTGCTATAACCTGCATTTCTTCCTGCCCCTCTCAAGAATCACTGCTGGCATTTAAATCCCACGTGCAGGCAACTGTGTTGCATCATTAGTGCAACAACATCGTTAGATCTGGTTCTCTCTGCTCTGCTTTTATCAACCGCCTTTTGTCATTCTGATTATAAACTTCAGGGACAGGAGCCTTTAGTCTGTTTTACAACCTGGCATAACCCAGTCTGTGACTGAAACTTAGAGTTATGCAAGTAATACATCTAAAATTCAAAACTGTGATAGTTTATTCCTTTTTTATTTGCAGAGGAATAAAAAAAAATAGTTAAAGAAAAAAGCAAAAAGTTTCAACATGTATTTTGTAAAACCTTGAGAAAACAACCTTACCCGGCCCCAACCAAGTTGAACAGTATTCTTTAAAAAAGAAAACAGTCCTAAATTAAGAGTGGAATTTTAGCCTCAGTTTTGAATTTCCTGGCTTTTGTTGGTTTCTTATATACCCTCATTATTTCAGCAGTGTGTTGTTTTTGGTCTGACTAATATTTAGAAATTGTTCCATCCAACCTTTAGATGTCTACTGTTTGAGAATGATTCATTTCTCTTTGACTTCATGAACAGAATTTGCACAGTGGGTCTTTTTCCTGCCATTGGTGTGTCTCTCCCTGCTCCAGACTCTATTTTGTTCTATCATAATAACCTGTGTGGTTGCCTTGCAGCTCCAGAGTGGTGTACGTTTCAAACTGGGAGCTGTATCTTTGCAGGGATGTGGTTTAGGGAGACAGTCATTTTACTGGCCCAGGATGAACAGCCTGAATGAAATGCACCAGCACAGCAGTACGAGTCAGTACTCAGATGGGATGCTGGCAGCAATTCTGAACACAAGTACTGAGTTAATCCAGTTGAGTTTGAATAAATACTTGAGAGAAGAAATTAGAAAAATTGTGAAAATATAATTTCAAAACCTCTTTACAATACATTTATTTTTAAATTATTAAATATTTTGTCAAAGGCATTCTATAGCTTTGCACAATAGTAATTGTGAAATAATAGCAGTGATTTGGGCTCCCTGGCGCACTGGGAAGACTGCTGTCAGTGTTAGAAGAACACTGCTACTGCTTCCTGGTATAATTGTCCTGAACCAACATGAAGTATCCCAAGTGCTCTGTTCTTTGGCAGTAAGTTATGGATAATGCTCTCATTTAAGTTTATGAACGCCAGGGATCATGTAGTATCCAGAACCAGAAAATTTATAGCACGCCAAGAGGTACAGTGTCTTCCTGATATGCATAACCAAGGCAGGGATAAAACCATGTGGCAAGCTTTGGCTTAGCCTTTCTTAGCTCATCCCGCTTGTTGTAAGGGGTATGTGCAGCAACTCATGTCCTGGGAGAGAGATGAAGGATTGTCAGGCAGAGAGCAGCTGATGTAACCACCACTGCCAGGGCCTCTTCTGTGCATCTCCCTCTCCTGTAAGGACCTGCAGGGCACATGTACCCTGCTGCCATACCCTGCTCTCTGACAGTCAGAATGCCAGACCCATGTTGCGTTCAGTAAACTGTACTATGTCGCTTTTTTTCAGAATTTGTTTGGAAGCTAAGGACAACTAAAAGGCAAGTTAGGCAACCAGCAACTTAATTGTCACAGTTAGAGGGAATATCTGTAACGTGTATACCAGAAATTAATTTGTTCCATTACGAAAGCCTTCATTAAAGAGATGTTTGCAAAGTGTGATGTAGAAGAGCAGAGTGAGATATGGGAAAAAACAGAAGAGAAATAAAAGCAGTGAAATGTGACCACTGTTGATGCAGAGATTTCCCTGGATTTTATTTGAAAAGATCCATTTCTAAGGTTCTTACAAAGACAGAGGAACAATTTTTTTGGTGCAACTTGTTTTGCAGAGATATATTTCCAAAATCTTTCAGCATGCTTGATGTTAAGTTCTGAGCCACAATCTTCAAATGTCACATGGAAAAAATTTTGTTGCTGGTTAGGCATGGGATTTCTTCTGGCATTGCATAATATCAAGTCTTGTGATCTATTTACATGTAAACCTTGTAAAATTAATGAATGAACAGACACAGAGGGCCCTTGTCTGTTTGCAGAATTTCTGAATTACACTGATCTTCTTATTTAATTTTTTAAGACTGTAAGTGTTCAGTTTTAACTGGGATTTAGTTTTCTGCAATGCAAATTTTTCTTAATACTAACAACAGATGTTAGCAATATACCCACATTCAAGAACACGTTTTGTATGTAACCAAACTCAATGTAATTGCCACATCATTTGGTAAATTGGCATTATAAACAAGTCTCAGGGGAAGTAACATGACTCCGTCTGTATGTCATCACTTTTGAAATTTCCACAGTAAAGGATTCAGTGCTTAAAGCTCTTCTTTCTATACCAACACCTCAGATAAAAAAAGCTTATAGTCAGGACTTGCTATTTCCCAAGAACCTGGTATAGCCTTGTTTTACTACTATAAGTGCACTTTCACATGGGACAAGCTTTTGTGTCATGTTGCCTTGTGAAAAAGCGTCAGTATCTCCCTTTTATACAGCTAAGTGTGCTATAACATGTATTAAATAGTGGCAGACCATGGAGAAGTAACAGTACAGAACTTAATTTTTTTGACACTCAATTAGTCCCAATATACAAGTCATGTATTTTGATGGTAGCTGTTAGAGCTCTCCTATCACTGTGGTTATTGCTAATGCAACTCCAGACTGGAAATATTAAACAGCAACAGTACTTTCAGTTTCTCTGGCTAACATAGCTTGTCAAATTACCTCTATCTGCCACAGATGCTGTTCCAACATTATTATATTACAAGTAAATGTGTTTGGAATGGTGTCTGGCTATCAGTATTTTGTCATTAGAAGAGAGAAAGGAAGACCAATGGTAGACAGATACTACTATCTAGACTATAATGAGTCCCTAAGGAAAATTTAAGGGATAATTGTAACAAGCCTCTGGATGGACCAAAAAAATATTAGTTAAATCTCATCTGTTCTCCAACTTCCTTCTTTCTTTAAACTGTCAACACTTGCCATGCTTTTTGGCTCACAATGCCTGTCTTCATCTCAGCTAAGCTCTATATAGCTTTTTACTTCCTTACAAAATTTTCAAAAAGCTTAAGAGGCTTCTTAAAGTGTCGTTTTGTATGTGGTAGTAAATCCAGCTGAACTGGATGCACTAATAAATTTGTCAGAGTATTTATATGGAAGAGATGTGGGGGAAAAGTTTACACTGTAATCAATGCATCTCTAATGTGGAAGTATCTGCCAAAACCAAGAGCTTGGTGCCTCTACCTGTCTAATGACTTTCTACAAAAAACATCTGACTGCTAGAACACTAGAAATGGGCCCTTTGTTTAAGGCAATGGATACTGAACAACAGCTAGAAAAAGGGATCAAATGCATGATTTCACCACGGACAGTTTTACTTCTTATTTTGCTACAGGAAAATTGAAGTCTTCATTTTCATGACTATTTAAATAACTCTGTCTCCAGTCCCCAAATATTTTCCAGTTCAAATAGTCAGCGAAATAAAGATCTCCTTTGATTCTAAAGATTCCCTTTGATGGAATAAAGATGGTTTCCTGTTCTAGGTGTGTTCTTTTAGGTGTCTGCTGGGACACCTAAGCTCAAGTTTGTAGACCTGACTTGGGAAAAAGGCAGTTGCAACAGCCAAAGGTCCTTTTGTTTTTTCCATGTTGTTTGGTATCCTTATGTTCCTCTCAGCACTGAAATGAAGACATAGAGAGACATACGTTAGGAACATACACAATATTGAATATTAACATGTGATACTAAATAAGGAAATAAGTATTCTCTGAGACAGTAGCACGAGACACATAGTGGGGAACACTATAATGAAATTCAGAGAAGTTACGGTGATAACTATTCAGTGTGGCATGTTGTCCTAGCAGATTGCTAGATGACTCCAGTTCTAGGTGTATTTAAAGATGGTCTGGAGGATCTATTATAAGGCTGTGGTCTTATCTAAGCTTCTTGGTTAATTTGTTAATTATTTTGTCCTGTGGAAATAATATTCTGAATGTGAGCTATAGGTGCTGTTTAGTACCCGTTAACTATGGTTAATAACCTATCCAAGGTGGATATTAGCTCTTTGTGACTATTGGAGTTCATGACCAATGTTTACATGACACAGAGGAAATGAATCCTCAGAGAATTATTAGATCCTGCTCCATTTTTCCTAGAGCAGCTCATGCCTGCTGAATGCTGCTGAGCAAACCCACCTGTAGGACAGAATGGAAAAGCTTGCAAACTCCTTGCTGTTTCAGGCCAGTAGAGAAAGAAGCCAAGGAGCTGTCAATATTTATATTTAGACCTAGAGGTGCATATTTTTTTCTTTTATTTTTCCTCTTATTTTTATGAGGGGGGACCAGGCTGGGAGAGTCAAAAACTTGCTGAGCTTAGGACAAAAATAGCACATTTTTCTGCATTTTCTTTTTCTTTTCTCACAGTTTTCTCCATTGACTTTGGTTCAGCTCTCACTGGACCAACAAGCTCTGAGAGCTCCTATAAAACTCTAAAGTAAAAAAGAGTGTGCCTGCCAGGTGGGATTTTTTTTCCCCAAGTGCTCACAGCTCTAATTTTCACCACATGTGAACAAGTGTTTGCAGTTTTAAAGATGTGTTGAGTAATTGCACATGCGAGACATCTTCTCTTTAATGTTCCCAGCGTGTTCAAAGCTTTTCCGTGAGAACACCCCTGTTAACAATGGAGTTGTGGCCTTTATCTTATGCTTAAGTGGGTACTGCTTTCTGTTGAAATATAATTGGTAGCGTTTGCCTATTCTTATTCCCTTAGTTTAGCTAATGAAAGACACAGCTATAATCTACTTCTCTTAGGATCAGGGTCTTGAGCCTAGAAAATCTCTCTCTAGAAGGAGGTGGAATGTCGCCTGTAACTACCATTACTGTAGGTACCATTTCCTTTTTGTATCAAAATAGGAAATAAAGAGGCTTGTAGCCTCCTCTGTTGGGTGAGGCTGTAAAAGTCATGTGCTGCTCTTACACACCAATGAAAGGGAACACTCCCCCATGCAAAGGGCTTTGTGATCTGTCAGACATGAAATGTGCAGGATACCCAGTCACCTTCCCTCTGACACCACAGATATGATGTGCCAGAGCTTCAGCAGCAACTGAACACTTTTCAACACAGCTGAGGAGGAGGGAGAGATTTATCATTGGCCCTGGTTACCCTCTTTCCATGCACTGCTAACCAGGAGAGGGATGACTTAGGTGACGCTATTTCAGCGCATCATCATCCAAAAAAACTGTCTTTAGGGGACTCTCTCATAGCCTGGTTGATTGTCGTGTAGGACTGAGTCTGGACACCATCGGCAAGTGAGTGAACCAAAGAATGGGTTTGGAGGGATGATAAAGATGTGGGACACAAATGAAGTGCAAATAGGATTTGAAATGAGGTTTGAAAGCAGGTGAAGGAATAAATCTAATTGCTGTAAGATAGGACTCAGATAACAACTCTGTTTTCTTAGTTTCTGTATGTCGCTATTCTCCTGCCCAGTAATTCTGTGCCAAAGTCATACTGAAATGTGTATTACCTCCAAAATTGGCTGCCTTTAATCATTACTAGAAATGGAATTAAAAACGATGTATTGTTGAACCTTATGGTGAGAAAACTATAACTATTCTCTTTTCCTGCATTGGTCTGAAAATGTTATATAGTCTAGGGTTTTATTTGAAACAACATGCGGTAAATGGCCTGGTAAATGTTTTGTAAATTTTAGGAACTATAATTAAAAGTCATTTACTACTAGTTATTTCTGGAAATTGGCTGATGATAGCCTGTTCTGCACTGCCCTCTGTTTGGAGGAGCACTGCGCTACCCATCTCTCCTTACTATGCTTGGAGGAACATCAGAAGTGCCTGCAACAAAGACATGTTTTTTAAATCCAAGCAAATGAGCTGTAAGCACCATTTACCTTCTTATGTTTGTAGCAATCAAAGGTTACTGTCAAGACCACCACCCTACTTGGCTATGTGCCGTGCAAGGAAGGCGCTGTCCTTATCCCACAAAACGTGGCTGACTCGAATCAGACACAAAATAGAAGCTGCACAACTGTGGCCAAGCAGCCATGTCTTGGGGCAACCATCACCAACAATTTGCAGGCTGAACCACTCCAGAAGGTCACATGTACAGAAGCGTGTGAGTGCGCTTTCCCTTTGAGCTAACGCAGCTGCTCCTTAAACTGCAAATGGAAACACTCCTGCTTTTCAGATCCAGAGGTCTCCGGTTTAATCTCTATAGATAAACTCTCTGGAGATGTGCTTACAGTTACAGTGTAATTCAAGGCAGGAAAAACAAGTGAGCACTTTCAGATTATCAACACCCTCAGAAAGAAATCTGTTCATTAGAGTTATGACAGGCCCAGTGATTCATTAGTTGGAAAGAGGTTAATATGCATTTGTAGATATAAAACAGAGCTGATAGAGCAGACTGAGTTCCCTCAGTAGTAGCTTATTACCAAAGAATTAAAGGTTGCAGTGGGATCTGCATCTAAAATTGGAGGAAACTGCTTGGCCAGGAATGCCTTGGTGCTATTATTGTTTTTAACTTGAATTGCCCTTTTCCCTTGTTGGTATTTGCTCTATGATGTATGTGTGGAGAGCAACTGCAACACTTCTCCAGAATAGTATAAACTTGTCATATTAAATTTCACTTGGAAATTAAAAGGTTTCTAATCAGCAGAGCAGTGAAGTTCTGGAACAGCCTTCCAGGAAAAATGGAGGCCAATAAATTTAACCATAATGAAGCCTGAACAGTTTATAAAAGGGATTATATGACATAGTCCTTAGAATATTAGGGGACTGAAATTGATGATCTCTGTGGCTCATTTTCTGAACTATATTCCTGTCTGGATATTACAGCTGTCATCCCACAGCACATTTTTGCAGCTAATTCTGTGATCATTGCTGTGTGAAGAATACCGGACAGAAAATCCCAGAGTACTGTTTTATGGTGCCCCATATTTACAGCTGCAAAATTTCAGTTAAAAAATATATGCTATGTCAAATTATTTTGATGTTACTTCTTTATGCAGGCAATTGAGGTGGATGTTACAAGACTGAAGGGCATCTAACGTAACACAAGAACAGCTGAGGCAGGTTAGAGGTCCAGTTAACCCAGTACCTTATCTCTGACTGTGGCTGAAAGAAAAGGCTTAATGGGCAGAGCAAGACTGTGGTAGTACTTCTTAGAGGTACTTTCCTAACTTCCAAAAATTTGATGCCTGGGGACTTCCCAGAAATCAGATCTAGTTCCTCTGAGCTTCCTAAGCTCTCCTCTGATTTTTCTTCTATGAATTCAAGAAACCACTTTTTCAACACATGAAGACTTTTGACATCCTGATGCAAGGGCTTCAACAGCAGATCTTGCAAATGGCATGGAGAAGCATTTCCTTTTGACTTGCTACCTGCTTGTTTAATTTCATGAACAGAGAACTGAGTATCCAGCTTACTGCAGATGTGCTCTCTCAAGCTGCCATTCAGCCATCTTTCTTCCACGTTGAACCATCCTGATCTGTTTGTGCAGAATGCACCTTACCTTGATTATCCTTGCTACGCTTATAAGGACCTTTTCTCTTCTTATTATATCCTTTCTGAGAGAGAAAGACACTAAAATTACAGATAGCATTCAAGATTCAGCACACCATAGATTGATAAGTTGAAATAAATATGTTCTTTCGTTTTGTTCTCTATTCCTTTCTTAAAATCCTAACATCCGGGTTTCTTTTCCAATAGTGGCCAAGTACTGAGCTATCTTCATAGAACTTTCTATTCTTATCCCCAGATTTCATTCTTGAATGGCTTAAAACCCACTACTTAAGCCTTTTTTTAATGTAGTCTTAGGTAATATTTTAGTAGAAAATATTTCCAGGGTTCTTTACCATTAATGAAAGCTGCTTTTGAGCATGAGTATACACTTTTCTCCTCCTCCATTAAGAGACGCAGTCCTAATTCAGCCTCCAAACCTGTAGCTGAAGTTGGCCATCTTGGCTTCTAGTTTATTTCAATGTCTGTTTTCCATTATAAAACAAGACAAAATCTATATCTGTCTACAATTTCTGGTTGCCTCAACACAGCACAGCTGCAAAAGGGTTACAGGTCTTGTTACCTCTTGCAGCTCCAGCTAATCACTCGAGCTATGGAGAGTATCTTCTTAGTAGCATGTGAAACTTGGGATGCTATCAGGGCTGTTTGTTTAGAGATCAGCTCTGAAATTATCCATTCATTTAAAAGCAATTTTTCAAAACTTTCCTTTCTCCCCCAAAAGTGAAGTTAAATAATTCACAGTCTTTGTAAAAGAAGGAGAAAAAGAACCACATTTGGGGCCTTTTTTTAGATGTTTTGATCCTCATGGAAACAATGGATTTCAGTGTTTACTGTCTGTATTATTTGGGTTACTGGAGAGTGCATTTATAAGCAAATGGAGGAGTTTCCCGCCAACACTGGGAAACAATAGTAGTAATCCAGAATGTCAGTACATTTCCTTCTTCTTACCACTAATTGCCATCCATTTTTGGCTGCTAATGTTAATATTTGGCTGGTTTTTTTCTCTAATCTCTTAATTCCCTGAGAGATTGTTTCATATAGTTACGTCAGTAGTTTACATACTTTATCTAGAAACTCATGGTGTTCTTCTCTTATTCTAAACAGCTAGTGAAGCAAAATGGGAACTGGAGCAGACACACATGAACTTCCTCCAAAAGCAGGCTCCACTGATTTTCAGTTTTGCTAGTGAGTAAATCAGAGTGAGTTGGCTAGCTGAAACTCTCAAGTTTTTATCCTTATTTTTTGTGTGACTTTACAAAATTCATATGACCTGTGCTGACCATCCACAGAAGGAGCTAATTAATAGGATATCATAAGGCTTAACCAGTGCTTGTTATAGCTTCTTTAACCCTTGTGGGAAAACTTGTTCAATATAATTGTGGTCACTGACTGACGTTTGTATGTGCAAGAAAATGGTGACTTTTTTCCCAGGGATTTTCCAACAATGGTTATTGAAGATTAAGTATTCCTGAATGAATACAGCTTAATGTTATTAATCACAAAGGACAATATAAAAAAGGTAGCTTTTTTCACCACTCTGGAAAACATACCTTACACATTGCCTATGGAGAATTTGCACTGATAAGGTTTCTTTCAATAAGAAAACCTAATGGTATGAAACATAGGAGTATGGTTGCAACACCCAGCTAATATTTTAGTTTATGCAATAGTTCCTGATCAAGTTTGCCTTTCAGATGCCACCATCACCTGTGGATATTCACTCTTTCCCATCTCTGTTTAAAATGACATGCAGAATACCAAACACAGACAAAAGCATTAGTCAAAACGTACAAAACGCTGAGCTCCAAACTGATCGAAGGAAATTGTTGTGTATGAAGGCAGGTATCAGCAAACAGTTTAAACAGTGATACTGATGTAAGATTATAATGGAACAGAAGATTTTAGAAAAAAGGTAAAGCTTGTCAACTGTTTTGAAACATTTATAACCATCTAGATGGCTAGTGTAGCAGCAAGTGTAAAATGTCCTCTACTTTGCTGTCAGTAATGACACAAACTGCAGAGCCTCTCAGACTCAAGCTTTCTGTATTTAAGACTCACCACGTCATTGATGTAGACCAACGTTCAGCTGTTGGCATTTAGTTGTAAGCAGTGCTAGCAAAAGATCATACTTAATTCAGTTTTATAAGCTTATTCTCTCTTCCACATTAGTTTGTATTTCTCCTGCTGAAGTTGGTGTAGTTTACCACATAAATGTGGGTGTCTATTTTTGTCAAAGAGAACAATATATTGACCCCATATTTATTCAAAGAGAACAATATAGTAAGTTTACTGGTTTTTTTACTGGAGGAAATGTCCTGAGTACTTTGAAATAATAATTTTTATATAATGAATCGATCTGTTTTCACAAGGAAAGAAATTTTCAGTTACAGTTCGTTTTTCCCCATCAAAAAAACCCCAACTACAAACCAACAAGAATGTATACAAGTGTTGTGATTGCACTTACTCTTGTAAACAAGCCAGCTAGCACTGCACATCCTGTGGGAGGTAGACCACCCAAATGAATATTTGAGAGATACGTCTGAAAATTCCTTTTGTAAAGCCAAAATTTTGACTGAGCTTTTAGAAACTTGACTTTTTGTGCTGCTGGGAAAAACAGTGCAGCTCTTTGTTTGGTGTATGCTGAGGGACAGATGCACAGATGCTTTTTCCTTAACTGTCAGTGCTGTTATTTAACAGCAATAATAAATGATAACATTTTGCACTTCTGCAATCCCTTTAATCCTAAGAGTACCAAATGTGCCCAAAGAGACTCCTCTAGAAGAAACTGTGGGTAAAACTGCAAAGGACAGGTTTTCCCCAGCTAGGACAAGCTAGACTAAGGACCGTTGGCCTCAGCAGAGAGGATGTGCTTTTGTGCCAATGTCTTAACTTAAATAAACACAGACCCAAACCCGAGGAAAACAGTGGCAGGAATGTGGCCTTAGGGATGGAATTACTGACAGAGCTGATAGAAATAAATAAGGAAGGTACAGCTTTATCTTTATGTCTATTTATCATATTTGTTATGGGATAAAGCTTCAAAAAAGGGAAGGCTTTGGAATTCAGCAGACAGTAGCCTAGCAGTTTGGAAAATTGCCATGCTTTTAATTTCTGCGGCTTAATGTAAAGGAAAGGTGAATCTTTCAATGAAAATGAGAAATTAGCTTGTAAACTGTTTGGGACAGAACTGATGGTTTTGTATCTTGGTCAGAGATAGAGATAGATATATGTATATATACACCCTCATATATATGTGCTGTTTGAGGTCTCTCTGGATCACCCCATGAAAACAAATAACAGCAATAATGAAGGAGAAAGGGTAAATGTTTTGCTTATGATTTTTACTGCTGGAAGAAAATACGAATGCAAGTCTAAGAAGGCCCTGCACTCAAAGGGACCTTGTAAGAAAACATTCAAAGTGTTGCATAATGCTACAACTCCTCTCTATTATCAGATTGCACCCACTGTAGGACCTGAAGTGATAGTGGCTCTTGTGCTGGGCAAGCAGTTACTGAAAGATCTAGGACTGTAAGATAGCTCTTCATGTCTGGGGAAGAACAACCGTGGGGAAATTCATATAGCCATTTTCCTTGCTCTTTGAGTTAGGTTTTCCACGAGGATTCCTGTGTCTGGCTACTCTTTATTACAGAGAGATTTTAGGGGGGGGATTGTCAGTGTGGGAACGTGGGTATTTAGTGTGTGTGACTGCATTTTGACAAGCTATTTCCAGTATTTATACCAGAATTATTCATAAACCTCCTTGATGTGGATTACCAGTTTTCTTTGTGAAGAAAGTAGAACTGGGAAGGCTGTGAGAGGCTCAGTTTTTCTCTTTTCATTGCCTTGATTTCAGCAATTGCTGTTCTATACCGTGTAGTTGTGGAAAAGACAGGCAAGTAAGGAGGCATGCGCCAGTGTGACGTTGTCTGATTCAAAGCTGTAGTAAAAGAATTGGACACAACCTCTGTGTGAACTGGGACACTGGGACAGCCCCAGGCTGCAAGCCAGGAGCACACACTGCACAGCAGCTGCTCCGGGGTCTCTCCTGCACCTGAAACCTTTGTGTATTTGGGCATCTCTGCTTGCCAGGCTACTTGGCTCTCTGTGGTGCCAGTGCCACACTGAAAAATGCACAAGTTCTCTGTGTCAGGGCAAAGGAGCAGAGATCAAGGGCAGCCTAAAGCTGCCTCTTTTTACCCAGGAAGTCTGTGCCACCTTCAGGGCTAGGGAAGTACAAGGAGGTGTAGTGCAAACATGGCTCGCGTTTTCAGAAACTGCTGTACTTGAAACCTGGTGAGAAAAACATTGGAGTCTGTCACCACTGTCAGGCCCTACTTAGAGACGCATGGGGATGAGCTTCCAGACAAGGATATTTTCTTCATGAGGTCCTTAGTGCAGCTTTGGTTTTAATATTCCTTTTGATTATAGGGTAACCCACTGGTTCCAAGTATATTTATTTGTTTTTCATTTTTCAATCCTTTATCTTCAAAGGCTGGTTCATGTTGATGTTACCTGTAGAAGAAATTGAAATAGCTGACGTGCATTGAAGGCTACACAAAATCTTACCAAGTTTTCCGATTATAGCAGTCTTGATTAAAATGAAAATAAATATACAGGTGAAAAATGTGACCTAAGAGTTTGCGTTATTCAAAGGGTTCTTTTTTTTTCAAATGAACTTTAATAGGATTATATACGTATGTTTTATAATATTGGAACTGGCATACTATTCAAACCTAGAAAAACTTTTCATAGTTGTATTTAATTATTTCTACTTCTTTGAAGCTTAACATATTTTTACCATATGGCAAGAATTTAATTTTTCCTATTTTTCCAGTGGAGATTAAATTAAAATGGTTATTTGGTTTAGCTAAACCTTCAACGTATCTGTGCTACAAGTCAAGGGTTCTCTAGGCTTGTTCTTCACTATCGGCCCTTTTTTTCCCTTAATGGCTTGCTCCAAAACCTGGTGAAGTCACCAAAGCTACTCCCATCATCTTCAGTAGGCTTTGGATAAAGCTCTATGAGAATGAGACAGTTCTCCACTCCTGCTGCGAAGACAGTGACAGAACCACAATACATCAATATTATCATAGTTTCCACAAAAATAGTGGCCATGTGCCACATGGTGGGTGGTCTTTTATACCAGCCAGAGAGAAATTAAGCCAGCAGGCACATGAAATGACAGTGAGACAAGAGGTATTTTATACCCCAGTTGTCAGAGGAGACTGTCTTGTTGCCTGGATTGTCTGTTTAACTCATTCTGTAAAGTAGGCATACCACTTAGCCCTCCACAGAGCCTGCTCCCTTAAGCTTGGATTAAATACGTCTTCTGGGTAGGCATCTTAACTGAAGACTTTGAAGCTTTTTCAATCGCTGCATCATCGCAGTGGTAGGCTGCTTCCACTACCGAAATGTTCACCTAACACATTTTGCAAACTGTAGGTGAAAAATGACCTTTTTGCGCCTCCTTGGAAAGCACTAAAAACATGTTAATGTTAGTGATGATAGCATTGTGCAGCACCTCTCCATGAAACAGTCAAATTTTCAGAAACAACTAGCAACTTTCATATCACAAAACTGATCCAAAATCAAAGAAGAAAAACCTGAAACATTCTGAAAGCATTGTTTGTTGTTTATTTACATGAGACCAACATTCCTGTAGAAGGAAGTTATGCCAAGAAAACAAGCAAATTCCATATCTTGATGCTAAACAGATTAGCCTTGCCCAGTGGCTCAATGGCTAACTCTCAGCTATTAACCTAATTAAGGTTATCTAGAGGAAAAGGTTGTAATACGTGAAAGAGGCTTTGCTTGACAAGACAAAAGATACCTCCTGGATACATTAAAGAACACCTGGGAACAAGCTAAAATTCAATGTTTCTAAGTCCCTTATAGCTATTTACAATGGCATCATTTTTATAAAACAAATTACTATCGTTAATGCCTTACATCATTTCATTTAGACAAAAGGTCTTATTTTTCTTACAAAAAACACATTCACATTGTTAACTTTAAAGGTTGCAGTTCCTAAAGTTCATTCCTCATTGGAAGCAGGTAAGCAACTTAACCAGGCTGCTCATGTGCTCTTATTTAACCACATGCTTTAACTGCCATGCAGCAGTTGGGCCAAAAAAAGCAGGTTTATATAGAAATGAGAGAACCTTAAAAAGTTCTCATCTAATTCACCATTCATTGTAGAAGCGTTTTGTAGCTGTATGTCTTGATGTCTTGCAAGAAGCCTATGTACTTTTCAGGTGGGGTTCAAACCTGCTATCTACATCAGAATTTTATTCTGAGACTAAAATTAGGAGGTGGTATTTCTTTTCATGCATTGAAGTGTCCTGAATTGAGTAACCCTGCCATGACTACAACATAAACTGTGATGTTTGTAGATTCCAGATTCATGCCTGGAAAAAAAATATTTGCCATAGGCAAAGAACCCCTCAGCAGGGAGAGAGGAACTTTGGATTCCAGTCTCTGGATGAATGTTTGTTTAAGAAAATTTAACCCAGTTCCTAAAAATCAGGTTTTACAGTCCCATGTCCATATGTCTCTTCATCCATCAATCTGCCCAATATTTTTTGAAACTATTGCCCTATCATCACAAAACTTGACAAGAGACTAGAAATCTACAAGGTAGAAGATTTCCATATAGCATAAAAAAAATGACCAGTTTCATAGAGGAGAGAAGGCCACTGCATAAGGAGAAAGGCAAAAGCTGAAGCTCACCTGGCAGGCAGTTAAAATGGACCAAGCGGTCTACTGCAGTCTGAAAGAATTATGGCTCTAAATTTGGCATTTAGAATAAATCTTTACTCTTTCTAAAGAAAGATTTAATTTTTTAAGTTTTTTTTTTTAATTGATAATATTTTAGTTACTACAGTATGAAAGCTTAGATTGCACTTGACATAGTGGGTAAAATTGTGTTTCCATTTAATGCAGTGGGAGTTTTAGCATTGACTAGCCAGCATTTCTTGCCATATTACCTTCTTGAATACAAAGTGCAGCTGTGAATACATCTGTTGCTTTGCTTTGTTTTGTTTTGTTTCACATTTTGGATTGCTTGGCTTGGCTGTCAAGCAGAGGGGGAACTCGGGGTAGGAAGTTGTTGCTGTATCTGTCATCTCACCTGAAGCAGTTCTCGAGATTTCTATAAACTGTATATTCTTTGGCTCTTCTACAAAAATGTGAGAATATTCAGATAGGGCTGTAACTGATGCTACATCCGCTTCTTGGAAAAAAAGATTTAATGTAAAGATTAGTCAAAAAAACAAAAGACCTTTCTTCACTTTCTTTTATTCATTGCATATTCGGTTTACTTTTTATCACTCTTTTAGCAAAAAAAAAACCAACCCTGCACACAACTACAACTCTGTACGAATGAACCCTTCCATTTCAGTTGTGTTACAGGAATTAACTGTGCAGGATCACACCACTTGCTTTGAGACATGGAGAACTGATCACTCTTAAAATGTGAAATGATGCCCTCATTTAAAAAATCATAACATCTAAGGAAACGAACACAGTTTGTTTTTCTTCCAGGAAATCACATACTTTTAAATTATTTTCTTTTTATTTCCATGGTTCTTGTACTTAAAGAATGTTTATTTCATCTTTTCCTCTGTCTTATATGATAAATGGTTTCTCATTATAATATAGTTTCCATTCTTTCTTGGGCTATTAGATGTCACTGACTTGAACAAAGGACTGTTCACATATGTCATTATACTTTCAGTCTTTCGTTTTTCTATCAAAATCCTAAGGCAAGGCTACATCTGTAAGGGCATGAATTCCAATCTTGAAAGACACAGATCATCCTTAATCCTATTAATGTTAATCATATTTTATGGCACTATGGGCCTGGCAGGGTGAAGCTCTTCACTGTACTTAAATAGTGATATTACTGCTCTGATATTACTGTTGCAAGGTGGCATAAACCAGTCTCCAGCCTTTAAAGTCTCAGGGAATCAAATCTGGTCTATAAGTAGGAAAGAAAAAGAGACAGAGAGGGAGTAAGGGGGGGAGGAGAGAAAAAGAAAGAAGGAAAAAGCAAACAGGAAGGAAATGAAGAAAGGAATAAATAAAGAAAAGGGAGTAGTTTGGCTAAAGATAAAAATCAGAATCTATCAATGAGGAAGGTGCAAATTGGTTGGTTTTTTTTTTTTTCCCCCCCACGGTTCTTACCAGCAGCAGGGTAATTGTGCATACTCACAGGAAAGATCCTGGTGTGGGATGTGAGGTTTATATAGACATGCCTCTAGTGACCTGACACTATTTAAGTGCTGCCCATAAAACAAGAGTAGTTTGCAGAGGAAACCCGTGTATCTCCATGGTGATCCAGCAAGACAGCAGGCTTCAGCAGCATAAACAAGGTACAGACACATGGAACCTGCTCTAAAATCCACAAAAGTATCTCCCCTTACTGTCTTTAGGAGGCTTTCACTCAGGCCCATAGTGGTTATGCAAAAGGCATCAGGACTCATTTCCCCTGCCCCATTGTCTTAAGCTTTTGCAGAGTAAACGATTAGAAGCAAGCACATGGCATTCATGTTCTGAAGAACAAATGACCCAGTCTCCCCTTAATTTCACTCAGTTTAACATGAACACCTTCCTGTTCACTGCAGCTCCCCTTGGAACCATCACCTAGGTCCTCCTGTCCAGCTGTGTGGAAGATCAGTACGGTCCACACAGTGTTGAATGTGGCCTAGTTGAATCTGAACCTGCCAGGAGGCCAGCACAGTGCCAGCAGCCAAAAATAACATCAGATACACCATGAACTTCATGACTCGCCATAAGAGTTTTCTTACCCCAAAAGCTTCTGACTGAGTAAGACTGGTGGTGGTGGACATGATTCTTCAGTGTATTGCAAACTATGTACTTAACATCAGACGCTATTTTCCTCCACTCTCTCCTACACGCATTTTGTCATCTAATCTCTAATGGTGGTGCTTGCAAAATGAATTAGTACTGTGCACATGGATTGCGTGTATTTCCCCTTTAAAATATTATTTTAATTTTCCAGGTACTGTTGGCTGGGTGCCTGTGTACAGTACGTCCAGTTTGTTTTTCCACCAGTCAGCACTGCTGTGGGAGCTTGCTCAGAGATCGAGAAGACAAACCTCTTTGAGCTTGCCTCCCAAATCCAGGAAGAATGAGCACATAAGCTAGGGCAATATTTACAGGAGTTTCAGCTAGAAACATGAGTGCCAAATGCAGACTATTTTGTTTTTGTGTTTTGCCTTTGTATTGCTCAGTCAAAACAAGTTAATTTTAAACTGGATGTTTTCATTTTGGAAAAAAAAAAAAAAAAAGAAAAAACACAGTAGCTCTTTGTGAGGTGTTATTTTTAGTTTCACAAATCAAAAATGTCTGACAGAGGAGTCCTGATTTCTGTTGTCTATAAACCTTTTGGGTTTAGACCTCGCAGTGTTATTTGTTATTGGATAAAGTTTTGTATTACTTTTTAGACCTCTCTAGTCAAGGATTTACTCCTAGATGAACAGTAACCATCACCACATAATAAAGCATAACAGAAGTCAATGCAGACAGTACCACATTGCTGAAGCATGAAATCCACCACAAGAACATTGAAAAGACTTCTGTTAGGCAGAATTCCCATTAGATTCCATCCCATTGGATTTCTTCTCTTCTCACTGGGTTTTTGTCCGATCTTACTGCTTTATTATTTTTCTTATCCTATGCAGCATAGAAAGCTGAAATGGCATATGCTAATATTCCCTGATAAAAGGTATAACATGCATTCTTACACTGAACTGCTACAAAAGGACAAGAAAACTTATTTGTATGCATTTGGGCAGACTTTGTCCCCAGTGTTTATCTCAGAGAGCATGCTGTCCTCTTTCTCCCTGACCTGAGGGAACGGTCAGCTCGTCTCAGTGCATCGGCAGTGTCCATAAGAAGTTCTGCAGAGACATTAGGGCATGCAATGCCCTGGTGCCCTCTCTTCATTGCCCAAGCAGTTCTGCTTCAATAGCACTTCCAGATTGCTGGGTCTGATTCTCAGTAAGCAACCAGCAGCTCTGTGTTAAAAGTACAGAGCTAAAGTACCCAGCATTACCCAGCTAAAGAATATGACTCCTCCTAAACCTCTTGTTTTTTATTCAGGAAACGAAATTGTATTTTCATCTGCTGATCATAAGTATTTCACTTCAGAAGCCATTAACCAGGCAATGTAATTAGTTCAGTGTAAGGTGCTTTGTTCTGCTATCAGATGTTCCTGTGTCTACTTGTGACCCTGTTCTCGATGTTCTGTGGCCACCGCTGAGCCATAGGTATTATCAGCTCTGCAGTCAGGTTTCTGTACTCACTGTTTGTTCAGATGAATGGGCTCTGCGTTGCTGAGCAGAGCTATTTGACAGGTTGACTAGCATTATTCCTTGCACAGCCTGGGAAGGACATAACATCACTTTAAATTTATGAGTGCCATCAGGATGCTTTCAAGCTTCACAGCAACTGTGTTTCTGCTTTTCCTGCTCCCCCCAAGAAGTGTGTGTATGAGGGGAGGGGGAACGGACACTGCTCCTGAATTGCTGGTTCAAAGAAAATGCCATTCTGAACAGTGGGTGAGACTTTCCCAGGAGAGAGATGGTCAGTGTCAAAAATGATCTTTATTTTACCCTCTTAAAATTCATTCTGGCAGGATGTGGCTAGACTGGATAGTTTAGTGCAGAGGTACTTGAGGGAACTCCTTTCCCACCAACCTGTATACCAAAAATATCTTAATCATAGACACATGCAGTTTCACCTTGAATCATTGGTCCAGGTACATTTATTTGTAAGAATGTACAGGTATTTCTCTATATAGGAAATACTCCCAAGACACAGATGGTAATAATTTGAGAACAAAAAACCTGTGTATTTCAGCTTATGTTGTTTCTTTTCACTTTTACCAGACTGAGTGTATTCTAAGGTGATGAAAACCATGAAGATGGACTTACACAGATGTGTTGCTCTAAAGACCTCTGAGAATTAATCCAACCTTTTTGTATGTGTGATTCTAAAGCAGTACATACCATGACAGTGTAAAATGGACTAAGCTCTCCATGTGAGCTTTAAACCAGCTAGCTGAGGTGTTGCTAACATGGACACAGGAGTAGGCAACCACTGAACTGGTTACACACTGTAACACCAGGGCTTCAGGTGAAGTTATGCCTCTTAATGAGTGAACTAAAGATTCTTTTGATTTTGGTTCAGAACAATATGAAATTCATAGTCTGATTTGATTTCAATATGAACACAGGTGAGACTTGACGCATCTGACTGAATTTTGGCTTGAAAGCTGGTGTTTGTTTTTTTTTTTTTTTTTCCTAAGCCAAGTAAAGGCATAGTAGAAATGTGTAAAATATTTGTTTCTGTGACTGTAAATATTAAATCTTGGGCTCTGGCCTTTGCAAACTGAACTGTTGGTTTGTGGTTTGGTACATTTGCAAACCTCGGGTCATGCTAAGAAAAATTCAGCAAACACAGGCTAAGGTTGTTGGCATTGCTGGGAAGTCATCAGATCTCCCTCATCTCAGCTGGCCTCTTTTCTTCCATCCTCACAAGGCCTGTCTCCTGAAGATATATATGTGTGGGAGCAGTAGAAAGTGCAGGGAAGCTTTAAATATAAGGAAGTTTTTATTTGGGAGTTGATGACTTAATTTGAGCACAAAGGGTTAAGCTCGCACACTCATGTTCCTCTACAACAGGGGTCAAAATCCTAGTGAAAAAAAATCTTGCTTTTAGCAGAAAAGCTGATCACTAAAATATTTCTTTTTTAGTTCCATGACATGTGTCACACAGATGGAGCTGAGAGGCAGAGTGGGGATTGTCCCCGTCTAAGAAAGGCACATTTCTTGCAAAACATCTCATCAGTTCATCTGCTGTGTGCTTCTTCCAACTGACAGAGGATGTAAAACATTACAAACTGGGGACCAGATCAGGGTGAGGAGAGAGCTAAAGCTTCAGTTCTCCAAGTAATAAAGAGCAGGTGCATGATCAATAGAGAAGTTCTTGCATTGCTCTCACCCATGCCAAAACCCAGAGTTCAGACAAATGCAGCATAAAAATTAGAGAGGGGGATGACTAACCTGTTTCCTGAAATACTCCGTGATCATCTACATAAGGAAAGAATGACCGCTGGTAAAAGCAAATATCCTGAAAAGTTGTTCTGTGTTTTCCTGCTTAGATAGAACTGAGGGGCTACGAACTTGTATTTTCATACATGTAAATTAAAATAGCCTTCTGAAAGTACTGGTACACAAAAATAATCCTACAATAATTCAAGTACTCAATTCATACCTTCAGATAGCCAACACAAATTCAGAAAAGAGGCAAAGGGGAAAATAAAAAGGGGAAAACTGAGGTGGGAGATCATGAAGGGAAAGGAAACAATTGTGAAGAATTAAAGGTAGAGAAGAGGTCTGAGAAATAAGGGGTGCTGAGATAAATCCCTTCCTATTGTCCACATCCAGGAGTATGTGGCTGAATCACAAAACTCTTATAGCTAATGAAAGGGTTGGATGCATGAAAATACCCGCATCTTCCCATGACAGCAAGCTTAGTTTGATTCTGTTATTACTGTCTGTGAAGTAAACATGACTATAAAAAGGGAAAAGTTTATTTTGTTTCATTTCTTTTATTTCCACCCAAAGTAATTTTATTCTTTATATATTTCTTCACATGCCAGCGGCCTTGCTTCCAACATTTTGACTTTGGCAAGAAGCAGCCTAAGTCAATAAAAAAGAACTCCAAGTGTCATGCACAATAAAGACTTGGGTACAGTTTTCCAAATGACTTGTAAAGTAAAATTTACTGAAAAGCAGGCAACGAACTCATATCTAGAAATCGAGTCTCTGCTTGTAAAAGTCAGAGGTTAAATTCTTTTTTAAAAAAAGCTCTCCTATGCATCTCTCAGGCATGCCTTATCCTTGCTGAAATATTTGAGAGGGGGAAAGTAACTGGGATAGGCAAGAACATTTCCACAGACATATGTTAGAAATCTACAGCACAAAATTAAATTACTTCACTCTTTTAAATGTCATTTCTGATTTTCACTTATCAAGTATTATGAGCTATAATACAATTTTTTAAAGGCAAAAGGAAAAGTAAAATAACAGCAACAAAAGACACATCCCAGTGTGTATTTATTTTACTCTGTAATTCAAGTCAGTCCAATTGTGCTGCAGGGTATTTAGTTTATGCAATGCTGAAGTTTGAAAACTACACCCAAAATTATTTTTGGATAGTATTTAGTGAGATATATAATGCAGGAATGATTGATTTATTTGCATGTTTTGAGCTTTTGTGTTTTGTTCAGCTCGTGCCTAAATTTTGATGCAGGCAGACTTTAAAAAAATCATATTCACAGCAAAGCAAGAGAAACATCTTTATCTAACTTCGATTTTCTTATGTGAAGACTAAATTTTAAAAGTAGGCATTGACTTTTATATGATGAAAATACAAGTCTCTATTGTCTTCTGCAGGTCAAAGGAAAAGATCTGTAACTGCTTTCCTAATTGCCCAATGCACATCTGTAAAATGGCCTCTCCTGTCAGGCAATGGCTGATTTCAGAGTCCCATTAATTTTACTGTGTGAGGTGCTGGTCTTCAGAGAGGTGGAGTCCATTACTTAATATTTAGTGGCCATCTTAATGGATATGCTTAATTATATAGCTTCTGGTCTGAGAGAATGACATATTAGGATGTTCTCATACTGTTTTCCTTCAATGGGAATTGGGAACAAACCTCCACAATCTCTCCCAGCAGTATGGTGAATATTGGCTGGAATTCTGTTGATTGCCAATGGCAATCATGCTCCTGACTCTTTTCGGAGCTTTTCAAAAATCTCCTCTAGTTCAGAATAGAAATGACTTCCCCAGAGCTGTGCAAACGGACAGATCTCTTGACTTTTATCTCCTGCTCAGTCTGCAGAGTAAATATCAAAATCCCCCACTCTTGGTTGGCAGCCCAGAGATCTGCAGATCTGGTTTGCTTCCCGCTCAGGAACCCTGATGGTATCGTGGTTCAGAGGTAAAGCAGTCACAGGGAATCGGTCACACCGGGTGAGCGTGAGGGGCTGAGGGCTCCGCACCCCACTGCTCTCGCTGCGGGCGGGGGACAGCACACAGCAGCAGAAGCTCCAGCGGGCAGCAAACCTTTCGCTTCATCCCACAGCAAGAAGCAGTTTTGGAGGGCACAGGCTCTTCCAGACCAGCTACCACTCAATGCAAAGTTGTGTTAAGAGTCCCTCATAGTTCAGTGAAGCTCTGGCTCCATTTCACACTGGGGGCTGGAGAAGGGGCTGTGCGAAACAGGGGAGCAGTGGAGCACACCTGTAAATGCCGAGCAGGCTGGGACTTGCCTGGCTGCCACAGGACCTTCCAGCTGTACAAAACTAAACCTGAGCACCATGTATGTTTTTAAGTGAGAAAACTATGTCCCTGTTTCTTGCTTTTAGGCAATTCACTCTCTGTGCCAGCTGTCATTTATACAAGGGAATATTCTTGCAATGCCTAACCCTGCTGGTGCAGGGAGAAACAGTTTGTTTATTCATTCTGAGGAATATAGAAGCAAATACTTCCCCAACCAGCACTCCTCAAAAATATAAGACTGACTGCTTTGTCCCTTTCCCAATCAAACTTCACTTTAGGGTTAATTCACTATCTAATGGGATCTACTCTTCATCACTAACAGGACTCATTTTGCTCCACTGTGGTTGAATATCTCCAAGGGCTGGCATGCTTATTGTTGGGTTGGTTTTTTTCATGGTAAGACAGAGATGTTCCCCTAGTATCATTTCTCTAGATTGGATTTGACTTTGCTAAAAATACATAACTTCACTATAAGAATATAACTAAAGTCTGGATATATACCTGAATTAAGAGGTGTTACATTAAGGATTCTGCCTTAATAGAGGGAGAAGAGAAAATGATAAGAAAACACCAGCCCTATTCATAAGAGATCTCCTGTAGTATTTGTTTACACAGTGAGCATGCCCCAGATTTTGCACCCTTGCAGTGGGGTACGACTGTTTTCCAGTTGTTTAAAATTCTGACAATTTGTTTCTTCCCACCTGCATAAATGCAGGTTATCTGATATGGAAATGTAAGACCTAATTCATACTTCCATCATTTTTTTCATGTAAAATAAGTCCTACAGAACCCCGTAAATTGTGAGGGGGAACCCTACCTATGGACATTATCCTTCACTTCCTGTAATCCAAAGAAACTGAAATATATGGAGTATGATCTGACCCAAGAAACATCTTTTCTTTCTAAACTACCAAAATGTCATTTAACAAAATCCATACTCTTGATCCAGTCCATCCAGAAGGTGGTCCTGTAATTCTTGTTAATGGCAAAATATTTTATTTATCTTTCCAACATGTATTAGTGTGTTCAGTGGTATCACTGGAAAGAAAGCAGTGTCTTTTAAACTACTCTGGAAGGTATGGGTATGAAACAGATCTTCATAAAGAATTAAATCTTTGAAATCAGAATTTAACTTTAGCTGTAACACTGATATAAGAAATGGCTACTTAAGAGCTGGTCTTTTGACACCATCATAAATAAACCCATGGCTGAGGAACACTATGGAGTCACAGAGCTAGAAAAATTATGGAACCCAGCCCTGTTTGCGTCCTGCTAATTTTATACTGATCTACCCAGTGGCAGAATGATTGATGTCATTTGTTTTTGACTCATGCCATTTAGCTCCAGAAATAACAAAGTAAAAATGCTGCTAGATTTAGAGAGATTTACTTGGTTATGCTATCAGCACTGTTTCTCTAATGGCAAAAGAAATGTCAGCATTAAAAATAATTACAAGTGTAAAAGAAACTCCGTGACCTAAATTAGTGGATGCACCATGTTATCTACATAAGGAAGAACTGGGAGTGTTATGTACTGTGCTCAAGGCTAACTAAATTCCTTCGCTTTAGATAGTTTGGCTTTAATTACCTGTAATTATTTTTGTCCTTTCATTGAGATTTATGTTGGTCTGAATCATCCTTTAAACCTAATTAAATCAGCTATTTCCTTTTCTCTTGGTCCTGTTCAATTATGAGTTTGCTCTCATTTTTTCATATTTGGATATTAATCTTTTAAATGTTTGTGGAGATCTCTGGAGAAAAGGGATTCTCATGAAACAAAGTGACATGAATGAATGCACCTCACTGATTTCTGGGAGATTTTATGCACTCAAAGGACTAGATTTTCCAAATTATTTAGAGATCTTGTTTGATGTCTTTTGAAAATCTGGTTCTGGGCTCACTATACTGTCCCACTGCTTATGTGTAAAACTTCCCCAAGAACTAACCCTGTGGTTGTAGATTTCAGCCCTTGCCATGCCCCTTCCTCTCTCAGTCTGCAACTGATGTGACTTCACAGCTCCAGGTACTCAGCTTTAGGTCTGACAAAAGAAGCCCAAGCTTACAGCTCCATAGTATCCTCAGTTCAATCCCAATGTGAGAGCGGAATTGATGGATATTGTATTTGCAGGATTAATATTAATTAATAACTGTCATGGTTATAAAGGGAACTTTGACTACACAACAAAGAATCCTCTCTTTCTTTCTGTCTTTTTTCCTATGTGTGTATGCATATATATATAAAAATACATTTTGAATTCATTTTTATACTTCACTTTCAATAAGGAGAGAAGACTTGCTCTCTTTGAATTCCTGTTGTAGCTATATTTTCATGCTGCAGTGTATTTATTCACTTCCTCTGATGATGAACCTGTAGAAACACTGTCAAAACTGAAGGGGTTGCGCCCTATGTAAAACTGGTTTCAACACTGCATCTACTGTGTAGTTAGAAGTAAAATGTATGCATTTTCAGAATCCCACAGAACCCAAATATTTGCTTTAAATGGATGTGAGCAAGGTCACAGCAACATCTCTAAGATCCTAGCCCTGAGTTCATCACTGCTCTTTTTAATTCCTCTTCTATAATCCACGAAAGGAAGTAACAAGGACTCTTTAAACCACAAGCAAAGAAAAAGACTTTGTAAAACAAGAACAAACATTGATGTTTGGAATCCAGAACTTGGTCTTATTAAAAAGCACAATAGGGGCACACGTAGACAGAAAATTGTAATGCCTTCAGGTTCTCAATATACAGGAATGTGACAACACCAGTAATTGTCTCCTAAAATCCTCCTCACAGTCATGAAATGCTTTTCTAATTTTAAGGCACTCAAACTTTTTAATTTGCTCTTAAATTGAAGCACCTTTAACACCAGAATTGTATAGTGTGCACTAATTACTGATCCTGGCTTACAGCTTTAGTGTGCCTCATTCTCGTGTAATTGCATCTACTTCCACATAACCATGCCCTTTTCCACTCCTGTTCTATGCATATGCAAAGTATGTTTTAATTCTAAGCAACCTCTCAGCATATACAATTTTACTTCTGAATTCCACCCAAAGGAGGAAGGGGATGTGCTCTGCAGCGCTGAGGGAAGACATGGCTAAACACAAATCCTCCGGTGTTACTGCAGCACCATCAGGCTTGTGGAAGTAGATGGAGTAGATATATATTTTGCATGGAGCAGATATATATTTTTTTCATCCAAGCAGTAAAGCAAAAGTGGATTATTTAAGAGAAAAAAATCCCACAATACTGTTTTGTGGAAGAAAGCAGGTAGCCTTCCATTTAAATGCATTTGTAATTCTGGTAACTGGCTTTTATATGTAGGTGGGGAGCTTAAAACATTTAATGGAACTTTCTGATAGTTTTCCCAGCTGATATCTAAGGAGACGCAAAGTGAATTTTAGAATCTTACACCACAATTCTTTAGAGCTCTTTACAGATGTATTTTTTAACAGTATGAAAATACATTATTAATTCTCTTAATTGCTTGATATGTTGTCTGTTAAAGTAATTGGAGAGTAAATTATTTTAGCTGGAAGTCAATGTCATGCAGCCAAACCACCAGATTCTAGAGGCAAATAACAAAATTCAATTCAAAGAGCAGTGGCTTGTGTCACATAAAATCTTACATAAGCAGGAATAAGAGGTTTTATGCTGTTCGTGTATTTTGTATTATTAGAAACTACCTGATCGCATACAGGAAGGGAGTGTGGATTTACAGAGGGTGATAAGAAAACGTCTCCTCTACCCCCAATCCTCCATATATTCTAAAGTCTGAACTCATTCCAAATTTCTAGTCCTGTTTAATTTATCTCTTGCTACTCAGTAGATGAGAGTTGTCATGTGGTAATTCCACAGGGGTCACCACAGTTGCACCAGGGATCACTTTCTCCCATTAAGTGTCAGCGTTGTTGACTACCAGACACAGGAAATTAATACAGGGGTGCACACTACAAAGCTGAGACATCATCTTCTCTCCAACACATGTTTATTTCTGGCAAGCTGTGAACTATGTGTATTTCATGCATACAAATTGGTGGAGTGAATAGTGAACGTTCATAAGGGCGTAGGCAATGATGTTCTCCACAATTCCCTGTGTTTTCTTTTTTAAAAAAATAAAATACGCATTAGAGTTGATTTCCTTTTTGATGGGAATTAACGGTGTACCTCACATTAAACACAAAGGGATGAGAACTCTGTATTGTAAATCAAAACCTGAACTGATGGGACTCAATATTCAGCAGATCAACATCTTTTTACATCAGCTGAGAATTTAGAGCAACACTGTAAACTGAATAGTGCATACTGGATACGAAATGAGTTTTCTGCAGATATTGGGGCTGAGGAGAATATATAGCTGGTTTTCCAGTGTTAACCCTAACTACTGCATTTTTTTCTTCTCAACAGATTGGATGGACTGTGACAGTAGGGTGAGCTCAGCCCCCTGGTAGAATCTTGTAATACAATTTCTTGTGTGACTGCCAACATATAATCTTATGGGTAATTATAGTTTAAGGGCATTTTACTTAAGAAAACTATAATTAGTGCTGTAATGGTTAGAATAAGGTTTGAAGGCTTTATTCACAGCTAGTAACTGATGATCAGTACAGCCTCTAGAAGTCATAGGGATCTGAAGCATGAATAGATTCATTTTTCCTGCTTCATGTTCAAACAAAAAAAAAGACAGTATAAATCATGCTTTGACACTGATGGAAGGAGGGGAAGTATATACCTCAGTAAGTGTCCCAGTGTTGGATTGCCTAGAGGGCCAAAAAAAGCTCATTCATGTCCAGTGACGTCTTCCTTTATTTGGCTCAGACCATGAGCTACATGAGGGACCATCTTCCAAAACAAGGTGTGTATATCCACAGTTTTATCACTCATTAGAAATGTTCCCTTTCCCAGCCTACTTTCTATATTTAAAAACTGGACGTATGTTATTATCTTAGACTACATTATCAGCTAGAGATCAAAAAATCTCCTTTCCAATGACGCGTTAGGTACATAAGATGTGATTCATTGCACCAACTTCCAATTAGCTTCAAGCTAAGCCAACCTAAGCCTATGCCAATCCCTTAGCTTCTTCGTGTAACAGACAAAAGGGCAAAGGCACTTCCAGAGGGCAGTATTCTCCATTTATCTTTGAACTCAGTGACTGCAATCTCTAGGTTATTTTGGAGACCTACCCATTATACAGCAAAAATGAGTTTTTAGTCTGAAAGTAGTTTTGATGAAGACAAGTGGAAATATTAGGGGAAAATGATAAATAACAGAGCAAGGGCAAGTGCAAAGGGGAAGGCTTACTAAACACGGCTCCAAAGCTGTAATGGTTGGGGTTAGATCTCTTTTACCCAGGTACCCTCACAAGACATAAACTATTTATTTCACCCCATTAGAAAGATACTATACATCTGTATTTGTGTATTATGTGTCTATACTAACAAGACAAGTAACTGCTTTTCAAGACAAAGTTATTGAAAAAAAAGACTTTTACCTTCCTTCCTACATGCCAACACATGAGTTGAAGGATTTGGGTTTTGTTTTTCCTGTCACAAGTGAAGACATCACTAAAGAAAGCAAGTAATTTCTTCTGCCTTGGGATTTATCAGTTTTTACCTTATAAACAGAGTAAGCTGAACCTGGGTCTTGGGAGGGTAAAAGTTCCTGCAGAAAAGATATTCACAGAGATATAGGATTGTGTCAGGGATTTATTGATTTTGTCATACTGTTCCTGCAGAAGCATACCAGCTGCTTCAGAGAAAAGTACAGGAAGCCTTACAGAAGGCAATTATGAAATAACTTGCTGACAGGAAAAAAATTCTTACTAGTCCCTATTAATTAGGGGTTATCTTATGTCCTGGAAGCATGAAGACTTACATCCTTTCCAAAAAGATTGTCATGCTATTTATCATTTTTGATCTTCACTAGCTTCTAAACTGCATCTTAAAACACATATTTCTTGGTTCAGCTTTCAAGACTTAATGACACAAAATGAACAGTGTTTATTTACAATGCAGACATAAACTCTTGTATAAATCATACCAAATTCTTCATTATATCACAAATTATTGCTAAGGATAACAAAACTGAGTCATCTGGCACCAAAAAATAAGCAGAGCTTTGAGGATTTCCCTCATAAATTCGGCAGAACATAATCACTTTTTGTAACAATGAATTATAACAAACAAGATGAGTTTTCCTACTTTAAAAATCTGCTATTAATTATTAACTGGATCAAGCTTCTCTCTACTTATTTAACCTTATGACAAATGTGCTTGGGAAATTTCCATCTCTGTATTTATGCCTGTCCCTTTCTGGCATATGATGCTAAGGCACACACTCAGGCTTATGTCTGACAAGCAGAAATATAAACTAGATGATTGTAGCCCTGAAGCTGGAGACTGAAGACATGTAACAGTGGTGAGAAACACCCAGAGTCCCTTACAATGTTTAAACATAACCGTATGTCACCCTAGGCAATTAAAACTGGCCCTGCTGTTTCCCCCAGTGCTAGACACCACTAACACTTTTACTGTTTTTACAATTGATCTTTAAAGCAGCACTGCAGCGTGTGAGACTGATCGTGGTGTAGCCCAAGAATTAGGCCATGCAGCTGGATTTCAGCCACCAGCACTTCCAGTTAAATTTGTACTTGCCTTTGGCCATCCTGCTTTCAGGTAAAGGGGTTTTGGATGAGGAGAGGGGCCCTGAGGCTGACCATGCTCCTCCCAATCTCCCTTCATCTCCCCCTATTTCAAAGTGTGGGTTGTGCTTTAGTTGGTTCGTTCTCAGTTTTGGCTGGTGGTATTCATTCAGTATTGCCCTTGCTGCTGTAAACTATCCCCATGCAATACCAGCAGGCAGCCAGTTGACTCAGCTGGGACTGGAGGAGTCCTGACCTGCCCCTGCAGCTGCCGGCTGGGGTGTAGGGACCCCCTTGGCTCCCCTCTGCCTGGAGCATGCCTACACTAAGATGCCGCAAACTAGATTTGTTTTCACTTAGGAGACCCCTTATATCAAAAAGGGTCTGATCCAGTCTCATACATTTTGAAACCTGTCAAGATGTCTGTGGCTCAAATCAAAGAACTGGTTTACATTTCTTGTCATGTATGTCAACGGTTGCCCTTTCAAAGCATACAAATATTGCCTTTGTTTCTGTGACAGACACCGTCCTGCCCACACCTCTCAACGCTCCTGGTGTGGTTTCTGTGATTTTTTTTTTTTTTATTCTACTGGAACTTCCTGCCACATCTGTTACTAAACAGAAACCCAAAAGAAAATCAGCTTTCACCTGTCAACTGCCAAGTGCATATGACCTCCTCTTTTCCATCACTTTCCATTAGTGTCTTTCACCATTTCAAGGGCTTTTTCACATTTACTTCTTTTTCTATCTGCTCCTTTGGGAAGTGCCATTTTTCTTCTTTAGCTACAGCCCCTTTGTTTGTCATGTTTACTGCACTGATCCTACACATAGCGCCGGCTCCTCTTTGTCCTTGGGAAGTGCATCCTTTGTCCTCAGGAAGAGGTCTCCCCATCTGTGATTCAGTGGTGGCCTTCCTACAGGAAGGGTTACGTTTGGCATCCACTGCTGCTTACTGGCCTGGCTCTGCAGCACTGTCTTCGTGCAACAGCTGTTTGGCTCACAGTGCTCAACTGTTTTCCCCACCCTACTGACCCAGTGCTACAAAACAACACTGGCTTGCAAAAAATCTGATGGATGGAGTAGCGAGGTGGGAGCTTTTTTTAATGTGACGCCAAAGACCCAGAATTCAAGCAGATTTGACAGATATTGTATACTCTACAGCTGGAAAAATCCCTAAATGCATAGACAGAGGATTTTAGATGGAAGAATCTTAAGCACAAATTAAGTGTTTAGTCAACACAACTGTTGCACAACAGTTGTTCCACATTACACAGCTTAGATTTACACACTCCCCAAAACTTCCCAGTGTAAATAAACTGTAAGTCTATACTACTTATGACCATGAAAACACACAGCACTTAAAAACTGCCGATGCAACTACCATAAATACACAAAGAATTAAGCAACAGCATGTGATCAGAGGCCAACTGCTAATGTGGAAGATTGATATTGCTTGAAGCTATGAACCATTTAAATTTGATTCTTCTCAAACTTACATCAGATTGCTATTATTATCATCAGAACTCAGTGAAGTAACTTCTGATTTCATCTGTGCAATGTATTTTTATATATCTAAAAGTACAGGAAGGAATCTTGCCCCACACAACTTCATACAAGATTGGCCATTGACTTCCATAGAATTAAAATGTTCACCCAGGATTTTCTTTCCTCTTCTGGCCTCCACTGCAGTCTAGGGCTTAATAAAATACAGAAAAGCTCAGAAAATAGCCACTTTATTTCCAGAATCTCTAAGAGGTCAGTCTTGTGGGAATCTGGATGTTTGATATTACTGGGGATAGAAATTTTTTGGGGAGCTGCTCTCAAACTGCTCACAGCAGCATTGGACTACTTATGCAGAAACTCTCTTACTTTGGAGGTTTTTTAAAGTGTGTCTTCATAGTAAATGCACTGTTAGGTACTTTCCAGAGGAATCTTTATGTTCATGACTGGACTTGGAAAACATTTCTTAGATGCAGTGTTGGTTTCCAGTGAGGTTCTGCCTTGCTCGTTTTGGTTTCCATGAACACAAAGAGCTCATGTGACTGGCCCAGGGTGATTCAGATCCTCATCTGGTGTTAGATGCCGGCAGCCTCCTGGCACTCCGTCCTCCTATCTGACCACATAACCACGTATCCTCATAAGTATAAAACTCTCTGAACTTTTCTATTTTCAATTTTCAGCATGCATGAGCCATGGTTGTTATGCCTTACGTGTTACGTTACTATAATGCACATAATCTGTGTGTTGTTCCAGCTTTGCTTCTTTCTTTGTTGTTTTCTCTCTGGGTGAAACCTGCACCTCTTCAAATTCAACTAAATGTTCTTCTTTATGCAAACAGCATCAAGATTTGGGCCAATTCACTTTCTTTTATCCCATAGTTAGGGTATCTAGCATAGTGCTCTGTATATCCATTCCTTAGTTACATGTTTGAACAGCGTCAATGAGGTACTGTTTTTGTGAGGACACAAAAAGGACTTTTTATTGTTTTAACAATCATTTTAGTGCTTACTTTCATCTGACCCTTATCAGCTTCCACCCAGAAAGTTTACTGCTGCATAGTTAAATATATAAACATGCACCCACACACTTATCTCCGTGTTCATACACATCCACACAAATAAACATTTCCAAATATTTCTGGGTGGTGGTGAACTACTGTGTCTGAGAAACAGGCATGTGGACAATATTGACCTCCACATGCTCATCAGAGGAAGTGGGAGCCAGCAAAAGCAATGACATTGAGTATCGGTCACTTGGCACCAGAAACTGTCATAAGTAAAATGGCAATCTAGAATTGAGAGAATTTGCAGGGTAACGTTATAAGTCTACCTGTGGACCCTCAATTATGACCATATTTCTGGCTTAGTTTTTGACATATACAGCAGAAATATGTACTTCTGAGAATTATTTTTGGTTTAAGTAAATAAGAAACAGGTGGCATATCTTGTTTTGAAATGATGTGGTCCACAAAAGGTGCCCCAGAGAATAATGACCAGGAAGTTCAAGTGTTAATAAGCTTTCATTTTAACATTTTACAAATGTAAAACTTACCTGTGGCAGGTCTTGTTTAATTTTTCAACATGTTATCAATTCAATGCACAAAAATAGAAGAACCGAAATGCTTGAGATCTGCTTTTTATAGATGATTCACTCCCAAGACAAAGTGAGCTGCTAGATATTGAGCACTGTTAAAGACGTTACAACAGCATTTAGCAGTGATGTGAAGTGCTAGAGCTCATAAAAGAGCTTCTTGGGCCCTTCCAGTGTCACAAAGAAAAGTGCTGGCTGGCTGGGACTCAGAAGTTAAAAGGGATTTTCTGGCCTTCCAATCAATTTATGTCTGTGGGTGCGGATTGACTGACAGATTATGATCCTCCAAGGTATTTATGTACCTAAGTCTCCTTGATGTTGCACCTTTAGTGTTAGGCATTAAAGAACTCAAATCACTCCTTCTATCTATTCATAATGGCATGATTTTTTATATCCAGGTCTCTGTCCTCCTCTCCCTTCACACAGAACGATGAGCACTGTCTGACACTCATATAGCTTCAGCAGGGTGGTTGGGAAGGAGCTACAGCCTAGACCAGTCTCCACCACGGCTGTTGGTCATGACTTAGAACTGGGAGATATGGTCTAAGTCTCATCTACCACAAGCAGAAGAGTTCTAATGCTCTATTTTTTAAAATAACAATCTGTCTTTTTTTTTTTCTGATTAATTTCTGAAAGGTGGTGGCAGCCATCACACTTTTTTATGAGCAGACTAATGTATCAGCGCTTGCTAGACATAATCTGGGAACATTTCCCTCCTGGAGGCCTCATGGGATGAAGTAAGGAGCATGTACCTTTGGGGACACAGTGGAGTGGACAATGCGCCAGACTGCTTGGCAGGGTCAGGGTTGAGGCAATTCTGGGTTTGCAGAAGGGCTCAAAACCGGGGGAAACTTTAAAGCCAGAAAGTGACAGACGCATGTAGTTAAGAGGCCTCTGAGGTGAGGCAATAAATGATTAGTGGTTTCCATGATCTCACCTTTTGACTTAGCTGGCCTTTTCAGCCTCTGTGACTGTTTACATGGAGCTAGCCCTTAGAAACCTGCTCAATGTGAGGCAAGAAGTGTGTGCCCTGAATAAGAACTGGTCTTTCATGTCTTTTTTTCAACGATTTTGGGGCTCTCACTGAACTTTCTTTCCTCTGTTCTACCCAGTAGACTACACCTGCAAAAGGTAGACACCAGCCCTGATGCCTAAAAGCTCACACCACAGTTTTAAGAGATGTCACTTTACTGACTATAGACAAAGGGTTACTCATCAGAAAGAGCTTCCCTAATCAGTGAACAAGAAGGATGGTTTTTTTTTTCTATTTTTGCTAAAACACCCAGGTACATATTTTGAATAGCACATGTTCAAAATGTTGATGCTGAATCTGGATTTGTCAACTTTCATATAGGTGCACTTACCAAATTCATAGCAGGGACATAATGGGTTTACATATCCAAAGTCTGGACCCCCAAAACCCAAGTAAGATTTTCAGTCTAATTTTTCTAGGTATTTGGTTTCTGCCAGTGAAGTTTTAAAATCACCTACATCTCTGCTTTTGCACAGAAACTGAACCTTAACATCATTGAGGTACCTATCTCAGCCTTCAGCCATATTTGACTTCATAGGATTCACTGCCTGTCAGTTCCAGGTACATTTGCTCAGAACTTAATCCATTTTTACAGAAGAAAATACACTTTCTTTCACATGAAATCCGATATAAAAATAGGCCAGCTGAAAACAGTTGAAAGTCGCAGTGTCATTTCAAGTGAAAATGCTGGCACTTTCCTCAGGAACGTAATGACTCAAGTCCCTAAATAAGACAAAACCAAATAAATAACAATAACAAACCCAGGACACCTAAATTCCAAAGCAGTTCTTTAAAACTTGTATTTAAGTCATTGCCCATAGACTACTGTCTGAAGTACTTACCTGTAATGTAAAATTCCAAGAATGGTTTTTTTACTTTGGTTGAGGTGACTCAACCGTTAACTCCCACAGATGTGCTCTAATCCTAACCGCTAGAATGTATGGTTTTCTGAAGTGGGGAATTTCTCATGTTAAAGGTATTTCACTCTGCATGAAACAACTAAATAGTCCTTGGGCAACTGGGAGTATCTGAAAATTATGCTTTAGCCTGTGCTTAAGGATATTAATATTCCTCAGAGGGAGGTTGACTGTCCCATATGGCATAGACTAGCAGGTAGGTTGCAGGTGTTGACAACAGAAGAAGGTGTTTATTTATATCTTGACCAAGTATTTGAGCTACAAGCCCCATATTGGGCTTTTTAATTGGTTGATTAAGAAAACCTGTTTGGAGAAAAGTTGGGACTAAGTGAGCTGCCCCAGCCAGCTTGTATGAAGAAGAGAGTCTGCTCTAGCTTGAACCAGTTGTGGGGGAACTGACCCCAGCCCTCATGCTGTATGATGGTGCTCTTCAGCCCTCAGGCCTGATGTGTGAGTGGTTCCTACCAACCACCTGGATCGTTTTGCCTCTGGTTTCCACGGCCACTAGCAGTGTTTCATTCCCATCACAACCCATGCCCTGTTTCTACCAGGTCATGTGCTCCTTTTGTTGGTACTCTGGCCATTTCTGATACTATCCTGGCAAGAAAGTATTCTGCAACTGCACATCCCAGGCAACTGTTGACCCAGGTTTCATCTGTACTCATGTGATAACAGCATCACCTTGTATGTAGGAGAGTTTATGGCACTTTATGGGCCCCTTAGTTATCCTTTAGGAGTTACATATTCTCTGTGGGCTGCTAGCTGAAGAGCCCAGCCTGTGTGGTAATGTAAATGATGACCTCTTCTTTTTGGAAAGAAAGTTGCCATGACTGCCAAACTAAGTGTGGTGTTTATATGTATTGGACACAGTCTGAGCTCATCTAACTAACTAGTCACCTTACAGTACTAGATTGGTAGATGTCTTAGTTTCTGAACCTCAAATGAATTGAAGAATATAGACATGCTCTGTTCAGGCCTTAGGGCATGTTCAGGAGCAGAGAGCACCGAACACCAGGCAAAATCAATTGCCTCAGACCTTAGTGGTGCCAGTATGGATTACATCTCTCTCTCTCTCTGTCCTCCTTTTTTCCCTGGATGATTCTTGAACTTTTATGACTAAAGCCTCCCAAGTTTACTTTCAGGCTGTTTAGTTAAAAGTTGATGCTCCTCTTATGTCTGGCTTTGACTGTGATTTCAAGTCAATACCATGGTAATATTAAAGGTTGACCTAATAATCAGATGTTGGAATGAGGAGCTTGAGTCTTTCCAAGAACATTTGTGCTATGCCCACCGACCTGTCTGATGATACTTGTCAAAGATTTTGAGCAACTCAGCTCTTTGATTTCCCATTTTCCTCAAAGCTTTTAAACCATCATTGTTCTTAATACACTTTGTTCATAAAGCCCTGTGGGAGCCCTACAATATCACTGACCCAGGCAGGACTGCTAATAGCGGAGCTAATCTAGAGGTTCTCTTTTTAACATGACTTTTCTGGCCCAAGCTCATACATACAGTTGCCCACACATTTGTTATCGTGAACAGATGCTTTGCAAATATCTTTGAGAGGAAGGTCAGTTCTGTATTTCAAAAGTTCACAAATCAAGCTGCACTGAAAGGCTTCTTTAACCTCAACCTTAAGCATCCTCAGCATATCATTAAGAAGATTAGCAAAGTCTTTAGCACCCCACTGGATTTCTTTATGTATGGAAAGGGCTGGCAGATCAAAGGAAACATTACTTCAAATAGCTTGTGACTTATCTTGTGCTTACCCTAGCACCACTGACCTCTCAATCATATTTTCTTCCAGTAGGAATTGCTTTTAAGAAAAACAGTTTGTCTTCCAAGATCCTTGTTTTGACCTTTCCAGCTTTCCCCATATTCCTTACAAAAATGTGTAATTGAAAGAAGTGACAAACCAAATACTTGGTAAATAAAATGTGTTTAAAATAAGAAAATAGTTGAAAGTCATAGTTACTACTTGGTTCTGCTAATGAAGTGACTAATATGAGTAAAGTCATATTTATTGTTTATAGATTTGTCTTGTACTTGGCACAAACACTGAGGTCAATGATATTTGACCTTTGGCATTTTCCAGCTAGGATGTGAATGAGTAAAGAGGGCTAAAAGGTTAGTCCCTGTTCTGCAGTCGCATCCATATCTGGGTGTGTATGGACCTTTACACCCACACAGAGACCTAGAGACGTCAGCTAAGCATTTTCCAGCTGCAAGGCCCACCCACATGGCTTGACTGCAAGCATAGGTGCCGGATTCATGAGCATGCTTTTTATAAAACTATATTATTCATCAGCTTAGGGTATTAATCACTTTACTCTATATTTAAATTTCCTTCAGGGTCTTGTTATTTATTCTGTGGGTGTGTTTTAGCATGTTTTAATATGAAAATCACTGTAATTTAACCAGCCCTGAAATATTTTCAGGTTTATTACTTGCACTTAAAGCTGAATTGAGATATATATGCAATAACCAAAGAACGTGGTTTTGTAAATAAGATATTTGACCTTTACCTTTTCAAAATTACGATGCTGGCAATGCCTGCCTAAATGAATCATCTGAAGAATTAAAAATCAGGTACATAATTGTTACTCTAACATATCTATTTCAGTTGAGTGTCCTCTGCCATTTCCGTTGTAAGTCTCATTTTCATGGCTATATAATTTGATGTTTTCAATTATGTGGGGCTTAAACTTTACTTAGTACTCTTAACTTAACAAATAAGCATGGCAATTCAAAGTTAAACTGCTGTGTAGTCAGGGCTGGTTTAAAAAGCATTATTTAACAATGAAAGGATAAGATTTGTGTTCTAAGTTTGTGGAAAGGAAGATGAGAAAATTATGTTTTAGATTGGTTCAGTTTGAATTTAATGACTGTGACATTTTAACAGCATTTTAAGCTAAGTATTTTATTACTTCCATTCTATTTCTTTTTTAATTAACTTTCAAACACTGTACCATTCCAACAGCTAGAATATGTGTCATTACAAGATATCATCAATCTCTCATCCATAGACAGACAGGGCATGTAAACAGTCTAATACTAATTAGCTGCAATTAAAATCGATATCAGACAAAGAAAACATACAGTTTTTATACAGTGGTCCAGAATCTTCTGAGTCAGAACCAGAGATATTTTTTAAAAAATGTGAGCAATGTAATCTCAAACTCTGTCTCATTTAACTCAGTGATAGTTGTCTTTTAACCCTGACTTTAACAGAGAAATGTACCCTATATAATCTGCTGTCATGTAGATGTTAAATCTGTCAAAACTCCAGTGACATAAAAAAGGCTAGAGAGTCATTGAAACCTATTGTTTTCAAGAAGATAAGTTCCAGTATTAGTTTACTGGTCTAAGAGGATTTGTGCATAATAAGGGAAAAATTAGTTGCCACATGAGAATTTTATGTGTTTGCCACTGTGGCTCTCAGAGGCACAAATCAGAATTCCAGTTGATGTACCTGTAAGGTCTGTGTATATAAAAGCAGATGAGGTGTTTATCAGACCACCTGAAAGTAGAACTTCTTATTTTTGCCACATATGCTAACCGGGAATGTCACACCATGTATCAGTCCTAATGCTTGCTGTCACATCAGTATGTCCTGCATTTGGGACAGGATTCAGAATGCAAGAGTGCCAGGTGACCAGTGAAAGAGCTTATAAATGTCTTCTGTACACAGGTATATGCATATGTATAATGTGCAGCAATATTTATTCTCTCACTTTGCATGTGTAGTGGTGATAGATGGAAAGGCAAAGGTGGACTGCAGAATTGATCTGTTTTGATGATTAAGGGCACTTGTCACAACTAGACCAGTGGGTTAGAGAATCACACCATCACTGGTCTAGATAACTGGTCTGAAATCTGGGGAACAAACTTAAAGTCATAAATCAAAAGATGCTACACAGAAGCAACTAAAAGGCAAACTAGCTCAGAACAAAGAGTGGATATTGGATTTAAATGTAACATCTCTGAGCTTATGTCAGCCTTCTCCCTCAAACTCTCTCTCCAAAACCTAGAACCTCTCTCTTTACCTCGTTAGGCAGGAATGACACTTTCCTCTTCTCCACATCCCAGTGGCAGGTCTGTCACCAGTTATTGGTGCATGCAGCAGAGTCAGTCTCATACAGGTTAGGATAAGGATTAGCTTTGTAAAGGTGCACGTGGCTCTGCTGGCTTAAATGAGAAGAGAATTGGGCTCCCATGATCTGATGGGACCACTTGATGTCACAGAATCATCTAGGTTGGAAAAGACCTTGAAGATCATCCAGTCCAACCATTAACCTCACACTGACCGTTCCCAACTCCACCAGATCCCTCAGCGCTGGGTCAACCCGACTCTTCAACCCCTCCAGGGATGGGGACTCCCCCCCTGCCCTGGGCAGCCCATTCCAATGCCCAACAACCCCTTCTGCAAAGAAATACTTCCTAAGAGCCAGTCTAACCCTGCCCTGGTGCAGCTTGGGGCCGTTCCCTCTTCTCCTGGCGCTTGTTCCTTGGTTCAAGAGACTCATCCCCCCTCTCTGCACCCTCCTTTCAGGGAGTTGTAGAGGGTCACGAGGTCTCCCCTCAGCCTCCTCTTCTCCAGACTAAACAACCCCAGTTCCCTCAGCCGCTCCCCATCAGACCTGTGCTCCAGACCCTGCACCAGCTCCGTTGCCCTTCTCTGGACACGCTCGAGTCGTTCAATGTCCTTTTTGGAGTGAGGGGCCCAAAACTGAACCCAGTCATTGAGGTGGGGCCTCACCAGTGCCAAGTCGAGGGGTAAGATCCCAGGATGCCATTGGCCACCTTGGCCACCTGGTCACACTGCTGGCTCATGTTCAGCATGTCACTACTAATGTGTGGATATTTGCAGCCTATGTGAGACACATTGCAGGAAAAGTTGTCCACAAAAGAGATACAGGTGTTCTTAAAATGCAGTTGATCAAATCAGTGTTTATTATAACAATATTGTGAAAAAAACTAACAATCTTTAAGGGGTACCTCTGCTTCCTTTTGAAGGAGTCACTACTGTTCATCATGAAGTAAACTCATAAGGAGTACTTCCTGAGGGTGAACCCTATTTTAATAATTTATTTTAAAAAAAATAAGGAAAGAAAAATAGATATATCTTTTCTCTTTATATTCAAGACTTGATAAATACACAGTTGAAACCCATTAAATTTTGTAAGATAAGGTTAATAAGTATATGACATATTTATGAAAAATCAATAGCACTAGACTGAATACAGCTTTACGCAAAGGATGCTGCCAGGGTTTGATTTTTTTCCTACATTTCTCTCCTTCTTGTCTCAATTCACTAGTGCTGGGTTTTTTTCCTCCCTGAGGGTGCACTCATAAGTGCCTGGGCATGGCAGATGATAGCTGATCCCAGCCAAATGTAACATCATTGGCATCCGAGGTCAAGATCTTCCTATCATAATCCCAAGTTTTTCACCTGTTCACCTGGTGTATATTTGTAGTCTGCTAGCATCCCTTTGACTGCTGATAAGAGGCTCTGGGGTGGAAAACCAGACAAATTTGGTATCTTGGTGCTTTCACTTGAATCTAACGCCCATCCCTTTTCAGGTAGGATCTCAATGGTCCGGGATCCTCGTGTACTGCAGCAGGGTTTCTGCCTGGGGTGGAAGCAGAGATGATTAGATTCCCTTTACTCAACTTTATTTGGTGTTAGCCTCTCTCCTAAGGTTTGACTTAGCAGTCCAGGCTACTCCTGGCCACAGGTGAGTGGCATAGCACCTTGCATACGTGCAGTGCTAATACAGGATCCCTCCAGCATGCATGTCTCTCCATCTGTAACGGCTGTCCTGAGGGAGGTTAGGCAACTCCCAGCAGCATTGCTCACTACCCTCATGCTTTCCTACAAAAGGGAACCACAAACCCAGGTTTGTTGCTTCCCCCTTCCCTTCTGATGCCTTCATTCACCTTGCTGTTGCAAAAAGAAACCTGTTGGGAGAGGCAGAGCCCCTGCTTCTCTGATGTATTTGGGGTGAAGGGGGCAATTTCTGTCCCAGAAGGCTCCATAGATTGCTGCTCCAAGGCTAATCCTACACAGGCACTGGGACTTTCTCCAAAACCTGCAGTGTGGAGTGGGGAAGGAGATGTGCGATGCTGGCACAGACCTGATGAATCTTCTTCCGTGCTGGAGGGAAAAGAGCTCTGTAGTGGGCTCCAATCATATATCATTAGCATTCATAAAACTCATTTCCTGCCAGGAACAGCTACTGAGCACTGAAAAATCATAATTTCACAGTGGATTGCCATGCAAGTTGAAATAAATCCCTGAGGCACTGCACCACACACTCTGTCCTGAAGCGCAGCATGCAACCCCAGGAAGCCCTCTGAAGGAGATGATACTTAACACTCAGTCTTAAATGGTCTTTTTTATATACATAAATGTTTTTTTTTATATATGTGTATATATATGTAAATGTGTGTATATGAGAAGTAGAGAGTACCCTGGGAAATATAATTCCCTCTGAATGATAGCTATTATTAGAAAGAAATATGAGACTATTCCAACTCTGTACCATCTGTGTTAAAAAACAGCTTTAAGGATTTAGCATCACTAAAAAAGCTGGTAGTGCATTTTTCTTCTCTCTGTTGCCTCCAAACAAAAAATTAGTAAAGATTTCCCAATACTGAGTAATCGAAAGTGTTTGCTAAGAGACCATCAGCTACACACAATTCTGTTTTTGATTCTGTAAAAGATATCTTCCCTATAATTTACTGTACAGCATTCCCATGCACTTATTTTTTATAAGTATTTTAAAATATCCAACATGGTCTTTCCACTGTATGTTTAAGAGTATTTTGAGCAGATAAGCTATTTCCTTACTGATCTCTGTATTTTGCTGAGTCAGGTCTTTGCACGCAATTACAGTGAACAGAGTAACAACCCCTCCTAGCACTAAACGTTTGGCTCTTTAAAAATAGTGATGAAAGCTTGAAATTCTTGTTTTCACTTTTCATTTTGCTGTCAGATTCAGAAAGTAAGTAGTTTTCTCAAATAAATCTTTTCTACAAGGCTTCTTTATGCAGAGAGCTTTGTAAACACAACTTGTAGAGAGAAGCAGCACTACAGGGCTGAGTTTGGTTAAGACATCAAAACCCACAATAAAATTAAATAATTAACTGAGAAGATGGATGCATTTCAGAACATGTAAGAGCCAGGAATGCCTTCTGCCTGCACTGAAACTGATAACACAACAAATTATTGCTTACTGTAGCTCTGCACAGAACCAAAAGGAATAAAATACCCTCATGATATAATCTGGTATTAGAGGGACCAGATTCTGGTTGGTATTACTGGACCTGGGACCAGCCTATGCTACCGCTGCATATTACTCTTCTAAACCAGCATTAAATTGCACATTCAGAGTCAAAGGCGTTTCACTTCGGCAGCTCTTTAGCTGGTATGATTTGTTTCAACTCTATAGATTGTTCACATGTTTAAACTGAATTATAACTTTGATGAGCTGATCTCAACAAACTTGGTGTTTCCTAATTCATCTTTGTGGTGACTGTCTACTTTAAATTGTAGCAAACAGCACATCTTGGACCATAACTGTGTCTGAAAGCTGAGGTTGAATATGAAACATTTTTTATCATTCTGGTAGTAGCAGCAGCAGTAGTAGTAGCAGGTCAATGTATGCTACTCTTTGTCAAAGACATGGTGCTCTATTTTTTTAACTTCTGTTAAATAGACCTGATTTTTGCTTGTACAAGGTGCCTTTTTCAATCTAATTCTCTGTGATGCAATTCATTAAAATAATATTAAGGGGAACTTCTGGATGCGTGTTTCTATGACTATACAACCCGTAACCACAACGAGAGCATGCAGATAGGTAGATTACCAATGCGAAAACAGAGGTGTGAGTTTGTGCTGTAAAAGTGGCAGGTGCACTGCATGACTACAAAGGGAAACTGCTCTGTTTGGGAAGTCTGACATAAACACAACGGCCTAAGCAGTAAGGGTTACAATGAGCTCATATTTATTTTCATATTGTTGCCTCTCTGCTCAAAGAACTCACTGGATTTTTTTGACCTCAAGTGTTCGTTCCAAAAAGGCGCTTATCTGTAAACACCACCTGCAGGGTAGAGCACATCACGAGCCACCGCTGCCACTGTATTGCTTTCTTATCATTCATAATGTGAAAATTTGATTGCCCAGCCAGCCAGCGGGCTGCCAGGCCCTGCAGATGGGAGACACATGTGTGCACAACATTTGTGTTTTATAGCTCTGATGAGAACAGGCAATAAAATGAAGGCTTTTCCACCTCTGTCGCTATCTTGGCACAAATTATCTCTTTCTAGTTGCTGTTTTATCTCTGTCCCTGTAATTTCTATATGATACTGTTTTTAAATATTTGTACTTAATTTTGGCATTGGTAAGCAGTTGGCCCACCAATCAGATTTTCTTATAGCCAACATTTTCTTGGTGTTATCTAGTGTTTTAATTAATTAGCTTCCCTCCCTAGTGAAGGATTAACTTTCATCTTGTCTTATCTGCTACTGTGTTTGTAGTGAAAGTAACTTCTCTAATGTAATTCCTTATTAGCTGGGTCTGTGTGGGTAGATGGTAGACTCGGAGGTTAAAATCATCTCTCTTCCTTATGCCTGTGGTGCCCTAGGGGTATGCAGTCACATTTTGCTTTTGCACAGAGACAGTGATGTGTTCCTCTGAAGGTGGTGATACCACTGATCACTGTGAGAGCAGGAGCAAACCTGCATTTCATATTGTGCAACAGTGTCTGCTTTGGTTTTGGAATCACTAGGTAGTGTTTCTACAGTGACGGTTTCTACTGGTTTATCATCCCAAAATTCAACTGTCTCCAATAACTTGTCTGAGGATATTTAGACCTGGTAAGGACATAACTGGATTACCACAAAACCAGATTTTTTCCTTTGTTCCAGTTCTGAATAGGTAACTGGTTTAACATCGTCAGGGATGGAAGAAGGAGAGATATGAAACACTTCAGACAGCAAAATATGAAAAGCTCAGCTTTTCATTTAAGCAAACTCACTGAAATATTTTCTATCTCTTTTGGCTCTTGAAAAACAGTTCTAGTAAAATAGCAACTTTGAGCACTAAAAATAAAAGCTTTGCCTATTTACTTATTTGTTCAAATATCCATTCAGGTATGATGTATCAAAGACACAAGAGGGGTCTTTATATCATTTTCTGTCCAGAGGAGACATGCCACTCATGTAGACTTAAACAGATGGCAGTTTCCACATAAAAATGTTACATAAAAATATAAGGACAGAGATCACACAGAAGGTCTGACTACCTCAGTCCGCTCTCTCTGACAGCACCCTTAGGCAAAGAGCAAGAACAGAACAGGCACAGATGACTTCCTCACTCAAGCTCTCCCAGCTCCTGACCACTCTCAGCTTCAGATGTGGTTTCCATGTTTTAATAACCCTCAGCAGATTTCTATTCCGTGAACTTGTCCAATTTCCTCTTAAACCAGTGTAAACCTTTAGCATCTACAATATCATCATTCATGATTTTATAGACCTTGTCGTTACCCTTGTCGGCTGCCTCTCTTCTGGAAGAGTCCTAGTTAATTTGATGGTTTCCCTTGTGGGAGCTGAGAATGATTGACACTTTGTCATTCTTCAAATAATTTCTAGTTACATAAAGAAGAAACGTCATAGGGAACCAGAATAGTAGATCACCTAGCAATTTTCCCATGTGAATTATTCTGTGCTGGGAAACAGGAGATACATGATTATCTTACATGGATATGAACAATTCATAAAAATCCTGAAGGAACTTTTTATCAAGCTTTCTAGTTCCTTCGTGATATAAAGATTAGACTATGGCTATTGACCTTAAACTGCCATTACATGAAAGTTTCAGCTGTCAGAGGAATGGTACTTTGGTATGTATACTGTTTACAGGATTGAGACAACATAAGTTCTGGAAAACTATTTTTTACAAAGCAGTTGTTTTAAGTGCTTTCTGGTTACTGGACCCAATAGAGGGATCATTGTCAGAGAATAATATCTACTTTTTACTATAGTTCTGATAAGAGATTGTAAGGAGTACTACCAGCATAACTGCATTCAGGAACAAATCGATTAAACAAGGTATGAGTTGCTGGAGCAGATAATGGTTCTGTCCCCTTGACCACATGTCGTTCTGCAGAGATATGGGGAATCTAACTGCCCAAGTGCTCATTTGCACTTCACATGACCATTATTTACACAACTAAATGGTATTTTGATCATCTTACAGAGGACTTTGAATATCATAATTATACTCTCAGGTTTAAAGCTGGGCTGAAAGTTTATTTTAATTGCTAGCATTATAGTAGCTAAATAAATGCCTGTTCTTAGAGCAGTGTGTATAGTTTTACATACTTGCTGTAGAACTTGCTATTGTGTTCCTTCTTTGAAAAGAATAAAAGCAATTTTAAATTAGCACAAGGCTGTGAAGAAGCCAAAGGCTGTAAAACTGGTGGCACCACGAATAATATCCCATCACTATGTTCTGTTAGAATTGAGTCTACACAAACTGATGCAGACAGTCATGGCTTGGCCTATCTTCTGGCCTAGCCAGCCGTAAACCACATCTTCTTTGGAAACCATGTCTATGCACTAATATAAACCCAAGGAAATATGATGGTTCTAATGTGGCTACCCAGGTTTTGGTCTAAAGCAGGCTTATGTCTAGTCAGGTTGGTCTCAGTGTGGAGCAAACATGATTTGTCTGCACTTGTTGGTTAGACATGACTACCTGTTTTCAAGAGATCATGAAGTAAAGGGTATGACTGGGTCAGAACCAACACTCTTTGTATCCACAAGCCTTTAAGGTAACTAAAATCAAATTAGCATTTTGTGATCAGGTCCATTTGCACTAAAAAAAGTAGAAAATGGCTAAGTTGAGGTGCCTGACCATGGTCAATTCTTTTATTCCATTTCTTTTTTGCTATCTGCAAGGGACATTTTTGTTTAAAAAGTAAACACAGTAAAGAAAATAAAGTCAGGAGGAATGATGTGCATATCTTTGTCAACAACTTTGCATTGCCATAGTAAATGCAACATGATAGTTCTAGCATCCACTAGAATAGCATCACATTTGCTGCTGACAGTATGATCACTCATTTTTATGGGAGAAAACCAGGAGCTTTTGCATATGTTAAGTTCTCATTTTCTTAATCTCATTCACTGGCTGGTACCAGACCTCACAAATTGAACATTTTTCTTTTCAATCCATGCATGGATCTACATTCTAATTCTGCCATCAAACTTAATGGAAAAAAATTTGACCCAACCATGTCAGCATATTTTTATGAGTAAAAACCCCAGAGTCTCTTATTCAGACTCTTGGTAGCTTATGAGTTTATATGCAGCTTTGGTAAGGGCTTTTAAATAAGTGAATGTATTTTAAAACAGTATTTGTCAAAATTCTATATTATTACATTTTTCCAGTTTTGTTGATTTATATGTAATCTTCTCATTTCCTCCCTCTGGCCTGTAAAAATGGTCCTCACTGCTATGCTGCTCATATAGCAAAAACTGTCCAACTTTAGTTCCAATAGCTATTTGACTGACTCTATCCTGAGAGTGTCCGCATGGCAAAAATTCACCCAATAATTATTTGTGTCTCCTAAACCTCCTTTCCCTCATTTTTCCACTCCATTGAAACCCTTTCTTGACCCAGATACGTGCGCTAATTTAACACAGTTTCCTTGTATATTGTAGCTGTCCTCAACCTTGTAAACATTTTCTTTTCTTCCGTATAACGTGGAGACAGTCTATACATAGCATGCTAAGAAGGATCCTTATGGCTTGCCTTTCTACAAAATAAACAGAGATTACAACACAAGCCCCCAATTAAATCCCATAGCATACAAATGCTCTCAGCCCTCATCCGGAGTGCTTTGCCTTGTACTTTTCTAGGGGTGGGTAAAGACTAAAGCTTAAGGAAGCAGAACTCATCAATGGTTCACAGCCATCTCTCAGACACGTAAATGCAGACCAACATCACTCAAATGCTTTTGGGCTTTGAGTAGTTTTCCCACAAGTATACCCCCTTAAACCCTCCTCCCACAATTGCAGTAAGCCCTCAGAGAATTTACGGGTAACAAATACAGTTGTTAAATTTACTCCAGGGCTAGGAACCATACCACCAACCCTCACTCAGTTTGCCTGCTTCTCTCAGCATGAACAATAACAGCAGTGGGTCAAACCTGTGGTAATATTATGTACACAGAGTAAAATCAGAGTGGGTGTACAACTCCTTTTCTACTGAAAATACAGTTCTCTGATCCTTTAGATCTTTTGTGGGAAGATTCAAATGGAGACGTCCATTCCCTAGGAAATAGTTGCCTATCATATTGCCCTAAATCTATTGTGTAGATTGAACCTATGAAGCTAAATTGCAATAATTTAACAGCTTAAATTACTTACATATGATATACATTATTAATAATATTTTTAATAAAAGTGTATTTTCAGGTTAAAATGAAAAAATCTGCCAATTTTTAAAATCCATTTTTTCAAAGTTACTATTTTTTCCAAATATCCCAAAAGATACAAATTCTTGGGCAATAAATTTATTTGTTTAGATGTATTTATTTAGTTAGTAAAGAATTTTAGTTTCATTGTATATTTCTAGTATTTATATTTCAAAACACAAAATTTTTACTGAAGCAGTTCCCAAACAATAGTAGCAAGTTTGTTAAATAACAAAAGTCCTCTAAGCATGTTAAAACATTAAGATTAATTTTAAAAATAATTGGCTTTTTTTCTGCAGTTGTTTATTACTTTTATTACTGTAAAGATACATTTACTGTATCTTCATATATTTCCAGCTCCCAGATTTAGTCAAACACTTTCATTCTGTTTCCTTTCCAGGACCAGATATCTACAGTTCCCAGAGAGCATGTAGGCCCCATAAATAATAAATACTCATTGTGTAAGTTCTTAGGTCACTATGGCCTCTGCCCCAAAGGGCTCAAATATTTGTGTGTTTCATATGATCCTACATGAGTGACCCCATGGACTTAGATGACTTCCATTGACTGAGGGACATCTTTCAAGGAGCAGATGACTCCCTGTTCATTGAACAGTAGTTTGGCAGCTCACCTATGGGCAATGTCTTCATCTTTCCAGTCAACTTCCATCAGGGTCCATGGAGACCACAGCTTTATTCACACAGCTATAAGAGTCCCTGACCTATGATCTGCTCCTGCAAGATAACCTCTTCTTAACTGGATGTGTTGTGGGCTTTTCTTTGGCCGATGACTCTAGTTATCACTTTGCAGCCTGACTGAAAAAGGGCCTAGGACCTCTTAATGAACACTTTGTCTAGGCTTCCTGTCTCCTCTGTCACTGAATGACTAATTGTTAATTTCCAGCTATGAATAGTTTACATTATATCCTACTTCTCTAACCCCAAGGGTATTTCCTTGAATTTATGGGCTTTAGATTTCAGCAGACATCTTCATGCTCCTGCAAAGGCATCATTGAACACCTGCCTGCAATAAACAGCAATTTTCCAAACAAGTATTTTTAAATATTTTACATCAGTCATAGAAATTCAGAAATTTATCTCTGAGTGCTCTGCTAAATCTAATGTGTCAGATAGTTCTTTTTTCTTATATAGGTTTCTTTCAAAATTTCTAGTTTCCCAAATAGCTAAGTAGCTGCACTTCCCCACACACTAGTTCTTCAATAATCCTCTAGTCTTCCCCCGAAATCTCTCTGCAGAGCCTGGATTATGATTATTGCAATAGATGTTCTGGCTGCTACAAGTTGCCCTGGTTATTTCATTATGCTTTTTATCACAATTATTTCTGGGCTGACTATGAACACCCAAGGGGATGTTTTTCCAAACATGTAATTATTCTCAGTTTGCCACTTCAATTGCCAGGACTAAAACCCTGGCCGGTCTCTTGATTAGTTAGAATTAGAGCCTGTGGCTCTGTGCTGTTGATCTCTCTTGCCTGCCTGACCTAAATTCCATTGTACACCTGCCATTATGCATTTGCTTAAATCTGGAACAAATTCTGGTACTTGATGTACTGCCAGTATCAGTTTTTAATTTGGGGAGCTGACTGGGTAAGGCAATTTGTCTCTGCATCAACTTGTGGACCTGCCACAGAACCACCGTGCACGTGCTTCTGAGTCAACAAAGTTCACTGGGACGGAGAGCACGTCAGAGGGTGAAGCTTTTGCCCAGCACCGCTCACTCCTCACATGTGTAATAGCACACAACTGCTTCAAATACGGCTGCTCGTGATGCTGCTCCTGCTTTCGGCTGGCACTCTGTACATGGGAAAGTTGGAATGCATAAAACAAGCACAACACTCAAAGAGAGAAGTTGTGGATTAAAAAAAATACCATGGAACAAATATCTCCTGTAGAAGTCATATTTAAAAGACACCAATGTAGTTCAACGTAAAAAGAAGATTCTTGGAGTAATATGCTCACTGGCTCTACATAGTTGTGCTTAGCTAGAAGGGATTTTGTAGCCTCATTACGATTTTTTTCTAATACATGATAAAAATCAATGTTTCGATCTTACAAATAATAACATAAACATTATCCAGCCAAATCCTTTGAAGAAAATGTGCCTCAGAGGCAGGAGGCAGCTAAGCTACTTTCAACAGCTGGCAAAAGCTCTGGGGCTATGAAGTAGGCAGCCATGGTTCCTGCCACCTTTAAGTGAAGAGATAGGTTTTCTTTTTACTTCTGTAACTCAAAATGATATGTCCTTAGGGCAGTTGGTCAGAAATCTGACGTACCCAAAAATTAGTGAACACTAGAACATTTTGTTCTGAAGAACTTGGTCAGAACTATAACTGGAGTTAGACTGGAAAAAATCACGGTATACACCAGTACTATCTAGGACAACATTTGACATCACTGTCCTCTAAAACAGGATCTTTTGGGATGTCCTTGTAGCTCTACCACAGCTGATCATGCATCTCAGCTCCCAAGCAGGTCAGAGGTCTACTCTTAATTTTCACAAGACAACAGCAGGACCAAAATAATAGGTCAGTTGCCAAAGTGTAAATAATTCTGTACACCTGGAGGTCCATGCAAGAGGTTAAGCATCCTATTCTTGGAATTAGGCACCTAAATTCTGCTGAAATCACATTTGGGTGTCTAAATCTTTGAGTGGATCTGACCAAGGTGATATGATCATCTGAGATGTCTAGAATTTAAAGATGACTTCTGTTCTTGAAACACCTAAAAAAGATCAGATTCTCCTTTTCTGATAAGAAATTTCCAGATTATCTCAAATATGAGATTTTATTTTAATAAAGTATACTGAAATGTGCAAACTGGAATAGTTTAACTAAAATTAGGACAATGGGAAGAATCTCCAAGTCGCCAGAAATTTTCATGGCTCAAATTGTATCAAACACATATTAATTATCACTGCAACATAGAAGTTCAAATAATGGTGCAAACTGAAAGAAAATTATTGACAGAAGAATTTGGGAAAAGTTATTAGGACAGATAGTAAAATTAATTATTTGTGTCAGTGTGTCATCAGTAGTTTTTCAGGTGACTATAAATCTAAAATTCTTCCTTGTGTTTCATGAAGGTGGAATTATACTGAAAAGTACATCTCAATATTGTAGGTAGCACTGGAGACTGGAATTAAGTCTTCAGTGTCTCCATTTGAAATGCTCACTGTTGTCAAAAAAAGAGACAAGGAAATAAATTCTTTTCAATTGTTTGCTATTTGGGCAGGGACTTTGTCTTCTACATGCGTGTACAGTGCAAAGCTTGTTCTGGGTGTGACTGTCCTTTTAAAGCTGCCGTTAATAATAATGTTAATAAGCTGTTGGCTAAATTCTTAAGCAATTCTTCCCTAAATTCTTGGTTTGGTGTCTTTACACTTCAAAGGCAATAGATTGATAAGGCATTTTAAAAGGTCTCCTCATGTAGTTTAGTGTCTAGGTCCCATCTCCACTGTGCTCAACATAGTCTTTCCCTAAAGACACAGTCACTGGGGTAACACATATCTGCAGGAATAGGGGAGCTTCTGGGATTAAACTGAGATGGTTGAAATCAGGAGATGGGAGTGACCATTGCCCCATTGTTAGATTTACTCTTGTAAATAATATGGGTTTAAATCCTTTGACTACTATTTTGATACTCAACCATTAGGTTATCTGGATTTATACTTTCTTTTGGATTTGTTCTACTTTCTATAAATAATGACTTACATAACAAAATCTCACCCTCATGACCAAGCCAGGAGTGGTATTGGTTAGTCTGGCCTTTGTTACCACTAGAAAAATCTCTACCCTAAACTTGAACACTTTATTCTCAGAAGAAGAGTCTCGAAAACTTTTCATCCTCAAAATTTTGATTTAAACCTAGCAATGAGAAAATGTCAAAACCGCTTTAAAATCCAGAAAGAATCATCAGCGAAATTAATGTGACATTTGTAAACTGCACCTATGGCACAAAGAGTCTAGACTGGCCCATTTATTTGGTTAATTCTAGTATAATTTACATGAGAGTTCTTCCATTTGAGACTATATTTCCCAGAGCAACACTGCACATTCCTGCTGATGGTTGTTAGAAGAGATAGGCAACGGCCAAGTGTCCCTATTCCCACAGCAGGACTGCTGAGCAGCATCTCATCTTATGAGCAAAGCTCTAGCACAAGCTGTCTTTTAGACCTTTATATTAGTCATGAAGCACTTACGGCAAAATTTGCATGAGATGCATGCATACGTTAGGGTTTTCAAAGGAGGTAAAAGGATTAGAGATGGCTCATAGGAAGCTGGTGCCTTTGGCCCTGTATTTTCCCTTGAAAGTCCTAGCAAAATGTATTTCTGCTAACTCTCTAAGAGGAGCAGAGCCTTCACATTGCTGGTGTCTTTCCAGTCAAGTACCCAACTACTCTGGCGCCTTTTAGCATTGTAGCCTTGGAGAGAACTAAAAACAATTCCTGAATCCATGCCAAGTGGAAAACAGGACAAACAGCCTTCCAAGAGCACAGAAAACAAAGATGAGAGAGGAAAAAATAAACAAGGAGAATGATAGTCCTATTTCATTCTGAAGTGGGGCTTACATAAAATAAATGGTGATGGGATTGCTTTCCAAGTGGAACATGAGAGTGAGATTGCGAAAGAAGGAGCATTTATACATTAAATATCTGGAGTTAGCACTTTCAGTTATGCTGGAAACTCTGAAGTTTCCAAGGCATCTTGCAGTAGACTGTACAAATGCCTAAGAAAGAGTAAAGGTGTCTTGGATCAGGCAGCACCCAATATGTTTATGCAGCTTTGATGGGAAGGGACGTGTTTATTCAAGCTGCTAGCCAAAACTATATGTGCTAGAGGCTGTTAAGGAAGGGAAAGAATTTATTATTTGTAACAGTGCAATGTTATATATATATATATATAATCCACCTAAGAAAAATGGATTTATAAGAAATTTCAAGCCAGGCTTTCACAAACTGGAGAAGGAATAGGGGAGAAGAAAAAGGTGGGGGTGGTGGTGTAGGAAAATGCTTAGCACTGGACTCTTCACAGAAACTCAACAGTGATTCAGTGTGACCCAGGAATCAGGCAGTGAGGTGTGCTCCCATGGAGGCTACACTGCAGTTCACCCTCCCTCTCTTTCCAGCACTACGAGTACCTCCATCTTTGCATGCTTGTGATCATGCTGTGCAACAGGGATCTGAGAGCCAAACTAGCTTAACTCCAACTATTTTTTCTTATGCATTAGATTTTACCCAGGTGAATTCCCTGAATCAATGGATAGCAAGTTTGTAGGTGTTTTGGAAAATAATATCTATATATTCCTCTAAGAATGTGTCATCTCATCGTTAACTCCAAAAAATATAACACTGAAAAAACTCCATGATCTTGTGTGTCTGAAAAGTTGCAGAGTAATACTGCTAGATTCCGCAGTGACTCAGAAAGGCACATTTTCTAGCCAGAGCCTGCTTGCTCTAAACACTGGGGCTGTATCTCCTTGCTAGACTGAGTTGTGTTTCACTATTGAAGTGTAACTCATGTGTAAGGGGCTCATATAATCTGCCTCAAGGAATTATTACCGTACTTAAAGCAAATTGTTTTGCAGGCACTGGTTTTTTAGTTTTGTAATAAATCTAGAGTTTCTTTGTCTTGCTTTATTTTGTTTCAGTGAATAACATCCACTCACTGGCTTTTCTTTCCCAGATATTTGAAAACTGAATATTTTTCACAGCAAGAGGTTTTGTTTGTTTCAGTATAAATATGCTGGTATAAATTTGCATACCTCAAATCACACACAGAGAAAGACAGGGATATGAGAGAGAGAGAGAGCAAAGAGAAAATGAGGGGAGTAGACTAAAGGAGAAAAACACAGAAAAGGGAAACTTTCTCTGTTTGTGTCACTGCTGCTCTTTGACTCGCATTTGTGAGGTTTTCAAGGGAGCTTGAGATCACGATTCTCAAATAGTACTTGGGAAGATCCAACTATCTAGCAGATAATTTTGTGGACATTGTGGCCTGGTCCCACACAGCCCATCTCCCTCTGACTCCCTTGCTTGGCCACAGCCAGTGGGAAGCATAGAGGTAGGGCCCTGCAGAGCGTACGTCAGCTGAGTCTGGGCTTTTTTTACCGTAAATAAGTGTAGAAAATCCCTTGGATATTGTTTCAATAAAAAGCAAAAATCAAGTTTTTGACAAGAGTATTTCTGTCACTTTCTTGTCAAGCCAAACAAGGAAATGGGGGGATACTTTTCTGTTGCCCTTTTTCTAGAAATTCTCTCACAGGGTGGTCCCAAACTGTTTGCCCAAATTCCAGCAACTGGATCCTTACCAGCCCCATCTAGCCTCAAGGGAAAATAACAGTCATGCAGGAAAAATAGTTTTGCTTGATCTTACATTGGTGGAGGCTGTGAGTACCATAAGAAACTAAGTGGCTATTCAGCAGACATGCGCAATGTGAAGAAGAAAGGATTTTGGTGCAGGATGTGTTTAGACATTTAGCTGCTGTGTGGGGAATATGTTGGTTCACACAGCAGTTCGAACTCTATCATGTGGAAGATGAATTCTTTGGTTTTTTATTCTTAGGCAAACAAAATCTTGCTGTACTGTTCTTAAGACAGCAGTTCCTCCCACTGGAAAAGCCCATACACCTCAGTTTTAATCCTTGTGATCTAACCACTTGGCTTCCCTGCTCAAGCAATGTATTTGCTTGATATTGTAACTCAGTAAAAACAGAAATTACAGTAAAATCTTCAAAACATTTAATAGAGTGGATTTTGAGGTTTCATAGATGGAGATCTTGGGAACCCTTCACTTTGTAGCTTCACTGAAGTACTTTGCATTTAAACAAATTTGAAAACAAATATTTGAAAGGATTTTGTTTTCCATCATTTATGCATAAAGAATACTTAGCACATTCCATCTTTGTGCTTTGTGTAGATGTATCAGCTGTTGCCAGTATTGTTTAATCTGTGTCTGTATTACCTTGTATTTACCATCTGTTCTTTGAATGGAACCTCTGTAATAGATTATGTTTAACATTAATTTAATGAAGAAAAATGGACCTGTAATTATGTTTTGTAGTAAACTGTTGTCTCAGCTTTATCTTTAGTGTCATTTACAGCAGGTGGGAAATGGCAAGGGATTTTGTGACGGTGCCTCAGCAGCCAAAGTGGGTCATGGTTAGGCCCTCTGGAAGGTCACTCTCTGAACCTGTCAGGATTATCTAGTGCATGGCTGGGGTAAACTGGTCCTATTTCTAATGCAAGGAAAAGTTCAGTAGAATAGGACATGTTGGAATTCCTGAACGATACCATATAAATAATGAATTGGTAATAGTTCAGTGAAATAGGATACACTTGTAATGAACACATCTGTTAATCTGGAGGATTCCACTTGATAAATTCAAAGTTATATATGAGTGAGTTTAAAACTGTTTGCAGCATAGTGAGTATACAGAAACTGAGTCTCTGTTTATCAGGCTAGATCAGATGGTGAGCTGAGACTGGTTTCACTTGTGCCTGACTCTATCACGCTGTTACACATACCTTAAAAACCTGCTCAACCCTACTCACTTGGTAGATAGCAATAGCAGGGAAAACAGGAGGTCGCATTACACCTGGAACCGAAGGTCACAAACCAGGTCTGTGGTCCACCATGGTAGGCTCTTGTGCTTTCATCTTCCTGAACACTTGTAGACTCCAGCACACTCTCTCTTCCATTTCTCTGACACACACTTGCAGTCATATTCCCTTGCAATCATCCTCTTCAGTATACTTTCCTCAGAGATCTTACTCTAATGTTGGAGGACTTCAGGACTGGGGGAAGAAAAAAAAAGAATAACCAAAGCCAAGATGCCACTATTACATCAAAGAACCTTCTCCCATATTTCTACCTATTTGGTTATCCTGTTTAACAGCTCTGGTTAAGGCCTTCAGAGACACCAGCCATGGGAATGCTCCACAGCCAATTGCATTCTACTTACACCAACGTAAGGCATATATAGATATAGCAAAAAAGTAACACAGTCAAGTTCCTTCTACCCAAATTCCTCTTTTCACTTTGGGGCTGTGCCTGTCCAGGATCCTTTTCCTTCATCACCTTTCTGGTGTACAGTACCCTTCAATTTTACTACCTAAGAAGGTTTTTTTTTTAAAAAAAACCACACCATTAAGCCACCCCCTTTTTCACAACTAATTTCTAGTTTCCTTTGTCAGCTGAACACCATTAATTAGTGGGTCAGTGAGGAATAAAATGGAACAGAAATCCATGTTACACTGTCATAATGACATAGGTCCTAAATACAGCACTAGGCCACTGATTAAGAAGAACCATTTTTCTAGACTCAATAAAAATCTTGTCATTCTGCTTCTACTTCTGCTATGAATCCAGACTGAATTCAGTCTCTGAAACCTAGAAAAAGTTTTTCTTTAAGCTCTGCTTTCTGGCTGATATTATTTCCAGGAGTTAACAAGGCCCATCCATGCTATGTAGTTGAGAAGTGTGCAGTGAGTCCTAAGGTAACACTCACATGAGAAATGAAGCCTGAGACGCCAGACAAAAGGAACTATTTACTACTAGTGTCAGCTCAGGTATCTCTGCACCAAAGTCTCTGGCTCTGGGTTGTTAAATTATATCTCTATGTGTAGGGATACCTGATGTGGTACAAAGCTAGAGCAGGGCTCTCCAGAAGTGTGCCTGTTTGCTCACAAATCAGGATTTATAATTGCTAGAACTGTCTTCGTTAAGCCCTGGACGATCATCAGTCACGCTGATGGATGATTCCATTACACACAGGCATAATGCTGGAAAAGCTGAATTGACTGTTATTTCATAAAAGAGGAATTGTGTTTCAAAAAATTAAACTGCGTTAAATGTCATGGATCTTAATAGGCTTCCAGAGTTTTAATATGTTACATTCTACTTGGTATGGCATATGTTATAACTTATAAGGATTAGCTCATCTAATTTCTGTCCAAAATGTTCATTTAAAAAAGAATTTGGGGAGAACATTTACATCCACAGTCAAAGTTGAACTGCTTTACAAAACCCTGTAGTGGCTGCCTGTGATAAAGGATCCAAATCCCTTCCATATCACTGCATGACACATACAGTGAGCTGCGAGCCTCAGGAAAAGCTTTATCACTTGCATATCCTATGCACTGCTGTGAAATGTTGTATTTGTATCATCATATTCAAGAACAAATAGAGAAATCGCTAGAAACTCCCTTGCTAGGCTTTTTTCTGAATGTTTAGGAAAGCTTCTGTTAGTTTTACACTGTAAGCCCTCACCGAGATATAAAAATACAGAACTGCCATGAGAACGTGTCAAAATAACTGATAAATCACTCACTTTTGATATTGCAACTGTAAAGGACAAAACTATACTGGTAAGTCTGTATTTTCAAGTGATGCATTTATTAAGAATTTTCAATTTGAAATAGTTGTCTTCAGAAGGTTTTAGCAAAGAAAATGCTAATGACATGAATAGTCACTGTATCATTTGATAACCCAAGTCATTTGTATCAAATGGGACACCCCAAACCTCATGAGCCCTGAATCAGTGGCCGCTTCCAAAGAATTCTGGCTTAGCAGCACAATCCCAAGTGCATGTAGATGACAGTCCTTTGAAGACTAGCATGTCATATTGAGAAGGAAAAGCCCGGTTCATACATTGTTTTAAAATTTCTTCCGTGCCTCATAGAGAACATACAAACAAAAAGAAAGTAAAAATATACAAATGAATCTTCCAGAAAAATGTTGCAATGAAAGAAAATGACAAAGAATTTCCTTTGTTTGGAATAGTAAATACAAAGAAAATCTCTACAAACAAACTTCTTGCAGTAATGATATGACTTAAGTTCACAGCATAGGTCATGATATCCTGAACCATTACTTCCATTTTGGAAGGAATTACTGGAAGAAATTCTGCATAACTCTGGTGAAGTCTCTTGTATTTGACAGTATGGCAAGGTCTCCAGCTGACTATCGGATTAACACGCACCGCCACTGCATCTGCTTATTGTAGTTTTTTCAGGAGAAAACAACCTCAGTATAGAAAGCTGTAACTCTTCACAGATAAATAGGAAGTCTCTGTTATTTTAGACATTGGTCACGCAACATGGATACTGCCATCTTCAGGTCACTGCTTAAACTATAGCACTAGACCATCAGCTGGATCTGATGGCTGTTGTGAAATCAGCTGAGGGTCATAACTCAGTTTCTAATGTGTCCAGCAGTCTGCCTCAGCAGGCAGTTCAGAACACAGCTGTGAAGGTCAAGTCCATCTAGAAGCTTGCTTTATGCCCATGGTATTTTTTTCCTATACCTCAATATCCTCTAGTTCACTGATTTAATCTTGGTACTTTTTCCAAGAGTGTATAATTATTAAACGCTGTACTCTTGATTTTGTTCTAGCAGGATCTAGTAAAAAAATAGAGCTTTCTCTCAATCTTTTATCTGTGACAAGTAGAGTTAATATGAAAGACGTATGTGAAAAGGAGCTCCTAGAAAATGCCGGTCACTGCCGCAGTGCCAACGCCAACATTGTCGGTTGCATGCTGTGTGAATGCAGCGCATCTATTAAAATGCAGAGGAGAGTTTTTTCCCCTGAAATACCTGCAGAGAAAGAATATTTTCATTTTTATTCTGTATTTATTGGTTTAGCTGAAAAATGGAAAAAAGACATTTAAAACCTGAATTTAACAGAAAGGACACAAGCAGTCTCTTTCAGTACCTTCTGCGTAAACCTCTGGACATTTCCTATATGAAGGTGTCTGAATAATTATTTGTTTTCTTCACATATTTAATTGAAAGTACTTTGCTTTTTCCAGCCATTTCTTCAAGTCACATAGCTGTGACCACACCAATGTCCTATTTCTTCTGTATAGCTGGTATTTCAGTACAGCACTCTGGAACAGTAGACTGTAAATCTAAGGAGTACATGGCAAATGTCAAAAGCGGGGATTAAACTGTTAAACGTGTCCAGAACTGCTTGCTTTGTTTTTATTTCTCTCTCCTTATTTTTTTTTTTTAAAAAAAAAATCAATTGGGGAAGATCCAAAAAGTGGCCAGAACCAGCAAAAAAACCCCAACATTATAAAAAGGAACCTGCAAAGGGCTCTTTAAATATGGAGTTTTAAAAATATTCATATTTTACAATATAAAATTAAATGTTTTCATGTTTACTTTCTTACCTGTTTGTTTGGGTTTTGTTTACTTTATTTAAAATCACAGTTGTCACAATGTTCTTTCCCTTGATGTGGGGGACTGGTACCACAGGCATTGTGAACAGTTGCTCCTGAAGAGACAGGAAGAGTAAAGTGTATAAAAAGTTGCTTTAGAAACAGTTTCTAATGGTTAGCTTCAAATTCTGGGCCTGCTAGCCAAGAACATGGATGCTTTTTGAATACAGTGGAAATATCTAATTTTAACAGATGAAATAAATGGAACTAAGCATGTAATATGGGTACTATTTAGTGTAAATACAGCAGAGATGGTCCAATAAAGATTACCTAATGATCATTAGATTGCCTCCTCTAGTTACAAAGTAAAAACAAATAGCTCCTAACATTCTGCATTAGTAACAGGCCCTCAGGAAATGCCCAAATCCAAACTTTAAAACATCAATCTCCAGTGTAGAAAATTTAATCTTTTATTTACTAGGAATGATGCTACTACGCGCTCCTTGTATGAATATCAAGAAATCATACAGCCTAGTTTTTCACTGTCTTGAAAGCAAGTGAAGACAGCCATAAGAGTACTTCCAGATGTTAAATGAACCCGCCACATTTCACGGATTCAGGGTTTTCTTTTTAAGACCATTTATAGAACTTTGGAAAGAGCACAGGGTATCATGTTATTAAAAGGTAGGGAGGAGCGTTTTATTTTTACAACAAATTAAAGACATGGCTTAGTTTTTTGTAATCACTATTAACATCTGTAGTCCAAAAAGGAAATAGTTCTAGGTACCTAGAACTAAATAAGTTCCTACCATTGTATTAATGGATTTTCACCAAAGAACATGTCCTAAACTTGGATGTAGCAAGTTGTAAGGCATCCAAACATTCAACTGGGTCCAATGTTTTTGTGAAGTTCACAGAATTTATAACTATTTAGGTTGCCATGTTCAGTGCAACGAACTTTGTGATCCTTTACGTATTAATTTCCAAACAACAAGAATTAGAGAGTGACTTCTCAGAAGTATTGCAGAAAATAGATATCTCTGTGCAGTTGTAGGGAAACATGCTAAGATCACACAAGCAGTCTAGAGACAAGCAGGAGCAGTAGCCAGTGTGTTCTGTTATGATGCTTCATACCGCATTTATTGTCTCAAGAATGGAAGTGAATATACAAATGATAAGAAGGGAGAGAGGAGATTAGGAATACCCACACCTTAAAATAGGAGCATTGGCATTTCAGATGAAGTTGAATTAATTCCTTCACTCTAAAATTGGATTTAGTTTGATGGGAATTGAAATGAACCATCAGCATATTTAACAATTAAAACGGTCTGCATTTTACATTAAAAGGCTGTCAACAAGCCAAGTCAGACCAGTAGCCTTGAGCTTGCCTAGTTCTGATTAACTTACATCTTTTATGCAAACATTAACTCACTCCTGGCATGTACTGTTCTTGCAAATACTAATCATGGCATAGATTAGATGAACATGAAACAGATTTAACATATCAAGTTCTACTAAAGATTGTAGGTGTGCAGTCAACAGCAATGCACTTGCCAAAGGCAACAAAACAGGAAAAATAATATAGAAAAACACTCATCTGCATAGTTAGATGGCACTATAGTCCTACTGTGTGACAAAGAACTTTTATGGCAACTGGCAAGTGACCAGGAGTTTTAATGATCAGTCTGTGAGATGTCTCCGTGGGACGATCATGGTTATTCAAAGCAGGTTCTACTTCATCAAGCTGGTGACTGTATAATAAGTCATCTACACATCCTAATCTATAAATTTTTCTTGTTAGATGATGAAAGTAGCTTCATTGCTTATACATGTATTAGTTCCACTATACGTGAGCAAAAATTAGTGCAGGTTCTTACAATGAGATCACTAAATCGTACTTTTCAAAGCCTTATATGCAGCAGGATGAAGATGCATCGGAAGCTGAGCTTTAGTTCTCTTCCTTTCCCCTCTTTTACCCATAACAACTTTTAAAAAAATAGCCATCTGGCATCCCATCTGGCTACAAGTCCAATCTTACAGTTTCTGGAGTTACTTTTATATGTCTCCAATGCTGCATTTGTGGAAGAGACAAGAGTCCCTCCTGAAACTTTAGATAATTTGGGACCTTTTGGAAGCTCTGAAAAAAAACCAGAATGCAGGGATGGAAATTTACCATTCTAGTTATTAATAACTCTGAAAAAATTAAATTGTGCTGAAGAAAAATGACACCACCTGTTCTTGCCTTCCAGGTGCTTGAAAAAAACATAGTTGCTGAGCTTCAGGGATTAAGGGAAGAAATTGTATTTGTCCACTGCAGTTAGATACAGAGTCTTCAGGGATTTCAGAAGCTGCATGAAAACATGGAGGAGAGAGGAAATAAATAAGTTTTACAGAAAGAAAATCAGTCAGACCATCTTTATATTTTTCCACTCAAACAAGAGAGCATACAATGTAAGCCCAGTTGGTTTTTTATGAAGAATATTATTAACAGAGGTAATTTTTCAGTCAAGTATTAAGACTGTTTTAGGGGACAGAAATTGACATGATTTACAAAAGACCATGGACCTTTATTGTGTAGCTTGTTACATATAGAAGGGCAGTTGGTGCTGAAAAGGGCACTGCAGGACTCAAAGGAATTTATCATTCCTCTCAAAAGTCACCGTTCCTCACATATTGATTTTAATGAAAGGAATTTGATCACCTATTTTCATCCTGTTCATCTGTGAGAGCGGCATCTGATCGGTAACCATTGCTTGTAAACCTGTTAATAGTCTCTGTACTGGACAGTTGTTAGCTAGTGTGAGTGAAGCCCTTCATCTGAGACACAAGAACCCTTTTTGAACGGGAAAGGTTACTTCCTCATCAGTGTGGTGGGAATTTGCCATCCTACTCCCTTAAACAATATGAAAAATCTCAACCTGAAACCAACTCATATATAAATCTCACAGCACCAAAATGTATCACATGATGGAGAGCCTTTAAGATCTCAGCATGAACAGTAGCAGATGAAGCAGATGGACCATCAGCATAACCAGTCAATGACATGGGTACAAAAGTCTTGCATTATACAGCCCTTTAATCAAGAGAAGTTTTACACCACAAAGTGGTGCACAAAGAAAGGCTGTGTGTTTTCCTTCTGCAAAAAGGGAAAATAGCTCTGGAATTAAATAGATGGGCTTAGGCTCGTTGCCACAGTAAATCTCTCCTAAATCCTTTCACCCCACTCCAAGGGTGGGAGTGGGAGGTGCAGGACATGGTAGGGTTAGCCAAGACTTCCATTTCTCCCAAGAGAACTGGGATTGCTTCAGCTGCTAAAATGAGGAGCATGGATTTATGAAGCATGTTTGGAATAGCACTTGTGTTAAGTAATATATATTACTTAAGTTATATATTTTTTTTTTTCTCTAGCATATATGACATGGCTATACCATTTCTGGAGTAAGGAAAAAACCACACTTTGAGTTGTTTAAGATAAATTCACACAGAATTTCTCCATAGTGTGCATGATGCTGCTCCACTGAAGTTACAGGGAATTAGTTGTGTCTGAGGATCCTGGCTGATCTCTTCTTGTTTACCCTTTTGATAACAATGTCAGGCACTTCCTAAAGTTACACTGCATCAAGAAACGAGTCAATGGAAATTTGCTGATTTACACTAACTGAATTCCTGCAGGCATTTAGTGGAAGTATCATGTGTTTCTTGTAGTGGCAAAAATAAATTCAGGATTGAAAGTGATCTCTGTATTATTAAGGTAGTCTGTGTGTATATAGAGTAACATGTCCTGTTGCTCTTTGCAGTTTAAAGAAATTAACAGGTGACCTCAAGGACAAAAAGTCCCTTCTGTCCCTCCAATAAAAATCATGGGTAGTCAGCTAGTATGTTTTCCCTAGAAATGTTTTTAGAATAACTGATGAAGTGATACAGAATCTGTAGGTGAATTCAAGTTATAAAGTTATAGCTGTCTTTATGTAAGTCAGGTTATTTATATCAAGTTTAATATAGCCACGGTTTCAATCACTGTTATTTTATTTTATTTATTTAAAAATTAAAGAATGCCTTAGGTTGCCTGCCAGCTGTATCACAGCCACATAGGCTATCATGCAAGAGATCAGCCATTTAAAATCAGTGCATGAAAAAGTGTAGGAAAAAAAATATTCCCACAAATGCAAACATTATGAGGGAAGTGCTTTATATGTTGCAAGCCACATAGTCAGCTGGCTCTTTTAACTGAGACATTCACTTCTCTCTCCATGTTTATAAATAGCATTATGAAGGGTGTGTTATATGCTCTAAACTACCCCAAGAACATAATTTTAATATTCCACAATTCATATGTTCATTTACATATGGTGAGATAATATAATGTTAACATTCAGATTTGGAAGCCTGTAAAACCCATATTGTCCTGATGGAAATAATTATGATGAAAGCAAAGCAAAAGAAAAACTGACTTCCAAAATCCTGGGTGACTTAAGAAGTCACTGAGCTCCACCAGGCACAAAGCACAAACTTTCACCTCATTGCCTTAACTTGTTCAGGAAGATCCCTAGTGTAAAAAATGAACTCATGCCTTGATTTCTGTGACAGGTCAATTTGGTTTTAGTTTAATACTGCTGGGGAGTTACCTTTCAGGCTGATCAGATGAGACAGAAAAAAATAATGAAATAGAATAACTAGCTAGACACAATCCAATTAGTCAGTCGGGAGGTGATGTCAAAGGCAAGTTTCAATTACAGCACGATTATTAACTGTGGTCATATTAGCCTAAGATAAATACACTCAGTCTAACACTAGACATGCTAATATAAGCCTTTGTTGAGGAGTTGCTACCAAAAAGTGTTAGGCACAAAATGCCCAGAGGAAGCAATCAGAGCCATTGGCTGTGGCTGAAATGTTCATGGTGAAGATCACAGTGAAGCCGGCACAGTTTTGGCCTCTTCCAACAGCCCTGGGGGGATCACACCAAGGATGAGCCAGGAGCTGACCAGCCCCTTTGGCCCTGGCAATGCTCCCTCTGCATAAAACAGGGGAGGAGTGGACATGAGGCTGTAGTCTGCCTAGAAATACCATTATACCAAGGTGACCAGGCCTGGGGACACCATGTCAGTGGGGGGTTTCTAGAGCCATCCAGCAGAAGAGGCTTTCTCGTCAGGCCCTGATGTGTTTTTCCATCCCTAGGATAAATTTCTTCTCCAAAGCACAGAAACTAGTTCCTTGTGTAAGGGGCAGCAACACAGTGCCCAGGTAAGTGGTCTCAAGCTTTGAGCAAATTCAAGTGCAAAGGGAGGTTTATGAATGGAGACATGGCTTTGAGAAAACGTGAATGAAGTGGGCAAGGTTTGGGAATGACACCTCATTTTTAGTGTTAGGAGAGGAAAGAAGGTCCTACTGTGCTTCGGTTATTGAATGTGAGAAAGCTGATAATGAGAAGGCAAGGGAAAATCTACTGGGATCATAGGAAAGGAAAGACTCTTCCAAACAAATGAAGCTGGGTTAATGGGCAGGGTGGCATGAGTACAGACCTGAGCCTCTGACTTCCAAAAGAGTGGCCTCTGTGGAGAACAGAGCCAGGTAAATAACCCACGTACGAGGAATTTAACATCCAAGTAACGGCAAAACTCAGTGGATTTCAGGACAGTTGAAGATTTACATTTCCTAATGAGTCAATGGGAGAGCAGATGCTCAGCATTTTGAGAGTCAGGCGCTCTGTCTATCGTGATCTGAGTAGCTCCAGCAGTGGAGGGATCTGGTACCACTCTCAGAGGAGCTGAAATGGGCTGATTACTGCTAATCATTCCACTTCCCACTGTATTATCTCCACATGTTTTTGACTGAAGGCTTCTCCACTTGGGGTGTGCAATGGACCTGAAACAGCTGAATCACAGTCCTGGATTATTTAAATGTGATTTAGGACATAGGAAAGTTTTAAATTCTTTTCTAGGACAATTCAAGGTAACTAAGCATCCAAAGAAACTTCTTTAGAGATCATTCAACTGAAATATATCACTTAGGTCCTGTCTAAAACCTAAAAACTTTGCTGGCATAATTTTACTGTTTAGGAAGACAGAAAAGAAATCCGTGCCTAATCAGCACAGCTCAACTGACTAACAATCTAAAATCAGTGTAATCATTGTCACAAAATCCACACTTTTGGCAGTTTAATTTATTTCCTTTGAGGATCCTGCATAGTGGAATATTATTCTGCCATTTTAAGTTCCATCTCTCCTAACAATACTGCTGATAAGCTTAATTGATATATCCTTTCTCATTTATTGTTATGTGAAGGCACAACAGTGAACAATCCTTCCAATAAAAAAACCTCATATACTGTTAATCTAAGCATCACTCCCTTAATCTGAACAGTTACAATAAATTTAGTTGGCAATCATGGTCTAGAAGAGATGGAACAATTAGCCTACTTTTCTGGGATAGAGTTTTATAAATCCCATAAAATGACCTTGTTTAGGTTTGGCACCTTGAGGTTTTCTGCCACCCAAATGAGGAAGCCCAGCTGAGAAATGGTGAATGATAAATATTACCCACAGCTTCTCTACCAGACTGACTGCAAACTCAGCTATGGTGAGGCTACATAGGTAACAAAACGGCTCCTTTGGTCTAATTAAATGATCAAAGGTATATACATAGTCAATGAGTATGCAAAAAGGCATTAATTTCAGGAATGCAGGCATGTTCCTATGTAATGATCACACAGGGTTTGCAAGACAAGCAGCCACTGGTGCAACCAGCAACAACTTCTGTATGGTAGAGAAGATCATTTAAATCAGAAGACTAAGCTGGAAGTTCCTACACACCATCAGAAATTCATTTCATGGTCAAAGTCAACGCTGTTATGTAATTTTCTTCCATTGCCACTATTCTGTAACATTATACTTAAATTAGTTCCAGAAGAGTCCTGCTGGGCCTGTCACAAACTTGGATTACACTACCTGCTATGCAAACGAGCATTTTAGTCTGATCAGCAATGAGAGCTGACAAGACTGACCTTTGAATGGGTTGTCAATGTACCTTCTGCCATCATCTTCTGAAAAATGGATACAGCTGCCTATCCTATGATTTGACAGGTTACAGGAAAACATAGAGTAGTTAAGTGATATCTTTAATTCAGTTAATGTTGTTAGGGATTGAAGAGTTAAAATTGATAGATGATTTTGTCTTCTGTGGTCAACAAATGATGCATCTTTTCCTTCTGAAAATATACTCTTTTTAATTAAAAAAGAAAGAAATCTAATAGTACAGATGTTTCTAGATCACATCATCTCCTTGTATGGAGATCTATACTTTGTGATGTAATACCAAAAAGGATACTAAAAATCTGTTCCTGGGTTCCATTTTCTCTTTAAAAACAACCTAACATAAAGTGAACCCTTTCCTCTTTACACAGTTTCTCTTCATGGATGTGATACCCTTTGAGAAGACAGAAAGACGATTACTTTCCAGTTCTTATTAACAGAGATTCTCTTTGTTTCAGTGATGGCTCCATTTTACTATTTATACCTGTTTTAGAGTTCTAAACAAATATGAGCACATCACATAAATTAAGAAGATTAAATAGGGGCAGCACTAAAAAAAGCAAGCCAGGCTTAACCCTGGTGTAAAGGATAAATTAAGCACAATGACATCAAACAGGAACAGGAAACTTTGAAAAGTAGTAGGTGATTACTGTCTCTTAATTTATGAGAAGGATTAGAAAGTAAACGCTTGAAGAGAGCACACAGACTAGAATAAGTGCTTTTCACTATAGAATAATTATGCAATGTAAGACAAGGACATCCTCCACCTACTCATCTTACTGCAAAGAACTCATCTCTAGCCACAGAAAGCCTAAAAACTTCTGGTGTTTTAAAATCTTTTTCTCCATTACATAGTAACGAGAACTTCAGCCCACCCAATAAATCACTTCAACCTGCCCCTTTCGTTCAACATTGTGTTCCCTTGTTCCTCTCTTTATTATTAACTTCAACTCCATGGGGCATTGCCATATTTAACATCAAGGACTTACAACCTGTACTCCATCACCCACAGAGCTGACAAAGGTGCTATGAAAGCTGGGCATTGCTGATGTTGTGCCTTAGTGATTTTCCTCTATATGGTTAAAGCTGTAACTAGTGATCGATGTGATCCAGCCTGACCTCTTTCCAACCTGTCTTAGCAGCTCCCCTCTTTGTATGGCCCCTCTGACATTTCTTGATTTAAATACATAATGTACAGCTAGACTGTTTTCTCTTTCCTCTTCCAAAAAGATTAAAGCATGAATGAGGGGAGCATGATCGTTTAAAGGCAGAGCATATCTGTGATATTTTGAAACACCCCAGAACATTAGAAAATCACCAGGAATATGAAATTATCATTATAGAGCTTGCTACATTAAGGAATTTCAAAAGAACCACAAGAACTGTTGCAAGAAGCAGCCACAGCCATATTACTGAGAAGACATACATGCATCTTTTATCTTTCTTTTTTTTAAAGTAAATAAATATCTGTCTTTGAGACACAAGCTGTCTCTTAAAACTGCCTAAAGATCTTGTAGGTCCTGAACTAAATTTTCTTGTAACTGCTAGCACAAAGTTGTAATGGCAGAAGGTACCATGTCTTGACATCTCTATGGCTGTAGCTGGCTACAAACTAAAAATAATATTTCACATGAGAAAATGAAAAGCGTCACAGAAATTCTTTGCCTTGAGCAAAAATGAAGATGATAGCTGCTTTACTTTTATTCTGGCAATGTATTATATTGTATTAAAACCACATTTCTATCTATTAATTGCAAAGTGACATTCTTGTATTCTTTTGTCTTTTTTTGGATTGTCCTTGTTGAGGCTTCTGGGAGTACTTCAAGAAACAAAGGAAAATTGATTTTTCCATCTATTCATATCATCCTTCAGTTTTCAACAACACATTCAGACCACTAACTGAAATGTTTTCTTTGACCACATCAAATTCACGCATTCTGATAAACTACTGTAAATATCTTACTCTTGTCTCAGCATGCCTGAAACAGTATATGTAAAAATGTCCTTAAAAGAGGAGGAAAAATCACAGCAAGAAGAAAAAAAAAAAAGTAAGACAGAAATGACATATTAGCAATGAAAAATGCTACTATATGAAGAAATATATTTTTGCTTGGCACAAATAAAAGGCTTCTTTTTCATTGCCAAAGTAAAGTCAGATTACTTTTCAGAGTTATGCAAACCTCAAAGTTTTGCCTGGAGGAGATCCTGAAAGAGAATTTGAGGAAGGCTCATTCCAATTCCTGCTATTTGATCCACAAAGGAGAAATACTGCTGGCACTAACTCAGCACGCCCTGGGATGCTATTGGCCTGTCATCCTTGAAAGAAGAGAAGTATTGCTGGTAGGGAAAAAGGCAAGTGGTCTCCATGCATGACTTCCAGTGAGACTCAGAACAGGTTATTAGAAAACTAGACCTCCACCAAAGAGGATTCAAAATCCAGCATGAAGTTAGCTGGCTATTTTACATTGGTGCCGCTGTCATCGTCAGGATTTATTTTGCATTTCAACTCCAGTTATGGATCAGGATCCTTTCGTGCATTTCATAAACATAACAAAACCATCACTTTCTGTGCAAAAAGATAGAAATGACCTTTCCTTTTATAGTTCCAGATTTTAGTATCAGTATGATGGGCTTTTGACAGCAGTGTTTTGTTTGTTTGGCATTCCAGTACTTTACTATTTGACACCAAGAAAATGGAAAAGACGGTTTTGGCACTTGCATACTTGTATCATGCTACAACTTGTCAGTAGGAAAGGAACAGAACCCAAGCCTGCAGGGACAGCCTGTATTAATGGTCCATTAATCCAAAAAGAGTAATCAGTTACCTGTCAGACAAAAAGAATGTAGAAAATATTTTAAGTAGCTTCTCTGCTTATCAGCAGCATAATGAGCACACATTTGCTGTTTTCTAGTCTCCTAAACCAAAGTAAGTCCATTGCACTTGAAGCAGGAGAGCAGTCGTTAGACTTTCAGGATTGTGTTAATACAACATTAGTGTTACTTAAGCAAAGCAACATTTCCCCAGAGCACTGTCCCCTGTAACTCTTTCTTCTCCCCGACAGAGTGGATCTCCATTGTGTCACTGACTACAACTTGAGAAAAATCTGCCGAACGTAAAGAGACAAAGAAATTATTTAATCCTTTTATTGCCTCTTCACCATGCTTTTAGAATTATTATTCCTTTCTGATTTGCCTTTCTTGTGGCATACAGCACTGACTGTAACATTGCCAGTGGTCACATCATCCCAGGAGCGACAGCAAGACGAGACTAATGTCCTGTTACTGCTGGGACATTTAATTCACCTCTGCCATCTGAGAGATTAGTCTCTGGACTGCAAATTCAGTAGTGATTTATGGGACACAGATGCATAGCACTGCACACTCCTGCAATAAAACAGAAGTGGGAAGGCTACCTGAGAGAGCAAACTGTGAGAAGAAAAATTCTCTGACTTCTGTAGGACAGTGAAAATATTTGAACAAATCACAATAGATGACTTGAACCCATGTCCTAGAATGGGAGACAGACATATTCCCTGTCTTCTCTTTTCTTTCTTACAATGAAATATCAAGAGCAACATTTTCCTAAGTTGATTTTTCACTATGAAAACAACCCATGGAAGAAAACTTCAAATTTGATCTATGTTCTTTTAAACCTATCAAAATCCCAGTGTTTGTAAATGTCACCTCAGCCTTAGATGTTCTCTAGGCTTTTTAATTCTGTATTTTTTGTATTAGTCCAATAAAGGGAGGCGATCATTCTTTTGCTGAGAAAACAGATGTAAAACTGTAGAAGCTCAATGATATGAGTTACAGTGCACTTCTGTGAAAGACAAACTTGTAAAAATTGCATCCTGGGATTCCCTTTTCATTACCTTGCAATTATTTCTCGATCAAACCTGTCCAGTTTAGCACTGAAAGGATGGGTTTGCTGCTGCCTGTCCCTGACAGCTCAGCAAAGGTAAAGCCTGATATTTTCTGGGTCATACTCTCTGAAAAGATCTTATAATGATCTCACAGTATGTGAGCCAGAACCCCAGTTACCTTCCACTTCTACAAGTCTGAGAAAATGCCCGAAAGAGTAACAATAGGTTATTTAAAGACCAAAGCAAATAGATCTGAGTCTAAGCAGATGCAGGAAACAGATCAGTGTCTCTTGATTGAGCTAGGGGAGGCTTAGATTGGATATTACAAAAAATTTCTTCACCAAAAGGGTTGTCAAGCATTGGAACAGGCTGCCCAGGGAAGTGGTGGATTCACCATCCCTGGAGGTATTTAAAAGATGTGTAGATGTGGTGCTTAGGGACATGGTTTAGTGGTGGCCTTGGCAGTGTTAGGTTAACGGTTGGACTTGATGATGTTAAAGGTCTTTTCCAAGCTAAATGATTCTATGATGGCGAAATATGTACAGTAAGTTTTTGACAAGAGCCCTAAGCTGGGTCTCACCTAACAAGTGTCTTTCCTTCACGTGTTCGTTTAAGCCTTTAAAGATGCAGATTAACTTCAACCAACACAAGGCAGTGATGTGTTTTTATAATAGCCTGTAATCTTTATTGTTGGGGGACATGACAACATAGTGATTTTGTAGGCAAATATAACCCAATTCCACCTCTAGCCCAGTTTCTCTGTAGCTTTTTTTCCCTTAGAATTACTCCCATACTAATCATGGCTACATGACCTCCAGTTTGCTTGGATCCTGGGGAGAGAGAGGCCATGCATGCTAGTAAAAGATGACGCATAGACTTGCTAGAGCCTGCAGCTAGAGTCCAGGAAAAGGTTTTTGACAAAACAAACACACTATGTGGTCCAAGACCTCTACAGCTCCAAGCTGTATTACTGCCACGACTTCAGACCACTGCTGCTATAGGTTTTATAGGGATGCAATGACATTAACTAGTATTGTACATAACCATGGTATTTTCCTAAGTTGTTACAGATGTAGATGAGTTAAGTCAAACCTTCTCACAGCACCAGACCTGCTTTGTAGGCACAGGGCTCCTTTGGTGCATTCCCATTTGTTCTAATTTACTGTACTTTTGGCTGTGTTCATGAGGATCAGGACACTCAGGGGGCCAGGGAGAAGGGGCTGTTTTCCTTTAATTTCTCCTTGAGCCTGGGGCTGCAGCAGAAGCTGCCCTTGCCATGCTGCTTCTTACAGCAGCTCATCAGCTGTTACAACCAAGGGGCAAGTTTATAAAGAAATGTAGAGGGAATAAGAAATTAAAAGACTTAATCTGGAAGAATTCTATGTACTACTTCTGTTACTGAAACACTGGAGACAGGCTAAAAGACATGAAATAATATGATCTCTAGAAAATTGGGAATAATTTTAGAAGCTAGATCTATTTAAACACAAAGGTGGCCTGCCACTATCTAGATCCTAATCTAGAGTGAAATGGATAAAAAACCCGATCTGATATTAGAGGACTTTTTTACAACATATCAGACAAAGCCATACTAACAGTGAAAGACTAGAAGCTGAAGCTACATAAATTCAAACTGGAAAAAAGGTGACAACTCTTACTCGATAGCAGTCAATCACTCCAAGAACTTTTCATGCATGGTTTCCCCGTCACTTAAATTTTTTAAACAAAAGTGGATGTCTTTGTAAAATATATCCTTTTGTGGAATAATGCAGTCTGCCCTGTACTACACAGGAAGTCAAATATTTCCTTCTGGCCTTAACCTACAAATGATTATAAACTTGTTTTATAAAGTTACTCATTTCTATAGAACAAGTATGTTTCCTCCCTGCTCAAGTTGATGATATTTTCAAGACATCAAATGAAACTAGCCAAGACAAGATGTGTTTGAAAAAATGTGCTGTTAGTTTGACATCTGTGAATCACAGCTGTATCTGTGGGGATGTTAGCGAGTAAATCTTGAGGCTGAGATACTAAAACACACAAGGCAAACAGCCAGTGCTGTCACACAACTGGGTGAAGCTGTGCCATCCTGGGCTGTGCCAGGGGGCACAACCACCCCCTTTGGCCCTTTCTCTACCCCACCCTCCCCTACTAATAACAGGGAGACAATTTGCATTCACATTTACAGTGACTATTGTGCACACCCATGCTCATTTTCACAAACAAAACATGCCCGATCAATAGGTGCTTTTTTTTTTTTTTTTTTTTTTTTTTTTTCCCCTGCCTCGCAGATGTTGCTGCAACAGCTTTGCAGGGAAGTTACAGGTGGGCTTTTCACTCCCATTGGGTCTCACTGGAGAGAGTCCCATACAACAAAGGCTTGCAGGTGTTTCCCGTATCTTTGTGGTTATTTCTTCTGAAACGCATCTGTTGAAATGCATCTTGCCTACTGCTTAAAAAAATATTGCTTGGCAATTCAGGTTGTTTACCTTAGCTTTAACTGCCCACCCACACTGAACCAGAGTGCGTTTTATGTTATTTAGAAAGGCCATGGGTACAATGCAAGCCTTTGAACAGCAAGGCTTCCCTCCAGAGTGGGAGGCTTGGAGGGGAAAGGTGACCCAGAGATGTGGTCACATTTTTCACCTCAACTTCACTTTCAAGAAGGGCAGTGCTGTAATAGTTGGCACCAACTGCTTTACCACCTGCCATCTCCTCAACATCCCACCAGAAAACTGCACAAAACCCAGTTTGTCTTTAGGTAATTGCACTTGTAAAGTAGAAACAGGTCACTTCAGCATTACACATGGTATCTTATTAAGCACCTCATGATACATAAAATTAAGAAAAATGAAGGAAAATTTCCTAAAACACTTCTGTGGTCCCAGGCTGTATAGTTGACTTGAATTTGGTAAGGTTTCCTAGGCTATGAGTCCATACTTCCTATAACCTTTTGGAAAAACTTTGATTTAATTTCATTTTGCTTCCGTAATAATTACTGATATCCTGTGAAGCAACCAAAATAAAACAAATGATCAAAGTAGGGCATAGGAAAACAGACCCAAAATATACCTAGCCTCATGTAGATGGAGATTGTATAAAATTTGCTTCTGAATTCTTAACATGAAATAATAATTAAGTTCAATTTACAAAATGGTCTGGAAGGGACCTGGAATTCAGAGGGTTATATTGGATTGTACTAATCTACTTTGTTCCGTTAATTTTTTTATAGAAGCAGTATAAGGTTGAAGTTCTTTTCAAGATACAGTGTAGAAACCACTGGGAGTTATTTGGATGCTGCCTTCCAAATTCAATGCTTTTATTTTTTAATATCGTCATTCACTGGATAGGCCAGCGCTTGCCAAATTCTAGCCAGTTCCTTTAGAAGCAGTGCCCAAAACAGGCTGAACGTCACTAGCACCTAATTGCTTTTGGAAAATAAACATTTTACTTCATATTTCCAATGCTCTGCCTAACAACACGGTAGGTCCTCTGCTTCTCATGCATGAAGAGAGATTAATGAAGACTTGAGTAATCACCCTCTCTTCAGACAGCCATCTATAAATAGGTGGGAAGAGTTGCTACCTGGTGTCTACCTCCTTCCTTTGCCTCAACTAGACAGTTAGTTTGGTATAGAATACTAACTCTTAAACAGTTAATGGTTGGTGCAATAAATCCCATCTCTACTGCGTAGTTTAAAAGTGTTTTGACAGAAAAGTTTTGCAGAGAGAACAGTACTGGTAACTGTAGAAGTCTGCCAGCACGCTCCTGACCTTGAAGAGCAATTCTCTAAAGTTTCCATAGGACAGCAATCTATACAGTTTTTTCCTCATTGCCTGCTAAAAAAGGAAACTCTTTATATTTTTGGTACAACAGATGCCTTGAAGTGTACATCTTTGTAGCCAAATACTCTGTAGAGCACATTCCTGCTATTCTGTGCAAAAATTATATTTCATTCGCTTCCAGTTTGGTTAATTCTAAACAGCAGTGAGATCTAAGAATGATGACTTTTAATGTATTGGTATGTTATGCATAGGATTCCTAAATTCTGTAAGTCTTTTATGATTTTCAGTATTGTAGTGGTAATAACAGAAGTTTCAGAAGAGTTGCATATGAGCAACTCTAAGCAGACAAAATTCTTCCAGTCGTGCTAAATTGGTGTATGCAGCTACCACAGATGAGTGGGTCTAGTCCATATTCCTGAAACTAGGCTACTAAATAAATATATTTACTCAATTACATTATGTACCTGAAAGGTGAATTTTCTTACGTATTTTAGTATTTTGTGTATCCTCAGATGACGTCCTATGGTGATAGATTAATGAATGACACTTTACTTTCCAATCTCTCTTAATTCATCTTTTCCCCCTGGATACCTTGGTCTTCATGCCAGAGGTACCCAAGCAGTTTTCATCTTTCTTCTATCTTTTTTTTACCTCAGTCATATTAAGTATTTGAATGATAAAATGCACTGTCCTAATCCCTTATTTAGAAGCTTTTCAAAATGTACTTTTACCCATATTTGAAATAATTGCTCTTAAACAGAACTAGCATGTTCTACTTCCTTAAAAAAGTTGTTCTGTATTATTCTGTATTGCTAACAAAATTTTGGGTGGGCAGGGAGAAATAATGCACTGTATAAAATTTTGAGCTACAGAACCACACACTTGATGCCTCCATCCATAAACATGTTACCTCATTTCTAACAACTGGTGCCACAAGGCTGTACCAAATGTTATGCAGGGCCATGTGATTACCTGTTCAAGCAAAGGAAAGGTAGTGTTCATAACCAGAGGCTCTTGACCTGATGATGACCCACTTGTTCCCCTTCTTAAGAGACTTATATGAGGAAAAAAAAAAACAACTAGAGTGCTTGTCTGGGTAGTTTTCTGAGGAGAGACAGGGGGAATCTTGTTAACCTTGAAAGACATTTTCCTGAATCTAAGAAAGGTTCCTTCATATTTTTCAGATTCATTATACTGCTGTGGTTAAATTAACCAGAATAGCTTTCAGAGGCCTGTGCAGTCGTTTATGAACAATACTGGGTATTCTGTGCTAAGATGCACTAAAAATGTGGAATGTCTCTTTCTACAGAATGAAAGCAAACATAATTCTGAAGGGGTCTAGATGAACAGAGAAACACATGAAATAATATAACCTAGGTGTTACCTCAGTCATCTTAAATACTGCAAAACCTTCTCTAGATGTCTGTAATTGGAAAAAGAGCAGAAGACAAAGAAACTAAAGAACTATCAGTGGGAAGGCTAAGCCAGATAAAAACAAATCTAATAAGAAAAGATGGAACGGACTTCACCCTAAATCCCCATGATTTAAATCCTCTGCATTAAATTCCACAGATCTTACTGGTGGAACAACAAATAAAAGCCATGAAAAAATTGAATGGGAAATATGCAAGTTAATGCTGTTCAAATACACAGTGAAATCAGGTGTCCAAAAGTGGTGGTGTCATTGAAAAGGGCAATTTTACATGTGTCACCTCAGAGGAAATCTTATTATTTCTGAGTGAGGCACCCAAGGCTTGTTCCACAGAATGAGCACGTACCTTACAGAACCCTTCTCAGTGAAATGCAATGAAAACAGAACAAAGTGCTCCACCAAAGGAGCACCGATGGACACCAGCTGAGGTCCACCCTGCACAAGGCAGCTTCAGCTCTGGGCTGCTGCCACCCAGCTCCACCTGCATCCAGGAGTGGCCCACACTGATTATTTTTGTCTGGGATTTACAGTTTGATTGATGGGCACTAGGAACAGGGGGTCTGTATTAAGGAAAGTGGGAAACAGAAAAAGAGTGAAACAAAAATGTAAGAATATTAGAGGCTTATAGTAAAGATTTAGTAGATAAGAGGGGGGAAAAAACCCACAGAAAGACAAGAAACTTCCTTAATATGTTAAAACATATTAAAAGATCTCTATAAAAAAGATATAGAGCCATTGTATGGTTCATAAGTTGCCACCTTTTTCAAACTGGTAATAACTGTATCAAATAATATAGAAAGTATATTGTCTAATGTTATTGAAATTGGCCCAGCTGAAACTCCATTCTTAGGTTTGAGAAACTGAATCTAATTTTTGGCAAATACTGATAAAAACAACAATAAAACTGAAATTTGGGTTCATGTTTATCACCACTAGAGAGTAACATCATTCGGAGGTCATCAGCATGAAATAAAAATATTCCATGTAATGTCACCTCAAATAATTTTGTTCTTTTTTAATTGGGCTTAAATTTCACCTAAGGCTTTGGTATAGACACCAAATTTGGCTTCCCAAATGCCAAAAACATAAGTGAAATATTTTCAAAACAATTTTTGAAACAGTTGGGACAGGTAAAGATGACCTGTAATCAGATAGTAAAAAAAAAAAAAAGAATTGTTTTCACAAGTAACATCACATCTCTTTTCCCAAAGAATTTTTAATTTGTTCTCACTGTAATATTACTGCCTAGTCATCCAACCAATGTCAGCCTTGGAAACCAAATAATTAATAAACCAAAGTCTGTTGATCTTTCAAAGCCCTTTAACTTTGTGAAGAATACATATCACATTAATTCTTCTGCAGAATGATGTTACATTTGTGCTGCATTGGAACTAGAACAACACTTTGCATTTTCCCCATTTCTCAGCTTTATGAAAATAATGGCTGGATCTGCAGCCTTTTACCCTTCCATGAGTGCTGGTCCCTTCAGCAAATTCTTGTTGCTGTCTTGTCTTGAGGGAAAGCCTTAGATGTATAGGCTTATCTTAGTGATTTAAACACAGCTACCTAAGGATGTGATGGATTTCCTTTATTTGCAGTCTTCCAGTCAAGACTAGATGGATAGCTAAGCAACATGTTATAGCTCAAAGAGAGAGGTTCCTGATGCAAAAATTACAGGGTCAGATTCAAAGGCCTGTGTTATGTGGGAGGTCAGGCAAGGTGAGCTTGTGCTTCAAACCAGTGCATCTACACTATAAATTTCAAAGATGTCTGTAAAAGTATGAAATGCACAAGGAATTTAATGCAAAGCATTTACCTTTTCCTTTTGTCTGAGCTGTAACCCAAGGCTTTGCCTTTCCACCACATCATTTTGAAAGGAAATTAATTTCCCTACTCACTAGTTTTACTGAAATTATTTGAAGTAATTTCTCAGCTACCACTTACTTGAACACAGAAACTTTCTTAACCCTAAAGCTCTCTCATTTCAACACTTCCCTCCAACAAGAGCTCCATTTGAAACAAAAATAATCTCTCCCTAACCTTTCAACCCAGAACTCCCTATTTAAATGTAACCCGAGGGAAGAGGATTTCCCTCTCCTTTTTCTTCATTAGATATTTACTCACTTACCTGTTTTCTTGTCTTTCCTCATACCCTGATCCTGAAAGGAGCTGGTTCACAGGACAGTCACAGAACATCACGGAAAACGATGAGGGTCTACCTTCAGGGAAGCTCCTTGAACTACATTGGGGAAATCTTCAAAGAAAGGATGGAGTGGATACATACAGATCTAGCACATTGGCGTTATGGAACTTATGCCTGTCCAGGACCTCTCGTTGCTATAGGAATATAAAATTTAAAACTGGTTATAAGGTGTTTACTACACGGCTGTGGGTCTGAAGTCCTCAGTAACTGCTCAGGCTCCCCTAACCTTCTCAATTCTCTGTAACTTTGTGGCTTCTTCTGCCCCTTTGGGGAGGGGTTGGAGAGGAGAAGAGGGCAACATAAAGTGGGCCTACTTCATCAGACTAGACATATTCAAAGGCAATAACCAAAGGATGAATGAACTTGGCTGTTATTGTCTCCATATAGAACCAAAAGCTGCATTTGGTTATTACTTTCCTCACCTAGAATCAGTTTTTGCTCTATAGCCAAGAGTGTCAGCTCAGGGAACACCGACAGTGTCCTATTAACATATTAGTTCCTTATGTCCTAACATCTTCTGAAGATCAGGCAAGGAGAGCCTGTGCCACGTTTAACTTCTGTACAGCTGCAAAGGAAGAGCAGACATGCAGCATGCTGGGTCTAATTGTTGGGTCATTTCTGGAACTTGAGGAAGCTTAAAACCAGAAGGAGACAACACTAAGAAAACAAGTCTCTGGTTTTGTAACAAGACAAGCCAAGGTAGTGCCAGGTTATCGTGAAATGGAAGCAGCTGAAAAATAGTAAAAGAACTGATTCAAAATACAGTGTTGGAGGGAAACTGGAAACTGAAGTCATGTAACCCTAAACAGAAACGGGGTCATGTTGGCTACCTGCAAAAATACAACTGTAATGCAAAACTTGGAAAGTGAGAGCTGCGAGCTGAGCAAGCCTCGGTGGGGGTGGCAGCAGCTGCCCAGATTTCTCAGCACTAGGCCTTTATGAGCTGAACACTTTACTGAGCGTGCTTTCTTTAATATTTATTTTCACAGAATCAGCCTGATCTCATCTTCTGAGAATGAGACCCTGGCATGGAAGTGGCATATCTGCTAGTTAATGTCAACATTTGATGTGCAATCAGAGAGCAAACAGGATTTCATATTGTGGTAAAAACTGAGTTATTATTTGCTTTAATTCTATTTTCTTTGTGTCAGATACATTAAGAGTCTTGTAAAATAGTAAAAGAATTTCATTCTTACTTGAAAAAAACTAAAAAATAAGAAAAAAAAGTACCTACTTCTACAAGTTCAAGAAAAATCTTGTAACATCTAGATAGTAAAGAATAGCTTGAAATATCCTTTGCAGAAAATATCATAATAAAAGACCCCAGTGACTTACATAGTACTAAATGATTAAGGAGGGAAAGAGCATACTTAACTGTGAATGAACTACCCTGTGGTAAAAGGAAATTCCTCCCTGACTTAAAAACAAGCAAGGCCAGACTAAGTTATCATACTGAGCGGGTACAGCTAGCTGTCTAAATCTCACCAGTTACAGAAACTATGCCTTGTGTGAATAACCCAGTTCATCCCTGTGCTTTATTGTCCTCTACTCTTCTGGACAAAAGATCACAGAACGTCATGTTTCAAACCATGATGTCCCAAGTTTGGGAAGAACTGAGCTACTGGGACTCCTGCTGCTGTAAGTTGGTGCTCAGAACCACCAGGATTTAGTCTTAGGCTCACAAATACAATAATTAATGACAACCACCACTGGCACAGCACTTCTGTAAGTCTTAGAGCAGAAACACCTGTGGCATGTCCCACCCTGGCAGGGAAATGGAGCCGGTGACCTAACAGTCTTTTCCACCTCTAACTTCTGGGGTTTTATGAATTGTCAGTCACACCTAAGTGTGATATTGCTATAAAATCCCAGCCATGTAAGAAAGCTGGCAGAAGTCTTTGGCTGTGCACCTCTGTGATTTTATGCTTAGCTGTGTGTGAAAGACTACAAGGAGGTAGAAGACTTTTAAGGATCAGTGCTGATAGTTACCTTCAGGTATATGCAAAGACACAAAACTCAGTTACATAGACAGCAAACTCACCTGCAGTTTGGGCTGTAGGACAGATGCAACTTTGAAAAAACAATAAAGGAAATACAAAAATAAAACAAACTCCCTCTAAACACCTCCTGTATGGAAGAGAGACTGATATGGCTTTGGTGTTCAAAAGGTTGGCAAGGACTTCTCTGCGTTGCAGAAAGTCCCTAGAACAAGGAAAGGGAGCTAACGTAGACACTGCACCCACCACTGGCTCTCTGCTGAGAGATGGCCACGTAAGTCAATAGAAATGATTGAACATGGGTTATCCATGACACTGACCTAGCTACCACTACCCTAACACCGGGGCAGACCTCACTCTTCAGTGCAATTTTCTGCATAATATGCTGCAGTAGTAAAGTTTCTTTGCTTCAAGCACAGTAACAGTATAATAAAGCAATATAAATACGTGTGAAGCAGAGGCAGAACTGTTTCCTTCTCCCCCTCAAAAAAACTGTAGTGGGAAAAGAAAATGCTGGAAATCAGGTCTTCGAATCCATACACCAGTACTCTAAACCTGGGACTGGCCTTCATCTCACTGTATAATGATCAAACAGATTTGATTGTATATTGTGTGTGTGTATATATATATATATGGCATCTGTATTTTTCTGGAATTTGGACTGGTTGTTCTATAGTATAGTTTAAATCATGCTATAGAAAAGGGCCACTCAAAATGTAGAGCTGGAAAGCAGAACTGCTGAGCCGTCTAAGGTATTATTTGAAACAAGATTTTGGTCCAGGTTCCCTCTCCACCATGTCCTCGTGTTGGGAATGTGTATTCAGAGCTGACATGGCTTTCCCAGGTGTTTTCTACTGGGACAGAGTGCAGAGTGTGCAGTTAATCATGAGTGCATTCAAGTGTCCTAAGGTCTTTGGGTGAAAGCTGTTACAGACATTGAAAAAGTGTTTAATAATCAGAGCCCCATGTCCTGAGCCCAGACTGGGTTCACAAAAGTTCACACACCTCTTAAGAGGTTTAGGCCAAAATGTAAGCAGGCCAGAGTCAAGCAGCAATTTCAGATGGCAGCGGGGACTGAACGTTGCTGGGATGGACTCCCAGGGAAATCATGGCAAGTATGTCCAAAGTGCTCTTTGGGGTGACCCATGAAAGGGCACTTGAGATGTAAAAGATCTCAGAAGGTGCACAATGCCTTCTACCCAGAGAAACACCCATTCAAATCACCGCTGAGGGATCTCTATCCAGGGGCACTCAGCTCAAGGTTTTAATTTTGTTTTGAAAGGAGAGTGCATACTGAATTTCCAGGATCATGACTACATCGTAAGGTGTATGCTGAGTATTTCTGCTGTTATAAACTGGAGGCACAAAGTTAACGTGTGCAGTTGCTTACAGTTGACAATTTTTTTTTTTTGTCACAACTACCTCACTTTTAAATAATTTCGTATGAAATTTCATTTGAAAGTCCTCATGAAAAATCAACATAGGGTCTTTCAAGTAACTGGAAATGCATTGGCAAGTCAGAACACCCTGTTCTTCCTCATTTGCAGTAGGCTCTCATAAAAAGAATCTGAACATTTGAAGGCATTTTTCCTCTGGAGGAGGAGGAGGGAGGATGCAGACTTTGCCTCTCTCTCTCTCTTTTAAGCTGAGGGTGAAACAGATTCAGCAGGTTCTTCTCACAAATACAGACAAATGCAGTGCTCTAGTCCAGTGGGATAGTAATGACATGGGCACTGTATTTCATGCTATTATGCTGTACGGACTGTTAGGACATAGCAACCAATCTGTGAAACTCACAAAAAAAGAGTAAGAATTTTTTTCCAAAAGAAAGGAAAATACAATTTTTATTTCTATTTTATGTAAATAGAGGCAATGGGAGAGCTGCCTTGCATAAACTTTTACTTTTAGGAGAAGAAAAGAATAAAATCACCATAAATTAAAAAGTCAAAAACACTGTAACAATTTCCTTGTGTTTTTTCCCTAGTTTTGTCTGATGTACTTTAAGACTACAATTGCAAAATGAGTTTTATTATGTAAAAACCTTGGATTGGATTTTTTTCCTCTTATGAGATGGGAATTACCCAAACCAATCTTAGATGGTTGAAGGTAAGTTTATCTGCAACTTCTGTAGCAGTTAGATAGAAGATAAACAAACTTCTCTGGTTCTCCAGGAAGTAGGCATGGAAAGGAAAGAGATTCTTACCCTATACAAATCAACATATATGCAAGAAAGTATCTGCAATAAGGCTGTCTTAGAGACTCATGTTGAAAAAGTATTAAATTTCCATTGTATTTGTAAGTTAGAAGTTCCCCACACAGGTAGTGCCTCATCCCACCGTGGCTGGGGTAAAAGCAGTCCTTTTCCTGTCCCAAACCACTGGCAGCTGCCAGACTGTCCCTACTCTGCTGAGCAAGAGCTCTCCTACAGGTCTGCAGCAGGGCTGGAACAAGGGGGACACTGGCCTTGAGGCAGAGGGACCAGGGGGCCGGGGAGGTGGCACAACCTGATGCAAACCTCTCAGGTGCATAAGCATGTCATGGTCTGCATCCATTGCTCTCTCCTGCAGGGTGGAGGCTCGCTGCTGCCCTCCTCATCCTCATCGTTTAAATGCATATATTTTTTTGAAGAGTACTATATACTCTTGTATACCAGCTGTACACAGTTTTTGTATCACTCTAGACAGTGCAGCAAACTCCTTACCACAGTGCTGAACCATACCACTGTTGGGTTTTTTCCTACCATAAACTGATTAAGTATTAAGACAAGTTAATCATTAGACAGCTAGTTGTACATTAAGACAGACTCGCTTCTTTGTCTTTCAGCATTATTAAATGCCTTCTTCTTTGAAATGCCACATAAAAGAGATAGATGCCCTTTCTTTAAAAGTCAGGCATCTAGTCAAGTTATGTTTTATATTAGTTCAGCGACAAAGAGCCCTCCTTGTTTAAATATAGAAGCGTAAAGCAGATAAGGTTAAGTAAGCTGGCTGCTGTGAGAGTGCCAGGTCTGCTCTCTGTTCAGATAAGCAGCTGGAGGGGCAGGGGAGTATTCGCTGTGCAAGATTGCCCCGTATGAGTTACAGCGTGGAGACAGGGGTACGAGGTGAAAACAAATTGAGCTGAGGCCAAAGATGCAAATGGTCAAATATATTTGTGATAACACGATGGAAGGCTGTTGGCATTACCTAAGGACATTTAATGGATTTTGAAAGATGGTTTGGCATGGAAGCTGCCTCTTAAAACAACTTCAGAAACACGGACAAGGGGGGGTGCGTGTGTATGTATACGTGTGTGCCTGAATGTGCTTGCTTGCATGTGGCAGAGGGGGGTTATCCTACTTAACATTTGTGTTTAGAAAGCTTCAGGAGTGCTTTCAGAAGTAATGCCATCTCCTCAAAAAACACACACACACAATCCTAAACAAGAGATGAATGAACAGGGAGGCAGAAAACAGGACCGAGCCAGCGCGCAAGCAAATCCCCTTCCCGAATCACTAGGAAAAAAGTTTCTCCCCAGAGGAATGCTAAACTCCCTTTTTACTTACCAGCTTTTACAAGGCAAAACTGTTGCTCAGGAGAATAAACGCCTACTTTGTGTGCCCCCCGTGTAACCAGGAGGCAGTCAAGTCGGGGCTCAGCTAATGTATAATCTATACTTAGATGTCAAAAACCACCCCCTATTTAGGTTCTTGATTTACAATCTCTAGTTTTCATAGAAGTCAGCCATTCCTAGTGAAAGAATGCAGAGGAGATTTATAGGATCTGCATTATGCCTTAAATCTTAATAGCATTTTTAAAGCATTTTTATGACTCATCCTAAGTAATGTTTTCCCTCTTTTCAAGACGTTACTGTGTAAAAACAGATCCAAATCTTTACTTTAAAAAACAAGATCATTTTAACCAACTATGCTGGCGTCAACTCTACCACAACGCTAAACGTTGTCAACAATGTCCTTATAAGCCTCTGTTTTCAAGGGTTCATAGCTTGAATGTAAAATGTGCTTTGTACTAAGGTTTGTCTGATAAGATCTCAACCTGCATGTGCACTGAATTTGTTTTCACCATCACAGTCAAAATAAAATAAATCTCTGGAGGCTTCTGTATGTTAGATGAAGGTAAAGTGCCTGACTCTGTGCCTTCTCCCCCACACCAGGCTCCTCTTTTCTTTGAGAAGTCTGCTTGAAATATATGTCAGCTCAGGTTCAGTCCACTTACGAGCAGGAATACCCCAAGTACATTAATCACATGCATACATGCAAAAATGTTGGCTGGACACATGTGTTTGCATCTATGCATGAACACAGCAATGCAGTGCTGGTTGTTAAACAGGTCTCTCAGGAACTGATGTCCTTTAAATAAAAATGTACATATTATCAAGGAAGTAAATAGTTAAATGTCCTAAGGTGTATTTTTAGAAAATGAGTTTCTTAAACATTTTTATAGGAAACCAAGCAGCAAGTAGGTCATGCTAATAAGCTATTAGAAAATATAAATATATATGCTATACTCACTAGTAAGATCTTTCAGTGGGACTACTGACAGCAAGCACAACACTTAGGAGATATATTTGCAGAAGTTAGGTCCGTAGTTAATGATGGATTGCATAGCACAGAGATCTCCATATCACATCTAAATCGTTGCTGCCAAAATCACCTAACTCACAATGGTTGCATCTTTTGGAACAGTCCTAAAAGAGTTAGCTTCACCTGATAAAAACAACAGTGATGGGGACCAAACAAGTATCCCCATAGTCTCCTTGGCCACAAGTCTGATGGCCTCCCCCTTTCCTTTTAGCTGTGTGACGCTTGTGTTCCTGTCTGCTCAACCACTGATCTTCAACAAGAGATGGATGATACCTCAGCACAGAGTAGTCAAGAGCCTGGAGTGAGCTGCACAGCTTTGGGATAATGAGGAACTGTGGAGGAAAGAAAGACCAGTTCACCTCTCAACTGATGCAGTAGTCATGAGTCAGCCATGGAAAAGGTGAGTATTGGTGACATTGTCCACAGCTGGAGCAGGTGTAGTGCCATCCCAGGAGGAGGCAAGAGCTCCATGGAGGCAGCCTGGCCAGGTGCTGGGCACTTAATTTTCAAAACCTGGGCAAGACACAAGAGACGAAAACAGACTATTAAAATCACTTTCTTGGTATAGGTCTTTAAATTCAGGTGATATGCCATTTTAAGTATGTAAATTTTCCCCATGATTTTGCCATGAGGGTCTTCAAACCAACTTCTTGGAAATACAGACATAAACATATCAGAATCCATTTCATGGCTCAGACTAAAGTTCAGTATTTTTATTTTGCATTTTATCTTGAGATCTTAGACTCTTCTTTATGATAAAAGAAATTGAAAAAGTTTGGGTTTTGTTTTGATTTTTTTTAAAAGGATATGTTCTAACCTATGGTTACTTAATCTGAAAGTGTTCAAAATAAGTGGAAAATATCTGTTATACACTAGGCTATTACAAGCTAGAGTAAGTATACATCAAATACTACCAATAGGGAAAGAAAAATAAGATGGGAACAGCAAACATTTCCAGTAAATTATAAATATGCTTTAGAGTATCTTGAATAACATTTCAAAGCACTCAGAATATTAACCCACTAAATCAAGTATTTACTCTGGATCCGGTCTTGCAACCTTCAGTCATGAGAGTAGTCTCATTCATAATAACAGGATTGTGAAGGTAAAGACCACTCACTTGAATACACATTTTTAGAGCCTGCTGTTATTCCCTTAAATGCTTTAAAATTAAAATGGTCCATTTACAATAGCATTTGGTACGAAAAACAGTTTTTAAAACATCTGTCTCCATTCCAAGATGGTCAAATCAAAATCAGTCATACACACAGCTATTACCTCGTAAATATTTAACTTTTTTAATAGAATTTCTTCAAGTGTCAGAAAACAAAGTAATTAATTTAATTTTTGTGTAAACAATAATAAAAATTGATATCTACTATGCATAGAAAAGAGCGTTAAAATATGCCATCACATTGTGACACTTCATATTAAAAATACTTCCTCCTCACCTCCTCAAAGAATTTATTAATCAATAGCCATGAAGCCTAACGACTGGTAGGTGTTTAAAAGCAAATCATATTTTGGATACATACATGCCACTTCTAAAGCCATGAAAGAGGTCAGTATCTGTAAGTAAATAAACTCAAAATTCCTACCTCCTACATTCCCACCGACAAATAAACATTGATTTCTGTATGCAGTCTATTAAGCTTAATTCTAAGAGAAGAATAAATAAAGAAGAACGAAAACCCTGGGGACTTATCAACAGAGCTCAAATTACATCCAGATATCCAGTATTGATAATACATACATATAACAGGTATCAGCATGAGATGTGATTATACAATATTCAGATTTCTTGGCTTTGGTCAGCCAAATAGTTAAACAGATGCTTAAACTAGAGTGTGTGAGGAGTCATACTGAAACATCACGTAACTGTGTGCTAAACACTTAAGCTCTCTAGACTGCTACTCCAGAGCATGCTTTTGCTGCTCTTCAGCTATTTTCAGTGTTTAAAGTTGAAACTGGAGTCCAGTTTCTGTCCTTCGCTGTATCTTTGCAGCACAGGAGGTGAAACAAATAGTAAAACTCTCCTCTGCTCTCCCCCGTGCAGACTAGACAGTGAGGTCCACGACCTAGCCTGGAAACTCACAGCTGTCAGCTCACGGAAATCACAGACTTAAAGCCTCTGAAAACCCAATCAGCTGTTCTGCAATGGTGAAGGCACCCGAAGCCCCTAGGAAAGCTCCTCGAGTCTAGACAGGGTCTAGACTGCAAAAGCTCCATCTGGCACTATGAATCAGCTGCTCATTTTCCCTACCCTACCTGATCATCTAACAGGCAGTAGCAGAGCACCCCTGCCAGGTACGACCCCACGTGAAATACTGCAAAGCAAAACACGGGCAAGAATTCCTGTCTGCTGTCTTCCAACAAGGGTCCACCCAACAGACTCCTACTCGCTTTACCTCCCAGAAATACCTTATATAAGTTGGAATAGCTCCATCAGGACAGATTGGATAAATACTGTCCCCAAATAGAATGCTCTAGTGACAAAGCTCTGCCTCCGAAGATGAATGGTGTACATTCCTCTCTTTTCACAGAAAGAGAAGTGTCTCAAAGGCCACTAGTGGTCACGTTTGTCTCATGATTTTGAATACCTAGAGTTAAGTGGCTTAATGTGCTGATAGAAAACCTTTCCCTCATAAGGTCAGTGTAGCAGGTTGCCCCGAGAAACTGTGAGGTCTCCACCCTTGGAGATTTCCAAGACCAGACTGCAGGAAGTCTTGAACAACCTGGTGTGTTCCCAAAGCTGACTCTGCTCAGAGCAGGTTGGACTAGAGCTCTCCTGAGGTCCCTTCCAGCCTGAATTACCCTGACCTGCTAAGAATTCATTCTCCCTCTCTCACTCATCCTCCCCCTGCCCCCAGAATTAAGTTTTCTCTAGGAATATTTTCATCTGTGCCTTAACATGTTCTTCAGAAAGCCTGCTGCTACCCAAGGAAAGCTCAGTTTAAGACAGAATTACATATTTACAAATACTGTTAGCTATCTCATATGTACACAGCTATTTTGCTACTGCCAAAGCCACAACCATTTTCCCCCCAGAGTGAGAGCTGCCAGCTGCAGCTTCCAAACGACCATTGTAATAAAACACTTTATTTTCAAACGTGTCATTTATAGAAGCAGGAAATGTTTTCCACCTCCTGAACTTTTCAATAGCTCAGGAGCATATTGTTTTCCTCTTAACTAAAGCTTTTAACAGTTCAGATGTATAATCTGTGTGGAGGAGTTTATGGCTGAACGCATTGGAATACCTGGATGACAACTGAAACTCAAAAGGCAACGTCTTTTAATATAGAGAATGAAATTTATACAGACGGCAAAAATATTTAATGCAGACAGAAAACTAAAGTGTAAGAGACCATGAGAAGCCAATCACTTCATCTTCTGTCCTTGGACAATCTACCTGTGCTGTTCCTAGCATATGTGTACCTAGGTTTCCTTAAAAACAAACCTTCTCAAAAATCTCCCTTAGCAATTTTTACTTCAAGATGGTAAATGATAAGGATATTATCACATGCTTTGACGGTTTTGGCTCTTATTGTTATTGGAAATGTGTCTTGTTTTCAGTCTGATTTTTTTTTTTCTGTCATATATATACCATCCAGCTGGAGATTGTACACCAACTGACCTTGTGCTAAACAGACGTGTTTACATGCCACCTCACTAACCCATACAGGTGAAGAAACCTGTTCTCTGACAATTTAGGAGTTGCTCATTTAAGCATTGAATCTCTTGACCACTAAGAGCTGAACATTAATTTAGTGGGAGATAATTAACATTGACAAGTAGGGGCAAGTTATCAGCCACAGACACAAAAATGCATGTAACTTGTTAAAGCATGAGTTACTCTTGCTCTAGGATTGCATTAGCTCACACATTCCTCTGCTGAAAGCTTCCTTTTATTAAGTATACACTGTGTATGCCTTAAAGCTAGCACTCCCTTTTTGGCTTCATCCAATCTGGAGTATGAATAAACCGCTTCAGAGAAAACTTTTCTAGAGGTGATGGGAATAGTATCGGCTAATGCCTTGTACTCCCTACCCTAACTTCATGTCCCAGTGCTGGATCAGAATCTATTAATCTGGCTACTTTATTGCATGATCATAAGCAGACATTACAAAGGTCTTTTGCTGGATACTGAGTCAGCAAAGATGTGTCAGGGTTTAAGCCTGAATCTCAATCCCAGCTACAGAGAGGCTGTTGGAGGAAATGGGAGGGGGAAGAGAGAGGTCAGGGAGGGGATTTTGAACTAGGAGTGATGAGACAACAGGAATTATTTCTGCAATAGTTTGGAAAAATAAAAGGTTAACTGTGTTTTTTTGCCCCTCCAAAATGCAATGGGGAAGCAGATACTTCCAGACAATTAATAGCTTGGTGGCCAGCTACTCACATGGCAGTCAGGTACTCACAAGTACGTGTGATCTCTGGGCTGCTGACTTGACTCTGGTGTCCTCATTTGACCGAGTTCCATCCTGGCCATGACAATCTTAGCTGTAAGAGCTGGTTTTGGAATCAGATGTATTACTATGAAAATTTCACTCCAAACAAATTGCATTTTCTAGTGAAAATTAAACCTTTTGTTCAGCTTTCACCTTCTGACTGGATCCAGGTGAAGTTTGGTTGCAGGAAAGGTGACTGACTTCTTTATCTGGCCCACAGGATCAAACAAACATCTCTCAACAGAAATGCAGGCTCATGGTCAGATCAGAAGTTATGGCTACTTTCCAAGGCATAATGTAAGAGGTAATAACTTGTTTTTACAAGATGGTAAAGAAATGCATGGGACTTAGCAAAATGAAATGAGTCACTTTTTGATCAGACCTCTGCAAAACTTAGTGTGTTGTGTGTCAGAAGTTGTCTGAAGGTCGTGCAACTTGTGTCCTACCTAAACTTAGAAGACAAAGTATAAAACAACACAGTAAATCAAACACCTGTAGATGGCGAACATCATTCCTCAACAGTGCAGCTACTACAATAAATGGGGATCTTCACAGTACATTATGGACATCCCTGGCATGAGCGAGTACTTGTTTCCTCATGTGACAGGGTAAAATTCTGGAGTGAAGGCTTAGTAAAGAGCAGCTCTTAGGATTTTTTTCCCTGCTGGCATACAACAAAGTTTCATTGACTTCAGAAGACCATAAATGAGATTACCAAATATCTCAATAAGGACTAATTCATCTTTTTCTGCCTGTTAATTTTGTGATAATGCTGTATATCTCAATGGAGTTATAAGGGAAAAAAATAGCAGCATGACTTCTTTTTTTTCCCTTTTAATATTTTTTTAATTGAGATTCTGGTTTGTTACCTTTTGAGAAAAAAAATTCATCAAAATGTATGAACAGATTCTCTAAATTAGGTCTGGGTCTGCGGAGGGATCAAATGGAATCTAAAGTAGTTGTCACCTTAAGTAGTTCATGGTTTTGTTTTGTGTAGAGAATTTTAAATTTGGGCTCAAAATGCTACCAGAGAAAAAGTATAAGCAACAACCCCTAATAAACTCAAACCTATAAAGATCATCCATGACAATTGTAAAATCTTCCACTCACAATTTTTTTGTATGAATACAATTTCACATACAGAAAAAAAAAAAAAAAGGGAAGTTAACAGAGCAAACCAGACATGGTTTAGAATAAGGTGTTTTACTAAACACAATCTTTGCATTTCATCAATATTAAAATAAGTATCCCCTACCTGTTGTGCATTTATGTACTCCTGACTTAGTGATGATGAACTGTTTAACTGCCTGTATGTAAACAAAAGTCTCAAAGGCTTGAGAGGGGTAGTTAATCTCTGAACAGCAAATTCCAAGACTATTCACCATGAATCAAATTCATATGCACCAAAAAACTCACTAGGCCCCACTGGCCTATCTACCTGGAAGTTTTTACTGGAGAATTGTCTTGCTGCTTTTGCTGCACAGTCAATTTTGGTGAATTTTGTGTGTTTTTTCATCAAAGTTGAGCCAGACAACACTGGAAGAGTCAGGACAAGGACAGTTTTATAGGTACAAGTTCTTCCAACTGCTTAATTTGCCTTGCCCTAGGATGATCCTTGTTGCTTATTTTTAGTGAAATTATCCTGTTTTTCGGGAAGCCAACCTACTTTATGTCTGTTTGGAAGAGCCTGACCAGTCTTCTCAGAAGATCTGTCCTGCTTTGGAAAGCTCACTCGAGCAGCTTTGGGCGTTTCCATCACAAGAAAGTTTCTCTGCCACTAACGGATCAGAAACAGCTCGTATATTCAGAGACTGTTGACATCACTTTCTTATGTTACTAGTTTGTTATGAAACCTTAATTTCTTCACCTTGGGAAGCATTTTAGGTAGCATTTAGGTTTCTGCATTGCAATCTGTGTGTGAATCAATGGTGGCAAACACATCAAGTTCACAAGAGATGCCCACTACAGTATACAGTAAAGGTTCAGTAAATACATTATTTTCTCATCTCATGATTTTGCACTAGTAACAACCAGTTATACAAGAAAGTACATTATATGGTTTTCCATCTACTTTGTTTGTCTTTTCAGTGCTGAATCTGCCACTAGGAATCCTATAAACTCCTAGTCTCTTATGTAGCATTTTTTAACCTACAGATTTCAGAGAATTTGCTATAGGAAGACATAAATCACCCTCACTTTACAGACAGGTAAGCACAGGATAAAAAAGCAAGTGACTTGCCCACATAGCAGCTCAGGGGCAGAGAGCAAGGTGTAGAATCCAAACATCCTGCCTCTTCCTGCTCCTGCCAGGAAAGGCTGGGGCATTGCTTTTGAGATTATGCAGTCAACAGTCATAAGGAGAAACCTTCTTGTGGTAAATTGCTTACTGATATTTGCTCAACTTTACCTTACTTAAACTCCTATCCTGTTATACATAACCTAAATAAAATAGTCTGACCTTTCAGATGAAATTGTGCAGTGCTGGGGGCAGAAACTAAGCACCGCTCCAGGAGTGCTCCTCCAGCCTCTTTCATTAGCTTCATGTCTGACTGACTTAAGATATTTGTTACAATTTTCCTGGAATCTTAAAGTTTAATTTGGAAGATGGTCACAGTAAAAAGGTTCTGTTGGGTACATAATGTGAAAATATGATAGCTAATAAAAGATGCTGATTTAGCAGCAAGAAGAGATGACCGCTTCTGCTTTAAAAAATAATAAACCAATCAACCAAGCAAATCCATCAACAAGCACTACTGATTCTACACTGTTTCCACTCAAATTGAATTCATGTTCTGGATTTCACTTGATAGTATGTGACAAAGTGGGTCCTTGCAGCGTCATGCAAAATGTGCTTTAGACTCTCCATTAAGTGGTCTGTAAACAATATTTAAAGTGAACCATAGTCCTTATATATATCAGTCATAACTGTCACTGGAAAGTTTGTTTTATTCTGTGACCAGCAGTGCTGAACACACAAGCAATTTGCTGCCTCATAGGAGGGAGCAGTGACGTTTGCCTGCTTCTGAACATTGTGCTATGGAGACCATGCAGAGATGGAGAGCAACATTACAGACATGAATTTAGCTTTCTTTATAACCACTGATACTCATTAAAAAAATAACAGATCAAGTTATTATTTATGTCTAGAAATGTCACCAGAATGTGTGACTAAGGACACATTAGAATGATCGCTTTCTATCAATTAGCAGCATGGGAAATATTTTTAGTGAGTCCATGTTTAGATTTTTCCGCTTTGGGTAGGTATTTTGCCTGATATAAAAGACTGCTTGATGAAAGTCTTTACTGAAGGAATCACTACCGCTGGGAAGTTCAGAAATGATTTTCAGAAACTGAAATCTGATCACAGTCAAATCTGCGTTCAGCTCTCAGACAGCAGTAAAATGATGCCTTCGTGAAAGCGCTTCTAAGTGGGAAGGAGCCATTTGGCAAAACTCACATGCAGTGTTTCAGCAGGGGTCTTCGAAAGAAATAGAGTAACTCTGCTACACAAAGGCACCAGAAATGCTGAATTTCCCTGCATGCATTGTCTTAGAAAACAGCCCTTTGTACTTCGAAAAGAACTGCAGTGGACAATGATTAAACTGCGTAACCAGGGGGAGATGGCAGTGAGGACCTGGGGCATGTACACATCCCTCTGTGCCCACACGACACGCCAGCAGAACACAAGTCGGCTCCGAGCCAGGAGCTGGGTGACCCTGGTAGTGCCATGCTGCTCCTGAAGCCACCGCTGAGGGGGTTGGACCCCGCTGGCATCCAGCATCTCTCCAGCTCTGACATACAGAAACACCCTCGGCTTGACTTCATGAATGGCTAGAAGCTGACACTGGGCTAATTCCATCTGGAAATACGGCACACTTTTTTTTAGCAGCAGCTGTAATTTTAAATGAGAATCTAAATCTGGAGAGGGCATCTAAGAGATGACCTCCTGCCTAACCAGAAACCGTGGGGCAGATGCAGAATCATGTGGCATCTTGGAAGACAAACTGGCTTTTCCACCTTAAGAATTCATGTATATCAAATATGAACTTCATTTTTATCCTTTCACACTGTCCAGAGATGTCAGAAATCAGTTTAATTGCACAGACTGTCAAGACTCCCTGGGAATTATGTGTATTTTCTCTCTCTCTCTGCCTCATACAGAATCTATCTTTGCTCTGAATAATTACTGCCAGAGCTGAATCAGAACCTGCCAAAATTGCAGAAAAGAATCCAACCCTTTTCTACAAACTTTCAAAGCAAATATGAATTTGCTTTGCTGGTCTTTTTTATTTTTTATTTTTTTTTTACATGCACTGTCATTTGATTCTCTTTGAATAATTTAGCATGAATGAATTTAGTGAAGGATCTTTGGGCAGATCCTCAGCTGGTATACAATTGGCTTCAGAAAAGCTACGCTCAGTTACATCCTGAAGATGCATCACAGTGAATTTGAAAAGCTCTCTTGGAGATTATTCACCTCATGTGAATGCGACTGTTCCCATCAGCTATCTCATTTTAAGGATTTTTAGCTATTGAGTCAGAGGACAGACAATAGTATGGGATTGAACCCAAACAATTAACTCTTCACTCCGTTTTATTACTGAATCCTGAACTGGACTCCCACAGAGAACCTGTAACACTGTTAGTCAAAGAAAACAGAGCAAAATTTTAAATAATTAAAAGTTTGGAAGACAAAAGTAAAGAGCAGCCCATGATTTGCACACAGAACATTTTTAAAAAACAGAAATCCAAAAGGAAATTAATCGAAAGCTTTAATCCCAACAAAGTATTCATTTTGAGATAATTATTGCCATAAAATCCTCTGCCACAGAGACACTGACAAGAAAATCATCTTCAAAAGTTACATACGTAAGCAGCATGGAACTTGAGAAAAGAGTTGGCAAGGATGAAACCCTACAGAGATGTGAAAAGAAGGAAAGATTTTGGAGGGAATTAAGCCTTTCAGCATAAGTCATTCCTCTGTGAAAACATGTTATCATTTAGAAGACTCTGAAACAGGAAAAAGATGGGGAAGATTTGCTAGCAGAAAGCCAGTTCCTCTTATAAGAAACCAGTGGGTAAAAAAAATTAACAGCAATGAACTGCATTTTGAAAAGCAGTCGAGTCAACTGTCAGCAATACAAGTGATTAAAACTGAAATTATACAATTTCTTACTCATGACACATGAAGTGCTATAATCTAAAAAAAAAAAAAAAAAAAAAAAGAAGGTCTTCTGCTATCAGGATTCCACCATTCTTTCCAGATACAATAGTTTCTGAGACACACAACATTAAAACTATTACTGTCCTTTGCTCCAGTCATGCTTATTTTGGCACTTACCCAAGGGTGCTATCAACTCATGGAGCAAAGCAATGTTCAGTCCCTGCCATAGCCGTGCTTAATAAATGTTGGGTTTGGTTTGTATTAGTGGGGAAATGACACGTGCTTTTTAATCTAAACAAGGTTGGCTAATATCTTAAACCACTTTCTCACTCTCTATGTACCGGCTAAGGAACTTTAGACTGACAAATAAATACACTTGCAAAGATCTCCAAAATGCTCTTTTCCTCAACAGCAATATTGCTACAAGCCCCCAAAGAGCAGTGTCCATCGGTACTGTATGTTGTGCCAACCCAGGATTCCGCTCCAGCCCATGCACTATGGTTCTTTCATACTGATTACTTACTTATATACATTTAGATAAAGATGCCTTTGACATAAGGTTTTACTGAAAATTCTACATGACAAAGGACTATACTCATCACAGATAATTTTGTCTATATATTTTTAAATGTTTTTAACAGTTGCTTAGCTAGTCAAACATCTTTATAAACAAACATAATTGTTGAAATTCTGAAACAAGAAATATTGGCTTTTTCCCTTTTTTCTCATCAAGTCTAATTTCATACTTTGTAAGACAGATATATACTTTGTATACAGAGAAGTAGCCCTCTAAACGTTACATTTCATTACCGTGAAAAATAGTCTTATTCTAGTAAGACCCAATATACATATAACATACAAAATGTTAGCAGATTATTATTTTTTTTTAAATTTTGCTGACTATCAGTATGCTAAATATTATGCCAAGTTATATGGGCAGGTCCAGAATTTGGTAGTCATTCCCATGAATTTAATGCAAAGCATCACATAGTTGCACTGCACATTATAACAAAAAGCCTGCATACATCTTACATCCACAGACTTTTTCAGAAGCCTACCTAAAGAGACAAGATGTTCGACTACCAGCATTGCTCTGAATATCCATCATGATGAGGGTTGGAAAACAAAAACAAAAGTAACTTTAAGCCCTAGAGAAAATTACTTCAGCTTCCTCTGCCACAAGCTGAGATGCAGAGACTGAGCAGGCAAAATCAGGATCAAAACCATTCCCTAACTTTCAGTTTTTACTACTTCTGATGCTGGAGAACTGCCCTGATTCCCTATCTGCAGGCAGTCCTGCTTCTCCTAATCTCAGCTCCCCAAGTGTTTCACCATCCAGGCAAATTAGTTTTGTGGAAGTCTCAGTAAACTGTTTTTTAATCAGGCTGCTTGTCTTCATGAGCCTTCTGGTCTTTCCAGCTTGTGACATTTATACTTACCTGTGAATAAATCTACTGAACGGCCTCTTTAGAAGTTCTCACCAACAGCGAAAGAAGCTGTAAGAAATATATATTTTCAAAAGAAAATGAAACAGAATCTTTCAGAGCAGATATTCCTGATTCATATGAGGATAAATGACAAAACCCCAGAAACAGCCAGACCTATAAGCACAGATCAGGGGAACCAATAGTACCCCTGTCATCAAAGGCCCAACTTTGCTTCTGGGAGAGGAAAATTCATTTCTCAGACCTCTTATAACAGAAGAGTTAAGCCCAGACTGCATCAGTGAACTCAGAATTGCTTTTGGGAGAGTGTTCCCCTGACATCGCCAGTGTTTACATCATCTTTATTTATGTAGGCAATTTGTCACTCTCCTGGGGTGCAACTGCTGTCAGTCTGAGCTGGCTTCAAACTAGACCTGCAAGTGCAAGACTCAGTAACACTCATTACTCAGAGCATTTTACTACCTCCTCAAACTCCTGGGCAGACAAGTCCGAAGGGAGCACAGCTCCCAAGAGCCGAGACAAAGCAGCCCCAAACCTGCGGGGCAAGGAGGCACCTTTCCTCCCTCCCCACGCTGTGGTGGGGCCAGTTCCAGCCAACAGCTGCAGACACCAGACAGCCTGCAGACAAGTGATGCTCACACCCCCTCCCATCCCCTGGTCCCCCGGGCAGACACCAAACAGGACCCTAGAATGAATTGGAAGCTGAGAGGAGGCCAATTCAATAAGGACTATGAGCTCCATATATATATATATAATCATTTCTTAAATCCCTAGATTCAGGGTGTGAGCATGAGCAGGTCTGAGTTTTAAAATAGAATTACTTGCTTCATAAAATAAATCATCTTTATTCAAAGAAAGCATTAGCCAACACTTACCTTCACATTTGTCACAAACTCTTCTTGTTTGAAGACATTGCACAGTATGTGTCTTCAAGCTTTTTAGTACATTTTCTTCCCGGTAAATTATGCTCTTTTCTGAGAAATGGTGTGAATGATGTGCAAGGTACAAACATACCTTCCTTGGTCCCCAATCCCATATAATTCATAAGTCTGCAATATGAGAAGGGCAAGGAAATGAAGGGGTTTTGGAGAGGTCAGAGGATGGCAGAAGCTCCTCAGAGATGCTCTCAGGGTAAGGGTGGGAGTTCTTTCAATATCAGATTCATCGCTGCCCTTGTTTTCCTACCACTTTTGACCATGTTAGCTGAAGAACTATATCTAGTAAGTGAGATGCTTTGCTTTAGGCAGAAGAGCAAACCTCCTTGTACCTGTCATCCACCTAAAACTCTATGGGGATACACACATGGTTTGAATGAGACTGCAGCTTTTATGGAGCTGGGCCTCAAGAATCAGCATAGTTATTGACTCTCATCACTAATTATGAATATTAGATGCTTCTATCAAACAATAAGCATAGAATTACAGAATGGTTTGTGTTGGAAGTGACCTTAAAGTCCATCCAGTCCCACCCCACTGCCATGGGCAGGGCCACCTTCCACTAGCCCAGGTTGCCCAAAGCCCTGTCCAACCTGGCCTTGAACACTTCCAGGGAGGGGGCAGCCACAGCTTCTCTGGGCAACCTGTGCCAGGGACTCACCACCCTCACAGGGAAGAATTTCTTCCTTAGATCTAATCTAAATCTCCCCTCTCTCAGTTTAAAACTGTTACCCCTCACCCTATCCCTACACCCCTGATCAAGAGTCCCTCCCCCCTTTCCTGTAGCCCCTTTAAGTCCTGGGAGGCTGCTCTAAGGTCTCCCCGGAGCCTTCTCTTCTCCAGCTGAACACCCCCAACTCTCTCAGCCTGTCCTCACAGGGGAGCTGCTCCAGCCCCTGATCATCTTCATGGCCTCCTCTGGACCCACTTGAGCAGGTCTGTGTCCTTCTGATGTTGGTGCCCCCAGAGCTGGACACAGCACTCCAGGGCGGGGGGATCTCACGAGAGCAGAGCAGAGGGGGAGAATCCCCTCCCTCGCCCTGCTGCCCACACTGCTCTGGATGCAGCCCAGCACACGGTTGGCTTTCTGGGCTGCCAGCGCACGTTGCTGGCTCACAGTCAGTTTTCCATCCACTGATACCCCCAAGTCCTTCTCCCTGGGGCTGCTCTCCATTCACTCCTCGCCCAGCCTGGATTTGTGCTTGGGATTGCCCCTACCCATGGGCAGGACCTTGCCCTTGGCCTTGTTGAACTCCATGATGTTTGCATGTCCCACCTCTCCAGCCTGTCCAGGTCCCTCTGGATGGCACATCCCTTCCCTCCAGCGTGTCACCGCACCACACAGCTCGGTGTCATTGGTGAACTTGCTGATGGTGCACTCAAACCCATTTCTCTGTTGGTTTTCCAGCTGAAAATGCAGGGATTGCTTCCTGCTGAACTACTCTGGGGTCAGAATAATCTCATGCAGGGCTTTAAGCATCATGACGAGTCTGCATGTTGAAAAAGGAATAGTTCAGTTCTGTTTCCCTTCAAAGGGGATGCCGTGAAGCTGATAGGAATGTTCAGTGCATGATGCCAGAGTTAATAAGCTTTAATAATGATAAAAGATTATTTCAGCATGTCTGTTGTCCAAAACACACACGTGCCTCTGGTCAGTTGTGCTTCCAGTACTTTTTAGCTTACTTAAATACGCTAAAATCATACTAAAATTCACAGACAATTCACTGCTCACCAGAAAGAGCCATAGCAGCAAGTGGTGAGGTATATATCTTTGAAAACCATCAGAACAAACTTTTCCTGTCATAAATTTTCTCTGCTCTTTTCTTCTTCCTACACATACACACAAAAATATAAGCTACTGTGATCTCTGCTGGTATGCAGGAGTGCTGCCAGCAATTTACTGTGGATCATTGGCGTAAGCATCCTCTGATCCTCTAGGTAAATGCAAAAGCAGTTTACTTTTGTCACCTGAAGTTAGGATACACTTGCTGTAATATCTGTGTGCATCAGATCTGCTCTCAGTATTTTCTAGAAGGAAATCTCCCCTTTATTTTAAATAATGAATAATAAAGAGACAATCCTTCAACACAGAAATAAACTGAACTAGACTTGACCACAAGCAGCCACCAAGATTTAAAGCAAACTCTACCTTGCCTGCATTCGATGCAAAGTAATGTTTTAAATCATACTTATTAAGGCATTTTCAATCATTTCTTACCTGCCAAATCAAAACAGATTTCAAGTGAGTTGTAGCTTCATGTTTAATAACAACCCTAGTTCTTATTCCTTATTGCCCTGTAAGAAAACTGCATACCCCTCAATGTCCTCCTTTCCTTCCAAACAGCCTGCAGCTATTCAAAAATGATGCTAAAATCCATAGCTGAGATACTGCTCCTTCTTGGCCACTGCCCTGGAGCTGCCACTCTTTAAGGACTGGATAAAAGGAAAGAACAACCCCATCCCTTTGGTTCACCTTATTTCACTGTGCAAGTGACTGTCCCCACAGTTTCTGCATTTGCTGATCTCTGCTGCCCTCTCCTGCAGGAGCTGGACACTCTCCTTCAAAGATTTTAATGAAGTAACGTTATTAAGGCTGTTAATGGTGACTTCTTTAAAATCTGAGGGGATGGGGCAAGAGTGTTAGGATTAGGGAAAACTGAAGCTGAAAAGGGAAAGTGCTCATGACAGTTTACTGAATGGAGTAAGGGACAAAACAATAATAACCATAGAATGGTTTTGGTTGGAAGGGACCATAAAGATCATCCTGTTCCAACCGCCCTGCCACAGGCAGGGCCACCTTCCACTAGCCCAGTTTGCCCAAAGCCCCGTCCAACCTGGCCTTGAACCCTTCCAGGGAGGGGGCAGCCACAGCTTCTCTGGGCAACCTGTGCCAGGGACTCACCACCCTCACAGGGAAGAATTTCTTCCTTAGATCTAATCTAAATCTCCCCTCTCTCAGTTTAAAACTGTTACCCCTCACCCTATCCCTACACCCCTGATCAAGAGTCCCTCCCCCCTTTCCTGTAGCCCCTTTAAGTCCTGGGAGGCTGCTCTAAGGTCTCCCCGGAGCCTTCTCTTCTCCAGCTGAACCCCCCCAACTCTCTCAGCCTGTCCTCACAGGGGAGCTGCTCCAGCCCCTGATCATCTTCATGGCCTCCTCTGGACCCACTTGAGCAGGTCCATGTCCTTCTGATGTTGGTGCCCCCAGAGCTGGACACAGCACTGCAGGGGGGTCTCACGAGAGCAGAGCAGAGGGGGAGAATCCCCTCCCTTGCCCTGCTGCCCACACTGCTCTGGATGCAGCCCAGCACACAGTTGGCTTTCTGGACTGCGAGAGCAATTACTGGCTCACAGTCAGTTTTCCATCCACTGATACCCCCAAGTCCTTCTCCTTGGGGCTGCTCTCCATCCACTCCTCGCCCAGCCTGGATTTGTGCTTGGGATTGCCCCGACCCATGGGCAGGACCTTGCCCTTGGCCTTGTTGAACTCCATGAGGTTTGCATGTCCCACCTCTCCAGCCTGTCCAGGTCCCTCTGGATGGCACATCCCTTCCCTCCAGTGTGTCACCGCACCACACAGCTCGGTGTCATTGGTGAACTTGCTGAAGGTGCCTCGATCCCACTGTCCATGTTGCTGACAAAGTTGTTAAACAGCGCTGGTCGCAACACTCACCCCTGAGGACACCACTTGTCAGTGCTCTCCACTTGGACATCGAGCCACTGACAGGAATTCTTTGAGTGTGACCATCCAGCCAATTCCTTACCCACCATGTGCTCCATCTCTCAAATCCATATGTCTCCAATTTAGAGACAAGGATGTCATGCGGGACAGGGTCAAATGCTTTGCACAAGTCCAGGTAGATGACATCAGTTGCTCTTCCCTTATCCACAAATGCTGTAACCCCATTGTAGAAGGCCACCATATTTGTCAGACACAGTTTGCCCTTAGTGAAGCCATGTTGGCTATCACCAGTCACCTCCTTATTTTCCATGTGCCCTAGCATAGGTTTCAGGATGATCTGCTCCATGATCTTGCCAGGCACAGAGTTGAGACTGGCCTGTAGTTCCCTGAGTCTTCCTTTTTTCCCTTTTTAAAAATGGGGGTTATATCTCTTCACATCACTTCAGATGCCAAATATGATGGATAATGATAAGAATAAAATAAAAATAAAATAGTTAAGTAATAAGAAGAACTATAGCTAGATATTGATGTATATTTGAAGGCTCTGCTAGGGAGATATCTAGCAAGAGAATAGAAAATCTAAAAAAGTGGTTAACTTATCTATCATTCTATCTACCTTTTCTGTTATTACTGAACTCATTCAGCATTTCTTTGAATAAAAGCTGAGGAATACTAAAAACTGGATTGCATATGGGGGTCTGCTTGGGATTTATAAGACTCTGATTTCACACTACCTCTTGGGTTTGAAAGCCAAAGTCACGTAAGATGTTATCACAAAGCACTTTCACAGAAACACACAAATATTTTAAAAGTTCATCAAAAATGAAAATGTGGTGGAACAGGAAAGAGAAAAAAAAAAGTACTTTGCAAATAATTTTGTGGCTGAGGAATTTGCCTGCAAAGCAGTCAGAAAGGATAAACAGATTATTTCAGTTCAGTTCAAAGAATGTGTTTTGGCTTTTTGATGAGATGGTTGTGGCACAAAATAATAATAAAACCCCTTACACACTGGCTTAGTCCTACTGGGAGAAAAAGCTGCTACCAGAAAAGATCACATCCAGGACCAGGCGATCACTGACAAATTACCTTCCTGCTCTCTTTTCATATTAGCAAAGCTGCTTTTTCTTGCAATGCATTAATCTGCCTTTCAGCTTGCTTTTAATCAAAACCAGGCTTAACTTTGCAGAGTGGAAAAAGAAAGCAGATGCTGAGGTAAACCACAGAGTACAACTGGAAGAAACAGTCAGAAAGAAAAGTCTCTTTGGCTTGATAAGTATTTAAGAACTATTTTTCTAGAGGAAAAGGAGAAAGAAAATACTCCATTTTGTTCCCATTTGGAAAAATGGCTATGCCTGTCTTTTTTTCCCAAATGTAGGAAGAATGAGCTGGTTTGTACAGTATTTTGCATGCTGCAACTCCTATTTAGTCATGTAACATTCAAAAAGCAAAAAAACTATGTTGATAATTTGCAAAAGAGTCCTCTCAGATTGTGGAAATAAATTGTTTGGGTTGTCAGGAATGAGAAACAAACAAACAAGAACTCCAAATTAATCTGTTGTTCTATGTGCTGGGGAGGGATTGTAGGCGAGCAACCAGAAGTCAGGATACAATAATTCAATTACTGTAGAAACAAGCTAAAATTTCAGATGCAAGAAATTACTGGAATAAGAACGTGGTAAGATAGAAGAGATTCAGATATTTGCAACTTCATACCTTGGTTTTTCGTTTGTGTTTTGGGATTTTTTCTTCCTTTTAATGATTTCCAGCTGCTGATGGTACACACCATGAACATCTGATGTACACTACGTCTAACGCACATGATTGCGTTGGTAAATTCAAATACAGATATTGCAAGTCAAATTTTGTAATTAAAAATAAAAAACCAAACCTCTTGCACATTTTTCTCTCCCCAGAGGTTTCAAATCAAGAGTGCGGTTTCATGTCTGCACAGGCAACCTCAAGCCAGACTACCCCAACTCCAAACCCTCACATGTGCGTTCACCTCTTTGTGCCTTAGTAAGCATATGGTGAACCAGGCCAGGGAACTGGTCCAGCAAAATGTTCATCTAAAAAACCCACAAAGACCTTAAAACAAACAAACCCCATCATTTTCCAGCCAGTTCAGCCTCCAGACCTCTCTCGTGACTCTGCCACACAAGCACCAGCACAGTGTGAGTGAGAGGAGCGTGGGCGCGAGGGAAGTGAACACCGGGCTGAGAGCACATCATTTACCGATTCAGCTCACCAGGGACCGACCGAGCCCTGTGCTTGGGCGACTACATAGCTCCTAGCTGAGAGGATGGACCATGCGTGTTCCTTTATTCTTGAAAAAGACGTTAGATATACTCAAAGTGCTATAAAATATGCCAGATTATTAAAAAAAATTTAAAACAGAACAGAAAAGGCATTTGGGGGAATTCTCATATCAGTCAAGGGGAAAAGACTGATTAATACTATTTATATTGAAGAGAACTGGCTTATCTCAACTTGTTCAGGAGAAACTGCAGAGTAATGACGGGGTGTTCTTGGCTCAGTGTTGATGTGGATGCTGAGAGAAACTTTTCTTCAGCACGTGGCTTTGGCTTTAGGTTGAAACCCTTCCAACCAGGGCGGTTCTGCCAAGTCATCTCTCTCCAGCCAAAAAGCGTGTGCTAACAGCCCAGCCCAGCCCTGTTTGTCTTTGGCCCCAAACTAGGGAGCAGAGTAACAGATACGTAGCAGGAGAAGCGTCAAAAGCCACTGACCTCTTTAATTAGAAAAACCCTGCCTTCTCATCCTGAGAGGCCAAGAAAATACTTTCTCATTTTGTTTTCAGTCGGCAAAGGCCAAAAATAATTCAGAAGTTCTAAGGGTGCTTCTGATTATGAGGAAAGATCAAAATATTCTTAAAATATGAACTCATGTTCATATGATTCTCAACATGCATAATTCTCTGGTTTCAAAGATACTTCCTACAGCAGGACAAGGAGTGGAAATCCTGTGTAAAAAGGAGTATAAAGCTACTGTGTTCATAGCTGCGTACTAATATCCAGGATGCCCTCATCACCCAGAAATGAATATGAAACATCTTCTTTGCAAGTATTTTCTCAGGCAAATGGAATTCTGTTAAAGTGGACAAATAACTTATTATTTAATAAAACATATTTTCCACCCCCAAAGATCCCCAGTTGTTCTCCAAATATCAGGTCTATTGCTTTAATATGTCCTCTTGTTCCCAGGGCCATTTTCATCTGCAACAGAAAGGTGGCTGGTTACCAAATCACCAAGGAAAAAGTTCATCTAGGGAACACAGGAGAAGAAAATTGATCAAGAAGTTGCATAAAATCTGTTCTGAAAAGAAGGATGAAAAGAGGGGTATTTTAGCCTGGATTATGAGTTTTATGAAAACTTGAAAATCTACAGTGCAGTATACAGTATGGAATGTGACTGATGGAGTAAGTAAATGTGCTTTAAAAAGTCTCATATTTTATAATTGGAGATTACAAGTCCTGAATCACCCTCTCTTGTATGTCCAAAATTAAACACTGAGGAGTTTCCTCAGCAGAAACAAAGAAAACGAAGGTGAGGAGAAAGACAAAGAAGCCAGTGGTGTTCCTGGGCAGAGCCAGGTTTGCATGTCCTCCTCCTCCTCTTCCCCTTCATTTCCCCAGCACAGACTGGAGCTTTTGTTGTCATAGCACCATGCCATAGCTTCAACTCAGCTTAGGAGACGGTTGCTTTGTTTCATTTACTGCTGCCATTTCTGTGCTTCTGTATCACACTTAATACTAGGAAAGAAAGTAAAAGCGGGAGAGTAGCACAGGAGCAGAGCTAAGACAGAACAAGCTATTCCCAGGGTCATTTTACTGCCATTCATCTGTCCATAACTTCATATTTTGCTCTTCATCTGAAAAACAGCTTATTTGTTGTTGAGGAAAATTAAAAAAAAAAAAGTTTCTCCCAAACGTTAGAAAATAACATCAAAAACCACAAAAATCAAAACAAGTGTTCAGAGATGGAGTCCTGAGAACTGAGGCTGGAAGATAAGACCAGCTTTTTGACATGGTGAATAAGGAGTACAAGAGCACAGTGATATGATCAAAACTGTGGTCTTGGAAAAGATGCCTGCAGCAGCCATCTTGCTGGCTTTCTGTAACACAAGATAACGCTAGTGCTGAAGCAAGGGAAAAGAATTACACATTAAATCCAGACAACAGATACAGAGCCGGGAGAAGATGCATTATATGGAAATCATCACCCAATTGTCTGACATAGCTTGGGTATAAAGACTAGATACTGGTTCTGCCAGTAACATAAACCACCAGATTAATTTACTGCTTATATAAAGCATTACTAGAGACAGAAACCAAAAAGGTAAAAAGAGAGAGGTCTAAATAAGTGGCAGAGGTAGAAACTTTGAAAAAGAGAATACAGATACTTGACAATCATTGTTACCTGGCATATTAAAAAAACCCAAATCTGTCTCAGTTGTAGAATACACCAAGTATTTGGAAATGTGTTGAAATGAGTATTTTGCTTCTATTAAGTATTATGCCTTCAAACCTGAATGTGTTGTACTGCACTTTTCAGTAAAAATGTTTGAAAGCTTGTTCTGACTCCCAGATGAGAGTGACCATGTTTTACAGATCCTCCGAGAGAACCAATCTACCTGCTAGAGAGGCATCTCACCCTTTCTGTACAGACTATGATTTGAGACACCATACCAGAATGAAGAGAATCTGAGAGTCTTAACAGCCTTGCATACTCAAACAACCCTGAAGACAATATCTGAAAAATATACCCAGAAAAGACAAGTGTGTTGAAATATGGAACCTTTGTCTTTATGTCAGTGACCCCCTAGATCCTGCAATCATCAGTGATGAGAGCGCATCGCTGCGAAAAGGCTAGCAGCTTCCCCAAGAGGGGATTATGAATATTAGGCATTATAAAACCGAGGAACATACACTGTGTACATTTTTTTTGATCTGTGACTGCTTGTTACAGGTTACCGTAAAATTTCATTCATAAACAATACTGAAAAAATATTTTCAAAGGGTCACCAAAATACACTATTCTTCATGAGTCTATGATTGGATTCAAAAAGCAGGCCTCTCAGCAATGAAAGACTGACTCAGTAGGGCCATAATTATGAAAGAAGTGTTTGAAAACAATGACCACTCACAAAAAAAGCACTAAGATGACCTTTTTGCAACTGAAATTTGTTGTCTATAGCTTTTTATTAGTTACAGCAAGTGAAATAGGAGCCAGACAAGTCTAATATAACTCTATTATCTCCTGCTACACTAGTGTGAAAAGTAATGACAAAACACTGCCTTTTTTTTAAAGCACTCATTGGCATCTGGTTCGAACAATATATAACACTATCACCCAATAACCTTCTGGAAAACAGTCTCTGAAATGGAGTTTGTCAGAGAGAACTGCACTGAACTAGTCAGTATTTGCTAAATGAAGTAGCAGTGACAATGACATGGAAAAAAAAATTTCAACTTATGGCTCTGATTGACAGAAAGAAAACCATTAAGTTGGGCCAATAAAGTCACTCTGAAGAAGTATTTAAAAGTCATTGCCTTTACTACCTGCTGAGTCTGGAGTCCAACAGACAATCCTCCCTTCACCCGTAGCATCTGCTGCCCTGCTCATGAGCTGTTCCATAAGGTGGGTGACTACAATCCCCTCCTATCATCCATGATTCCTCCTTCTGCTGCTGCATTAACAGGTAAGGAGGAGAAAATAGGAAGGTGGAAGGGGAAGTTTAACTTATGAAAGGGGACCAACAATTTCAGTGAATACCATGGAAATAAAACTAGTATCATGTAATCGCTTATCTAAGATTTTCAAGCTGGAAATCAAACTTAAAATTCCCTTCCCCCAGCCCTGCACCCATAGGCAGGCACTTACCTTCTGTAATTGCATTTTGAATATGTTAGTTTGTTCTCTTCTCTGAGTATACATGTCTTTCCTTTTCATCCACAATTGTTATGTCCAAGCTAGAATGTCATTTAAATCTTAAAACAAATGAGTTAATAGCAAGTTAAATACAAATTCTAGAATTTTCAAAAATTTTTTAAAAAAATCTAGATGTTCTAATTCAGATTTATTTGTATGTTTTCTATTATTATTTTGCCAGAGCAGATGGACTCAGATGGATGAGGTACCAGCTGTAATCCCTCATAAACTGTACCTACGGCCTATGCCAAGATGTTACGTTTTACCCTTTTCAGTATTTCACATTTTAGTTGTCTGGTCATTCCAGACCCAGCTCGTTACAACTTGATTTGTTCAGATGGACTGAGGAGAAGCAAAATAACAGAGTGCTCTGAAAAGGTCAATGTTCTCTATTACAGGGGTTGGAAGCCTTCTGGTAGTTGATTTCTTATCTATGCAACTCCAGTCTCTCTTGTTATTGTTAAAATTTGCAGGAAGTAAATTAGTGTCTTCCACTTAAGTTGTCAGCATGGACTTCCATAAAATCTCTTAGTACACTACACATAATAAATACTTGTCAGAAGCCAGGTATTTTTAAAAAGGTAGACCTTGTCTTTTGATCAAAGGAGAAAAAAACAGTAGGGCAGGACAGTACTTTGCATGAGAGCAGCAAAGTTTAATTGTATGTACGGCCAACATCTGCCCATCCTTTAGGGAAACCGGGTTTCAGATCTGCAAAGAAAGTTTGCACACAGGCTCCACGGAAAATACTTCACTGTGTGCAAACCTACCAGTCCGCTTCAAAAAAATTTAATTTCAGATTTTATCAAGGTCCTTCTCCCTTTGAATCAACAGGTGTGGACAAAATACATTTTGCCTGTGGGGTAATTTACTATTGCTATGAGATCCCGCCTACACAAACATGCCACCTACCACAACATGTCAGCAACTCATGCAAGTAGGTATGAAGTTGGAAAAGAATCTGAATTATCTTGGGAAATGAACATACACTGACTTTGCTATTTAATTTTTCAGTACTACAACCTTTGGAGAGGTAAGGACACAGTTCTGCTGAATCTCTTTATGAAGAATCCTCTATTAAAGCTGTCACTTTTAAGCAAAATGTTTATACATTGAGTATCTGCAAATACATCATCAGCATCCATCCCCTGATTTTGTTTTGCCATTCTCCCATTCCTACATTTTAACAGAAGCCTTTTAAACACACTTTCCCCCTGACACTAAGGAAAAGGACTTTCAAGGCGTTTCCTCTCAAGTTCAATTTAAGAACTGGCAAGTTCTCCTCCCTTTCCAGTTGCTGTTGGTTCTTCTCATTCTTCTTGGAAACTTATGCTGAGCTTTGACACCTGTTGCCACCTGCCTTTACTGAACAAGGAGGCAGAGACTGTTCTTTCATCTCTGTGCAGTAAATTGCTGCGATATTATCTCACTTATGAATATAGCTCAATGTGTGAAAAATTTTGATAAGCCTTTGTACAACCAATCCGAGCCTATGTGTTTTCCTCCTCTCTGACTTTTCTGACTTAATACAGAAATTTTAGGAGTCAGTTTTCACTAGTCCTCATACAGCAAAATCATGAAACAGTAAAACATGCCACCTTAAGAAAATTATGTTACATGCCAACACTTCTAATCTTAGCTCTTTCCTTTTTAATTCTGCTTAATATTGCTGCCTTCCAGCAGAACCAGATGAAATACTTGGAGACTATCACAGCTGTGGCTTGTATCTTCAGTGTTTAAGTAGAAACTTACTACCAAGAAGTCCCAATTCAAAAATACTAATGAGTCACAATCAGTCTCATCAAAGAATTTTATGCCACTAATTAGATCTATGGATATAAAATTTTTACCCTGAACTCATTAATGAATTCTCTTACTAGGTTCACATTAATATCAAAGTCGTGCTGAATTCTTCTGAGAAAGTAATAAATTAAATAATTATTTAAAAAAAAAAAAAAGTTCTTACTCTTTGCCAAGCTGTTATTATTCTACTGGTCACCAGCAATTAAATTTTTAGTTGAGCTTTTAGAACAAAATTTTGGGCAGCTAGCGATCACTCAAACCAAACACATTTCCCATTTCCCATTAGAGAATCTGTGATCATCCTTGTTTTCTGTCTCTAGGGCCAACTGCTGCAAAACATCACGTCTTAGATTATTTACTCACTGAACACATCATCATTCTGGATCAAGTTTCCTTGATGTATAATATATGCCTCTATCTGGTTGCAAAGTCTCTAAATTGGCAGATTGTTTGCATTTTAATGAAAGTAAATTATAAATAATTTGCAATATAGTACTAATCATTTTTACACTGCAATAAAATAATTTTGTCATTTTCCACAGATTATTCCCCCTGAATCAAATGTATGTGTGTGTATATATATGTCTGCTTATATATACACATATATGTGCGTGTATATGTATGTCTGTATGTATACACACACACACAATATATAACTAAATTTTTGGAGAAGTACTTCAGAAACTGATCCAAGTAAGCAATTTTAGACACTGTTCATCAATATGATTAATTTACAGAGACTGCCTTTATTGTGAGGCATGCCATGCTCCAATTAAAACTCTAAATTAGGGTCTGCTTATACTGCAACTAAGCTGCTAGACGGTTTTCTAGACTTTTTATTTACAGTTAGAACAAGTAAATCTATCATAAACCTGAAATAATTTGGACTTTAAGAATCACATCAGGAATTGAAAAAAATAACACTGTTTTTAAAATTAAGTATTATCACAAGAGTCCCATGACAATAGTTACCACAAGCCTTTCTCAAATTGCAAAACCACTAGTTGAATGTGAGCACGCAGATCGAGAAAGAAAATGTCTGTAGGACTGAATAAGCTTCACACAGATGAACACATTTCAGAATGCTTCACTGAAATGAAGACAACTTATTCATCCTTGTAGACGCAATCGTATGCATGGCTTTGTGTACAAACCCAAAATGACTCATAATATTATGACGGGATAATCACCACTAGTTACGCTATAAGATATTGTCCATCTAGAAGTTGTCCATGTAGACAACCCAAATGTCAAAAAAACTCCTTATTTATGGACAAAGGTCCTGGCTTTTTGCAAATGAATCTTAAAATAGCTACCAAATAATCTGCTCTGATAGTAAAACATTGTGCTTAATTAATATAAGACTCATGTTCAAAGACAAATGAATAAAGAATCTCTACACATTGACTTGCAAACCCAACTCCTCTACTGTTTCTTCATTGCCAAGAATGGTTAAACACAGGTTCCAGAATTATGGCTGCATTACAGACTTCACTGTTGACAGAAGCTTCAAAATGCAAAACCCGGAAAACACAGATTATAAACTTCAGATGCTATTTGAACTATTCACAGTGGTTTGAGGAAGGAATTCTCAAAGGGATTTAAAGGAGTTAAAATTTTATTCATTGGAAACTTTTTAAAATTCATTCAGTTCACTTTCTTTGTATGTTCCAAACTCTCAGGCTTGTCCTTCAAACATACAAGTGAGAAGCCTCTCACATTTCATTCTGTACAAGTGAATTCTACATCAGGTATTTGGTGTTTTTTTTTAAAAAAAAAAACTTCTCAGCCAAAGTGACAAAAGCATCCTAAGAGTCAAGAGGAAAGTTATGTGAACTAGGAAGAAGAAAAACAAGACTCCACTGACATGGATCTCAGCACTGCTGAATGCAGATCATATTTTTGAGAAGTTGACTATCTGCACTGATGTAAGTGCACCGGTCTCCTAGACAAAACCAAGATGTTCAATGCTCGCTGGTGTCAGCTGACAAGGGAGGAAGAGTCTTGTATTGTTGTCTACGGTGTAACACGAAAACAGAAAGGAAGTGTTTTTCCTTCATCACTTATTTCCATGCTTTTTAAAATCAGAAAACGCAGACAATGTCTTGCTGTACAAATTTTAGGTTTGCTAGTGAAGGTTGGGAATTAATACCACTCAAACTCAACATTTCATTAGTACTAATATAGAAAATGTGACTAATATGTACAATGTTAATCACTTTCTCTACTAAAACCAGCCCTGAGCATTGTGCTGGTCCAGAAGGCAGAATGACAATTACGCAATCAGCATTCAATCCCAGTGCAACAGAAGACATTTTTGTATTAAAGAAAGACACACAGATTTTGAAAGTTTATTTTTATTACTGTAGTGTGACTGCATTATTATCTAAATAAACTTTTCAATCAATGTTACACTCTATTCTCATCATAAAGGTTTCAGTTGGGGAATGCCACACAGTATTCTGCAACCTTCACACTCAAAGGTTTATAGAAACATCCAGTATTAAAAGGCCTTTAAAATGTGTTTCTTTTAAAAACATTACATTTATAAATCCAAGTGTATATTAAAGCAGGTTTTTTTCCAGAGACCCATTGACAAACAATTCTACATGATCTGTGAAAGAACAAGTTTGTGTGTGCTTACATTAACTGTAGTAACCTTGTCCATGAATACTGCTACCAAAAACAAGAGTAGGAATTGAGGAGTGTTGGAGTAGTCAATGTGAGTCAGAATTTAGGCCACTGTTAATGACAGTTACTTTCACTCAACTGTTGCTCACCAGTTGCGCATAAGGCAAATTTAGTTGCATACTTACTTTTCCAAGCTAAAGTAACTATTAAGCATTGTTTGTAATACATTGAACAGGAAGTATTTTACGGTGTATGTAAGATGTGGTAAGAAAAAATACGATACATTACAGTTAAAACACTAACTTCTCTATTTAGAGTGACAAAACTCACATTTTCATTTTGTATAAAAAACCCACTGTTGAAAAGCCTAACATTTCAAATTTTAACAGAAATGCTATTTCAGTTTTGAACTAAAAGTCTTACGGAGTTAGAAATGTCCCAGAGCTGGTGCATCTCTAGGAAGGAGTGTACAATACGTATCCACAAATACTCATACATAAGGAGAATCCAATGCACTATTACTTTAGGTAGACAAGCCATGAATTACATTCAAATGAGTGACCTTTTAGATGATGATTCTTTTCACTACTGTGTACTAAAGTTCAGTAGCTCCAACAACTTGGTAAAAAGAATAATTTTGGTTTTAGCCAAGGCTAATTTTCACATGCCACAGTCTTCAATTTGCAAGGGCAATTTAACATCAGCATCCACTCCTCAGCTGTAAAATTTCTCAGTAATAAATAGAAAAGATATATCTCACATAAGAATCAATAATAAAAACAAGTACTTAAATACTGGCACAAAAATGAAAAAAGATGTGATTGGTGGCATTCTTCAGTATCCGGACCATAAGATGTGTTAGCATAAAACGTATCTAATTAAAAAGCCAGCATTTTGGCTTTGCGCAATGCTTTCTTTACCTATTGTTAATCACACATTCAAATAACAAAACAGTAACTGTGGAGACAGCGTTAGCAATCTCCTGAATATTCTGCAGTAGCCTACCTTGCTGCTTTTCAGGTAGGATCTTCTCCCATCCTTTGATCCCATGAACCAGTCAACACAAGGCAGCATTTAGTCCCTAAGGTGTGCAGGGAGCACACACTTAAGAATAACATAGAATACACAATACCTTGATTGAAAAAAAAGGATGTTTCATGGATTTTTGGAACGTCAGGAGACTTTCATAAGTAAACCTCTTAAAGTTTCTATTCCAGACAGTTATGAAAATGACAATACAGTGAACTGATAACAGTAATTTTAAACAGAAAAATTGGATTGACAAAACACGATGTTCCAGGAAAGAACTGTGTGTTTTGTGATCTATATTTATTCTTTAAATATATTTTTATAGTACAGACTGAATCATTTATACATATAAATACAACAGCAGTGAAGAACTATAAAGATTTGATTTTTAGAAGTAAATGGAGTAGACTTTTACACAGGTATAGAACACTTTCAGCACATTTTAAAATTTGATTTCTGCTATAGTTGAAAAAGTTGGAAATATTCTTGTACAATTTTATCATAGGCTTCTTGCCCCTCATGAAAGTGAAGACAATTTTAACATAAAAATAAACATAAAACAGTTCTTAATCTTGCCTCCACACATTTAACAAAATTTGCTCAAATCACACATATCAGCTGTTACAGTGATTCAAGAGAAAAATGTATTTTCACACAGTGGAATCTCAGCCTGCTATCAACCCAAATTTCCTCATAAACATAAAATTCTTACTCTTGTGTCACTTCCTCTTTAGGCTGTTTGAGCTCAGTCAGTAACTCTTTACCAGTTTCTCCTGCTTTTGAGGCAAAGAGAATAGCTCCTTGTTTAAAGCCCAGGAGCTTCAAGCTTCTGGCATAATCTGCGTACACAGCATGGATCAATTTATGTAAATGAAGCATTAAGGAAAACACAAATTAATTACAAAATGAAAAAAACTCAGAATCTCTGTTTTTTCTTCTCAGTCTTTAGCTCTCCCAAGCTGAAAATGCTGAACATTGCTGCCAATTGTGTTAATTCAGTATTTTTCAGCAAAAATAAAGACACCAAAGTTGCTTTACATTCTACTATTGAATGCATATTAGCATCTATCAGGCAATATATAGAACGCTATACACTAAAACAGATACGTTTCAGATATGCAGAAGTATCTACCATAATACCATGTCATAACTTTCATAAGAAATTAAGAAATTGTAAGGTCATTAATTAGATCTGGAGTTATCTACATGATGACTTAGTGACTTTTTTAAATTTAAAAGCTAACATCAGTGATGACTCCATAAAACACAGATATTATTTACATATGCATTATTATTTATTGCATATAATACAAAAGTTAGAGCAACTGTTCATTTTCCAGAACACCAGGTTAGATGTGCAGACTGTAGAGTGAGCAATACTTTAGATACCTTTTAAAATACTTACTATATTTTCAGCTCATGTAATCTTGACCTTTAATTTTCTTTGTTTTCACTGTCTCAGAACTGACTCCTTCATAAAGAACTTCAATCACTAAAACAGTATGTAGGTGTATAGAGGGGTTCAATGAAGGGATTTTTTGTCTTAAGATACAGTGTTTAAAAGATAACTGAACCACTGATTTCACTATACAGGCTGCAGTAATAATTTCCAAATTCTGCAAAGATCATTTTATCATCCGTTCTTTTCTCTCCTATGATTATTTTCTTCACTTTTTGTTTGTTTTCCAGTGCCACAGGCCTCACAGAGCATCAGGAGGAGGTAATGTTATGGGTTTATGCAAATTACTCCTTTTCACTTGTTTCCTCATACTTCCTTCAAACTACATAACCTGGAAAATACAAACAGGAACTCCTATTCCTGTGCAGACTAGTTCATCTAACATTGGCTCACACATACTCACTGTGTATGAGTAGACAGATGCAAAAATGGAATTTCAGAAAAAGGATATTTGTATCATCATTACTTTCCAGTGCCCCATACTTCAGACAAGCTTCAATGAATAAAGCTGCTCTATCGAAGTACCTCATACTGTTAAATGGAAAAAAAAAAAGAGAACAATTTGTTAGGACACAAAACAGCAAACTATTCCAGGACATCGCATCAAAACACATACATACAGGCTTTCTAAAATGTTGCACCTAGGTCTGGAGTGGCAAATCTCTTCTGCACTGTGGGCTGAACAAGGCTTCTGATCGTCACCAGGGTTAAATAGTATCACTCTTTAGCTGCCACTACAGCACATACTCACACTCCCACACTGCACACACTGCTCTCTGTTTCCAACGTTGCTCTGCTTTGCTCTCTGCGCCTTCACACTTCACAGTCCTTGAGCGTTCACTACACCACGACCGCGCTGATTGCTCTCCTCACAGCAGGGAGTGCTGCTACCCTGCTCCCAGGCAGGGTGTAGGAGCAGGTCACACTGTTCCCATGTACTGCCTGGTGCTGCCCTCGCACCCCTTAGCCCGGTGCTGCCCTCTCCCCAAGCTTCTTACATCCCCTCTTCCTCCTTGCACTCAAGGAAGTGACATTTGATGCAAAATTTTTGAAAGATCGAGGCTCAATTTACTCAGAAATAATCATAGCTACTATGAAGTGTTACTGCTAGTCAATGAGTGTTAGTAATCTTAAAGCCTCCAGTAAATTTGAATACTAGTATATTTCCTGAAATTGCAACAAAAACATCAACTCCAGAACACGGGAATGACACATTGCTGAGGTTAAAGTTAATTAAAGAAAAAATGCTAAAATAGAAACAAGTGTCAGAAATCAAACTGCAGGTCCTCTCCCCACCCCTTGACTTCTGAGTCACAAATGCTTAAACAGTAATTTTGGACAAGACAAAATACAGATTGTGCTGTTTCATCTTTACCTGTGCAACATCTCGGCAACTTTTGTAAAGCACCCCAGTGACAAGAGGACAAGAATGGCTTTGGACTTCTGGTTGACTTGTGGAGAGCAAAGGTGATCTACCCAACGCTTTAACACATCAGCACACTCCTCTGAGTTCAAACGAACCTTGGAGAGATAGAAAAGCCAGTTATGAATCCTCAGCTGCTAACTAAAGAAAGCATTCTGCTTCTGGTTCATTTTTTAAAGTGAAACACTTTGGGCAGAAGTAAAAGCATCTCAAATGACCAATTTGATTATAAAAAGTATACTAAAACCCTTGAACAAATACAATATAAAGAAAAAGAAGCAGTATATAGATATAACAAACCCCACTCTGGTCACTAGATATTTACATGTGATTAACATTATTTTTACCATATGGCTTTATTAAAATCTCAATTATCAAGGAGTTAGAAATCTTTATCCTTTACTGAAAACTTAAGGACAAAACATCATTATTTTTCTTCAGAGTGGGATTCACCCATTTAGAAAATCTGAGTATGACTTGTTATCTGCAGAAAGCATAACAGAATCTTTATTTAGAGACATTGAAAGATCATCCTTACTGACTCCTTATAATTTGGAGAATTAATGCTGTGCCTAGGTACTTTTACTGTAATTACGTCCGCATATCAAAACAGAAGTTGATGCAAATTTATGTGGTTGGTGGTAACTTGGAAATCAGCACACATGGTACACGGAGCTCAGCAATGGAGCTCAGCACAAAGTCACACTCTAATTCCTTATCCACTTCCACTTGCAGGAGTATTTTTTTGTAGTTTATTATGAACTCTGTACTGCTGCAGCTATATGCAAGCTCACAAACTATTGCTCAAAAATTAGAAAATGGAGTATTCCAACCATTTATAGGCCCCAGTCTTGTCATGCAGATGACCAGGGCAGACCTCTGTAGTCAGAAGGCTGAAGAACAACCTGTCAACACTGTCTGGATTGGCTTGTTATAGCTTAACACGTAGAAAGAACTGATGATGATATTTCAAACTGGTGTTTCAGTTTTTTAATGGGGAGAACTTCAGCACCCTCATCAGCCTCTATTCCTACCTACACTAAGGAGGTCATTTATGTTAGCAAACTGAAAATTGAGAAATTACATACCTTTGCAAGCCATGCTGCACGATTCCACTCGCCATAAGTCTGCAAGTAGCGACAGGCATCAGCAGCCTTATCGATGAGACACAGTAACTGTACACCCTCTGGAAAATAAAAAGCACACTATATAATAAGGTAAGGGAAAGAAGAGTTGCTATATAAGAGTGAGCAGACCATTCATCATCAGAAAAAGGATCTCTATATCCTTGGCATATGAAGATGTTGAAAAACACTAATTTCCACCACCTGGCTCTCCATATAACCTGGGTGTCAGTTATTACATCTTTTTTGTGCTACAAAGCTTAGAAGGACATCACAAAGCTCTCATTTATCCTTCTCCTTAATACAAATGACAAGGAGTTCACTGGACATCTCATCATAAAGAGATAATGATCTCTGCAAGTCAAATAAACAGATTTCATAAATAATCCATTATTTTAATTTAATGTTGTCCATAATGTAATTATTAACAGTGAAGTGTTAATTGTCCACAGGGTGGAAATTATTTTTTCCAGGCAAGTGCAGACATTTGTACTTTCTCTGCATGACTTTGAATATTTCAGTCAATCGTTGTATTGTGAATTATCTCTTGCATTAAGCAAAATTAACGTGTACCTGTAAGAAAACACACTTTTTGAAACAATTCTGAACTGAAAAGGAAACTAAGTCCATATTTCAGCTTCAGTAATAAAGAACTATATTTTAATTAATTCTTTAATTAGGAAAGTGGAAAATATGTACCTCTATGCGCTCAGCGTCTTTTTGTGCAAACAATTGCTAAAAGAATTACTCCAGAAATAAGTTTTCCAATGAAAATAAAACAAGTTGAACTTTATAACTGAGTTACTGATCATTTTTGTGTTAACTGCTCTAGGTAGTGTGTTGTAACATATGCAGCATATAAGATCTATTGCAACAGGACTTTCTCCTCTCCCATCTCCATTAGCAGCCTTAATAATGATCAGAATTACTAGTTTATAAGCAAATGGAAAATTCAAGTCAGATTTTACCTGCAAGCTTTCCATTGGCTATCATGTTGGTTGCCACCAGTTTAATGGTACTTTGAGATGGACCTGATGAGGTGACAGTTGTGACCAAGCAAGCTTTGAGCGAATCGCAGTAGTAATGTGCATTCTCTGAACTTGTTTCTAACAATAGTTGTACTGCTCTGTCAGTCTGGCGAGAGAAAAAAAAAAAAACCACAACTTTGACCACAACATACTCATTTTTAAACAAAAGTCTTCATATTTTTACCCCTTTTAAGACATGGAACAAGTAACAATGAAAGTTATTCTAAAACAGGACACAGAAATATCTACTAGTATAGCAATAATTAAGATTCTATTTCAATAAAGCATTGTGAGTAAGGACAGCATTTAAACGCCCGTCATGAATATAATGCTTAATCACCCGCTAACATTTCTAGAAGAGGTCAAAGAAAACTTTAATTCAGAATGTTTATTTCCTTGTTTACATAATCTTGTGCAGAGTTACAAAAGGAAGAGAAGCATTTAAAATAAGCAGAGAAGAAATAAAATTGTAAGATGCAGAAACTGGCCAGGATGTCAAGGACTGATTCAATACTTGGTATTTTAAAACAAAGGTAGAATTCATCCATTTAAAATGTGAGCTACAGCTGAGCACCTAGCCAGTGGGGCTCATTACACTGCCTGCAGACACCTGTCTCTGAATCAAATGAATCACTGCAGACATGTCATCTCTGCCTGTTATTAAACACCTAACTTTTAGAGGTGTCAGTTTGGTGAGGTCAGCCAAGCTGATGGCTTAGATAATTACAGAAATAATGAAAAGCCACATTAAATACATATTAAAATACAGTGATTCAATAAACAGGCATTTTTAAACTTCTATAAACCGGCATTTTAAACAGATGATCTACAGACTAAATATTTCTGGCATCTTTACTGGTAACATTTGTTGACATGCTCAAACGTACACAGTGGCATCATTTAGAAATCATTTAAGTTTGAACTAGTAATACCAAAGCTATTTTTGGAAATGGATGCAGCACAACTGCATTAGTAGGGGACAGCTCATGATATATACTGTACAAATGCAACAATATTCTTATCAGGGTCTCAGTGAGCAGCTCTGCACAGTGTCTCAGGGCTCAGTACAGATCTCCCAGAAGCTTAGGTACGTCCTTTGTTACCTAAAATGAGAGTTACCCCAAAGATGTTAAATTTTAGTTATTTCTGGGAAACTCAAAATGTAATTTTTCTTTTCTAGTCACAAGATGGAAAGAAAGATTTTTATGGCGTTCCCATGAAAATGAAATAGTCTGAAGCCGGTAACACCAAACATTACCATATACCATGTCATTACACAGAGTCTGCAGTGTAATAACATAGTAAGATAGCAAAAAGTATGCACTGGGTGAATAAAAGTATGAAACACCATATATATATTAGTAGACAAAACATTACTTGAGTAGGAGAAGTACATAAAATGGACAGGGAAGAAGAATAAAAAATTCAAATATTACCCACAAACCTGGCCCAAGAGAAGAAGTTGATCAGCACATTTCCTGGTATGATCATACGTTGATCTCTTCACTTCCTGGAGATTTACCCTTTCAAGCTGGAATTTCTGCACAAAGAAGGAAAAATATTTTAAATATAAGACTACCATAAGAAATAAACCCCAAGCATTTAAAAGATACAGAAGTATTTTGAGAGTTTTTGGAACACCTCATATTTTTAAATAATAGGGAGTGGTTTAATCCAGTGGTATGTTACTAATAAAAGTGAAATAAGTATAGTGAAAACCTGTAAGATAATAGGGAGGTTACAATGCTGAGCATTCATTGTGCTGATGACATTCTTATCAAATATATTTTTGAACTCCTTGAAATACCTGGAAGTAATAATTTTCACACAGTATGTCGTAGCATATATCCAAGGGATTAACCAACTGTTCTTGAAGGATGCCTGTGTCTGTTGGTTTTGCAGGCTTTTCCTGGGATAAACTGTGCAAATAGTGGGCAGCAATAGTCCAGAAATGCAGTTCAGATTCATCCCCATACAGCCTGAGAAGATACAAATCAGGATGTGAAATATGTTTGTACTTTTTCACATGCCACATAAATATATTATACATTTAAAATATCTTTTTACAAAGACCATGCATTCTCATGGGCACCACAAGTACTATATATTGTCAATGGGACAAACTGCAAGAAAAGATTAAGGAATAACATTCAGCAAGTAAGATAAGAAAGAGGTTGGCCAAAAGACTGTTACAATAATAATTAAACTCAGTAAATGATCAGTATATAAATATATGGAAATTGAATTTTTATTATTATTTTACACTTAATCACTAATATCCTCTTTCGGCTACAAGAAAGTTAACTAAGAATAGTTTGAAAAACACCTCTGCACATAGAGACTAAAATTAGCTACACTTTAGGTAGAAGAACAACACAGAATAAATACATTTGAAATAAAAACCAGGCCTTCGCCTGTTTACATCAAATCTAACATGTGGTTTGAAGTTCTGAATTACATTTTTGGGCATTGTACAACTAAATGTAATGTAGTTAGCAGAACTATGTTTACAAAAGCACCAGCAAGACTGAAGGAAGTCTTCTACATCCAGCAAGCAAATAAAACTAAGTATTTCAGTAAGGTAACATTTCCATTGTCAGTCCTGAAAACACTCTAATATGTGGTAACAAAGTACTTTAGGAATTGCACTGAGTTAAAGGAGAATTAGTTGAGTACTTAAACTTCAGCACATTCATATGAATTAATAGAATCAGGACTTTATTAGGAAACATTTGATATAGTTATCTGAATCTCTACTACCTGGCAACTAGGAGACATCTTTGCAAGAGAGTAAAATCCGGATCAAGCAAAAGTTTCTTTATGTCACTGCAAAAAGAGAAAGCCAAAATAAACTGTAAAATGCTGTGCAAGTTTGTTTGTTTGTTTTGGAACACAAATAGGATATATAACCTACAAATTGAAAACAAAACAAAACATACACAATTTCTTTTCTGAACTGAAAAAAATGCATCTATCAAAACAATTACAACACAAAGTACACATCATTTGAAATAGAATTGATCTCACAAATCACCCTACCAGTTCAAATACAAATAGTGAGTCCATCAGGAACCCCTTATTCTTGCAATAAAGGGAACAACCACAAGGGTGTACATGAAACTATAAATTAGTCTGCAGTGATTCTACAAATTACAAGATTAACTTAATTGCAAATAATTTTGCAACTATGTAGTGCCATAGCACAAAAGGACAAGAGGAAAATGGAAAAACTTCTGTTTACTAGCTTCAAATATAATTTTAATAGTTTAAATGGAATGTCAAAATCTGTTTTCTGTGTAAGCAGAACCATCTGCATTAACAGTACTCTGCAAGCATATCTTCAATAAAGGATCTTTAGAATTGTTTGTCTTGTCTTCCTCAGAGCTTAAACACCTTAACAAACCTTGGAGTATTTAAGTAGTGGTGTCCAATATAGTCTGGACCAACACCAAAGAACCATACATCACTGAGAAGTACTGAATAAAATATTACGAATGCTCACTGGTCAATTACAAATTATATATTAACCCTACTCAGTATCTTTAAATCTCTAGTTGCCAGCCACTAGTATGATAAGTCAATGTTAAAAATTCAATACTGACTTCCATCACACTTCATGTATTCAGAACAGTATATTTTGACTGTTGAGTCAATATTTAACAAACTACTTTGAGATAGTTTGCTTATTTAAAAAGGATATTTTTAGACTGCATTATGATTTATTTTTAATTAGAAAAAATAGAAATAAAATTTTTAAATCTTCAATAAAATGAATAAAATACCACCCTTAAAGTTATATAAAAATTAACTGTTTAGAATAAAAGCTGTCCTTACTCAAGCTTATCTTTATCTTTCTAAAAAAAAAAAAAGCATACTTTCTTCATTAAGTTGTGAATTGTCACTAATTTAAGTTTTTAAGTTTTAAATTAAGTTTGCCTTCTCTGAATTCACTAGCTTTCTCAAATATTAATAGGAAAAGTCTTACTTGGACAACGAATTCAACTGCTCTTGAAGAAGGTTTTTAATATTTTCATTCTCTGGATAATCGCTGCATGAAAAAAAAAAAGAAAAAAGGAAAATGTTTTCTATATTACCAAAATTACAGAATTATCTGAAATGGAAATTACTTGTAGTAGAAAAACACAAAAACATATATGGAAACAATCTTTCATATTCTTATGGTAAGCCATTCATGCAAGATTCTTTGTCTAATTACTAGCTGCAAAATAGTAATGAAAGATTGGTTTTGCTTTCTCTCATCCTCTGAGTCAGTGCCACCAATCCTTTTTTTCCCCACTTTTATTCATTAACCTCAAAATTAATGAAAAGGACAATGCCTAGCCCATTATCATGTGACCGCCAACAGTACACAAACACAATAAATGATAGAGAAAGGTGCTCCTACTAGGATGTGAAGCATGGCTCACTAAAAGCAGACAGGACAGTTAGACTATCACTTTCAATTACATTTTAGGTACCAACACTGACTATTCTTACATTAACTTCTTGAATAAAGAGAACATACAGTTGTTTTCTGAAGTGATATAACCTGTAAATGACAAAAATATTGCCAGTACCTTAAAGTAGACAGCGGTTTTCAATAGCCAACTGAAAGTCAACAGAAATAAAATACTTGACCTTAAAGCCTTTTCTACTTATTATTTTTAGTAATAAATAGTGAAGCTATTATCTTTTTGGCTGTCCCAGAGAGTGAGGAAACTTGTAAGTCTGACAGTTATTTGCACAGAAAGGCTAATAAAAGATGTAGGATTTAAAAAAAAACAATAGTATTTTATATATAGACATATATTTCTTCTTACATGTTTATAATATCTAGAGAATATTTCTCATCCCATGGCTGATGCAACAAGAATGCTTTTAAAGCTAATGAAGCCCTTGGAACAAGCAGATAGGGACACCATGCAGGTTCTGAAACAAAAGGAAAAGATTCATTGTTGAGTGGCTACTGTGCAATAACACTGTGCTCAGTAACCATAAAATATACCACCTTGTTTGCAAGCAGCAGAAGAAAATCATAAATCACAGTCTTTTCATATATACAGCATGGGTTACTAGACATAAAAGCTTATCTTTACACTCAAGCAAAAGCATTTCATAGAAGGTACAGGGTTATCAACCATGCTCAAATGAGAATTTCAGGACATTCCATATTGAGACTTCTGGAATACATTATTCTGGCATTAAGTAGAGCTGTATATGATGATTACTGCTAATACAAGGACATGCTAGAAAATAAGTACGCTATACCAAAATGTACCATAATGCATGTTTTACTTTTACTTTGCAATCGTAGTTTCTACAGTGTATTACAAGGATTAATATCCATCATCCGAAAAGTATGCTGTGAAGTTTAATACATATCTATATTAGCAAAGAAATAAGATGAAAATTATAGTACTAACTGTTGTCATACAAATTTAAAAGTCAGTAAAAGTCTGGATTCAGTACAAAGTTTGGATGATATGCAGTAAATGCTACCCAGTAACTTAGGAGTAAAACAAGACTCAACCAGCTACATCATTAAATATTCAGCAATTCCCTGTACTTCATATGCACCGAATGATGTCGAAATCTTGTAAATGTGATTTTGCAATTAAAACATTATCACAGTGTAGAGGCAGGACAGCTAAATCACAGGCAACCTTAACCCGGGCATATTCTAATTTCAGTGTGCTTGGTTTTAGAACATTAATTTTTATAGCTTAATATAACAGAACATTCATTTGATAGTAAAACTAGCTGTGATAAATTATGTGTTTATTCAAACATCCCACACCATGGTTCCCCACATCACCATTTTTTGTGATTTTTTGGTGATTTCTTACATATGTCTTAGTCAGAATATGTGTTTTAAGGAAATTGTATGAGTAAAGGTGGGATTGACCAAAAAGACCAAACCAAAAGCAGTTATTTGGAAGAACAGTAATAAAAAATAGAAAAATATAGCTTAGTTAACTATTTAAATAGTTAAATATTTAAATTCCCTTCTTAAACATATGGCAAAAAAAGTTAAACAGCACTAATATTGCTATTTTAGAGTTCAGTGGGAAAATCTACTTTGAAAAGCAATGAATCAGTCTACAAACTGTCTTTGATATCTGGAATATCAGAAAAGACATTTTCACACGTTAACAAATGCTTCAAAATCGTGTAATGAATATCAGTGATGTAGGTACTGATACCCAATTGATGTACTGATGCTCTTTAGGTCAACTTGCTAGACATCCATAAAAAAAGCTCTTATTTTGTTAATTTATATTCCAATTAAGATATTAAAAAGTATAGTTTATTTGGGAGATTAAACCTGTACCAAAAAAACACCCATATTCCCTAAGCCTACAAAATTTATCTGCATCTATGAAAACCACTATAGACACCTAATCCTCTACATACGACAATTCTCTGTTCTAATAGAAATGCTGAACATTTTTATGGTCCATCTTCAAAGTGAAATATCTAGCAGTCAATAGCCAAGAGAAATCAACATACCTATTAAGTCCTGTTCATCCATTCTAAAACACGATGGTTTCATGGACAAGTCTAGAACTCTAATGCACCCATCATCTGATGCCAAAACCACTTTGTCTGAAGTGCACCAGTCCACATCCAGGATTCGGAAATTAACGTTTCTTCCACTTCTTAAACTGCTCACCATTTGTACCTTGAAAAGTTGAGTTGTTTTTCATTTTTAGTAGGCTCTCCATCACACAGTGTAAGACTCTGTCACATGCCCATGAGGCACACCACAAAATTTGCAATAAAAGGTGAAGTTAGTCATAAATCATTTTAACGATAGTCTCTTCTGAAGAGTAGGAAATTTAGAAACCTTGGAGTAGGGCACATGGTTGCCCTGAAACAATACTTTTTCCCAGTTGAGGGCTGAGAAAAGATCCTCCTGAGCATAGCTTTACAGCTGCCTTTTTGTTATCTTTTCTGATATAAAATTTCCATGGTAAACTGGTGGAAATTTACACTCCTTCTTTAATTCCAGACCCTGATCTAGCATACGTGCATCAAGGCAGAAGTGAGGTTCTCAGTAAGTCATGCTCTTCATAAACATACACCTTCTCGATAAATCCTTAACTCGTCTAGAAATATAGACATACTATTAACATAGAATTACAAGAATAGGATGATTTATTGTCCACAAACAAAACAGAGGTAAACAAAAGGTTGTAAACCAGACTTTTAACCACAGGTCAGTAGTCAGACATTTTGCAACCTTTCTGTAGCATCACAGAACATTACAATTGTTAACATAAGGAAACATTAACGAAGCATCCACAGCAATCAACATTCTATAGTTTCCTTTTACTTGTTCTGGGGCAAAGCATGGAGTTAAAGAGTTGTAAGGTACAACAGCTCTAGAGCATGATTAGTCTTAGCAGTAAGAGAATTAGAGAAAAATGTGGAAATATCGGCTAACTGGTTGTAGTCAAAGGTGAAGTTCTAAGGAGAGGATTATATGGATATAATAGGGGAGACTATAAAATATTTCTACAGCTATTCTGAAAGATTTTCAGCTGAAAATGTGAATTATTTTTGAATGCTGTCATGTGGGAAACTCTTTCCCTTGTCCCAGAAAACGAGAGGGAACAGCTACAGGAGGAGTATCCTACGGCATCAAAACTACTCAAACGTCTTTCAAGGAGAGACTCATGGGATAATATTCTATGCTGCCTACATAATTCACAGCTGTTCATATCTGCTGTCCAACTCTATCATAAACAGAGAGTTTCATATCGCTCAAATTAAGTGACTGAGCGCTGGTGCTCATTACAAAGTGAACAGAAAAACATTAAAAATCCCATTTCATACCCTCATACCCTGAACTTACTCAGAGGGGGGCTAAGTTAAACCAATACAATTATCCTTCCTTCCCCATGGTAACTATAATCCCCTGAAAGACCTATGAAACAAACCCCAGAAGATTTGTGAACATTACTATAGAATTTCTGAGTAGATGAGAAGCTAGACAATGTTAATTAACAAGTGTCTAGCTTTCTGGTATTCCCTAACAAATTAAATCCACGCCCTGAAGAATACATACCCTTGACTATGCACAGAAGTTAAGACACTTGTAGTAAAAACACTCTTGTCCACAGATTAAATGCTAAGATTGAGGACTCCCCCTTAAATTTTCAATGTTAGCCTCAAAAACATTACAAGAGAATGACAAAGAGTATCCTGGAAATTTTGTCAGCTTTATGAGTGAAAGGTACTTTTCATTGATGACATCTTAAAAATGCTTGATAGGAACTAAAAGTCTTCTGAGAAAACCCATACAACTTTATCATACAACTGTTGGCAAGAAATCATGACTGAGTAAAACTTAATCCCCGACTTGTCCTGATTTTCAGAAGTAATATGTGTGTTTTGCTAAGAAGTGCATATCAAAACAACACATGCATACCTCTTTTGAATCCCAAATTTCTGCTCCATCGTTGTACATTGCCATAAGTTTCTGATTTCCTTTCCCTGGGGCAAAACGTATCTTCTTCACCCAGCTTCGGTGTGTAGGAATCCCCCTAAGAAAAGCACAAGATTAGTATCAATCTTTTTATACCTAATATTGTGGGTAGTTGAATCCTTTCAGTGAATGTTGCAGAACCTAATATTGTACAGATTAAGAAGGAGAACAATCTATCTATATACAAACGACTATCCAAATTATGAAAACTAAAAAGATTAAATGCTTGAAACAAATACTACAATACTTAATGTTTTATCAGAAGTCATTGCAGATGTAATGTAAGAAAGGTATCTAGCTATTTTAAAAACTTTGATAAAATGTTAATCTTTTGTGTTTTCAGATGGAGTAAATGTAGAAAATTGTAATACAGCAGGCATTTTTCTGAAATTTTATTCTCCTCAAAACACCACAGATGAACAAAAATGAGGGGGAAAAACATTCTAACACTCATTATCTCATGTTTGTCCGACTTAATTTGCATTCATACCTAGATACTCTAGCTTTCAAATCCCAGAAGTTTAAGTTTCCATCAACATCTCCAAGAACCAGGATATCCCCTTTCCAGGCAATACATGTAATGCTACCCATACTTCCCTGGAAATATTTAAGAAGCAGAACAAAATCTTGTGATTAATAGAGCCAAACATAGGAACAAACATTTCAACATTAGGTTGTGGGTTTTTTTAAAATATTATATGACATGATAGACCAAATTCTGCTCAGTTGAAACCAGAAACAATTCTATCACATATAAGCATTTATCAAGTCAATCGTATTTGCTTCAACATGCTTCAGAACACATTTCCTTGCAAGAAATTTTGGGTTTAAAGCAATGGAAATCACTTCTCTATCTCTTGTTGCAATGAAACACCAACATGACAGACCTCATTAATCACCATACTAGCATATACTGAAGTAGGAAACAAAAAATAAAAATAATTCCTTTCTGCAAGTTCAACTTATCAAAGCTTTCGAGAACAACTGAAAAAAGAAAGACTGTTCTTCAGAGTAACTGGGAAAAAAACAAAACTCACAAGAGTGCTCTGGCCCACTCAAGTTGTCCTTATTATGTAAGATAAAATCCATTAACAGCACACAGGCACATTTCAATAACATCCTCTTTGTTATTCAAGCTTTTTGTATATGCTTTACTAAAATTTATTCAGAAAGCAAATCAGGGCCTATGAAGATTCTAACTTATATAAAAATAATTTATTTCAACAGTGCTTTCAATAGAAAAACTGTAAGATTGTGAAAACAAAACTGCTACTGTTTTTGAAGTTGGAATTTTTATTTCATATTTCAGACTACTGCATTAATGACCACTTGACACTACAATGCATATCCTGATTTTTTTTCTGGCAATCATAGCTAAGAAAAAAAATTAAAGCATCAATGATACAGAAAATTGGAACTCACATCAGGAGGAATTCTTGCACTGTCTTTTACCGAGTTTCCTTCTACTGTGAGATGATAAACCTGCCCATCAGCACCTGTAAACACAAAGTGCTCTCTGGCAGAAATGTTCTGGCTCAGTTCCGATTTACTTTCAGCTTCCTGTAACAAGCTTTAAAGAGAACATAATGAGCACAAGTATTTCTTTCTTGAAATTAGAATTGCAAGCCAAATTCCCCCTAACTAATGCACAGATGCAGCACAAAAATGCATATATCCTTCAAAACAATTTATGCAGAAGCAACAGTTAACTCATTTATATACTTATAGAAATGTTTAGGGGCAAATAAGATTTTTACTTCAAGAACCAGGCAACTAATGGACTGCTACAGACACGTGAGAGACGCAGCTACACTGTTTCTCTCATTCAGCAGTAAATCAAAGCTCCACATTTAAAAGCTAAAGGAAGCTTTGCCCAGTATGTGATCAAGAATCAGTTCCAAAATATTCTGTTCTACAGAACAATGGCACACGGTGGAAAAACAACAACTGATGCAGAGTAACATTATATCAGAATGAGAAATACCTGATCACAGAAGATTCCACACTGCTAACTTCAGTATCTGATGCAACTGTCTGCCGGGCCATGGCCTCACGAGCTGCTAACTGCTTCTTCCTCAGGCTTTTTAAGTTATGAGAAGGTGACCACTCCTGTGAAAAATTGTCCAGGAAAAAAAGGAAAAGACAAATGTTTACTCCCTGAATTTACTGGGGATAATGATTTCAATGAAGATTGCTTTTTATGATACCTCCCTCCATCACCCAAGGAGCAGACCACATTTTTCCACCAGTATCTCCTTTTTTCTTGCCTCTACTTTATGACAGATGAAAATGGAAGGGTAAAAGCACTTATTTGTACACTACAGATACAGTAACATTTTGCTGCAAAATTTCTCATGGATTTTTATACTATCTCAACATATTACATTTAACAAACAGTAAGTAGCAGATTTTCACTCCTTACCAAAGCGGTCGCTGTAGGGAAGTTTTTAGACATTTCTCTAAGCAGAGTACATGTTCTGACATCCCAGATCTCCAATGGCTTGTCTTTAAATACTACAGCTAGATACTGCCTAAAACAAATAAGAATTTACTACATCAAAAGTAATAATTCCGTTTTAATTTGAGCATGTTACTTCACATATGTTGTTCATATCAGCACTCTGGAAACCCTCAAAAACTAAGAGGAAGCACAATAAATTAATTTGTCTCAAATCCCACTCTGAAACTTGTGATTTCCTTGAGTTACTGAGGTGCAAAAGAGTATCTGAAAAAGAGTCCTCCTTCAAAGCCAAAAGAATTAGGAATTTCTGTCAGGTGGTACTGCTCAATTACTGTAAAGGAGACAAGGGAAGTAATTCAGAGAAAGCAGCAGCACCTCTAATTTAGCCATATTCAGCCCGACTTGCAGTGATGACTGCACAAGGTATCAGAAAGACATACCCAGACTGTAGGTTGGACAGATTTTTTTTCTCTATTCCAGACGCATGCCACTACCCTAATCCAGTGACAAATGAACATAAAATCCTCTTACACTAAACCACTTGTCAGTCATGTCTTCAGACCTTTTGTCTGTGGAGCTAGAGGAGTAAAACACCTTCAATCTACCACTTCACATTTAACCTGAAAATACAGAAAGGCCCTACAGCTATGTACCCTTTGCAACTGCATTAGTCTCTATTCAAATGAACTATCCTTTCTTGTTCTCACTCAACATTCTAGTCTCTTCACCTAAGCCCACAGCTGTTCTTAATTTTTAATATATTAATAAGACCATTACATGGTTGAACTCTTCCAAATTCTCTGGAACAAATACAGACTTCAGAAAATATTCGTATGCGAGCTAAAGAACATTAAATTTTTGCCTTCACTATAAAGAAAAAAACTTCTACAATTTAGACACAATGCCTTATTAAATTCAACACTATAATTTTATTTACACAGGAAAGTAAAGTAATCTTACAGAGTACTGCTGTTATTATTTTTGATACTATGAAGACCAGGGGTCTCCTCACAGGCCTGATCGTAAATTAAGTAGGATTTGATGGCAAACAATTTGGTCATTTATCAGCTGACTTCTCAAACAACTAGGCTTCACATCTGGCTTTCCAGCAGATAATTATTATAAAGGTGTGAAACACATACTTAGAAAAATTACTAAACAAGTGAAAAATCATCCCACCTTTGATGCCAAACTTCTAGTTTTAAGTGAGGCTTAAGTTCTAGAAAAGGGAATTAACTCATAAAATAATCAAAGTTGACAAAAATTGTTCAGCACTTTTATTCTCCCTAATATTATCAAAATGTCTGTTCAGTGAACACAATTCTTAAAAGAACTAAAATGCTAACAACTGATCTTGCAATGAGATTGGATCCTGAAGTGACAAAGTCAACCACAGAAACATTCACAGCTTTTGCACTTTGAACTAATATTCTAAAGTAATTTTCTCTTGATGTTGCTGCACATTTTTCTATACTCTCTGGAGTGTTTTTTCCTGGAATTTCTATTATTTCTATTAAGTCATGAGGACCTTCTTGCAGTAAAGTAAAATGCATAAACTTCACAAGGCTAATCTACTTACTTTAAATGAGACACCTTTATCATTTCAATAGCTGGCTCGTCATTGCCTCGCTCCCCACGAAATGCGATGCTCCTGCCTGGAATACAAAAACAAGATGGGAGAAAACAGAAATAGTTACTAAACTAAATGTAAATATAGAAATAGTTTGTAAACTATTCTGTTTATAAGCAGAAATGGTTTACAAACTGAACTAGAACATCACCAAGCCGTATCTTACATTATTCTTTCACTGTTGAAGTTTTACTGCATTTCAAAGGACTAAATACAAACTCTTCTGTCCAATATAATACCTGACGCGCTTCCAGAACACAACCGCTGAAAGTGATGCATCATCAGCATTATGGAAATACAGAAAGAGAGCTCAAAGAGTTATTATCTTCTACTCAAAGCCAATGAGATATACTCTCAGTTCCCCAAGGAGGAAATTCATGAGTAGATTTCAAGTTTTGTAAGATAAATTAATTCTGCCATAAACTAAGTCTGAAAGAATTTCCATGGTGAAGTACTAATTCATTCTACACTTAGCAAAACCATTCTCTCTTTCCAGCTAAAAGAATAAACCCTGAGAACTTATAAGCTTATCCCCAACAGTTTTCACCCAACTGTATAAAGTGTTGCAGAATTAAAGATGTTATACATATCACTACAATAAATAATGATCTACAAACACCAGGGTATTGCAGGAGGTCCTATGAAGTTTCATTGCCCTTAGCTTTGAAGGAAAATTCAAGTTTTCAAACTTTAGCCACTCTTGAGGCTGCTCATAGCTAAATTACTTATCTTAGACCAATTATGTGAATAAATCTAGTTATCAGCAATGCTAGTTAGAGCTCTCAAGTCAGAGACCAGGCTACAGGAAACCTTTCAGCTCTATTTTCTTCATTAGTGAAGAAACACCTTAGGAATTTTCTTCCTTATTTTTGTTCAGAAATGTAAATGAGAATTGCATCAAAGTGCTCATGAAGCAAATACAAATCAGCACAGTTTTCCTAGCCCTCAAATAAAAAGTTGGGCTAATAAGTGATGGGAGAACCAACAATCAAACAGTTAACTAGTCATGGCTTTCTTGTAAGCTTTAAAAGAGGAAATGTAACATTTTTCAAACAAACCATATGCTAAGGTCTCAGGTATTCACATTTACTTGAAAATTGGTTGCCTGCAGAAATACTGAACCTTTTATCACTTACATTTATAAATTATTCCATACTGGTTTACAAGCTGAGTGAAAAATCAAAATCCTATTAAAGTACGTATCTTTTTTGCTTTGATTTTAAACAAATGAACAAAAGACATTATATGGAAAATAATTACAATAATGTCATGTGAAAAGAATAGTCTCTTTGTGCAGCACTCTGGCAATACAAAAACTGAGTCTTTTCCATAAGCTTAAAAAAAGAACAATAAAAAAAAGAATCACTTTATACTACATAAAGCAATTCAGAATTAGCCATGTGTTACAAGATTCAGGTTCTTCAATTAGAAATTAAATGGCTCCAGGTTTTCACATTCAAAAATAATTTAAAGTTATTGAACTGCTTCCTATTTTGGGCTGTCTAATCTACCAAATTATACCTCCTAGTATTGTGCAAAATATTGAGTTCAATCACAAATACATTTCTCTTCCATTATAAGGCCAGAATAGCTGAAAAACACAAATAACCTGTTAATTTTGCTATCAACAGCATCTTTTAAAAAGTTCTCTATTTTTTAACCCTTCTAATTCTTTACAAAAGTATCAGATTTTATTATTAAAATACCCCTGTGACATTCATACACGCACTCAAACTCTGGTCATGCACCTGGCCCACCTTGAAAAATTATCTGTTGCTGATACAAACCACAATCAATGGTTCAACACTATTTCAGGTGCACATGAAACCACGGGTGCAGACTGTGACAAAACACATTTGGAAATATATGCATCGTGTGAACAAAATACAACACTAATACCCATGCTCTGTGAATGCTTCTAAACCTCCTGCTGACAAAGATTCATTCTTTTAATAAGTCCAAGCCACAGACATCTTTGCAAAGGTGTTGTTTCAAGTCTGTCTGTAGAGCACCAGATGGAACACATTACGTGGCTTCACAAGGACAGAAAAACAAAACCAGTTAAAAGTCCTCTTTATTATTTTATTTTGTCATGACAACAGAACAAAAAAAAATAGTAAGAACTTATGTTTGTCACTCCCCAGCAAATCTGTCAGCCTCTAGTGCAGATTTCCCAGGAAATACTAACCTGTTGGTAGGTCCACGAGCTGCAGCTCATTCCTTACTAGCCCCATATTGTTAGGCGTTGACGTGGCAAAGGAAATAAACCCAGTCAAGCTTATCCACTCAATTCCCCTGTCATCAGAAGAGAGTACATGGAGCATATTAGCCAAAATATTTGAATGGCTAGAAAATAGCCTGGACTGAAGTACAATAATTTTTTTCATGCACATTCTTCAATTTGAAAACAGCACAGCAGTAATTTTCTACACTTTACGGAAATACTATATTTAAGCATAAAAGGAAGCTAGGCATTTACAACTATGATATAAAGTTAGTAAACTGAATTGGAGATTTCTTTTCAGAGTACACTAGTTCTTGTTTGGTTGAAACAAAAATTTCAGTTAGAAGCACTGGTAGCTTTAACAAAAATCCCTCACAGATACTCTAGTGCTGAGTGGACTAAAAGCACTGCTCTGATTAAATCAGTAGTTTACCACAGGGGAAGAACTATCAAGTAACTTAAATTTGTCAGCATACAGAAAAATATTCATAAGGATAGCAGGGTGGGGAGACTTGATTCTTTCAGTATAGAAAGAGGAGAAACAAAGATGATCAAAACAAGAGAGGCCCTAAACAGATTTCAGAGGCTACCACAAAAGAACTCAAAACCTGGTAATTTTTTTTTTGTTGTTGTGCTTTTAGATCATGCCAAAGTATCCACAAATCAAATTACCTTGAAGTGTTGCAAGGATGTAAAGTTACACTGTATACAACATACTGTCAGCACATATGGATTCTAAGCAAATTCTTGAAATATACCACAGGCCACAAAAGGATAGAAAGCAGCACTAGGTGGTACTGTTCCAAAACAAGACAGTTCTCCGTCCCCATTTCCCACATGCACTTTGTGCCAGCATAAATTGCTGAGTGCTTTATCTGTGAAATAAATCAAGGAACTAATCTAAAAGAAAATTGAGACTGTTCTAATACATACATATGGCCAAGTTCATTTTAACACGGATAAAAGGATTTAGGTTTTCCTCAAATCCTTCAAACACAGATTACTTAAAAACTATTTCTAGGACTACTAAGTCTTCTGTTACATAAATTGTAAAATTATGGTCTGTTTTGCAAGAATACATGTGAAATATGAGAAAGATAAATAACATTATTTATGATTTATTGTAAATCCAGCTCACATTGTACTAAGTAGAAGTTTCCCAAATGCAATGTAGGTGGATGAAAGCAAAAAGCACTCCCATAATATTTTGCACTTATAAGTTACATCCATATTTATCTTTATTTTTTTAGTTCAAGCTTTAAAGAAAATAAGAAACTTTATTCCTAAATCCTCAAGTAAAGTTAAAAATTTAGGACCCAGGCCTTTTCCCACCAGGACCTATGAAAGTTCAACCAATAATTTCAATCAAAATGAGAAGTATTCAATTATTAATTGAAACATTACAAGAATGACTGAATAGAAATCTACAATTGCAGTAATGTGTGACACTGTAGTCTTGAAACAGTCGTAAATACAGGGAGCTTTCTGAAATGGAAGACATATGAATTGTGACACCTTTCTCATTTTTATCTATTATTCTACTATGGTTTTTGTAAAAAGCACAGAATACTCATAATGCATTGTTATTACCAGTAGTTATTCACCATTTTCATTCAAAGACCTGAGGCATTTTCTACACCTCTTTCATCAGCTCAGATTTAACAGGACAATTCCATTTCCTTTGTTGCTGGCTGGACATCTGTCAATACCAATAAAAACCTACAGAAACCCAAGACACTCATAATCAAAAGGAAACCTTAACTTAGCTAACTGCTTGCACTTGAAAGAATAAAATTTTTGTTATCGTCATACATGTAAATTGACAATCTGGAGACAGTGGTTCAAGTTTTAATGAAGGAAACAAGGAATTACTTCCCTACTGAAATGTCTCCAATTGCAAAATTTCGTAATAAAAGACATCTTTGTCTACTAGAATTAAGGGTTACATTCAGCTGTGAACTATATCTCAGATGGGATCCACTCTTTTAAAACATGAAATTCAGGGATTCTATACAGTCAACTTGTCTCAGTTACTTCAGGGGTAAGATTCAGTTGCTTTAATTAATGTTTCCGACATGAACAAATTACAGAGTGCATTTATGACGAGGCAGGTTCTACTCAAATTAATTGTAAGAATTATAAGAAAAGGAGAAAGGTAAAACTGGAAATCAAACTATATCTTAAAGAAAACGGTATTAAAATCTCAATCATATTATCAGAAAATACTCCTGGCCTCAAATTTTATTATCTAAAAAGAATTTTCCTTGTTCTTCAAAAGTATTTGTACGGGCTATATGTCCAAAAGTGAACATCAGCAATGGAATAAGTTTTTACTTTTTAAAAAGAGGAAGGTTAAGAAAAAGAAATTGTTGAACATGGTACATCTGAGATAATGGTACATCTTGTAATGGCTACTTCAGAATTCAGTTCCGAATACAAAGAACTTCACTGCAATGCTGCTTACGCTTGTCAGGCACCACGTATTTATTAATGCAGAGAAATCAACCTAGCACACCAAGCTGTATGACAGAAGGGGCAGGGATTTTTCATTCATCTTGCCCTATGCGAGGAAAGTTTTTCAAGGAGGTGATGAATGTTTGCAAAGCAGTTTCCCAAAGGGGAGTCAGCTTAAATTCAACTGCTAAAACATGGACGTAAAGCAGTAATTTTCAAGTTTTGCCTGCAGGCCATAAACTTTGTTACAGTCAGTGAGATTTAAATTTTAAAAATTAAAGCTGTTGCAATCTTGAACTTGCTGAGCTTCAGCAAAAATGAATGAGAAGCAGCGCTCAAGTCATAGTTATCTATCTATCAGAATACGCAAAAGTAGCAGTGAAAGGCATTGCACCACTTTCCCTGAACTAAAGCTACATTGCAGGCATTTTATTTACATGTCTCAAATACATTCTTCCTCTGTACTGAAGATTATTATCATCTCCTATCTTACAATAGCTGAGATTGGTCTACTTAGAGGCCAGAACAGGTATCAGACTTAGTTATTTCATGGTTCTTCTAATTCCTCTTAGCCATAATAATTATTTGCATTTCTCTCTATCCTGAAGGAAGAAAGACTGACCTCCTGCTCCCTGCTTCTTTCAGCCAGCATAGATGCTATAGTCCCCTTCTGTTTTTTTCCCCTCACTTATGCTCCTAGCAGTGGCCTGGTTGACTTTTCCTCTTTGTGTTCTCTGAAGCACTTCTGCTGCTTCTTGCCTCAGTTCCCTTATAAAAACTAAATTAAACTCAAAGGAAAAGTATTTACTCACATAGTTCTATCTAAACAAATAGTGAAATAGCTAAGTAATAATCACTGATAAAATGAATATTCAAGGTTGCTCATGAGTATGATCTTAAATGGAGGACAGAAAGACAATTCTCCCTCCTCCTAATCACAATACAGAATTGCAAAGTTTAAAAAAATCCAGCAGAAATCAGCATGTGACTACATATGTACCTTCTACAAAAGAACACTTTAAACTTCCAAAAAATGCAATTGCTAGCATCTAGACAACTCAGTGGTCATTATTTTAGTACACCCTCTTAAACTACAGAGCACTGAAAACTCTGCTGGTCTTGAGTTACAATTTCAGGGTATTCTCAATTATGTACTAAAATAACGGCATACCCTGAAGGTGTATTTTCAGATAAAACTAAAATAGAGGCATTATGCAATCTATCTGCATTTTAGAGGTAAAGTAAGAATTCCCACTGAAAGAAAGACTGTTGCACTCCATGAATATTAATTAAATAAAAATAATCCCTGTGCCTTATTCTACACTGCTTAAAGCATTCCACTGAAGTCGTAAAAATTATGTAGAAAGTCACTCAGATCATTAAGACTGGGATTGAAGAAATTAAAACAAATATTTAAAAGACTTACCCAGATAACAGCTTATTGCTAAATAAAATTCACAATAATTTTAATTTTGTTTTTAAAATACCATTTGTTTGAGGACAGTTGCTAGAAAGACAATCAAGTTTTTCAAAAGTTGCAGAACGTTTACAAAGTGAAAAGCCCAAACTAAGAATACTTCCAATAACATGTGAAGCCTAAATAAAAGAAAGAAATATTTTTTCAAAAGCATATTGCCTCCTGTCTCCCCATCTTAAATTTTTTTAACGTATCCAGCAAGCACCATCTTGAATATTTTGCCATTAGTTAGCCAAAAATTTATGTCACTATGTACACACAAATACGCAGTACAACAGCTTTAAAGCTTACTCTGTTTCTTCTTAGGATGGATAAATACTGAGTATTTGGTCTTTAAAATCTTTAATGATAAAATTATTTTTACTTCAGTTAGAACTAGAACTGTTTCAACAGCAATTTCAGCCCCAAGAGGTCAAAGTAAATAAACCTTGGCCTACAAAACATAATTATTTCAAAGGACACAATCTGTGAGTCACAACAGTTATATAAATAAGCCACTATAATAAAGTTTCTTGTCCTAAAGAGACTTCTTTGTACTACAATGCACTAAAAAAACTGGAAGTAGTCGATATGCATCCTAGATCAGCAGGCATAGGTACAATTCAAATATTTAGTTCAATGTAATTTTCACTCTGATTTTGACAGTGTGTTACTTCTTATACACAGCTAAGATGCTGTTAGGGTAGACTACTCAAGAGGCAATTTTCTTGAGCATCATTAACAGTGAAGCAAGACGTTAGATGTTTTAGTATTTGTCTCTCAGAAGGATTATAGTAGGAATTAAAATTAAAATCTTACTTGACTTCACAGGAATGGATGCTTAATTCTTTATGTAAGAGTCCACTTGTAAGATGAAACACCAGGACAGACCCATTACTTGTACCTATAAAAAGTGATTTAAAAAAAAAAAAAAAAAAGACCCATTTTATTCTCTTCTTCAATACTTTATTGAAAACGCAAGATTTACAGCCATTTCCCCTCTCTCTTTTTTTTTTAATACCTGTAGCTATTATATTTTATAATTTTAGAATTTTGATTTCTAGTACTTAAATCACAAATATTAAATCCTTCAAGGTTCTCTGCAGTCAGTGATATCCATTTGGATCAAGACATTTTCCTGAACCTGAATCTGTAGAGCCTGTAGAAAATCTGTTCATTCTTCCTGCATTTTCACAACATACCCAGTTGCAGGAGAAAGGAATGTTTATTTTTGTTTTGATTACACAAGATGAGTAAATGTCTCAAGGAAGGGTATTAACTGTTATCCACCAATAATCCCAGGGGAGAATCATGAGTAGGTTTCACCGAATCATTAAAGCAATTCTGCTTTCTCATCCCTGAAATAATGATCTCTTTCAAATTACAAATCAATAACTTAGTAGCTATTAGCTTCAATTAGATCAAAAACATTACCAAACACTGGAAGTTAAAATTTTCTATTAAACACTGGGAAGACTTACTTGTTATTCTCTTTTTTTCTTTATACTCATATCAACCTCATTAAATAGAACAATGGATACCTGAAGAGCCATTCAAGGTACCTTAAGTCTAGAATGATGCAGACCTTGCTGTAAATGCACTTTATACCTACCTATTGGTTTCCTAATCTTTACATTTCACCTGTTTTAATGGCTACAGCTTATATAAAATCAAAAGTTACACTTTAGTAGCATGACATCATGTAAAGGTAGCTTGCCTACCTTTTAGAGCACAAATACTGATGGCACTTTTAGCTCAGTAATAATAGAAGTATTTCGAGAACTGCACATGTACACATACACATTATTATGGTATTTTCATTACTGGAGCGAGATCCTCTTTGTAAGCTCCTGTGTAACATTCACCTCTGCAATACCCGTCACCTTGCCCAAAAACCCTAGAAGACTCTATAGCACAGGCAGACCTTAAGAATAACAAGAATCTCCCAAGTTTGACTTGCAACAGGCACAGTGTGAACTGGGCAGCCCAGAATCAACTGATATCTCAGATATATCGAGAGCACGTTTGAACAACTCAGATCCAGAGGTCTGATTTTACAGCCTACTATAATCTTTAAATTACAGCATCTCTGTGTCTACTGTTCCAGTCCGCTGACTGCAGAGAAAGACAGCAGCCTGTATGGATACACTGTGAAATCCCTGATGTGGTCTGAAAGAGCATGCCAGAAAAATCAGATTTAAATAGGGAGAACTCAGAGTTAATAAATCGGGTGCTCACTGGCAACTATTCTAATATCTAGATGAGTTTAACTACATTTGTAATAAGACTAGGTTCATTCAGGAAAAATAAACTTGCTTTAAGTATACTTTTAGGCACTTACATCAGAACAAAAATAGTCTCTGTTAAGTTCATTTACTTATTCTAAGAATGCATTGCTGCAGAAGCCCGTTTATTGACGTTTAGAACGAAGCGAGAGCAGCATGTAAAAGGCTGAGTGTATCAACAGACCAATATCATAGTAAATAAAAGGATAAATACAAACTTGCTAATATACTGCAATTTTTCAGGTAACATTACTTAAACCCAAGGCAGGAAAAAAAAGAATCCGAAGACTATCACAGATGCAAACTAATACAAGGGTCACTATCTGTGATTAGCTACACAGGATCAAAAGACCGATTTCTTTTTTTTTTTTCCTGTATTAGTAACTATATTTGTATTTAACATAGAATATATTATTTTCAGAGCAAGGAATAACCTATTCAAGGCACTTACCAACAGCAAGAATTGGCTCATACTGTTTAATGTTTTTTGTTGTAAGAGGTGGGCACATGCGGATAGCAAATGGAGGCAAAGGAAGTCCTGAAAGAAGTCCAGTCAGCAGAAATTTGAGGTGCACTTCTTGAAGAAAAGAACTCTTTAACTGTTCTTCTCCAGCAATTGTGCCTTGCCCTGCTTAAAAATTAAAGCTCTTGTTAGTATTAAATTGAAATCAGAGATGTTATGGAAAGTTATCAGATAGAGGAGTTTGTATAATGAAACTTTTTGGAAGATTGCACTTCTACTAATTTCTCCAATACTAACTTTCTAAGCAAAAAAAAAAAGGAAAAAAAAGTAAGTGCAACCTTTTCAGTCTTCTGCCAGAATTCAAGGGTAGCTTTTACTTTTTTTTTCTCCTTTTGTTTTTTTTAAAGTTAGTTACAAATATTTTAAAATTATTAAACCAGTTCAAAGACTTATGGAGGTATAACTCCAAACAGTAAAAACTGAGTGCAATTCACCACTGGAAATACAGTGAATTTGCTCAGATACAATAAAGATGGGCACAAAGAAGATGTGACTCCACTGCTGTATACCTTCTGAAGTCAGTTGTACCAGTCCGAGTGATGTAAGGTACAAAATAACAATAGCTATGATGTCAATGACTACAGGAAATGCAGATAAAACTCATGTCCTAAATGCCATCTTTTAATATATGAGATAAAGTGCAAAAGAACCTCCTACAGTGGTAAGCTGCCTGCACCAGCTAATACAGACAACTTTTAACAAAAGCAATTCCAAATCTGCACCTTTGTATCTCTGAGCAGCACTAGTCACTTTTCCAATAAAAATTAGTTTTAAAATTTAAAATTAGCTTTAAAAGAACATTTCTCAGTACTGAAGTGCTGACTGGTTTCTAGATTTCACAAAGATGGGATGCATCAGTAAATTGTCTTCATCCGCTTAAGATTACTTTCAAAAAATGAAGGGATTTTGCCCAAATTCCATTTTAAATTACTTTTTTTTCCTCAGGGGAAATGAACTTTGACATTGGTCTGCAACACAAAGATCCTCAAGAAGATTAATTCGATAATTTCTTTAGCAAACAGGAATTCTTTTCTTTCAGAATTACTATTTAGGTTGCACATAAAGTAATTCTAACATATGTAGTTCTTAAGTAAGCTAATATGTACAATGATTCAAAAATCCTAGAAATGAGTAGCAATAGTAGTGAAAATTTCTTACCAATCATGTTGTCTAATGAGAGGTCTGGAAGTTTATTTTGGAATGCTCCTACGGGAATCCCACAGAATGAGACTGGGGAATATAAAGGTGATGCACTTGAGCTGCTGTAAAGGAAATGAAAACAAGTTCCTAACACATACTGGATCGCCTGTTGACTTAGGTCTTTGATTTTTTCCCCAGATTGATCTTTCAGTATTCCTACCACTTATTACTTGCAGAATGTTTTTGAGAAGATTATTATCACCATCAACTTCCACAAACAACTCTACCAGGAGATAATGCATACACAAATGTACAAAATTCAAAATCACTTTCATCTTCCTTACAGAGGCATTTCTAAGCAACAGAAAAAGACAGATGTATCCCTTGTTCTGAAGTAAGCACTGAATGTTGGCTTTTAAATATATTGTGTATTAACATGTAGAGCTGTGTTAATGAATACAGCAACAATCATAAATATTTTGACATTTAAGAACAGATTCCCAAACTTGGGGAGCGGTTTTTGTTAACCTATATAAAGCTCTTATATAGCTTCCAGATGACAAAACCCGTAACTGAAGCAATGCCTTTCACCTAAACATACGAAACACGATTCCCTCTGCATATACAAAACTACAGTAGAAACTTACAGTATAACTTGTATACAGTATACAGTATATAGTATATATTTTATATATATATAGTATATATATTGTATACAGTATACAGTATAACTTGTATACAGTATAACAATGTTTACAATCTTGTGAGATATCTATGCATCAGGTTTTTGTGTTATTTTTTTTTTCCCAACAACTGTGACAGGGTTCCAGCTCAATCTCCATCTAAAAGGGACTCAAAGAGCCCTTGCAGCCTTGCAATCATATCTTGCTGGGCAAGATAAGCAAAGACTACTGACTGCACCTAGCTATATGTAAAAATGCAGTTTAAGGCCCGTACAAAGCCGTTTTCTTCAAAATCTCACTACAACAGACTTTGAGTTCAAATTTTAATTAAGACCATCAAATCCAGCAGGATCAAGAGCTAATGGAGGAAGACTCCTTCAAAACCCACTGAAGACTGCCAACTAGAAATATGCTTTACTTTTCAGTACAATCCAACCATATCCAGAATCCTCTAGGCTCAGTGCTTCTTCTTATTATTACATTTTCCCTGGTTATATAATCATGACAGAGATCAACGTTTTAGAAATGAGTCTAAGAATACAAGAAGTAAAACCCAGCGACATATGGATCCGAAACAGCTCTCTTGGATATGCATCACAAAGAATCCATCTAACAGTATTTTTGAGAACACCAAGAATAAAAACATTAAATCACTGATGAGCGACAAAAAGGATCTATGTTGAAAATCTGGTACTACTGACATTTAAAAGTGTACTAAGAAGTCTGTATTTCTTTTATGGCAGTAAGTTATTTATTTTATTCAATAGTACTTTAAAGGTTTATTGCAGCAGAATGGCCTTAATACACTGAATGATCAAAGAACTATACTACTTCATATAGTATTTTTAGAGACTGCTCAAAATCTAAAACTCTACAGGCTTTGTATATAAAAATACCATTTATACCACCGTATTCCAGCCACCTGGCTGTGCAGCCTCGTATTGCTTCTGTGTCAAATTCAAATAAATATAGCAGAAAACCTTTCCCCTACTAAAAATGTAGTGCCCTCCGGACTTATTTTGAAGTCCTTTCACATGACATGATGAGGGATCCATTCCTGAGGAAAATTACATAGTCTGAAGAAAGCCAAATGAGAAGAAAACGTTCCCCCAAAATAACGTGAATATTCATTCTATCTTTTGTTTCCTTATTCCAACCACTTAGTATGGATTTATGTTTTAAAGAAAGAAGAGTAAATACAGTTCCTTCACTTCCCCAAAGCAAAGGAACTAATCTATTTGAATGATATATTTTGTTCCTCTCCCTTTCATTCATACACACGTATAGCACATCACACTACCATACACATGAGGACATCACTGTTGCTTTTGGAATATAATTAAATATTACACGCCACTTGTAAAGGTACAGATGGAAGCTTTGATAAGAAAAATAAATCCCATTACCTGTTACGCACATTTCTGCCAGAAATACTTGATTTTAATTCCCAGATCATTACCCTCCCATCACTGACTATGAGAGCTGCAGAATTCTCATTCACTGGGCAACACACCATACTGAAGGGTCGAACTGTTTTTGTTACCCTGATTGCATCACACTGACTTCTTAAATCATAAATCAGCTCCTGAACTGGGTCTGGATCTGTAACATCAATGTCCCACAGAGGACAAACAATTAGAGTGGAAAACATATGATGTAATCAATCAACAAAGGTAAATTTGCAGCATGACTGAGCTCTTTGGTTGAAGTCCACATGCTTCCTGTGCCACAATTAGGAAAAACAATCAAAAACTGTATAGTATTGATCTTGCTGTACACAACACAGCTCTGAAAAGTTCTCCAAAATGTAACTTTGTCTTTAAAATATCTTATTCCACACGAATCTTGCAAAATCTAAAAAAAATAACAGTTTCGTATCTGGGCAGAAAGTGCATCTGCCCTCCACAATCCAAAACTCATTTGGTTTACTGGTGAACCTGGAAGCAAGTAATGTAGCTCACTAGAAATTACCAAACTACCAAAACCAACCAACCAACCAAACTCTAACCAAAAAAATCACTTCTTTACATTTACAGAACTATTTCCCTTCTTTATTCCGGTCTCCTTCATGATATTTAACAGGCCATTCTTAGTAACATTTTGTAAAAGAGACAAAGGTTTAATAATTTAGAACTTAATCTAAATTTAAGCCCATGTCTTAGTTCTAAAATCAGTTCTTCCAATTGACCAAATGACTTCCATAACCTTGTGCTTTCCTGAAAACTGTTTTTTCTTAAAGATAAAAAGAACATACTAATCATCTTTTATCCAAACATTCTTGTATAAGTGACTCTAAAGCCACTTCATAATTAAATATTATTTAGTGATAAAAGGATTTTCAGGGTATTAATATATCTTATATTGCACTAAATATCAGAGAAGTCAAAAACAATTTTGGGAAAATGCAGCATGAATTTAATGTATAAGAGATAAACCACTAGAAGGTCTGTAATTCACCATCCTGTACGAGGTGTGATGGTTAATATTGGCGTTAAGATATTAATTAAAATGCCTCAAAGTTCATTTCTGCACATTTTTGACACAAAACTTACCTGGCTCTTCATTTGGTGTTCCAGTTATACTGCAGTTAGATCTGCGAACCCTTAAAGTTATACAACCATTTTCATGTAGGCAAAATAACCCATCACGCTGAAAACAAGGAATTACCTAGGTAAAGAGATACTACGTTATACTGCGTTATCAAAATTTTATCCTTTGCAAAGTACACTTGCAAATGAACATACAATTCCTGATGTATAAGTAAGTCACTAAAAACATTGCCACTAATGCAACAGTTCAATGAATTTCTTCAGTTACAGTATTTGTGAATAAGGAAGTCAATTAATTAGAGAAATTAATTGAAAGGTTTTGTTCAAATTGTTTTCTGGTTTGGGTTTGGGGTTTTTTTAAAACATCAATATACTCATATATATTCTTTTTAGCTGTCACTTTAAAAAAAAAAAATTCTTTTTTGGTATCAAAATTCATGAATCCAAGAGAATGAAGATGCTTCAATAAGACCTCAGGCTAGACTTAGCTGTCTAATTAAGCAAAGGCAGATGCTCACAGAACTAGTATTAACTTGTGTATAAGCAGCTTAACCACCAGAGAATGCAATGTCCTTTTTCCACAGCACTATTTCCACACTGATAAGTTTTGTAACACCACAAAATGAAGTGGTTTTGCTGAAGACTTCAGAAGACTAAATTAAACAATGCTTGGTTCAGAGGACATTTTCCCCCCTGATGAGCTAACTTCTTTTCATCCTCTAGAACTAATCAATGGGTCACGAACTTACATATGATCTTAATAAACTATGACAATGATAGAAATCAATTAAATTTTCATTACCTGTAGGAAAGGCACACCTGTTCTTTCAATTGCAATCACACCCACTGTCTGATTCACTTCCAAGTCAAGAATCAAAATCTCTCTGGGGTACAATAACAGCATGTAGTTTCTTTTTGAAGGCAAATATGACAACTGAAGACAGTCGTTGAGTGTTACAGATTCAGCACTGTAAAACATCGGATATAAAATTTAATCAAGTTGTGTCAACAAATACTTCGACTCCAAAATAAATTTAACAGTATAAATTCTCCTGAAGCTGCATTTTTTTCAGGTATTCCCTATGTGGATCACTAGGCAACAGCAGATTTCCATTTAATTGCTACAGCAGTGCAAAGCATCACTGACCTTCAAAAGACACAGACTCTCTGTTGACTTTTGTCTAAATAAGATTATAGAGCAAAATTCAAAATAGTCTGTGATTCAAATGGAACGAGTGTAATTCCTCCACATCTCAAATACAAAGCAATTCAATTATAAACAGTGCTAGCTGCCATGATATTTACTGCTATTCACGGGAAATTACCCTTAAACATACTGCTTACTTGAATTTTTATATTATTATGCATATTACTTTATTTTGAAATGAACTGAACTAGCCTATCAAGAATACCAGTCTTCAAAACTCAGAGAAAGTAGCAAAGAGCAGAAAACTTCACCATTTTGTGGAATGTTAACAGAAGATTGGCTGCAAGGTAAAGAGGTTCATTAGGTACATGCAATCCAATGAACAGTACTTAAGTCAGCATTGAAGAAAATCATCCTCATACTGTGCTCAGTTTTGAAAGCCTCTGAACTCATTTAATGTATAACCCCTTCTGAGAGGTTGTGTTTGTTTTTAATCTCCTCATTCTACCACACACTAAATCTCCCTTACCCACTTCTTGCATCTCATTCCCTGCTTCAGGAGTACGAGTCCCCTTTTGTCTGCAATCACTTTCCTGACAATGTCCTGCTCCTCTTTCCTCAAAGTTTCCCTAAATTCATATAAAACCACATAAATCATTGCTGCTACAACTTTTTCTTCCCTTTTTCCAATTCTAGTCTTTTCAGGTGTTCTGGATGGGAAAGGATATAGAAAAGAGCAACTTAAAATGCCATCAGGAGGATGCAAAAAAATAGTATCTTTGTTGATTTACTGTTACTACAGAGCATAGGTAAGGCTGCAGCAGCATACGTACTCAGTATTTGCAAATCGGGTGTTCTGTCCAATGTAGCACAAATCAGGCATTACAGAACACAAAATTACAAGATCATGCCCATTAACTTCATATAAAAATCGCAATTTCTTAAATGATTACCAGAGGAGGTATTAAGTCTTCTCCCCAGTTTGTAATTTAAACACATTAAAACAGACTATAAATTTCATACCTGCACTAAATTTTGGTGTCGACTGCTAACTGATAATACAGTCTGATTGGTTTGTTCTCACATTCACTAGAAGTCTGAGAAATACTTTTATTACTCCAATAAAAAATAGAAAAAAAAAATTACACCACACAAGAAAGTGGCCTAGAGAATTTCTAACAAAAAAAAAATCTCAAAATGCAACCACTTTAGTTTTAAAAGGTCAGAAAATACACAAATAAGTATGTTTAAATTTTAATTTTATTTATACACTGTTAACTTAGAAAACACCTCCTACTGCAGTATCATGTATAACATCAGAATTAGAACTCTTCTCAGGTATCAGTACTTATACAATATTATTCTTATTATATCCCTTCTCATTAAATAATTTAAATGAAATGCATTAGTCCATTTTCATCTTTTTTTCCCCAAGAAAGATGTTTCTGAATTTACACCTGCATGAAAATCTGCTCATGAAGGGAGAACATTATGTCATTAACTTATATAAAACATGCTGGGAAGATATGGCTGTTTTTATGAACAGAACTGGATGAATGACTGTCTATGTTATATTCTTAAGTAATGTCCTCACATGAGATATCCATCTATCTGTCCACCCCAATCAATTTTCTTTTTTTAATCTAATGATGTTATAGGCTTGAACCTAATTATATTTATAAAATATATAGGTATATAAAACATTATCTGAGAAGAAATATGTGCAACCTACCTTGGTTTTTCATTACTGATTAAGATTTTTACTTTATCAAGGGCCTTTTTGGCCCCTGTAGCAGCAGCCAGCTTGTTGTGAGAAGGGCTGGAATGGGGACTAGAGATGTAAACCTTCTTCCCTGAGCTGGCAGGAGCTTTGGAAGGAGAGAAGTCGGAGATGAACACTATTCCTTCACTGGTGAGCACTGTACCAAGAAAAACAATTTTTATTATAGCAAAATAAAATCTGCAATGTGATTGCGGCATTCCATTTTAATGAAATTTTGGTGGGGAGAAATGCTAATAACTTTAATAATACTGTATTAGACAGAAAACTCTTAATTATAGACAACCAGCACCTCCCACTGAAATTGCAGCAGATGGTCCATTACAATTAATTAATATCCACAAAACTCAAAATTTTCAAAATTAAGTTTATACTAAAAAAGTACTGTGGAGATTACTGGCAGAAACCTCTTGGTTCTTCAGAACAGTTATTCTCTCTCACCAACTATTTTTCTTTAAGCTTCACAATGCAAATAGAAGGCAGGGTTGCCCACATTGGCTGTATCACCAGTTTCTGTTCTCATGTAGCACATGACTCAAAGAATCATTAACTCACATTATTTATGTTGCAGCACAAAGAATCAGCTAAGCTGTAAAGACGTAGCTAAGATTTTACTACATGTTTATAGAAGGTTGAATGGTTTGGCAGACCAAAAAAAAAAATACAACTACAAAGCCTGGAAACTGCACTGTCTCATTACAGATCAGGAGCGATGAAGCTAAATTAAAGAATAAAATGGTGACTCTCTTATTTCTCTTAGCTTCTTTCTGCTAAAATGTGAATAAATCTGCATTACATCCTCCTTGATGTCTGAATTGCTTTTGAAACTGATACTCACACTGTATTCCTTTAAAAAAAAAATCCTGCTCAAAATAACATTTATTCTTGGTCTACTCATCTCACTGGATTCTCCCTCTGCATCCATCCTTTTATAGCCTTTTATGTCAGTTTAACAAGGCTCTCTATACTTAGCTTCCTCCAGCTCCCTATCTACACGTTTTACACCTTCTTTTGCACAGTCTCAAACGTTTCTTTTCAGATGTCTAACTTCTCATGCCTACTTTTTCTCTCCCCTCACATCATGGCATCTTATTTTAGAAGATTCCACATTAGCCAAAGACTCTATTGTCTTTGTTTTGAGACTTCTTCTTGGCATTTATAACATTATTCTCTACAATGCATTACTTTTAATCCCTAAGCTAACATTTTAGTTTAACATTTTTCCTGGTCACACATATTCAGGTCACACTATTCTATACATATCAACTTACAAGCTAAGTGTGAGGGATCAAAGGGGTCAAATGAAAAAGACAGAATATTTTCAGCATAACTTTTCTTCCAAAGCTTGGTGCCCGTGTCTGCATTCCACAGTACAATATAGTTAGGTGGATGAACTGCAAGCAGTAAATCTCTAGAAGCGTCTTGATTCCACAACCACTGCATGTCTGTCAAAAGAAAGAAGGAACAACAGTGAAATTAATTTTCAAAAAAAGTTTGTTTTATTTTAAAACTATTCTTCTTCTATAATAGCTCGTCTTTAAAGAAATAAATAGTGACTTGTTAGTAACAAGATGCTTCTGTTTCACAATTCTAAAAAATAAGTCCCTTTTATAGCCTGAATTTATGTTTTTAACAAGCAGCACTGAGTTACACATGTCTACGCACACACACACAACCACTGTAGAGTCAAAATGAAAAGAACCATATACCATCCAAATTAATATTTGGGATGACACCGTGAACCAAAACACCATCCCAAATTTTTGAGATGGTATCAGTATTGGACCTGGAAACAAATGTCTCCTCCACTTCAAACACTTTTAAAACAGAGCGCCTTAAGTTCAAGAGTAAAATGAAACTGACTGTAACACACAATCAAGAATACAAGTACAGTGCTTAAATGCTAGGGTCAGTCTGAAAAGGTATGGTTGCAAATCATCACAGCTGGGCATCATTTAAACATTCAAGATAAATACACATTAAAGACTATGTTTTCTGTCAATAAGAACATAGAGACACCTCAGTTACTTGAAAGGAGCTGTATTAGAGCTTCCTACATGCTCCACAGGGCAGTGTTTTAGATAACAGAATGGGTCAGGCAGGCAATGGATGAACTCCCCCCAGTCCAGATCCTACCACTCACTGCATCACCTCACCAAGTTACAGCTTCTCTACAGCATGTTAATTTAAGATGTCAACAAAGCTTCCTTCCTCAACTGTTCTTCTGTTTTATCAATTCAGTTTTTTCAAAGCTGGTAAGTGCTTCTCACTAGGTTTCAGAGAAAAAAAAATAATCCAGCCCGGTGTGTTCCAATCAGTTACACTGTAAGTTAACAAAAGGTTAACTCCTTCTCAGCTGAATGCAAGGTTTGGATCAAATAAAGAAGAGTGCCTTACACTGAGACACCACTTTTCCGCTCATTGAAACAGTGAGGCTCCAGCTGTTACCCTACAAAGCTCTTGCAGATAACACACAGAGAACCAGCAGACCACTCTGGTGCTCCATCTCTGTATTTGCACCACTTTCTACAGGCTTGTAAAAAGCCAGAGGCCTCAGAAACAGATGGAAAGGAAAAGAAACTGCTTTTGTTAGAGGTTATTGCTGAATCAAATCAGGGACTGACAGAACAGAATTTTTATTCTGTTGCTTATTAACTTTTTTCCTCACCCAGCAGATTGGAAAGCCTTCACTGGTTCCGAAAACCTGGAGAAAACTTCAAATGGCATGGTCAAAACTCCACCAAACATTCAGTGAACTGGTGTCAAGAGTAAATAAAACAACTTCTAAACACACACACAAAAAGAAATAAAACTAATAAAATTAACTGCAGTCAAGAGAATAAATTTTCAGATTTACAATATTGCATCTACTTTCACAGGATTTATAAAAACAGAACAACAACAAAAACCAACCTGATTTCATAAGTGGGCTTTCATATGATAGAATTCAAATTAAAACCAGGTATAACATAAGCATTATCACGAATTTTTAGAATAGTCTGAATAAACTATAAATTGTTCTTAGAAATTCATTATGGTAGTTTCTTGAGGGGGCGGAGGGGGTGGGGTGGGGGAAGTGTTCTAAATATTACTTCAGAAATAATTGGATATATTTGCTAGCGCGGGCAGTGGTAGCAATAAGCAGAAATCCAGAACATGGAGCAGAGCATGTCACTGCTGCTATACTTGCAGAGTTATGCCCCCCAGCTAATTCTGAAAGAGCCAGCCGGGTGCTGGAAGCAGCCCACTGGCAGCATCAGCTCAGGTACTGGAAGCAGACCAGCCACAGAAGCACAGCCACAAACCTACCCAGGTTCATTCCAGTGCTCTACCCAGCTGGTCAGCTCTGTTAGGAGTAGTTCCAACTGACAGAAAAGTGCCTACCACAAGTAATCAGAACCAAAAAAAGTTTTACAATAGTAGGAGAGTATTACTATCAACTACAGACTGCACCCATTAAAGCAACAGTAAAAATGACATTGTGTGTGATGCAACAAGGAATGAAGTCTAGATTTTTTGATGCCCTTTTCTGAGCTCTAACCACTACCTTAACTTTTTCATTGATGAAGTACAAGATGCTAACTAATGAAAGGGAGCGTTTGATGGATGATGCCTTACTAATAAATGAGCACAAAAAGAAGCAAGGAAAAAGACACTTAATTATTCCTTTCCAATATATTCTCTTAATTGTGTTATACCTGGCCAGTGGCTATATTTTCCATTCTCTATCTGCCATCAGACCAATTAAGATAGCACTTACCTCTATGCCAGGCTTCTAGACATTTCTGCCTCTAGCACAAGCAAACATAAATCTTCTATAGCTTACAACATCATAAATGCTTAGCTCCTTTCTCCAGGCTTTTTTGTTTGTTTGTTTGGGTTTTTTGGTGGAGTTTTGTTTGGTTGGTCAGCTTTTACTTTTGTTTTTCATTTCCCCCAGAGACTTGTGAAATCCCTGAATGAGATCAAGAATTTTTTTCTGATAGCAGGATAAAGAATCTTCAAATATCCAGCTGCCCAGAAGTGTTTGAGTAGTTTTTTTGGGTATTTTTCAGAACTTCCCAGCTGCACTAGGCTACCACCCATAGAACAGAATCAAAAGCAGCAAATTCTGCCACTAAACTATTTTCTCAAATGAAAGCTAAAATCAGTTATTTATACCATCCCAAAATTTCCCTTTTCTCTTGACTGTGTTAATCCTTGCTATTTATGTCTACCTAATTACACTAGAAACTAATTCAAAAGTGTCATGCTCAGTTTCAAGACTTTGTAATACTAACTCCAACTCCATGCAAAACCTTATTTACAACTCTCTTCTACACTAAAATTTAGTCACTTCTCACATTTTAATATTGCTATGCATAGAAAAGCCTCTCTGCTCCTACAGAATCAAATGCATAGATGCTCAAAAAAACCTTCTCTCTCTAGTTATATTGCACATATACGTTATCATGCTAGCATATTTGACCAGAAGTAGCTATATCATGAACTTAGTCATTGTCAAAGTATATATCCATAATCAAAACTCCTGACTTACAGCAATGTAATACTATTGAAGTATTACACCACTACAGATAGCATTAACATTCAGGTGCAACACAAACTGCACTACATCATCAATTCAAAAGCAGGAAGATGTACTTGGCACTATAAATATTATTATTTCAATCAATCACATTAATAAAAATAGATTGTAACTTTTTGTCAGATATTGGAAAATATTACCATAATGAATTAAATCTCACAGTATCTCTCTGGGAGACAGCAAGTCTTACATTTACACAGAAAATGAGCAAATACAGAGAAAGCTAGTAATCCCAACAGTAAAATTCAGTGGCAGAACTGAATATAGTTTGCAAAACCTAGGTGATGGATTTGTAATAAACCCCCATAAAGCAACTTCCATACAAACATCAGGCACTACCATTACCTTGAATTGGTTTTGCATGTTCTTGTATTTCACAACGAGCTGTTCCTGTTGCCACATCCCATACAATTATTTTTCCAGTAACATCAGCAGAAGCTAAACGTAAAGAATATGGAGAGCCAATATTGTGATGGTAATTTTCTTTAGCCCATTTAACCTGAAGATACAGATGAAAATTGGTCAAAGGAAGCAAACATAAGATACCATACTTCATATTTTTCAGACGGATAAACAAAGAATAATTAACTCAACAAAAAAGCATAGTAAGTGTTAACAGTAATAGCATCTGTGTAAGAGGAATACCCTTAAGCTACCATCAATTGTGCAAATTTAAGGTATATTGCAACTGTGCTGCATGACTGCTTGGTTGATGTTTTCAAATTACATAAATCAACAATCCTTGTCCATGAAGGTAACTACAACAATCTATAGATATATGCTATGTATATAAAATTTTTACTAAAATATTTAGAAGAAATTAAATGGCAATGTTTAAGGTTCTGTGGGCATCCACAATCCTATAACCACTGATTTCCGAACAAATGAAAGTTGAAAATTTACCATCCAACTTTTACATACATCCTAAAACATTTCATTTTCCTAATCTGTCAAATGTAAGTATATTGTGGTATTAGGGAGGAAAGAAGGTTCATCTTTCATCTATATGTGGTCTCATGTCAAGCTATTGCTGACATTTGCTATCTTTTTCATCCCTTTCAGCATGGTGCCACCACTGATTTCCACATACCGCTTTCTGGTTTGGGATTTCAAGCTGCACGGGCTTGCAAGTTGGCAATACTTATTAAAACTGTGTGTCTTGAAATACGAAACATTCTGTCTACAAGTCTCTGGAGATTATAAAGAGATAACACTGACTCCTTCCTTATCTATTCAATATGGACTTGTTTTGCTATCTGCTTTAAAGGTAAACTTCTGCCCCTAAGACAGACTGAAGATACTAACAGAATAAAGAAACCTTAATGCTAAGCTAATGGGAACTTACCTACTACAAAAATTACACTCTAGCTGTGAGGGCTGACACCAAACACCACACTTTTTGCAGATATTGCAAGTAAGACATTAAAAAAATACAGAAATAGAGTTATCATTAGGCACCACTAACTTTGCAACGTGAATTACATTTATAACAGCATTCAGAGGACTGTAGGCACCTTTGTGCTACCCCTCTCAGAGGTGTGACCAGGATACATCTCCAAAGCCTAGCTGAATAAATTAAACAAAAATTACACATGCACAGCAAGCAATCTTCAGAGCTCTAGCTATAAACCCAAACTGTGTTTCTACCAGAATAACAAAGAATTCTTGAGAGATTCTTCTCTACCTGAAGATTTCAGTACTGCAATTCCTGGTTCCCTGCTGTTCAAAAAAAAAATTACCCATGAGGATACCTGCATGTAGCTATTAAAAAAAGTAATTATCAAAACCTGCAAAGTTGTTTCTTCCTCAGTTAAGTATGTATTACTTTAAAGCAAATTCCAAGTCTGGAAAGCATCATTTCCCAAGGGAGAAGCCATCACCAAGTTATAAGCAACAAAAAGGAGACCTTTAACAGGATCAGTCTCAACCAGAGCTCCCGTGGCTCTCTAACACCATAAACCCTCTTTTCTCATTGTAGATGCACAGCTCCAACAAAGTCCCCACACATGACCTGATCCCTCTACTAAAAGAAATTATTTTCTTACTGTACTGGTCACTGCCTCCCTACCCTGACTTCAAAATACAGCAGTACTGGTCAGAAACAGGAACCAGAGGTGAAGTTTTTTACAATTTTCACAATCTATTTTACCTGATTTAAAGAATCTTATTATCACTGTTTATTAACACATCAGAACAGACACAAATGAAATTTCAATCCTCAATCAAAAAATTGTTACTGTAATTACATTCTCTTTTGTAAAAGTACTCTCTCAACTACTCTTTGTAAAGGCACAAAAAAAAAAAAAAATCAGATATAATTCACTCTGTACAAAGTCATCAGTATCCCACAAACACCATATGGACATAGGGACAATTAACACAAATCCATTTTCACTGAAACCATTACCTATTCCAGACACAACTACAACAGCCAAAGGCCAGGAAGTACTTAAAGAAAAATAGTTAAACAGACTGCAGAAGGATTATGAAACAATCGCTCTTCTCTATGCTTTTTTTATTGCAGATAGTGGTGTGTTTTGAAATTTTTCAAAGCTGAAGCATGGGTTTTGGGGAAGAAGATCCCCTGTAGACTGAGTTCGCTGATGTGAACCTCTACTACATAGTTTAAGTCAGACATACACAGCAGACTTCTTACAGATCCCCTCCAGCTTATTTATGCTCTTAGCATTTACAAACAAAAAAAGACGTCAGTTAGGAATTGAAGAAAATTTCTTACAAATGCACATAAAGGTATCTGCAATGATCATGGCCTCATAATTTCTCATATGATGTCTACTTCTTAAAGCAGAACAGAATTTCTCTTCGTTCTTCCTCCTCATAAATTAGTCATTTTCTTACAGTGTATTTCTGTTAATAAAGCACCAGATAGTGGTTTGGAAAATTATCTTATAAATTATACAAAAACTATTTGGACTTCAGCATTTGGTTTCCTATTGAAATAACATTATTTCTTAAAGCTAGTGAACATAACTGAAGTACATTAAAATGTTATCACTACGTGGACCAAAACCTAATTTTGCTACAACTTATTATCTAAGCTAAGTTAAAATTTTAAAGCAGAGTCATCATTATAGCTACTACCTCCATACCACTTACATTTTCTATTATTTACACAATTATAGACATTGGAATTGATTTGTTTGTTTTAAAGGGTAGCCTGAAGACAACTGAGGCTAAGGGTATGCTTAACCCAAACAAGTTGCCAAAAGGAAAGAAAAGGTATCGATTCAGAGTGCTGCTTACTCCATGGTTGCTGTTGTGTATATACCTTTGGTCTGAGATAACTGAGAAATAACCTCTCCTTACTTAGAGTCAGGTAAGTTGCCTCACACTTGTCACTGGAGACTTTATTCATATCAGTGGCACAAACTGTAAACGACAGCAGTGTTTGGGCAACCTTGACAATCCTCAAAATTCAGTGAAACATTTGGGCAAGCATACCAACAGGCTGGAAGAAATCAGTTTTTGGTCCTTTGTGACGTTTTAGAATTATTTTTAAACATATCACAGCACACAAGTCTCAAAAAATGACATAAAGTATCTATTTTGAAACCTAAACTTTCTATCTTCTTTTCTGCCAGTCAATTTCAAAATTCCCTCTAATGAAGCAAAACTAATTCCTAAACCTTACAACCATATTTAAAAGCTACAATGTCATTATCTATATGGCTCTTGGCCAAGATCTTGTTTGGATCTCTATCAGTTTTGCCCTACCCTGTATTTTCACCCAGGATTTGAACAGTTTATTTATTATTAGAAAAAACCCACACTTAATGGGACTCTGTGGCACAGTAATACATTATACTATATAAGGATACATAAACACCACCATCTGTGTAACTACTGAATATACTGAAATTTCAAAACCACTCACCAAAAAATTGAAGCTCTTTACTGTGCAGAAAGACATTATCAGAACATGATGGCTCAGAAGTCAGTAAATTATCAAACCCAAAGACAAAATAATTGTGTTTAATTTTAAAATACCAGAGTGGCCATATCTGATATAGAATTAGTGTATCTACATTAAGATAGTCTATTTAAAGAAAATTACACATGGGAAAAAATAGCATCCAATTTCCAAAAGGCACAAACTTTTACTACAAAAAACATCAAAATCCCCCTATCTAGAAATCTATTTTTCTTCATAAATTACTGACTGTCTTCTAATATAGCATTTGGGCTAAAGACTATCAAACACTGCATCTGCCAGCCAGACATTTCTCTAAGCTCTGACAGAATCTGTCATCCTCCACAGTCAAAGAAATGATGTATCAAAGAGATACATCCTGTTCCACACTTGACCCAAAGTCAAACGTTCTGCAACTTCAAGTCAAGTACCTTCAAAGGAAAGTACAGGTACCCTACACTTAAGCTTAAATTTTAGCCATTTTTTATTGCTAAAATAAATGTTCAGTTTTGTCTGCTATTGTTCCTTTTCCATAGGTAAGAACAGAAGTAAAAACTTAAAAGTAACTTTCTAGTCCAGTGGTGCACTGGTTACCCCCACAACAGGAAAGATCAGCAAGGGCATCAACAAAGAGATTTATTTGATATTTTGTAATGTTAATCTGAAAATCTGTCATGTTAAGAGCTTTCTTAGAAAGATTTCTGTCTATGTTCTATAACACTACCAAGTTTTTCTATATATTCTATACCTTCTATAAAAGTATACCATCAACCTCAGCTCAAATTTCAGCATGCATGGTTTCATTCAGCTCTAAAAGAGATCATGTAAAATATGGGTATTTTACAACCGATTTTATGTGAAAATCAAGTGCAATGTCAAGTATTTACAGTGATTTAGAAAAATAATATATACCCCAGACTCAAGTAATATATCTTAAAACATGTACATCTCACCTTGACAACACTAGCTTTGTGTCTTTCCAAAACCTGTAAAGTCTGAGCAGTATTGGCATCAACTATCAGCACAAGAGAATGACATCCATATGCAATCAAACCTTGCCAGCCCCTAGAAAAGCATGTGTGATTATCAAACAGGCAAAAAGAACAAAAAGCACTTCACATCAAGAATGAGGCTTTTGTTTTGTAAGTGGAATGCATGCTACTAGACACAAACTTCAAACAGTAAAAACTATTTAATAACATAAAACTCAAAAGCAATATAAAATGCCATTGCTGCACTGTCTGCTGAACGATCTGCTGGTGGAACTCTAAGCCATCACAAAGCATCTCTTTGTGTCCATCTATAAAAAGTCTCTTCTGTAAATTTAAGACATCATATAGGAATGAATGAAATGCATTCCCAAATTTTATATATAAGCACACAGACAAGCAATATATTTGCAATTATATAATTAATTGCATCTTTTTTTTTTTTTTTAAAGATAAAAAGGAGCATGTAAACAACAGTTACAGTAATAGTGAAAATCTGCTGAGGCCTGTCTTGACTTCAGGAGAGGGTAATGCAGCCACCAATTACAATTATAAAGCTATGGTGAGCACCAAGCAAGTGGGAACAGTCAAAGGAGAAAAACAAAGTTTCAAACTAAGAACTTGAGAGTCGTTCAGTGTTCACTGCTTTGCAAGCTGACAAACCTCCAGGCCACAGTTTTAAAAAACGACTTTTTAAAGTTCTCTTTCCCTAAGATTCAGCAGTATTAGGGTAGTGCTTTACACCACAGCTGGGTGAACTCGTTGTTCAGTGCAATGAATACAAAAACCAATATATGCACCGGCTTTGTACATCAAGTCTCAAAAATAATAGAAATAGAAACCTGAGGAAGCTGCTCAGATCTCCACAGTTCGTTGCACCAACAAGAGCTCTGCCCGCAGCAGCAAATGTCACTGCCAGAAGGGACTGGCCCAAGCTCATCTGTGGCCATGGCTTTGTTCTTGCTCGAGAGCTGGACAGCAGCAGCTCCCCAGCAGCTCCCTGCCCGCGCTCCGCCGGCCTCTCCAGCGAGGAGAGGACGCGGATTCCGGCAGCTTGCGCAGCGCCTGGCAGCAGAGGGCTTGCCTTGCACACAGCAGCACAGCACACCCAGGTCCAGGCACAAAAAAAGGACCCAAGTATTTACAGTGACCACGGCGGGATTCCCTGGCAGGGGGGCACAGCCGGCTCTCCGCAGGGACCGCTGCCACCGCTTTACCGCACGCCCGGCAGCTCCCGGCGCTGGTAGAACCTCGGCACCTGGCCGGGCTGACTCTATAAACCTCCCGCTTAAAGCGCGGGGCCGCCCTGCTTGGCGGACAGAGGCGGGAGGCAGAACCGGGGCAGGCAGCGGAGAGCGAAGCCCAACCCGCGGCTGAGGCGGGCTCCCCCGGGGAACGCCGCGGGGAGAGGCCCGGGGCACCTCAGCCGCCCCTGTCGCCTCCCCGAGCCCCGCAGACCGTCCCTGCCCGCCCGCGGCCCCTCACCAGTCCGCCGCCCCCCTGTTCGGCGCGCTGAGGGCGCCCGTCAGGGTCCGCGCCGGCAGCTTGATGTTCACGGTGAAGCGCTGCATGGCGAGGCTGGGGGGCGCCGGGCCCGGCGGGGCGGCCCCAGCCCGGGCACCCGGTGGACCGAGCGCGCCGCGGCCCTGCCCAGCGCCGCCGACCAGGAAGCGCCGCCTCGGCGGTGCCTCCGGTCCGTCCCGCCGGGGTCCGCCGGGGCCCCGCGGCTCAGGAACGGCAGTTCCGGGAGCGGCCACGCCCGGCGCGGCTCGGAGGGCTCGCGCTAGGCCGCGGCCCTGCCCTGCCCCGCTCCGCCCTGGGCCGGGCCCCTGAGAGCGGCAGCCGCTCAGTTCCCGCCACCTCAGGCACCGACCCGGGGGTGTCTGGTTTCCAGCCCGCCCCACGGTGCCTCCGGACAACCCCGGAACAGCCACCCGGGACGCGGGTTCTGCCTCGCTGGCTTGAAGTCACAGGGCCGGGAAGAAGAACGGGCCGCTGGGGTGCAGAGGCCTCGCCTGCCTGGGCTGAGCAGCTCCAGGGAACCTTGTGCTTGGGGTCAGTCTGTGAGTGAGGCACCTGAAACACCACCCAAAGGGCTCCCACGCAGGTCTCCAGGTGCGTGGATGCTGCAGGACCCACAGAATCACAGAATCATCTCGGTTGGAAAAGCCCTTGAAGATCCAGTCCAACCATTAACCTCACCCTGACCGTTCTTAACTCCACCAGATCCCTCAGCGCTGGGTCAACCCGACTCTTCAACCCCTCCAGGGATGGGGACTCCCCCCCTGCCCTGGGCAGCCCATTCCAACGCCCAACAACCCCTTCTGCAAAGAAATACTTCCTAAGAGCCAGTCTGACCCTGCCCTGGCACAGCTTGAGGCCATTGCCTCTTGTCCTGGTGCTTGTTCCTTGGGTCAAGAGACTCATCCCCCCTCTCTGCACCCTCCTTTCAGGGAGTTCTAGAGGGCGATGAGGTCTCCCCTCAGCCTCCTCTTCTCCAGACTAAACCCCCCCAGTTCCCTCAGCCACTCCCCATCAGACCTGTGCTCCAGACCCTGCACCAGCTCCGTTGCCCTTCTCTGGACACACTCGAGTCATTCAGTGGCCTTTTTGGAGTGAGGGGCCCAAAACTGAACGCAAAACTGACCCGCTGCTAGAGCCAGAGAATATCTTTCATTGCAGTAATTTCTGCTCCAGAGTTACCTCTGAAATGGTAAAATGCAAGTGGCAGCTCTCTTGCAGTAACCGCTGTTGCTGCTGCATCCCTCCAGCGCAGCACAAAGTGCTTCCCTCGCACCATAAGGCACCAAGTCCCACCTAATGCAGCCCATCCTCCAACCTGTCCCCAAGCCGTCACTCGTGCTGGGCAAAGCTACCCAGGCCGACACATCCACGTGCAAGAACACTCTGCATTTGCACAGGAGCACACCAGGCTGCAGAGCACTGAAACATCCAGAACTTTTTTGGTGCCACAGCAATAATAAGATGGCCAGAATCACATAGCTCCAGTCACGTTACTTGATACACATGTGCTGCTTGGGGGTTTGTCTCTCTTCAAAACAGAGATGGCTACTAATTGTTTATTTGTTATTTTTCGTAGTGAAAAAGATGCCACTAGATGGCCAAAGTTGGCAAGACTGTAATGCCAGCTACGTGTTTTTGCAGTGCCGCAGTGTCACTTTGTCACAGAAGATGCAATAATGCTGTTCGGGTTTTTTTTTCTTTTCTTTCTAATCACAATTGAATTTGTGCAAGTGGGAACTCAAGAAACAACCTGCAGCTGATATCTTTTCCAACTGTCTTCTGAAGAAACCTGCTCTTGAAACACAGTATATTGCTTAGTACCATTTTAACATCACTTTAATATTGGAACTTATTTCTCAAAACCTTCTCCTCCCACAATATCTCTCTACTCTTAAAGCTGAAAAATCACTGTTTGGAGAAGTTGAGGGCTTTTTTGTTCCTTTTTCTTTGCTACCACTTGAGGACATGACCTACACCTCCAGAGATCAATTTTGCAGGAGCCTGAGCAGCCACTAGCTTCATTAATTTTAGTTATTTTTTGCTAATTCTGTGTTTTTACTCTGTGTCCTTGGACAATCTGCTGATGATGACATTTTTGGAGGGTTTTGGTTGGTTGATTTGTGGGATTGGGGCTTTGTGAGAAGGGTGCTTTGGAACTTTTTTTGCACAACAAAACCAGAGGATCTTCTTGACAGTTTTCCATCTATTTTCTTGACATCAGAAAACCAAGGGATAAATGCTTACAAGAGATACTTTAAGGTAGTTGAAGATAAAGACGAAGGTACCAGAAAAAGGGGAACAAAAGAGGAAATGAGGGCTGTGTCACCAAATTGGTTGAAAAATTAATCTAAGAGTGGTTTTCAGGGTCATATAGCAGGGTGAAGCTCAGGGAGCATCAGCCAGACAAATACATACTGAAGATTCATCAGAGGGATAGAGAGGAGATGAGGAGGAGGTTGTGAGCAATGATAAAGATGACTGGAAGAGCTGAAAGAAATAGGAATGTTGTGAGATGTTGGAGGGAAGGAAGAGGCATTTACTGGATGAACTACATGTGATTCCTGGGGTCCATCTGTCACTACTCACCAGCACAGAGACTGATGCACAGCAAATGGATGTGAACTAAAACCAGAGATGCTAACTTTTTTTTTGAGGCAGTTAACAGTATGCCCTCTTTTACATCTTACTGTTAATTTAAATCATGGCCAAGCAAGAATGCAAAATACGTCAAGGCACTTAGTCCTCTCATTCATCTGTAAATACAGTGATACACTTTTAACTGCTATACAAACAGTAAATATCAAACTTAAAGCTGTTTAACTGCGTAGTCGGTGATACTATGAAACCCACTAAAACCTCTGGGACTAGCAAAAGTCCAAAATATGATACCCAGTGGGAGAGACCTTATTCCAGACAACTTGAGTTCCAATTGTCCTCACAAAGTACATATAGAGAATGAAGTAATGGGTGATCATAAAAACCATTTGAATAAATTCATGATTAAATAAATAATGAGAACTATGATTTTACATAGCTTTTGGCTCATGATTCTAAATAATTTTTCTGTGAGTTTGAACAAGGAAAAGAGGGACCAAGGTAGAGACATGTGCACAGTCTCCCTCTTTTAGGTTTCACTGTTATATAATAATAACTAGGAATAATCCTGTGAAAGCTTCTAAGACTTCTTTAATTTCCATGGCCTTAAGTTAGAGCTCCAGGAGCTCCTGGGATCCACCAGTGAACCACCATGGTCTGACACTGTGGCTGTTGCATTCCATTATACAAACCCCAGTTTGAAATTAGGATATGTAACCAATTCATCTATGCTATGGGGCAGGGTTATAGCTGCCTTACAAATTGTGTTGTTACTGCCTCAGTGTTATAATTTCTACTCCATGCATTTAAAGCTCTCTAAGTTCTCTGCTAGTTAAGTGTCCCTTGTTGAACAGGGGCTGAGAGTGAAAACTGTGCACAGAGGTGATGCCATTCTCTCTCTCAGGACTCATGCACAGAGCACAGACTTGCACAGTTGTCCTTTGCCTTGTACAGCCTCACAGCTGTGTGCGTACCTTACGCAGCCCCAGCTCTATGCCACATCCTGCGCCCCCACAACTGGAATGTCCCCAGATGGCAGACAGCTTATCCGAGACAAGCTGCCCCCCTGCACCTGCAGCTTGAGATCAAGTGTAAAGGCAGATACAGTACAGCCATGGCACAGCACAGGCTTGGTGTTTAGGAAAGCATATGGGAAGGTAGTTCCCTTGAGAAGACATGTTCCCCATCACTTGACCTGCCATGACACTGTCTTTTCTCAGGAAGACAACCAAGAGGTCTGCATTCAGAATCAACAGAGAATTGGGTCCTATTCCAGCGAAGCATCCTCTCTAACAAAGCGTGAGCAATCACAGCCTTACTCAGCAAAGCATGCTGCACAGCGAAACACTGCAGGTATTTCTAAAGCTGCACTAAAGAAAGGGGATGGAAACATCTCAAGGCATCCCTGAATGCAGGTGGAATTCAGTGTCCCCTCCTTTTTGAGTGTTTTGAGTGTTAGTGTGGATAACTGTTATTTAAAATCAAGCATCTGTTTTCTATTCAAAGGGAATGTATCTGAAGTCAAAATTCATTTAACCACAGCCTAACTTTATAATCCTAATAGGGATCTTTGTATTTCATGTTGTATTTTCAGAAAAAGATTAAATAAAAGGTATTGATGAAAGAGATTCTATTTCTGGGACTTCAGAGTTCTGCTAAAATTAACATAAAAATAAAATCAATATATGACTTTTAGAGCGTGAAATATTTGGCACCTAGAACCCTCTCAGCTTTATGCAAAACCAGATGTTTTTGACCAAAGGCTCAAATACTTGTCTCCCTTCCCAAATGCTTTCAGCTCAAAAGCTCAAAAATTATCCAGAAACTGTCCTCCGAGAGAGCATGTGTGGTCTAATCCAGTTTCACTGAACTTGCTGGATATGTAAATGTAAACTTTCAAAGGTAACGGAGCAAACTATGAAGAGAGCTCTAATGACTGCCAGCAGTCTCACTTTGGTTTGACTAAGTGTCATCAAAAGAAGAACTTCCCAAGTGGTCTGTTTTTCTCTGAAAATATTTTCCTTAGCCTTAAGCATTTCTCTTTTTCTAAGGGCCCAAAAAGATGATGAAATGTAGAACAATGATTATTTTATTCGCAAATTAAACTTAATTTCTATGGTGCCAGTTTTGTTCTGTTTTTTCTGATTTAATCCTAGCCTCAAGTATCCTTGACTGCTCTAACACAATCATGGAGATGCTCTGGCCCTTATGTTTCCTTCTGTGTCCTTTCTTTGAATACTTCTGCTGATGAGTATTCACCCACCTCCCAGAAATATATTGCTATAACTGAGTTCAAAGCTGGGGTAGATTTGCAGTCTGCCATTCTTAAAAGAGAATTTCAATTAAATTTAACTGTTTGGGTTTCAGGTGTGATTTCAGGAAATCTCGTTTAGGGACAGCTGTTAAGAGAACAGTCCTCTGACCAGTGATGCTCCTCTTGTGTCTGGTAAGAGTGATGCTGGCAGCCTCCGTCAAGGCTTCTTTTAGCCCTTTTGGGGGCAGAAATCTCACCCCACTGGTGTCTGTTATTAATGTGCAGCTCAGTATGTGTCTGAGGAGACCTGGGATGAGAACAGGCATCTAGTCAACATGAGAAGAGCACATTGAGCAGAGGACAGGATGAGCTTCCTACTGCTGGGCTGCTGGTGGTTCTATGTGGCTCACACTGCCTGTGGTTGCTGGACACCCTGTGTGTAAGAGCAATAGATTGCATCTTCTGTCTGTTTTAAATGTGGACATGTGTATTTTCCTCTTCTGTCTGGCTTTGGTAGACTTTTTGTGAAGGGAAACTCAAAAACTATTGATCATTTGGAACCATACAGTGTAATGATGCTGGACCACAATATCGGGGTGGCTTAATTTTCTGAATGAGGGATGTAACAAATCATAAAAGATTTAAAGATTTTGTAAAAGGAAGAGAGGATTTTTCTGTTACCCAGGGAACATCTCTTCCAAATATTGGCGCCATGGAATAACTAACTGGAATAATCTTGAACAGGTAAATTATTGCTGCATCAACTTTGACAGTCATAACAGTTTGTTAAATACTTTGACACACAGCATCAGAGAAGTCATAAATAAAATAGAGAGGGCTACTGAATAGGACAGAGAGCTCAGTCTAGTTCTACCACAAACTTGCCAATCTCTGAATCATGTGACCTTATCTAATGTTGACTGATGCAGTCCCACGCATTAAACAGTACCCAGGGAGAGTGAGTTTATCAGGATCTACATCTCTCTGTCTCATTCCCCATCCGGTACAAGATAAGTAAGCACTTTATTCTTCCACTTTTCTCTTGTCTGTTCAGTTTATGAGGCCCTAAGACAGGGTTTGTCTGATACTCTGCATTTGTACAATGTCTCATGTGCTCAGAACTCACGGAGGTTCTGAATTAAATTGCAACCTAGAGGCCCTACATGAAAACAATAAGGCAAAAGAATAACAGTGTACCCATCAATCCTGTAATATCTTGTACACTGGTAATGTGAAAAATTTCCTGAGAAACACATCAGATAGACAGACATAGATCTGAAATATGGGTGTAATCACTCACGGACACAAAGAGGGAACAAGAATGCTAATCCCAGATATCCACATCCAATGCCCATTTGATTGATTTGGACTTCAAAAATTAGTTTTTTCCCTAAGAAGGGAAATCAAAATTTCCACAAATGTAACCCTGAGCTTTTTTAGTGATGACTGTTGCTAAAGTTCAGACACTGGGTCTTGTGCACACATATCTGCTCTGGGTAACTCTGGTGAGTTTTGTGCCTGGGATGCCAGGCACTGTGCAGTAGATTTCCTTGCCACTATAAGATCCAGTGACTGGGTAAAAGGAGAGAAGTTCAGAGTATTTCAGAGCTTTGGAAATGTCCTAGCAATCTAAGAAAGTATTTGTTTACTATTTTATTAGGTATGTGCATGAAGTAATATTTTTTGTAGCTAATAAGTAATTTATCAGCATCTGTGTATTTTACTGTAAGACATAGGATAAGAATAACAGAGATGTGAAGCTGGGATCTGACATCTCTGTGAAACAATGCAGTATACTCAAGGCTGATAAATCAATCAGTGTTCCTGACAACCCAATGTTCCATGACATAAATGTTTAAGGAAGAAGAAATCTCTAAGAAGACATGTTTCATGAAAAAATAATGGAAAATTAAGTAAAGACTGATTTTAAGAGCCATCTGCAACTCCATGACTACAGCTAATGAAAATGCGAATGTAGTAGTTTATTGAATTTCATAAAGTGTATATTGAGAAGTAAAAGTGTCCTAGTGTATATTGCATATTAAATGGGTGGAAAAAGTTTTAATCCATGTTATTTAATGTTTTGGATTATGCAGATTTTTTTAAGCTAAATTCAGAAATTCAAATGTCCAGAAGCCACGGTAACCATGTATATCCAGTAAAGTGTTATTAATTGCTGCATGTAATAAATCCCCCGCAACAATGTTTAGGTTGGATACAGCCCACAAATGATTTTTATGAGAGCATAAACCTTCAGTTATTCTTATTTCATAATGTGTAACATTTTCATTAAATGGTTTTCACATTCTTTGGAAAATTATATATTAGAACTCGTTTGATTCCAATGTCAAGTGAAGTTTGACAGTTGATGTCAAAGTATGGCCCTGCTTCAAGGGCTTAGATGGAAGACATCCATGGAAAATCTTGACATGGTGCAAAATAACCATGTGTAATTCACTATATGGCAGTGCAATCTGCATGGGGCAAGGAAACAAACAGCCTAGCATATCAGCCACCTGAACCATGATGATTCCTTCTCCAGTGTCTCTCCTCCACAAAATGGAATGTGAATTCTGTGGTCTGGCATGGTTTATGACCAAGTGATACTGTGGAGCTTTGAGCATTTTATAAGCTCAAGGGAAACTGAGGATGCTTAAAGCTTGGTAAGATCATACAATATAAAGAATCAAATAAAAGGCTAGGATAGCCTGTGAAAGATAAAGTCCCTGTTTAAATACAAACAGTATTAACAAGGAGACAGTGACATTAAAGTAAGAATTAATTTGCCATATTTGATGGACCTCCAGCCCTCGTGGCAGTTACTTGGCTATCAGTTGATACTATGGATGACCACTTCTATTACAGGTTATGGATATATTCCCACCAGTTCTTCTGGGAGGTATCAGCTGCTTTAGGTAGTAGTTTCTGATAAGGCATTACATATTCAATCTCAGTAGCAGCTTTGTAATTGCTTATTTTTTTTCTAATAAATAACTTAAGACTATTACACAATTTTTTGCTATGGGATTAGGGTTCTTTGGTGAACCTTATTGCTCTTTTTTGGAAAGAGTCCTGGAAAACATCCTGATCTCTTTGCTATGTTGATATATATTAGGTGGAGGACCAAAGCCTTGCAGGTAAATATAAGCAAAAAAATAGATGTTCCAGGAAAATTCTGGAAGTATGATGCACAAAACTTGCTTTCCTTCTTACTTGGCACAAGTGACAACCTGTGACTTCTCTCTAGCTGTGCCATGATTTCTTTTTCCTCTAGAGTAATTATAAATTGATCAAAGGCAGAAAGACAAGATGCAGTTTTTGAAACACAAGGTATAAGTGCATCAGAGTTCCTGGTCAACTTGATTTGGGATTTGTCACTTTTCCAGTTTAAATAAAGCAAAGAATGATCACCTAGGAACAAGTCCGTAAGAATCAGAAAATCATGCAGCAGTCTAGCAGAACAAAATTATGATCTATGCAATCTGTATATTGGCAGCGTAAATAAATACCCAAGGTTTGTGACATCAGAGAGAGTAATTCTACACAGCTGCTGGAATCCAAATATGAAATAAAAATGTTAGAAAATCAGCTTCTGAAGTTGGTTCATTGATGATGCTTTACAGGCTACTCTACAGATTGTGGGTCTTGGGCACGCAGGGGAAGGACACTGGTTCATCCCGGAGGAAGAAATAGCAAGTGGCCTTTGAGATTTCGTTAAAGGATGAAAGAAGTCCTTGGAAAAGGTTCTGAAAGCAAACCAGCATGGTGAACAGCCCAGAAGTGTGGGTTGCTGGCTGTGGGAAGCTGTAGGGTTTGGATGGCCTCCACCTCATCAGAGGGGAACGCGCCAGTCTGTGGGACAGACTGGCCAGAGCAGGTAGAAAGCAGCTCTGCAGAAACATCACGTGTGGGAGAAGTGGAAAGAAATGGAAGTTGAAAGCAATTAGTTTAGATTAGAGTTTGGGAACCATGGGAAAAAGAAAAATATCTGGTCAGGGGAGTGAAGGCAGGTCACAAGGGCTTTTTCATCAATAAGGCTGACTCCTGCCGTGGCTGTTTTTCACATTTCAATCTGCTTTCTCATGAGACGTTAAGTTACTGAAAGAAATCAAGTGAATCTTAGTACTTTTTCTGTGGTGGTGTTACAGTTCACATTTCAGATTTTAAAGAGCTGATGTAAATGTTTCTCAAAAATACAGTAATTATTTGATCTGACTTTGAAATAGCGCTGAAAAAGCAAGTTTTATCATCACTGATAAAGGTAATGTAGATGTAAAAACCCTCACAAGACCCATCACATTTGACATATGAAGCGTCCAGTTCTTATAAATGTCTGCAGGGTAGGAAATAGCTGAAATACCGTATCTATTAATAGACAAATACCATGTATCATATATATGTAAATCATCCTCTGAAGAGTCCATTAAAAAAAAAAACAACTGACAGTGTAGTAGAGATCAGACCGCTGCCTCACCAGCTATGAATAAAAGAGTCCTGTTTGAGCTGTGTATGTCAGTTTATATTCTGTGGCATCAGCAGCATTCATCTATTTTTCCCCTTCAGTGAAAATAGTGGGGAGAGCGAGTTGTGTCTTTGCTTTATTGGTGCTTTTCTAAAATGTTCAATTCCTCTTCTTTAAAGATGATTCTTTAAAATGTAAAATTGTTCTCCCAACATGCAGTGGATGTCAGAGAAGTAATAATACCTGTTGTTTTAGTTCATTCTCATACATGCAAGAGATGGTTTGACTGGCTTCAGCCATGTGATAAATTGACTTTAAGGCCCTCCCTACTGTGGCAATATTTCCATACTTGATTTTATTTACCTTTCCATTTCTGACTTTTCACTATTGAGCACAGAAGAAAAACAAAAGCAGATTTAAAAAAAACAAAACAAAACAAAAACTAAACCACACACACACAAAGAAAGCAAACAAAAAAATCCCCAGGACTTCAGGGGTTGGCGCTAGGAGTTTTATCAGTAAAAGTCATCTCGTGCCTCAGACGTATGATCTCTGTTCAAGTGGGAATTATGGTGAAATACAGGACTAAGAAATCTCTGAAATCTAGGACTTCTGCAAGGATACACAGTGTTCTTCCATGCCTCATTAAGCTCACCTGAAATGACCCAATCAGTGTTGAAAAAGTTCAGAAAAGATAAATTACTTGAGGATTTATATATTTTTTTAACTTCACTCATTGTAGGATCATAGAGCAGAGTTATAAGAAGTCCATGTGGGGATTTAAATTTACAGGGCAATTTATACAAGAATATTCAGACATGTAGTGATTTTTTCACACAAGTAATATTTGGAAGCCTCTGACAACTGCTTTTTCAAGACAAACTTATGTGGAAAGAACCTTTAAAAGCAACACTGCATAAGGTAATTTAAGAAGTCAGATTCTTCTAGAATGAAATGCGACCGGGGAATGTAAAATCTATGGCATTAAGTGGGATTTTGTTACTCATGAAAATGTACCTCTGTCTCTTTCTTGCAAAACATTTTCAGATTGTTGTCTTGAAACTCTGCCATAAAGGTGTCACTGTATTCCTGTACTGCAAATACTAGGGATTATTTCAGATTTCTGTTGTTTCTCCTCTCCAAAGTAGGACTCCCATGAGATCAGGAAGGAGGAAATATATTCAATTTGAAGCCAGTTCTCTCAGGCCATATTTACAATAATATACTTGATGACTGGCATTCTTAATGGGACATCAATTGTGAGAGTAAGAAACCTTTATTTCCAAAAATGGTTATATATAACCATTTTTTTTCCTATAAAACAATAAAACAAATTTCACTCTAAGCCAGATCTTCAATTCTGACAGTGCTGAGTGATAATGAAAATACTTCTTTCCATTAAAATTACAGCTGAACTTTTACTTCCGTATTGATAATTTCTGTACCTACATCCTAGAGAAAGTGCTCTTGGTGCTGCATGCTTGGGCTGGCACAAAGGAGCATCCCACTCCTGAGATCCCTACCACTGAAGCCTACCATCCAGCTTCCAATTTGTTTTCCTAAATTATGAAAGTGCTGACAGTAGGTTGAATACAAAGCAAACCCATTTATCTTCCTTTATGGAGTAAAGGGATATTTTCCCTAATTCAACAAATGGACAGACAACAAAAGTTTTCACCTCTGTGATGCATTTGTGTGCAAACTTTACCAGACCTGTCAAGTTTAGATAGAATATTTCTGTACTTCATTATGCTAAAACCCCCAGATCCCTTATAATAGGATTTTCACAATATCTGCAATATGGGAAGAAAGAATATTCTTTTACTAGGGACATGACATACATTCATCTCCCTTGAGAAGGAAATAATTGAAAAAATTACTACTGCCAAAATTTGCATAGTTTAAGGACTATCTATTCCTTAATTCTTAATGGGTATAGTTTGATAAGTATCTTTATTGCTGACCACATGGCATCAGTATACTTGAGGCTTTCAGTAGAGGAGAAAGACTGTTAGTGCTCTTGATGAATGTGGAAGAAGAATATTTCTTGAACTCACTTTGGGAAAAAACTGTGAGTTGCAAGGCTTCTAGGTCTGTCTGTACTAAAAGCAGAGTATGATGTCACCAAAGTTCCCATCTTCAAAACTTCAAGGTGTAAACAGCAGCAAGGTGTAAACAGATGACCACTTGTGGTAGCAATGGAGAGAATTATGTTTCTGCATGCTGCCTGTGATGCAATGCTTAACACATGAAGCATTTCTCACATACTTTTAAGAAGCAGAGACTACCTCAATCCCTTCTCTTCTTTGACAATATGTACGAAGCATGAACGAAAGGAAGCTCAATGAATTTGAGATGCACCAATCTGCAGAGCAGTCAAATGAAAAAAAAAAATCTGCTCACATTATCAATAATCTAAGCAATATTTGATAAATTAAAGACATGCATGTCAGAATGCTCATGCCTTCTACATACTCTGGGAAGATGCTCAGTTCTTTCCAGTCCTGGGATGATGTTTGTTCACGTGATATCATTTGGGATTCATGGAGTGCCCTAATTCTTCAAAGTCAAAGGCCTGCATTTCTCTCTGAATGTAATCCTGACCAGACAAATAGCATCAACCCTGTTTTAAGCAAAGATCGGTTGTATGATTTTTTATTTTTTTTTTTTTTTAAGTAAAAGATTATTGCAGTATCAGAGTGAGGATGATTCCCTAGTCTGGAGAAACGCTCATGCTCTCCCTCTGCCAAAGAAGCTGTCATTCTCATGTCAGTAGGGAGGTAGTTCCCTATAGCCTAACATTTCCCTCCGATCGTCATTCCATTACCAAAAGAGGCTGATGTCATGGTCCATGGTCAGAACTTTGCACTTGGAGCTCAGCAAGCCAAGCTCCACAACCCAAGCTGTAAGAAATTACTGAAGTATCAGACAAGAAACAGCAGAGAAATACAAAAGATGAAGGACCGCAATTCGACAGTGAAGCAATGCTGATCACCATGACTAAGAGCTCAGCTGCTACCAAACAAGGGGAAACATGAGTCTATGGTAAAAATAATTTTCACAGGTTAAGTCTTCAGCTACTCTTGAAAGGCTTCCTTCATTTTATTTCCTATTCCCCTACAAGCTGTTTCTTCCAGCAATTTTGGAATTTCTGCTATGAGAAGAGATCTGATATTCAGTTTTAATACAAATTAAACAGCCACTTTTTCACTGGCAAGATCAACAGATCTAAAACTGTGAGCCCAAAACACCTTTTCCCTTCTTATCAATTCTGTTCCATCTTCATCCTTTCATTTTCATTTTCCCTCTCTTTGGCTCTCTTTGCTACATTTTGCAATACAGATGTTTTTCACATAGTGGATTATTGTAGATAAGTTTTCCATGATAAAACAGTTCTCTAGCTCCCTATTCTCCACAGAATTTTAAATAAAATATCCCTGATTTGAAGACAGAATGATTAATCTGAATCACATCCCAGACGTGCAAGCTTCAGAGCAGAAAATATATAAAAAAATAATTAAATATTTAGCATGAGTTATACAATGTAAAATCAAAGGAGATTTGAAGTCAGAGTGGTGATATTTACAAAGCATTCTTGATTTTGTTTAACCTCTTAACAAATAATTTCTCCAATAAAACCACAAGTTCCGATATCTAACTTTCTAACTTTTTGTAGAATGTATCTCTGAAATGTTACTACACACTTCTCAAAAACTTTTGACTTGCATTTGGACAGGTTAAAAGCACATTTTACATTTTAAGTTTCTTCTGCTTCATAAACGTGAGTATTCTGACTTTTTAAGGCTTTCTAATGTTAAACCTTTTTTGTTATATCAAATCTGTGATAGCCCTTGCAGGGACATTTTCAGCCTAGTGGGAGCCACAGTTCTCCTGTCCCTAGCAATCAACCTCTCAGTACTTACCCAGCAGTGCGTGCTGAGCTTTCTGCTTCAGAGAGCCCAGGTGCCAAGACCATTCTCTCCATTATCTCTTCAGTAGACCAAGAGTTGCTTTCACCTGCAAGAGGAAAGGCAGGCAAGGTAGGGTGCCTTCCATCTCCAGGAAAGGATGAGAAACCTTCCAGAAAGAAAGTACTACCATAAGTTAATCCTCCCCTTATTTGGCATGAATATAAGAATCTTTTGTGCACACTGTACACACAATATTGTTGCACACACAAAGTGTGCTTTAGAAATTAGACAGATATAGATCCATAAGGTTTTGTATTTGTCAACATTTTTTTAAGTATGAAGTCTTAAATTCCAAAAGATTTTAAGTCCGCTGACTTTCCAGGGTATAGAAATGCTGATTGGCATGTAAAAGTCAACACATTTGATAGATGCAGATGATTTGCATGGCCAACAGTCATGATTTCTTGCATGATTTTAAGGAAGAAAGTAAGTTTTGAAACATAATCTTGTAGTTCATAACATTTTGTAGTCCTTTGTAAAGTAATTTAAACACAAGTAATCTCAAGGGTTTGATTTTTACATGGTATTGACAAGCATGTCTAATCCATTGTGCTACAGTTTACTAAGGGATAATTGCTCATTTGCAGAGGAAAAAAAAAACGTAATAAACCTTAGCCAATTTTTCCCCTCTAAATGATATCACATTTCTTCAATTTTTGCTTTATTTTCCATGTTTTTAAAACTTGGAAGGACTAGTTATGTGACTCACAGGAAAGTATTTTTGCAACAGATGAGACTAATTACACTGGCAGTGTGAATGCTTACACTGTTCTAGCCCTCTTCATAGCCTTCTTTACGCATTAAATGTTGGACAGTAATTTAACAATTATTTTAGCAAGATTAGAAATTACACAAGGATGGTGGCAGGGAGGAATAAGAATAGAACCAAATAGAAATCTGATGATTTCAGATATTACCATTGGGATCGTAAAATTAAGTGCATTCCTCATTTCATTACAAAGTTCAATGAAAAGTACAACTCCATTATTCTTAACAGTCAGCAACTTTTTTTTTTTTTTTTTCCAATTTTCATGTTGATCTCCTTGGTGCTCAGAAGGGCTACTGGGCAAAATGAGTTCTTGCATCTTTGATTAGATTGAAACAATCTGATTTGCAATTTTTCAATATCTGTTCTCTTCAGTCCAGTGAGTCACTGTCTGAGACACCTTAGTGTACAACAAGATTTAGTCATAGGCAACACTGTCAGACTGCAGATAGATCACAAAATACTAGTAAGTATATATAGGTAGGAAGATGATGGGGTTGTTTGTAAGTAGCTCTGAAGCAGGAATAGAAACAGTTTGCTACCTGTACACTGTGTTTTTCAGTTACACAGAGGAAGCCTTTACTGGTCAAAACTCAGCAATACCCTGGATACCAAAGAGTTTTCCTTCAGTTATTGTGATTCCTCACATGATATGAAGTGGTAACCGCAGTGGGAATTAGTCCTGCTAAGTGCTTGCTGCTGATGTCCATCGGTGTTAGTGGCCTGGCAAAGGCATTCACAGGAAGGAATCAACAATGGACATCTGCTTTAAAAAGAGAAGATTTATCTCTTATAACTGAAATTAGAATCCTTATGTGTTGTAGTGCACTTAACATTCTTCACCATACACCTTCAAAAAAAAAGTATCACGATGCTTATTTTGCTGTAGGAAAAAACTGTCTCACAGGAGGATGAAGAGGCTCATCTAGCAAGCTGGTGGCAAAGCTAGGAAAAATGTGAGTCACTTATGTCCCAGTCTGATGCCCTATCCAAGTTCCCTCAAATAAAAGGATTCACAAACAGCAGGAGCCTGTGTAGCAAAAACTCCTCATTAACTGATGCATTGTGGATTTTATATCAACTCTTCTCTGAAAATCACTGTTTAGCTGTAAGTAACCCAGGCGTTTCCCATAAAACTACTTGTAACACTGAAACCACTTGCAGCTCCTGGGATACAAAGCACATCTGTCAAAAGAAAATCCTCATTAATAAAGTATGAGAATTCTGGCTCTTTTACAAAGCCTTAATGTGACACAAAACCCCTTCTCGCTGCTTGTGATAATTTTGCCTTTGAAAAGAATTGAGTTTTCTAATGTGAGCTCACATCAGTGGATTTACTGCAAGAATGAATTTGACCCATTCTTTTCTCTCTTAGCGATGAAGAAAACAGGTGCAATGAGAAGAAATAGTTGCAAAAGACACGTGAAAGCAAACAAGCTATTCTTAGCTCTTCTGTGTCTTTGCACGTAGCGCGGAAGCGGAGCCGTTGCTGTGCACAGACTGGGATGTGAATGCTCTTGCCATGCACGTTTGGCCATTCACTCTCTCGGTGAAAGGGATGTTGCCTGGAAGCAGTGTTTGATTTGTTTGCTCATGGCTTACTGAAATGCAGCCTACATGTTAATATTTATCATATTATATAACCTCAGCCTGAAAAAGTACAACAGCAGCAAATGAATTGTTTGAATGAAAACTTTTTGCCTTTTCAAACAAATCTTCCAAATTTCCACAACAAACTGGTATGAAACTTGAGGCATTTACATTTTTAATTTTCCCTTGCCATGACTGGTTTTAATTAACAAAAATTATGGTGGCAGTGACTGGCACAGATAGATGCTGGAACTAATTACTAAGATGCCGTGAGTTAAGATTTAAAACGTAGATTTAATTTTGGAAAAGAGCAATATAAAAAAAAAAAAAAAATCAACCCTACAGCCTTTAAAAAGATAACAGCTTGCACCAGTGAGATGACCTGTCTCTTACAGGAAAGTGGATTTTGTCAGCATATTTGCATGCAGTACTCTGCCAGATTTACTGAAGACTTTCCCAAAGGCAGTTGCTCTCACATTTGCAATTCCTAGCCATCTCTTTGATTAAACAATTGAACCCCCTTGTAGCTTTTCTATTTTCACATATTTTGATCCATTTGGTCACTGTAGGAATAGGTTTTCAAAGCTGTCTAGATGTATGTGAAGACTTTTGGAATTTTGATTGTACCACCTGGAGTCCTCAAAGGCAATGACATCTAATTAACAAATGTCTCTGAGTATATTAAAAACGTATCCCCACAAGTTCATGGTTGAGAAAATAAAAATTTAGAAATTAGCTTGACTTGGTTTGTTATGCTTTATTGCTGTCATGTTTTTATATAGTAGGTCTTTTCCAAAAGTCAAAGAATAGGGAAAGGCCAGAAATTGGAAGCAAAGTAAAAATGGAAAAAAAAAACCCAAAAAAACAGAGAAAGGACTAGAGAGTGAGATTTCAGTCACATCTAGCAGTGATAAATCAAATGTTTCTAAAAAGCTTGGTCAAATATGTCTGTTGTTTTTGTGGCTGACTATTTTTCTGTGTAATCACTGTAAATCATTTGGGTAAAAGTACTGTTTTGTGGACTAGCCATCTGTTACTATTTCTTAACACCTCAGAATTTAAAAGTTTGGATATTAGAAGTCTCTTCTTTTGTTGAGTTTAAATGTATATTCTTCATATATATTTCACAACACATGCTGCAAAATATTATTTTTATATTCATGATTTTTAATTCATTCTCTGTGTTCCATAGATAACTTTTTTGGTAATGTCCTTTTTAACTCAGTCTTTGAAATAGTTACTTTTTTAAAGGGCAAGTAGGAGATTTCCCAAGTTTCTCCTGTTCCCAGCTCATGTTTAAGGACCATGAGGGATGAGGGGATCTGTTTTGTCCACTCTCATGTCATGGGGCTTCTTAGTCCTAAGGCTAAAGACTGGATAGTCACAAGTCAGAATGATGGAGACTCCAGACTTCATTTTGAATGCAAACTAAACATCTTCCTTCTTAGCACCTCAGAAGAGAGTTTTCTTTGAAATGATGGAAAAGTAGCCAGTATAGCCTTCAGGGCATGAACTATTTTAGAAAGTTTTATTCTAATATTGCTGAAAGCACTAATGGTAAAGGCTCCCCTCTGGATTAAAGTGTATCTTTGATTAATTTCAACCAATTTCTCCATTTCATTGAACTGAAAAATATAACATTTAGATGAACACCTATCATTATCATGTTTCCCAAAAGTCAGAAATTATGCCAGTAATTTCAAACTTCTGACAATTAACTTTATATCTGATATATATGCAAAAGCACAAAGTTTAATAAAAAACTCTAGTCTGGCTGTAAAGCAATCAGCATGAAGCATGACTTTATGTTCTTTTTGGCTTAGCATGATTTCATGTATTTAGTGGGATGCATGAAAGACAATAACCAAAATGTGACCTACTCATTTCTATTGGAATGTAATCAATGACCTAATGATAGGTCTCTAGCAGTTGTCAAGTGTCTTTATGGACTTCAAGAACAGAGGAGCTCAGGCTTCTGGTCCTTGGCACAGCAAATGTGTGTTCATTTGTTGACCCATTCATATATATCCTGCTATTGCCTAATATTGGGGTAGTATTTCCGTAAGCAGCTTGTGAGAAGGAATTAATCAATGTTAGTGTGGGGATGACACATGCATCTAAACTGATCAAGAATGTAAAGCTATAATTGATAGGATTAAGCAATCAAAGGGCAATCAGTCTTTTAGATCATAGACAGGATATATAGTAATGTATTGTGGATTCCAGAGGCTTTCTGAGTAGTTTGGTTCTCTGTCAGTTTGGACTAATAAAACTAATCTGTTTTTAAGGAGAGTGGCAAAAACATATTACTTATTATAATACTATCTATTATTTAAAAAAAAAAGAACATACTTATTCTTACTGTAAGTAAAAGAAAGTGCCTTAATTCTACAGACCCTAAAGGGTGCAAGAAATGAAATTGTAGGAAGAAATTAACATCTTCTTACCAAAATTATCAGTCAGAGGCAACAACCTGCACCTCACTGTAACTGATACCCGGCAATTTCTTTATTAATATTACTGTTGTAATATTATAATTTCACTGTTATAAGATTGCTCAGATTTGAGGGATGTTAAGTTTAAGGTTCCAGCATGTGCAAAAAGTGAAAACTGATCTTTCTTAACTACAGCCCCTCATGAACTTCACTGATGCCTCACACAAATGAAGACGCTGGCTAAATCATGTTAAATCATTCCCTCAGAATGGGAAGGAGAGTGAAGGGTGCTGCCCCAGACTCAACCCCAATATTAATTACAGTATATTTCCCCAGAAGTCACCCATTGCATTTTCACTCCAGAAGGTGGCTGCAAATGCCTCACTCTGCCAGGCAAATAGCACTTCTGGGATTGAGACAGTCTTTCAGTAGGAGTGTTTATAGCCTTCTTGGTTAGGGACTGCTAGGCCCTACTAAGCTTGTGTTTCTTACAGCTGTCCAGGAAGCTCAGGACATATTTAAAAAACATTTTTTTTTTTCCCTAGAAAACAAATCCCTTTCAAGAACATTTGTTCAGTGAGACATCCTCTCCACCTGCACCCTCTTCTCTGCAGGCAGAGCTCATGGTGCTAACGAGGACTACAGCCAACCCTCTAGCCCCCTTTAGGTAAAAACCTGAATTTCCCACTGTTGTGAGATACAGCAGAAACTTGTACCATTCACCCCTTGACTGGAAGAGAATGGAAATTTTCCTTCTGCTTTCCAAGTGTTCCCAAACTTCCTTATTTGTCTAAAAGAATCCCCTGTGAAATAGCAGTCTTCACACTCATGTTTGTATTTGTCATTTCTTAAACGCCTGTAATGAGGACAGACATCAACTGGATTATACTTTTAGATAAACCTTACGTAAATCCTGATGTTTACTCTAAGTTACAGATTCTTAAAATGTCCTTCCTTACTGGCTCTCTTAAAGTGTACGGGTATGTTCACCAGCACAAACGCTGCCATTATCTTCACTTACATAGTACAAAATATTTTAACTTTCAGCACAGAGCTGAAAAACATCTCAACATTGGCAAATTCAGTTGAAACATCCCAGTTTCCTTCCAAGAACCAAGTTCTCTCCTCAGACTGCTGAAATTGTATTACATTGAGGAATAAATTATAGAAAGTGCTAAGAACTGCCAACAGTCAGCACCGAAACCTTGCAAGCCCCTTCTCTTACAGATGAAGATCTGAAACTCCTCCAAAGCAATAAGTAAAACCAAGATTCCTACTGTCGATTTGAATCATCTCAGAAAACTAATTCATTTCAAGATTCTTGGAGATGTTTTGAGCTGCACTTGCATTTATTACTATTCCTGTGGAGTAGTTGCTCCTCAGTTGCAATCCCCCAATAAAAATCCACTATGAGACATTGTTGACAGAATACAGAATTTTGGATAAGAATCTAAGTTGACCTAAATCAAAATACATTGCTATGGCTCATTGAATTTGTTTTAATATGCTAATAGAAATTCAGCTGGTGCACAATGCTTTTTTGTTGTGATTTTCAAACAAAAGCATAAACTTTATGACAGCATATTAGTTCCTAGTCCATTTGCTGTACTTAAAACTTGGAGAAAGAAAGTGTGTTCAGAACTGCTGCTTTTTATTTCAGTGAAGGTCTTCTGTAAGACCTTCATAATTTTGTACAGCTCATGACTATCAGCCCTGACACTGATTACAGCATGAGCAAACCTTGCAAGTGAGAATGAGCATGTTCCCACTGACTGCTGTGCTCCTCCAAACTGCACCCAGGTGATTTTGTTCCTGTGTTATCTTTTCCTCTGCCCTTTGCTACCAGCTGAAACAGCGGCTGTTCAGACTAGTGAAGTGCTCAAATTCACACCTGATTCCTGAGTTCAAATAACCTGATTTTCCCTCGCATTGAAAGATACTGATTTTGCTCGGTGCCTTTGGAAAACAGACTGTCCTGACATGGTGTGTAGTTATAGTCTTCAATACACAAGTCTGAAAAATGTTGGCTTCCTTCTTTGGCTGAAAAATAGGTTAATTATGAGAAGCATCTGCCAATCTGGAGAGCATGATTCTGTATTCCTGGCCATGTGGCACTCATGTCATTAAAGACATAAAATCCAACAATTTAAATTAGGAAGAACATTAGGAAAAAGTGTTACTTAATTATAACAAAGATTTCAAGAAAAATCCTCTCTTTTTCTTTCTGAAATGAGCTGCTGAAAGTCTGAGGACATTATTTGTGAGTCACACAGGGTAATTCAGGTGAACTGGCTAGATTTCCTGTCTTTGTCACCACCAGCCTGCAGATTCCCAGCTGGTAGGTAGGACAAACGACAACCACTCCAGTCTGGCTGCCTTTGCAGTTTGTTTTCTGCCACTTCTGATGATCAAAGCAATCAGTGGTCTCACTCTCCAGGACCCCACTCCTGCACTGGGGGCAGAAATTACTGAAAAGACACAGGTAACAGCCACAGCCTACAGTTTCCCTTGCTCGAGGTTCATGGGAACAGGGAACATAGGAAGAAGATGTGATGCTGATAAATTATCTGTGAACAGTAAACACACATTCTACATAGGGCTGGGCATGTGAAGCTCCCATCTCTGTTTCCTCTCCTGCAAATAGATGGCACAGTTCAAGGAACAGCTCTCTAAACAGACAACTCCAAAACCCCACCATTTTGTTTTCTAAAGGATGAGCAACAATGTGCAAATAAATCTTTAGGTTCTCTAGAAATGCTTCATGACCTTTCAGCAAAAGAACAGTTATACATCCCCAAGCCACACAGGCTTCTTTAATAGATTGCTTGATTGAAGTTTTGAAAAATCAATCTGTTCCTTCTGAAAGATACTGCATTGACAATCTGGCCAGTGACCTTGTGAGCTTCTCTGCACTGTCCTGTCTCAGGTTTGTGCTGGAGGCACTGGTAGAGATGGGAGAAGTCTTCTGTTTAATCTCAACAAGCTGAAGAAAACACAGAGTGTATAGTGCTAATTTTTTGCTAAACAATCATCAAGAATTCAGTTTTAAACTAGTGACTCAGAATAATTTACATATAAAGAGTATGAATTTAAAAGTTATAATTTCATTCCATGATGTCCAGCGGGTCCTAAATGGTCTCCAGGAAACTTATTTTCTGAAATCATTTGAAAATGCTTTTAAAGGGTAGAATGACCTATTTGCAGGACATCATCTGTAAACATGAATGCAAAATCATCAATTTCTTTGCAGAAGGGACAGCATCAGGAAAAAGATTAACAGGTGAAAATATAATTCAAAATACTGGCTAAAACTCATGGGTGATGTACACATTTCTTGAATTTGTATCCATTGCAATTTCATCTCAATTTGATTATTCAAGAGAAGTCCATTTTGAAAACCAGACAAGAGGTTTAGATTTCTGAACCAATTCAGATTCAAAGTGAGTTGCAACTTTTTTATGCTTAAGCATTTTTTTTATTCTACTGGCTAGGCAGAATTTCATGGGGTGGGCGGGGAGGCAGGGGTGGCCAGAGGGGTTTCCTACAGCTAGCGTTTCTTTATACAGTCTGCCTCAGGGGACTTCATGGTACCTGAAATGGTAGTGGACATGTAGAAGCTGCAGCTAACGTGCAATATTTTCCAGATACACTGTACCAGTGCCATTCTGTGCTATTAACACGTAGAGTAAATGTTAACCAGTTCATTGGGATTACCCTTTCTTTAAATAATGAAAGGAGCTCTTTTGTATCTACTGAAGCAGTCCCAAAGAGCGAGTACAGACAGCTCTGCTTAATTAATTCGTATCTTTTCCTCTATGAGTTTTAACCTCCCTATAATAAAATGTAATAAGATTAAACTATGCCTTAATTCTTTGCTAAAAAGTATAGTATCAATAGAAAGATGCTAAATCTTCATTTTACAGAATTGAGTAGTATATTTTGAAATCTGATACAGCTGTTGTTGAAACAAATTGTAGTCCCAAGAGGTTACAAAGTGAAAAAACCTAAGAATTAGCATAATGAATTTTTTAGAGGGCTATCATCATTCAGATGCTTATTCCTTTTCTATTTCATGTCCTTCTATCAGTGACATATGTTAAACATACACGTTCCTGAAATGTGGAAGGAGGAGGGGGTGATATTGCAAGAACAGTAAATAATTTATGACAGAAAACTGCCTATCTTGATGTTGTGGGCAAAATTAGGGTTAGTGGGAAACAAATATCTGCATGGGTGAAATTAAAACTATTTTCCACCACCAAAAAAACATACTGTTGGAGCACAGATAGACACTTACAAAGCTTTGTTGCAAAGATGATGACTTTGGCAGCATTTTAATTGCATCTGTTATCCATGGTTGTGCATAGCCTAACCATATACGATAGCTGCATTAATGTTTCTTGAAAGCCTTCATTAACTGATGACATTAAGCTAATGATAAAATAATGATCTGTGCAGGACTAATGTTTTTACTGTAATTTAATAACCCAAGAAGAGTATATTTTGGACTACTTTGTTATTTCCTTTAAATACTTTCTAAAACTGTTTGATTTTTGCTAGGCTATTTTCTCTTCCCAGAATGTCCAGTGAAAGCAAATACCATAGCATGTAGCCTTTCCAGTCTGCAATATACTGTGCTTTGATAAATAGCTGGTTGTGATGACATTTACGGTAGTAAACCCCATCCATTTTTCAGAAGTCTGAGGCTTGAAGGGACCTTCCCACACTAGTTATGGGTGGGTTTCAGACTTCACAAGCTGCAGTAGAGCTGGACCCTCTGGGATGTCAGCAATTTCCTGAGTGTTTAGAGACACGCACCAGGGTGACACAAAGCTTTTACAGCATCCTGGGACCATGAATAGGTCTGGAAAAAACATGAGAAATTCACACTACCATAATCCTTAGCTTTCCTCAGCCCTTCTAGAGGGCACCCCACTGATGCTAAGCCTAAGTCTATCCTGACTGCCTCTGAAGGAGAGCCAAGGAGTGAGGCAACCCAAGATGCAGGGACTGAGACAGGGCAACTACCCCAAATTTCAACCAAGCCTATAGCTGGGCACAGAGTAACCAACCTCATCTTCAGTGTCTGCATGTCTCTCAACTACCAAACTCTTAATAGTCTCTGCCAAAGCTTCCTTTAAGTTTTTCTGATCTTCCTAATCCAACAGTTCTCCACTCGTCTCTTCCTTATCAAACTAGACAAAACGTTAGACATACAGTGTCACTATAGCTCCCTCCCATTGTTTTCTCATCCCACTAGCTACCCACTTAGCACAACACCATGGCCCAGGCTGAATCATTTCACATACCCAAGCCTGACTTGCTGCAGGTTTGGCTTGTTTCAAGGCAGTTTTCTATAAAATACTTCATTTACAGACTTAGGTGAAGCTCCTTCCCTTGGATATCCTGACTGCGAGCTGTAGATAACAGTTAATTATTAGAGCTAGATAGAATAAAGCTAGTCAAATATTTTCCGTGATTCAAGGCATGTGAAACAGTGAATTGTTCATGTACTCTTCACAAGGGTCACAGGACACTGAACATAGCAAGTAATTAAGAACACTTAAAAGTAATAGCTGCTTTTTTTGATGTAGGCTAAGTACTTTGAATGCATTCACTGTTTGAAAATAGTCCTTAATTGCACAAACTAGCTCATATTTAAAAAAGTAACAGTAATTCAAACATGAAAATTCTGTGAGGGTTCAAGGAGAGAACAAACATGAACAGTTTAAGACAGTCAAAGTCATTAAAGAAATATAAACCAATTTTAGCTGTTACTCAGCTTTTATTGACTCAGTGTGTTCAGTGAGCCAAAGGATGCTCTCAGCTGCCACATGGCAAAGTTGTTAGACTCCACATTTCCAGCAAAGCAGAACAGGTTATTGCGATTGACTCCTGCAGGTAGTTTCTCTAATTATATGTCAGAGAAAGATGCAATAATGACCTAGAATTTGGTAGCAGATATTTATTCCTCTTCCATAGCCTGTACGAAAGCTAACTAAATTCAGTAGGAAGAATTTCCATTAAGTAATAGACTCCATATTAAGATTTTCATATGCTCGTTATCTATGCATACTGTTTGGAAAGGTGTTTAATTGCAGGTCAGCATTTGCTTATTCTTATGTATTTGCAGCATGATTTGTTATTTCCCATACTTGAGTGAAACATATGATCATGCAACTCTACTAGATTTCTTACAGAAATATCAACGTAGCACAGCCTGAACATATCGGAAAAAGAAGCTCATTCCCTTTGCTTCAAATTACAGGGGTGAATGAAGAACATGAACTATTTTACATTTTGTCTCAAGAGAGTTATAAATAATGAAGCCTGTAACATTCCTCACTGAATGTCGCTATTTCTGTTTTTGTCTCTAGGATGATGGCAAAACAATTTTTCTTCCTATGTATTCTCTCTCTCTCACACTACCACCAGAAATTCAGCTTTTGCCTAAATAATAGCAATCATCCTTCCTCATATAATTCTTCTTTTTACACAGAGAAGATTTTTCTCCACAGTTTGGTTGTGACTGACTGGATCTTTGGTGCCTTTTTCCTCAAGACTCCTTGTTAATCCCTAAAGGCATTCTCTAGTTTTCTTTCATCTGCTACCCCTCTTTGATCTTGGGGACTCTTTGCTTTATCTGTCTTGAAGCTTATAGGCCAAATTTTCAGAATTAAAACTGAAACTGCAAAGGACAGAATGGAATAAAGATGTATATTGTTAGCTCTGACCACGCTGGAGTATAAAATAAAACATAACAGCTCAGCCAAACAAAAATACACCACAGAACAGGATAACAGAAAATAGCCTGAGTAGCTGACATCACACGTTACTCTAAACATGGTTTTCTCTGCTCTGAGCCACACTAAATATGAGCCCTTGCTGCCTGAATGTTTTTTCAAAATAGCCCCTCTTTAATGATACCCAGCCTATGACAGCTTAGGAAGCTGAGTCCTTAAATCTCTCAACAAAAACGCATCAAAAAGATGAAAATCTGTATAGTGAATGACAGGTGCTAAGAATTTTGCTTGACAATGAGTTTTTAAAGTTAGCCGCACTCTGTCATACGATTCAAAGTCTGCCCTGGGATGTCTTTGATGATGGAAATAGGAATGCTGTTGAAGTGTGATCCAATTAATGGAAAGTTATTCACTCTGTGTTACTGATCAGGAGACATAACAAAGTTAAGAGCAGAAGTGTGGAGGAAATGAAGTACCACCAGTAAAAGACATGCAGAAGAGTTGCAGAAGGACTTGGAGAAGGAAGAGAACCCCCTGGAGCAGCAGCAGCTACAGGAAAAGAGCTGGAGGGCTGGTAAAGCACACAAGAATTATGTGTTTGTGAGGTGTACTGAAGTACTATTGCTTTTCCTTTTCCAGCCCAGAAAAAGCCAGAACACAGATCTGTTAATTTATGACTGTGAAGGCTCTGGGCTGGGGCTGTACTCAAGCTCTCCAAATTCCCAATGACATTTTTGATTATCCAACCTGAAGTTACTTAAAACGCCTGCTTTGCAGAGGGTGAATTTTCTGCATCTTCTCTGTCCACAAAAAGCTGAGACACCCAAACCAGCTGATATACTCTTGGTCAGTTGTCTTCGCTGTTGCCTGCTACAGAGGGACTGGGCAGAAAACTCAAGCCTAAATCGTGACAGGAAAAATGGCAGGAAATCCAGCAGCTGGGGAGAACAGAGACCTTATTAAAGCCCCATGGAGATAAGGGAGATGGAGATCGGCCCTTATCTGTCCCAAGAGGCAGCTGGGCACAGGCACAGCTCTAAACCAGCCAACCAAACTGGTCTCATAGAAGGGAGGGGACTGCGGATATTAGGAAGCAGGGAAGGGTATTTGGGGATGTGGGAAGAAGGCAGAAGCTTTTTTGCAGTACGATCTGAAAAGGACAATGAATAGCATGAAAAAAAAAATGAAACAGCTTTTGGAAAAGATGAAGCTATTGAGCTTTGCTCGCTATTTCAGTGGAAAATCCATATGCGTACCTGTATGCTTTGTTAGTCTGTCCTCTCACCTTTTTCAGAAACACCAGGCTGGATGTCCTTTTTCCTTCCTCTGTGCAGAAGGAAGGTCATGCACAGAGAGAAACCCACTGCAGAAGAGCACAGTGAAGCTGAACCTGGTGCCTGTGTGCCTGCCTGGGCACCTCTTGATGTGTGCCCTTCGCTCCCCAGCTTTCTTAATGTTTCCAAACTGGCTGCCTTTTTATGAAGTCTGAAAACCTATATTTATAGCTACTCCCAGAGAAGTTGGTTACTTCTTAGTCTCCATAATAAACTGCCTTAGTTAATAATTTTTTTCACAAGGATTATAGCCTCCAATTTAATAGAGTTATAAAAGCATGACTTGAACTCTGTTGATTTCATTGTAAAGCAGAGAGATTTGGAAAGATTTAATAATGGATAAGACTTTTTGGACTGTAATAAACAAGATTTTTTTAATCAACTTTTTATGCTTGGCAGATGAAAAGAATATGTGTTCTTCAGATGTATATTTCTGAGTAAGCATGGACTGCAAAACAGCAATATAAAAACATTAAAAAGAATGATAAACTAGACAAAGACTGAAAAATATAGGTTAAGGGATTCTTATAAGCAGTGTATTACGTTTTGTAATATGAAATATTATAGCAAAATCAATGCTCACAGCTCAGTATGCAAGTATTTAATATGGAGAAGTAAAACTGGTGAAGACCCTGACCAGTTCTTAGCAATATCCATGTGACTATAATAAATTACACAAAGTCATTCATGCAGGAAATTACTCAGAGATTATTACGGATCTTGGTTCTCCAGAATGTCTCTTGTATTAACAAGTAACTACACAGAGGTATCACTAATAAAAAGCACTGGACTGTGAGTTTTGGAAGTAGGAACTTGCTAGCCATAATACAAGTACAAAACAGGTACTAATAATGAAACCCATCCAATTTTTCCTCTGATACACCTCAGCTGTCATGTAGAGGGACTATGTAAAATGAGCAAGTAATTCTGCTTCCAGTCGTGAGTTCTCTGGGGTGATTGCTCCAGAGTACTGCCGATTTATTTTATCTGGGTATGTGCATGTATGTAAAAATGAATGGTTGGAAGCTAAGCATTGGTGAGCTAGCACAGCTCTTCATCCTTACAACAGTAGTATCATTAATTTTGTGACATTGAACTGGCTGAAGGTAAGAAGTGGTCCGTGGCAGGTTTTAATGAAATGGTAGGTACAATCTCAGCTAATGATCTGTGTTTTCTCACCAGTGGCATTTCCTAGTTCATAACCAGATGAGATGCTCCACAAACAAGCAGGAATCTCTCTGGAAGCTCATTGACCCTGAAGCTGTCCTCTTGTACAGCATCTTGCTCTGGACTAGATACCTTCATGCTCACCCCCAGTTTCTCTTTAGAGATTAGAGGCCAAGGATGGCCTGCAACATGGTGGTCTTTCTGGCAAAAGGACCACACTGAGGCACGAGACATCTTTGGGAAATTCTGCTGGAGAATGAAGATCAAGTGAGTGCAGGTCATGCAGTAGACAAACCTACATGTGAGCTCGATGGATCTGCACAAATTAATTTTACAGCAGGACAAAACCTGAAGGGATAAAGCTGCGATACTGGGGCAGAACTATTTTTATGGTAGGAGTCATGAACTACTGGCAGTCTATGGTAACCTGGGAGGCCTATCTATAACCTTCACTTCTACTCATTTGTTTTTTTCACATAGTTTTAGTTCAAATTAAAAAACTTCCCTGCTGTGAGTTACAGCCACAGTAGTTAGAGAACATCCATGACAGCATTGGGATTTCCTGACATTACTCCCAGACCTGACTGTTTGAACAAAATTTGAAATTTAAAAGTAAAATGTTCAGAATATTCCAAAATATTATCATGTTACAAGGAGACAGGGACATTTTCTGTTACCTAAGAACCTTCCCCATAGCCTTCCTAGGTTGGACTTTTTCCTCAAAGACTTGCTTTATTTCCTGTCATTTTTACAGGGCTAGCACCAGTACAATTCTCTATGTATCAACACTGATATCTTTTCCTCTCTCAGTCCAATTATTCAAATCATTAACTGTTAGTACTTAATGAAATGTCTTGCTTCCAACCTCATTAGAGGTCAATATCTTTTGTCAGCCAGGCCAACATTCAATGCATTCTCTAATTAACAAAGCTCATGCCAATAATATCTTTGGTGGAATTCTGCTTAACAGAAATATCGAACATATATTCAGTGCAGAGATAAACACTGACCAACACACTTCTTTTCCCCCAGAGAGGAAGGAAACTCTGACACTTCCAACATAATCAAACTTTGAAGACTTCAACATAGAAATTAAATGTGCATTCAGGATTGCTACAGACAACAAGGACTGAACAAATGACATCTGAGAAGTAGCAGAAACTGAATATTGAATGATGTAGCTGTGTATTGGGTTTACATGGCAAAGTTTTGATAGTGGGGGGGGCTACATGGGTGGCTTCTGTGAGAAGCTGCTAGAAGCTTCCCCTGCGTCCGATGGAGCCAATGCCAGCCGGCATTTACTATTACATTTTCCTTTAATCCCTATTATTGTTATTATTTATGCAGTTCCCAATAGCACACAAGACATTTGTTAATATTCTGTGCTTTGAAGTACTGAATGTAAAACAGGTTACCAGGTTACACATGGGAATTTATTACTTAAGCTTCCTATTTCATCATAGCATTATGAAATCTCTTATTTTTATAATTAGATTCCCTGAATTACAGATTCATGGGGGATTATGTGGCTGTAAAAGAGTTTCCAGATAGAATGGCTCTTTCAGGTAATAACTCTTAAAACTCCAGAATTGCTGTGATGAGAACTTAGACGTACCAACCCAACCACATCATCAATGCCCTGCATGTGTTGTCATTTTAGTCAGGACTGCAAAGTTTTGGCCAATTCCCAATGGCCAGCCAACCTTCCTGGCAGCAGAACTCAGAGACAGAAGAGGCCCAGTGGGGAGGTTTGCTGTAGTTTGCTATGGAAGGGCAAGCAGATGGCCCCACCAGTCCTTCTCGCCTAACTCCTGTAGGTATGTCAGATTAGTTTTTCAAAGATATAGCCCAAAGGACAAATACTGATTTATAGAAGTGTCAAAATCATACCTATAGGTTCCTCTGGTTTTGCCATCTTTGGATCAAAATATTTCTTTCATTCCAACTTTAGTTAATGGCTTCACTGGAGTCTTTAATAAGAGGATGTCTGCAGTCATTTAAATGAAGGTTTGGGCCCTTTCCTGAGCCAAATACTACTCATTACCCACATCAGATGTAGCAAGTATACATGACAGACTCCTTGAGCCTTCAAGCTTACTAGAAGGGAAATGCTTGAGGTCTCCTGGGGCAGATCCACACTCTTTCATGTAACCTGGACAGGCCAGATGAAGAACAGGCATGAGCCTTGTGCCTAATAGATATCCTAAGCTGACATCTTAAGACAGTATGGAGACTTCAAGCCCAACCTATTAGTGTTTACAGCCACTATTTTGCACAGAAAAATGTGTTGCTCAGGAAATAGCTTCCACTGGAAACTGGTCTTTACATGACTGTCCATGCAGCCCAACAAGCTGTGTAAGACACTGACCATGTTCAAATTCAGAGCAGACCAAAGTAGGAAGCCTGAAGAATATCATTCACTTGTAAGCTCAATATCTGACTCAGGTTGGGTGTTTTCTTTTTGCGCAGAGTCTGTGTTTTCATTAGCGAGTAGTATCATGAAGTGGGAGATAGTCACCAGAGCAGAATGTTTGGTCTGAGGATCTTATGTTCTCACCCTACATACTTCATGATTTGCTTTGGACTGGTCTGGTCCAATGGACTGGACACTTGTTAGTGGTAGGAATGTATTTTCTGATTTTTCTTCTTTGAAAAGGATCCAGCTATGAACTCCAAGACCACTCCACAACAGAAACTTAAAAGTGGTGAGGGGGCATAAGTCTCAGTTGCTCCAAAAGTTCACTCCTGACCTGAACTAAAGTGAAGGGCAACAAAGCTGTTGAAGGGTCTAGAGCATGTTTTCTGAGGAGCAGCTGAGGAAAATGGAGTTGTTTAGCCTGGAGAAAAGGAGGCTCAGGGGAGACCTTATTGCTCTCACAACTACCCGGAAGGAGGCTGTGGTGAGGTGGGTGTCGATTTCTTCTCCCCAGTAACAAGTGATAGGACAGGAAGAACCAGCCTTAAGTTGCACCAGGGGAGGTTTAGATTGATTATTAGGAAAAATTTCTTCACCGAAAGGGTTGTCAAGCATTGGAACAGGCTGCCCAGGGAAGTGGTGGATTCACCATCCCTGGAGGTATTTAAAAGACGTGTAGATATGGCACTTAGGGACATGGTTTAGTGGTGGCCTTGGCAATGTTAGATGAACAGTTGGACTTGATGATCTTAAAGGTCTTTTCTAACCTAAACGATTCTATGATAATGTTGACCTTCCCATAAAAAAATCTGAGCAGTGACTATAGAAAGTTTTCCTTTAGCTGGTAGAAATTCTTCCACTATTACTAATTTTCTGGACTATTTACATCAACCTCTCTGAAACAGGAAATGTTGATGCCTTACAGTCTGAGTCAGGATGAATTGGTTTACCAAGAGGTCAGCCTCAAAGGGTAACTGTCAGCTTTTAGTGGGTGATACCATTTCATAGAGGCTGAATGGCATTAGTGATGCTGTAGACTAATAATTTTAAATAAACAATCTAACTCCAGCTGTAGGTGGTTTGTTTTTTTTTTTTTTAAATCTGTTAAGTACATCCCCACCCCCTGTATGCTCACTTTCTCCCCAACTTTGGAGAAATCGGCACTGACTGTATCTTTATTTTCTCTCCTTTTAAGAAAGCGGTAATAATACTTATCTAACTACAGCCTTAGCTTTCAGCTAAAAGCCTTGTCAAGCAGATATCTTAGGGATATGAATATTAAAGAAGAATCTCATAAAAGCTACAATTCCACCATGGACACAGAAGAGTAAGTACCAAATATCCTGAAATGTTTGCTATATAGCAAAGAATAATCAAAGAAGAAATTGCTGTTCAGAAGAGCTTTATAGAGCTGATTAGGATGGAGGACTTTCAGATCCCAGTACATTTCATTGACAGAACCAGACTGTTTTAAAGTTTCTGGAAGTTAAATTGCCAAATGTTGTTTTTGAAGATGTTTTCAGTAATTTTCACTAAAGTAGAAAAAAAAAAAAAGGAAAAAAAGAACGCACAATAGAGCATATTCATGTTTACCTGATTGTAAATGGACTTTTGTGCAAAAAATGTTCTCAATCCTTATTTCAGCCCCATTACATTCAATATAACACTGAACCTCCTAGTGGGAAGTAAAACTTCCCATTGTTCAGTTCTGACCAAAATCAAGAATCTTGTGCACCAACTATATAGTAATGAGAACTGCTGTTACTCTCCTTGACAAATATCCTGGTCCTGTGCACTGCACAACAAACCAACACAGATTGCCTGTTTACCAGCAGACAAGAAACCTTCTTCCTTTACTGATAATTGAAGTCAAAAGTGTGGGTGTTGCCCTTCCCATGAAAAAAAATAACTTGGAGCTATTTCTGTTACAGCATTCCCCCAGCCTCAAACCTCAGGATTGTTGTGGGGGTACTTTCCATATGGACAACATATGGGTGGTTATTTAGGAGGGAGTAGCATAGCCAACTTATCATTATTTTTCCTTTAATCATAAAAATGTTTCTGAGGAACACACTTGCAATAGGTATACTTTTTGTCATAAGTCCCCACTGAAAACAGAATGTGATGGTGCTTGTGATAGCGTGGCTTAATTTGAACTTCCAGTGCAGAAGGTGTCACGATGCTCACGGCTAAAGATTGTCATACAGATAGCCATAAGCTCAGGATCTCATCAACCTCTGTCGTTTTAGGACCTGGGTTCACCTGTGGACTAAGCATGGAATATCTGTGGCAGCTTGTCAAACACCACAGTCTGTCCACATCATGTGACACAACCATGTCACATTTTAAATAACATAGTGAAGGAGAGGCTGACTGATGCCCAAGTTACATATATTAAAGAGAAAGAATGAGGTGGAGTGGCTTTTCTCATCACATCTCATCCACACAAGGTAACTAAGGAAAATTGATAATCATAGATGTCTCACAGCCCAAGGTGACATTTATAAAGCAGCTAGAACACTCTAACAGAAGAATCCGATCATGACATTTTCAGGGGGAAGAAAACCAAACCAATCAAAAAAACCCAACCCAACCAACCAAAAAACCCCACACACCACAAAATTGCTTGGTTTGATATGAGCCCTGGCATCTACTAGATGCCATGCATTCACATCACTGACTCATGCCATGTTGCAAGGAACCAACCCCAAGATTCTCCATCTTGGAAACATATTCAGAGACACTTTTCCATTGTTTCAGCAAAGCTAAGATCAGAACTTTGGTCAGATTTTGATACATTGAATGAAAAGAAAAATAATCATGTCATCACATCTTAGATATCGGACCAAAACTGTTTCTTTGATTTTAGGGTATCAAGTCTGTGTCTGGATCCTTAAGCTCCCTTTGTCACATATCAAGTCACCATTATTCATCAGTCCCATTTTACAGCAGCCAGAAAAACCTGGATTTAGCTCTAAGTAAGACACGCTGTTCCTTTTACAATTAAGGCTAACATACTGAACGCAATAGATTTCTTCTCCCCCTCTGTGCACCTGCAACATTATGCTTCAGGCTGTTGGCTAACGGATCCTTACTGGTTTACAAAAGACAAAGCAACTGTCATTTGTCTACAATTTCCACAGTTTGTTTTTCCCTTTTCTTTTCCTTCCTCTCACAAATGGACTGACCTAGGTGGTACAAAAGTGTCTCTCAATGATTAGCTTTGAGGCAGAGAGATGAAGCATGCTTTAGATTATGGGATACCAAAGTATCCTTTAGCTAGAAAATAGTTATCTTCCTTATTAATCATAGCATAGGATAAGCATAAGGACAGAGGGTGGAAAAAGGAGGTGGAATTCAAAAATAATCTTTAGGTTACTGAATGCAATTTCCATCTAAAATGACCATGATGCATAATGAAAGAACATGGGAGTTACGCGAGTGCAGTGAAAGGAAATAAATTAGGTGTAGACAAAACAAAATTAATCTCATGGCGGAAAAAAGAGAAAGAATAAAAGGAGAAAAGGGAGATGCTAGAGTTAGGGGATAAGAGAAATAGAAGTTACATGGACAAAAACATGCTTAGTAGAGTGCAGAGCAGAAAACAAGGGGGGGGGATCTAGACTGAAGCCTGAAAATGAGCATTAAAAAAATCTCATTGAAGAAGGAAAAGGAAATACTTGAAAGGAAACATAGCTGCTAAAAAGAGATGAAAACTCACAAGAGAAATCTTACGTACTTGAAAAATTATGAAAAGAGACAATGAAATAACAGACTGTGCATAAGACCAAAATTAGCCTGAGGGGGAAATTAGACTGAAAAAGAGAATTGGAAAGTAAAACAACAGAAAGTGTTCAAGCAGAGAAAAAGATCAAAAACTCAGACAGGGACATCATAGTGTATTGTACTATATTTTATGAAAGGATGGAGCATGCTTAGCACTTTCAAGGTTTCCTGCTTGCTTAGTCTGAAATACTCTCAATATAAGCAGTTTCCTGGAGCCTGATCACAGACTCCTGTTTTACAAGGATGTCATTTCTCCTGTTTGTTTTTCTGTTTGCAGACATTGCCCCTTTCCATTATCTTAAAACCAGCTCACTGATAATCCCAAAGCAGCTGACTTCCTAACATCAGCTCCCGTTCACAGCATCTGTCTTTGTGGGCCACAGCAAAGATAAAATATGGCCAAAATAGTGTTGCTAGCAAAACATCCATTTCTTGCCTGACTCCCAGCACCACTTGCTACAGATCTCATTTTACTACCTTCAATTAGGTTTCTGCCCATTAAGCAATAAAGCGTAGGCATGATTTTATTTTCAAATTAATGTGTGAAGTCACTGTAATTAAGCAATAAATAATAAAAAACCAAACCAACACACACACAAGTTTCAGCTGTCACTGGTGCTAATAAGAATCAGGTGCAGCTGCAGTGGTGTTATTCCAATATCAGATAATAATTGAATGCAAAAGTCACATTCAGTTGGTTCTTGACTAGTGCCAAGGACATATGAAAATCATTTGTCTTCAGGTTTAAAGGGGTATTTTCTTTATTTTAAAGGAATATTTTTAACTAGTATCTTTGTTTATTTAAAATATGCTTTTTCACTATTTATTTCTGTTCAAGAAAATAAAAACATCAGTCTGTTCTTTCACAGAGCAACAATATACCTAGATATTAAACCTGATGTAGAGAGTCATAGAAGTACTAAAAAAGGAGGAAGCTGTATTTTAATTAGCAATCATTGATCATTAACAGTTTAATTCCTGACACAGAGAAGATTTTCAGCATATCTTGAATTTAAACATGCTGAAGTCTGATGCAAGCCAAAATTGACACAAGCAGGTATAGAATTGCTCTGCTGAGGGATTTTATAATCTGGTGTACATAGATTCAGAACTGTAAATATAATTATTTCATAACTCATTTACTTGTTAAAATTGATAGCAAAAGAATGCGTGATTTGCTTTATAGCTGCAACATGCAGTGGATCCAATAAGTGATACAAACCAGAGCGATATTTTATGTTCATGCTTACATAGCATCCTGTGTCAAAGAAGTTGTTTGCCATCTTCACAGTCCTCACAGATACGTACAGCTCTGCAAGGAGATATTTTGGACCACTAGATAAATGGAATCATTAGCAACACACACAAAAATAACCCACAGATGGTTGTAGGCTCATTATGATTAGGGTTTCTGGGGTTTTTTTTGTTTGTTTCTTTTTTTACTTAGTTTAAATCCATCAATGTCAATAAACTGATGGATGTGTCTGTAAGTATTGTTCATAGGAAATATGAGTTACTTGATTCTTTATCAGAAAAAATAAATAAAACAGGGGCAGTCATAGTAGGGTTTAATGGCAGACTTAAAGTTTTTAGTCTCTCCTGAATCTCCTGTAGGCATCCATTTTTTTTAAAATCATCTTTTAATATGTGTGATTAGGGCTTTGGTTTATTTATTCTCTAGGTATCAGATTTGCCTGTGATGGCTCATTTACTCTAGGAGAATTCTCTTCTGGACTTCAGAGATTCCAGCTCATCTCCAACCCAGTGTTCACAACTCATGGGGGTGGGAAAGGAGTTCAACAGTAAAGTGGTTTTCGTAGTGCATGGTTCTGTAATCTTAAACTACTTCTACAATTCAAAATGGATAAGAAGCAGCATTTCCTCTGTACTATAACCCCACTGTTCAAGGGATACAGAATGGATTAATAAATATCCCCTCTCTGACTCTTGGACATCAGTGTCCCATGGAAATATTGGGAGGTGGAGACACAAGGGTTGCCTCTGGCCTTTGCTTCACTCTCAGGTAGCCCCCTGAGAAGGATGCCATCACAGACAGTTTTCAAAGTTCACGTAGAACTACTTTCTCTGATTTAGCTACCAGTGTCTTACTAGCCTGCATTCTTCATTGCCCTCCTCTGCTTCAAACAGCCACAGTTCCCCAATTTAGATACAACACAGAAAAGTTTAATCCTACCCCATCCCTGCTGTCCCCTAGTTACTTGGCTCTGGAAAGCTATAAACTCACTCTAAGTAACTTTGATATTTTAATTGCTTTTGGAAGGTTTCCCTTCCTATGCGCTCTGACTGTGACAGTGAAGCCATTCCAATGGCTAATTAATGCATTTACTTGCCCCTTGTCATTATGCAGTAAAATATGCTTTTCTGAAAAAGGCACATTTGTCTGGATCAGTAGGAATCACTGACAAAGAGCTTTTCCCTTTTTGAACAGCACCAAACAAGCCAAATTCAATGTTTCATACACAGCACTCATAACCACCTTGGAGGTTTTCAGAATATTGTTTGATTGCTCCTCATCAGAGTATTTCTATGGCTCATTTTCCCCAAGATATAGCTTTTGTTAATGATGATGGGCTTTCAGTTTAAACAAAGTGAGAGTTTCAGTTCTTAGGTACCAAGGCAATTCATTACAACCTGCCTGTCACAGCAAGCAAATGTGAGGCTGTGCATGGATGAAATCCAACAGCACACACCTACCTACTGCAAAAAGAAAAATGCTTGAGACAAAAAGCCCCATCTCATTGTATCAGTCTGTATTTGAATAACCATTCACATATCACTGCCTGGGGCTCTTGCGCCATCATTTTGTAACCTCTGACAAGGACCATTTGGATTTGTAACGTCTTCCCTATGGAAAGTAATTAAGGTGGATGAAAAACTTTGTGCTGCAATGGTTTGGGGCTTTTCTTTTGCTACTAATTACTTTGATTGAAAAGGAAACCTTTGTTGCAGCTCTTGGTACAGTCAGGTATTTTATAGCTTTTCCTCTATATCTTCTCTGAGCATTCATATTTGCTGGACTAACTCCCACAGCTGACAACTGCCATTATACTCTGGAGAAGCTCTTAAGCAGGGAAGGAAAGCTGCCCTGACATTCCCTTCTTTTTGTCTTGCTTCCTATATCTCCTGCCACAGCTCATGGATGTCTCAGGCAACGTTATTGGAAAAGTTTATATAAGGAACCTTTTGGCCAGTTGAAGAGGTCAAAAACCAGAATAGAAAACAATCTTGCCTTTTTTTTTTTTTTTTTAATACTTCATTACACTTTCCATTCACGTGGTTATCCTTAATATATTAATATCTGAATATTAGATTTTCTAGTCAGGGTCTTTCTGTACAGATATCAGGATGTTGTTTCCATCCAGCAGTGAATTAGAATTAGTTGTTTTGTCTGGCAAAAAATAAAATGCTTTCCAGAAGGTACTGGAAGGAAACAATTAACAGATGATCTTCCATGACTGCTCTTGACAACAGTATACATTTCATTATTGTTTGTCATCTCTTGTCTTCAGTACATAAGCAGACAAAGATTTTCCCAGGGGTGCATCTATGTCAACATGTGGTGCTATACTGACGGATTCAGATTAGTAGTTGACATGAATTACCATAAAACTTGGCATCTTTCCTCTTCATCACTGAAAATGAAATTTAATTGAGGAAAGCAGCAGCAGGTGGAATTAAAGCTTGTCCATTTAGAGATCTAGTGATAAATACTGGAGATTTAGAAAATTAATACTGAGTTTAGAGAAGAGCTGGTGTGGAAGCAGAAGAGATTGGAACAGTAATTGGAGAGCTTGGATAATAGAAAAGTCCAGTGTTTTAACTATAGAGATGGGTATGAGACAACAGAAGTGCTTGGCTAAAAGCTAAAGAAGAGTTTTTGGCATGGTGAAAAAGGATGGAAAAAAGACCTGTTATTAACATGGAGAAGAATAAGGTAGAGTAAAATTGTTTAGATAAAAAATAGCTGGTGAAAATCATTGACCAAAACTTGGCTGAAAACTGAAAGGATATGAATAGTTTGGATACAAACCATTCATTTTTATTTCAAGAGGGGAAGGATTCTCTATCCTGAAAGCAGAAGGCAAAGTGTTTGGAAATCTGTGCTCATTTCCCTCCTCTGCCATGAGCTTTTTATGTGCCCTTGAGCTAGCCACTTGTGCCAACATTTTCAAATGCATTTGTCCTAACCAGACCATGTCTTTTAGATGGTCTATTGAGCATCTGTAACATCTACAGCAATAGAGACACACTAGTAACAAGGAAAAGAAAACTCATTAAACCCAAAAAACCACTGAAGAAATCTACTTTTCTGAGCTATCTATTAATTAAGAAGATTAGATGTAGAGCTGTAGAGAAACAAACTCTGCATCTTTCTTTTTTAGGATTTTTTCAGTTTGTGTGGATGTTAAAACCCCGAAGTTTTCCCAAACTTATGCATACGAATTAAACAATAAAACTTCAAAAGAAGTTCAAATAGGATTACCAAGGCTAAATCTCACGCCTTAATACTCATTTCTGTCTTGATACATGTAGAACACTGCCTGTTGATAATGCCTGGGCAGACAGTACGCAAACCCCTAGTCTCCAAAAAAAATCGTGTTAGCACAGTTTCATTTAAGAGGCTAAAAGTGTTTGGTTTGCATTTTCAAACCCTAAAACTTAATCTGTTTAACATAGCTAGTAGAACAATATTTTCCCCTCTGCATTCAGAGTAACTTTCCATGACAAACACTGTGGAAAAAGTTTAAGTCATGAAGAACTGGGTTGGTTTTTTTCCCCCAACTTGTTCCATTTTCATATTCCACCAAGTACCTCTGCTACTGAGATCCCAGGTTAAGCTAGGCAAGTCATACATGCATTTTCACTGTCCACTCCTTATTTTGTTGGTTCTCAGCTTGGGAGCAAGATTTGCAGAGATGCCATCCCTCACTCTGTACAAGGTTTAGCTGGAGGATTTGTGGGAATCTAATGAGTGTCACAGTCAGTGCTACTTAAATCTGCTCTATTGACAAAGCAATATCTGCTGCAAAAGGAATATGTAACAATAAAGCTTTTCTATTTATTTCTTGTAAAGATATAAAATTTATCATGTTGTAAACATGCTTATTCTCTTGTGTGCTTAATTCTATCAATTAAGCAAACAAGCTGGTCATTCTCTCTCATGTGTTTCAGACAGTGACACTGAGATGTAACATTTCTGTGATTCTTCAGTTTGACTGAGGATTTTTTTTTAGCCAATTCTCTCATTGTTTACACAGGACAACTGAAACACTGTGACCTAAATCAGATCATTCCCCTTAACATGAAACATAAGCCACTTTGCTTTGCCCTTATTTTTTGTTTTGTAATTAAGAGCAACCCAAGCCATTATTTATGAAGATATCAAAGTGCAACTTAGGTTCTCATAGGTTTTCAGTTTATTCTGCTTAGAACTTATATAGCAAAGTCCTTCACATTACTTGCACTTTTAAGCCATTAAGGTGGCTCTATTTTCAGCGTCCAGTGGAAGCAGCAGCTGGTTAAGGTGCCGTGGCAGAGCAAGTGTTCAGATCTGCAGTTCCTGTATTGCATTCCCAGGTCTCTCTGACGAGCCCTCAAGACACTGGCAGGACAATCGGGTGACTCCATCCCATGTCACACAGACACACAGTCTTCTTGCGTCTTGGACCCAGGTGGCCCTTGGGTTTCACCATCATTACACTGCACAACTCCCAACAGAAAAGGCACAAAGGCTGAGCTTTTTCTGTGCAATGCAGCATGACCATTGTGGCCATGTGCTGTCCACAACAACTGGAGGAAGGTAAATTGTGTAATTCCCTTGTATTGCATCCAGAATCTCCTCTAAGTATTGATGTCCTTTATACTCATCTCAGAAGTGACTGATGAGAATTAGGTAGCTGCCAGTGGTGGCTAAGTTGATAAATCAGTTCACATCTGAGGCACTACCACCATGAGATCCAAAGGCCTCAGACTGACATTGCACTCCTCTTAACTAGCCTGGCAAATTGCTGGATTAGATAGTCAGTATTCACAGGAAAGAGAGAAACTTTCCAATGAGAAAAGAAATGGAAATATCTGGTAGAACAATACTGCAGTCAGCAAGAGGAAACTGGTGAGAATGTCTGCTGAATCAGTAGGCAGGCTGAAAAGTAAACCAAAGCAGATACAGGAGGGCATCAAGCATTTGTTTTCCATCCTTCATTCCAGTATTTTACCTAAACTGGTCTACTTGCCATTACAAAGATTTCAGATACTTCTGTTGATAAAACAGCTCTGTCAGTCACAATAAAAAGCTTGCTGCAACAGTCAGTGTTAGTTTTACATTTGTAAACTACCTTCTAAATAGTTACTTTTAAAATTTTTTAAAAGTCAAAACCAGGATGTCAATGTGGTGAGTTTTACCCTTCCAAAAGGGAATGCAAAGTGAAAACAGAATGGATCCTGTTGTAGCTCAATTGTGTTATTTTATTTTCCTTCCAAGTAAAGGCTAATCCAACCATCATCTGCTGCCTTTCAGGTATGGAGCTCCCCAGCTCGCCTGTGCCAGTGACTCCAGCCAGGCCATTAACAGCAGAGCTGATTGTATGCTCCTCTAACTGATACTTGGCCTTACACCAGAGGAATCCTTATGCCCAGTCATGAGTAGCACACATAATATTAGACAGCTTTAACTTTATTTTGTTTCTAATAAAATATGTTAGCCATTAGGTCCAGTGATGGAAGCCAACTCTGTGTTCTCTCAGCCCACTATTTCTCCTTCGTTTTTTCATTTCATCTGTTATCTGTGCTAATATTTTGATTAGAATCAAAACAACTACGTAATAGCTATTATTACATTTTCTACTATAATTATTCCTGATTGCCACAGCCAGGATTCAGAAATTTGGTGTCCAAGATGCTGTGAGCTCTACTCAGAGAGTATAGTTTCTGAACAAGCCCCTACAGTTTTATGTAAGGTAAGAGCCACACTGAAGAGCTGGGACTGGTCAAAAGGGTGTGAAACCATAGGGTCAATTTTGATAGTCCTAGAAAAGAAAGTCCAGAAAGAGTAGGGGAAAAAAGAAAGAAAAGACAAAGCAAATTGAAGCCATTAACCATGAGCCCCTTTCTGACCAGCCTGAGCTGGCTGATGGCTCAGGGACTCTGCAAGAGGTTGGGATCTGCCTATCCTCCCTGCCATAGCACTATTCGGCTACATATTGATTCTTCATATCCAAATCTACATCAGCTGTAAAAATCACACATTTCCACTGAAGTGAACACAGCAATGCTTTGGACCTGGCCAGCTTCTCAGCTCCATTTCTTTGCCTGCACTCAAGGTAAATACACTCAGTGCTACCATAATAACATATGCAATAATGAATAACAGGGCTTGGCTTGTTTTTTAACCTTATTAAGTCTGTCATCATTAAGCAGAATTGTTTGTGTTTCAGTATAAGGATTTCATTTTACTTTAAGGTTCCCCCCATTTAAGATAATTTTACAGCTCTAGTTTTCCATTTATTTTCAGTTCCTTAATATTTTCTTTTGCCTAGTGAATGGGAATTATCTCAGCATCCTGTAATGTCTGTGTTCTGCCAGCAATGCTCATTTAGAGGGTACACAAACACTTCCACATGTTGATATTTTGAACTCTGGAGTTAGTTACAGTAATTTCTATTCAAACAGGCCTATCAAGAGCAAAGCAAGAGGAGGCTGGATTTCTTGGTGTAGTGCCTGAAGATGTGCGCTAATAAAGTCATAAGGAGCCAACTTCTTTTTTTAATTATTTCCTCTTCAGCTGTCCTTAGAATATTAAAGCAAGCACAGTTTGTAGGAAAACACAATAACTTTTATTACACCAACTGGTACATCCAAAAGAAACAGGCACACTCGGGCATGTAAGACCGAGTGTGGCAGCTGAAGACCAGGTATTTATTTGCCTAGCTGAGGTCTAATGGCCTCTGTCTAGGACAGCATGGATATCCCCAGGCACTGGTCCCCCTCCTAACAGGGAGGGATCCCACAAGGGACAGCAGCAGAGTCCTCCCACAAGGACAAGTGGCCTCTACCTCCCTGTAAGGAAAAAGTGATGAAGCTCTGCCCACACTGCATTCAGCTATGGGTATGTCCATCATGAGTCCTGTAGTAGGTTTTTGTCATTTTTTTTAAGCTACAAAAAGCCCAGGGTGAGTGCAGGTTGACAAATGAATTAACTATGACTGTTTCTCCCCACCCCAATACAGTGAAAAGTACAATGGCAAAGACATTGCAGAAAGCATGTGTTGAGGAGTAAAAAACCCACAAAAACAAACCCCCCAATACACCCCCAAATCGACACAAACACAAACAATAAAAACCAAAACAACAACCATGCTGGGGTAGAATTTTGAATCTGAGTCCTCAGTAGTCCCACTGAGATTGGAGGCATTAGGAAGACATCTAGGACTAACAAACATGGTATTTTACTATTCAGAATAATCTCCTGACACCAGAAAGAAGAGATTTGAGGCAGCTCATGGCATTGGTGCCACTATGTTTTCACCCAGCACTTACTAGCTCTTTCATTGTACACACGCTTGGTCGGGCTGCTGCAGCTCTCAGTCATCAACTACTAATTAAAAATATTTACTTCACTTTCCAATCTCTTATTTAACATGCCCCAGCAGACCTCAGCCGTATTCAATAGTCTCAGTAGCCATTGCCAACAAACATTGATTAAACAAAAATGGTTTATCACAGAAACAACAAGCTTCAGGCTCTGATCTCTGCTGTGTACAGATGTCACTATGCATTCTGCTCAAAAATGCTCTACCATAGAGGGGCAGGAGCAGATTACCTTTCAGAAAGAGGACACAGCATCCCAGAGCAAACCTTGTGAAGCATCTAACTCCTCCCGAGCATTCAAGGAATACAGAAGCAAGCAGGGATATTCTCTTAACCTCCCAGTTTGTGGATAAGAGCAGGTTAATGAGACATATAGAAGAGGTAGCTCAAGAGAAAACACTCTGCAGTGGGATCTTACTCACGCACCCAACACAGAAGCCACAGAATAAAGCATAAATCTGCTGTCGGTATGTTGATGGAGGGAAATTTACAATATTTTATGGGAAGAGATGGGCTGTCCAATCATACCTGACACTAAAAACATTCCTGTGACTAAGGCACGCCCTCAGGGGTGGGTGCACACAGGCAATCCATACATAAGCAATGATAAATTTCTTGACATAGCATGTATTTCAGAGAGAATCTCTTCATAGGTACATGTACCAATATGACCAAAGATTTGGGATCGCCAATGGTTTCTTTTCTAAGAAGTGTTTTTTCTCCATTTTATAACCAGAACAAATATTCTTCAACCAAATCCTACACCACTTTGCCTGTTTCTAAAAAAGATTGTGAAGCCCACTCATAAAAAGATGTGCAACCCAGTATAATATTTCCTCGTTATATTAAATCTCAGACAAATCTGTCACCAACCTAAGCTTACAAGTTTCCAATATTCTCATCATACTCAGTGGAAACTATGATTTTAAGCACACATTTAATAGTAACACTTACACAAATATTGCATCTCTAGAACTTTAAACATCCACATACTAACAGAGAACTTAAGGTTAAATTTACTCAAACCCTTGAAACCCTGGAAATGTGAAGCATCCACAACCCCATATTAACTTTATTCCAAGGAAAAAAAATGCAGAGAAATAAAAAGAATTTTTTAAAAAATGCTTAACTAGGGCTAGTTTTCCAAGTGGAAAATTAAATTTTCCACTGCTTTCCATTCCTTGGGATTCTTAGAAGAGCTTCATTCATCATTGAGCAAGCTTAGGTTTTTACTTTAGCTTTTCCCTGTTTTGCTCCACAGCTGCTGATCTTATCAGTTGCAAGTGCTGCAGACTTAAATCACATTCAGTATCTGCTGACACCAGTACACATAGTGAGCAAACCAAAAGTTACAGGATAAGTCAGAATTTCTTGATTTGAAGAAACAGAAACTCGGTGTGGGGGATAGACGACTATGGGGAAAAGCAGCATGAGCTTATTTCTTCACAAGTCTGGAGAATTTATATAAAGAAAAAAAAATATCCTTTTTTCTGTTCAGTTCTTACAGAACTCACAAGTATAACATTTAAAAATTAATAACTAGCTTATAAAATTTAATTCCCTTTGCCCCTGACAGAGCTTTTCTTTCCCCCAGAGAATTTACAAGAGTCTGTAAGAAGAGTTTCAGAGAGGCAGTATTTTTTTAAGATAGCATCAACATACACAATATTAAAACCACTAAGATATTTTTTTGTTGTTTAATATAGGAAAAAAGTTATTTTTTGACACATACAGAGCTCAGTAGAAAAACAAATACTATCCCTATTGCTTTCAGATTGTGTATATATAGAATTAAAATGAACTCACATTTTTTCTACTACTGCATCAAAGTTGTGTTGTTAGACACAGACTTCAAGGAAGCAGGAGGGTGTACTATTGTGCTGGTTTCAAAATAAGCAATAGTAATAATAAGGCTATTCAAAAGAACATATTTTTAAGAAAAAGAAAAAACAAAGCAACCCTAAAATGTTCAAATTAAAAGAAAAAACCACACACACAAAAAAAAGAAAACACAAAAAACCCCCAAATAAACAAATAAATATAGCTAAGAACTTTTCTTGTGTAAAATGTCTTTGAAGTAAGACTAATATCAGCTGAAGAGCTCTTTATATCCCCATTCTGCAAGCTGTTTGGCACAGGTGGATTCCTATTGACTTCAGCTGCCCATTTTTATGGCAGCTGTTTCCTACACTCTACGCTGCAAGTGTGCCTCTGCTTTGAGGGGGTTTTATCCCTCCTTCCTGGACATGGTTTATGAGCTCTGTGAGATCAGCCATGGAGAGTGGTGTAAGGCAAGTATCTATGCCAACGTGTCTGGGTCTACAAGTGAGGAAAGAGGGGAGGTGACCAGACACCGTGCGGAAACACTGTATGGCAAAGCGTTAACAGGAACTCACTGCAGATGGGGTTTAAATCAGACACTGACCTTAAGCATTGCACAGTCGATGGTCTGCAGCGGTTCTGTGGCTGAAATTCAGCTTTTGCTGCAGCAGGGAGCAAGTTCCTTTTGATCTGGTCCTCAAACAGTGGCACGGAGACCCCTGCCAAAGACTGCAAAGGGCATCCTATTTCAGGATTAGGTACTCTAGTGAGAAAATGTTTGCTTATGCTAAATACAGAGATATTTGTAAGAAATTAAGAGGGGAGAAAAAGATGAAATCTGGCATGTAGCCAGAAGCCATAAGGCCTTCCCCTGATACAGTAAACTTTCCAGCATGCGTAAATATGGTCATAGGTGATCCCTGTGCTTCCTGCTTTTCCAAAGGAATCAGAAACACTCAGTGTGGACGTATTAGAAGAACAAGAGACGGTATTACAATTTTTTTAAAAAGAAATCTGACAAAACCATATAGCTTTAGATGTAGATTAGGAAGTTATTTGGAGTTCTCCAGTGTGTATCTGCTGACAGGGAGTTCATTTTTTACTTAGACTAGGTATAGTTTAGTAAATATTTGCTATGAAGGGAAGTGTAAAGGTGTAGTGTGCTTACAACAATTTTTGTGGTTATTTATTTAATGACACACCAAGATTGGTAGGTTTTTACTGATGGAAATACATGGGTCAGCTCACCAATTTCTCTAGAAAGAAGCAAGTCTGAGATTACCTGGAATTGATTTTGAATTGTCCAGAGAACCTTCCACTGAACATAGTAAAATTTTCATCTCCATAAAAGAAATCACTGGCCAGTTGTCACATGTATAACTCATGTTCTTAACCCACGTATGGCTATTCCTCCAGGGCACAGTCAGAATCTCTGGAAGGCTTTTGTATTTAACAAATATCCCCTCTCAGCCACTGCTATCTGATTCAATTTTCTTCTGACTGTCTGCCTCTGGGACTTTTTAATTTTCCAGGATGTGGTTTTTGTCTTTCAGCACACTACCACCCATCACAGAGAGATACAGTCCATACCTTTGTGTGCAATAAACCTTTAGAGCTGGAGAGGAAACACATAGAGCTCTCTCTGTGACATTTCATTTCCTTAGTTCTGCCAGAGCTTTAAATATCCATATTCATAGAGTCCTTCCAGCTCATTAATGGTCTGTGATTCCCTCATAACCCAGCAGAAGGAATATGTGCTTTGAAAGATCCACTTTACTCAGTTCTCTGCCAGGTAAGAACAGTTTGCAACAGCTTTCTCAGCTTTTCATGCAATTCCCCTGCACTATTAGAGTCAAATATTGCTGTGAGCTGTGGTTCTAGGCTAAAAGCGCTTCTTCTCACTTCCACTGTACCCAGAGATATTTTTATATCAGTGGTAGTTTGAAAAAGATTTATTGGGGGAAAAAAAAAGGCTTCTGAAAGACTGTGTTCCCATCATATTTATTTGCTCCCAGTCTCTTTTGTAGCTTGCCTGAAATGAAAGTCACCTGCTGGCAGTACTATTTTGTTGTTAATGTTTGTTTCCTTACCGGCTCTCTCAACACTTTCAAAATATTCAGGTTTTTTCCCCCAATGGAGGTCTCTGGTCCCCACTGGTGCAGACTGATCTCCATCAGCCAGCTCACTAGGAGATCTTAAGTCATGCCAGCAATTCCTTAATAACTGTTTGTTCCTGCTTATGCCCACAGCAGAGACCTCCAAAGTTGTACTATTTTGTTTTATTTACATTAATTGATTCCCCTAAGCTCCTGTGGCATATTCAAGAAAATAACGTGCCACATTTTCCTCTGACTTGCAGGAGGCAGGGAATTAAACAACTTATTCTCACCAAATTTCTTTATTCTTACAGCAGTGGCAAATTAACACTGCTTGCTCTGGTGCAGCCCCCTTCTGATTTTTCAGAGTTTGAAGGTAGTGAATCCCCATTTCTTCTCAAATAAATACAGACACATGGGGAATATACTCAGGGCTATCACCTTTGGCTTTCAGTGATGATAAACCTTTGGCAGATGCTTCTGTGGAAGCCACGTTGCTGCTGTCTCCATGGGGCTGCCTGAGGTGAAAGTTAGCTTCTCAGACATCTCCAGCACTATGGTTTGGAACATCGTGTCTTCTGTCTTGCAGTTTCAGACAGCTCCAGATTGCCATCAGAAATCTTTTTCACTGGCACAGATAGTGAACAATATCTATTTGGAAAAGCAAAGTACTTGGAAGTAATTTTTGATTTTTGTCATATTTTGCACTAGAGCCAGACAGAACTTTTTTCCTAGAGATTAAACCAATTTTGATGAAAATTTTCATGAAGCTTTTCCAGATACAGGATGGAGTTTATAGGAAAGATGAAAGAAAAAGGTAAAATAATCTGACCCCAGAAAAGCCAAGACTGTTGATGTCTCGTCAAACAGGATTTAACTGTTAACACACACAAAAAAAGTCTATATAGGACTAAAACACCTACCTTGTTTTAAACCGCATCTTGCTAATTTGCTATGTGCTGTAGGAAACTGATAGCACAAAATTCACTGCAAAACCTTATGAAAGCGAAGGTAATATTTCGTTTAATTCAAACTCAGTTATCACACTCCTCTTGTATGCATGTATTCACAAGTACCAAAACGTGTGCATCAAAATTGTCTGGCCAGTGTCACTGGTATGTGACACAGAGGGCGAGGTTTATCAATACATACCAATCTTTTAGACCCACTCTATTGCTTCCTCTGGGGAGCTCTTGCACATGAACATTTCCATCCATGCTTCTATCTAGACCAATTTTAATATTTCTTGTGTAAATCTCTGCAATGACATGGTTTTCTCCATTAGTCAGGGCCAAATCATGACAAGTGAGAAAATCACATCTTCTTCTAACTGCTAGGAAGAATTGAGAAACTCTGCTTTTTTCCTGATTTTAACCAAAGGCCGTGTTCTGTGTCCATAAATCTTTGCCAGAATATCTTAGTCCTGCTTGTTTGCTTAGAATGAAGTTTCCTAAACCTAATGTATTTAAAAATTAATTCCTGTTTTTAAGGCACTGTCATCTTCAGGAAAATTATTTTTTCCCACTGTACAGCTGTACTAATAATTTTTGAGTTCTCAAAACACATATAGTATTGGGGCATTTTTCTGTCTTAATTGTCAATGCTGTGTAAGTTTAAGCAATTCTCTCCCCTTCAAGAAATCCTCTGACCTCAAACACAGTAGGAACTAAAATCCTACCTTAAAAACCCCAAGGCTCTCCAGTATGTTTGGTACCAGGAGACCCTCCTCCTACATGCTGTGCGTGCTGCCAGCTACATCACCAAGTGCTCTACCAGCTTTCAGCCCACTGCATCCACCACTTGATCTCTCAGATGAACTGAGGGTGCAGATGTGTGGTGCAGTGACACGCTGGAGGGAAGGGATGTGCCATCCAGAGGGACCCAGACAGGCTGGAGAGGTGGGACATGCAAACCTCATGGAGTTCAACAAGTCCAAGGGCAAGGTCCTGCACATGCGTTGGGGCAATCCCATGCAAAAATACAGGCTGGGTGGAAAATGTATTGAGTGCAACCCTTGGGGGTATCAGTGGATGGAAAACTGACTGTGAGCCAGCAACATGCGCTGGCAGCCCAGAAAGCCAACCGTGTGCTGGGCTGCATCCAGAGCAGTGTGGGCAGCAGGGCGAGGGAGGGGATTCTCCCCCTCTGCTCCGCTCTCGTGAGACCCCCCTGCAGTGCTGTGTCCAGCTCTGGGGGCACCAACATCAGAAGGACACGGACCTGCTTGAATGGGTCCAGAGGAGGCCATGAAGATGCTCGTGGGGCTGGAGCAGCTCCCCTGTGAGGACAGGCTGAGAGAGTTGGGGGTGTTCACCTGGAGAAGAGAAGGCTCCTGGGAGACCCTAGAGCAGCCTCCCAGGACTTAAAAGGGGCTACGGGAAAGATGGGGAGGGGGTCTTGATCAGGGGTGTAGGGATAGGACAAGGGGTCATGGTTTTAAACTGAAAGAGGGCAAATGTAATTACATATCAGGAAGAAATTCTTTCCTGTGAGGGTGGTGAGTCCCTGGCACAGGTTGCCCAGAGAAGCTGTGGCTGCCCCCTCCCTGGAAGGGTTCAAGGCCAGGTTGGACAGTGAAGTGAGGATGCAGGACAACTAAGAGAGACGCTGGACAGGCAGGATGATGCAATAAAAGGATGAGTTACAGCAGGGTGGGCTCTCAGCAGGATGGGCTCTTGAGATGAGGAAAGGAGCTGCAACTACTGAGTCCCCAGATAAGGAACGGGGACTCAACGAATGCTGAGTTGTCATGACTACGGAAATGCTGAAGTCATGGTGACTAATGGAGAAGACCACCTAATTGGGTGAAAAGTCATGAGAGGAAGAGGAGACATCTTCAATCTTCATCCTGAAGACCCTCGCCCAAGACCACCAGGAGCCACTGCACAGGCGCAACGGAGAGGGACTTGGAGTGGGATTTATGTTAATGATTTCTCAAAACTAATTGTACTATCTCTCCCTATTCTCGGAATTATAATGAATATGTAAACACTTTACGCTATAGAAAGGAGCCACTTTTCGCTCCAGGGGGTACACGCTTGTGGAGGAGCGATCCCCCGTGCACCCAGCACTGAATGAACATACCTTCTTTATAACCTTACTGGTTGTAAAGTCATTACTCCGCACGTCAATGGGGCTTTGAGCAACCTGGTCTAGTGGAAGGTGTCCCTGCCCATGGCAGGGGGTTGGAATTAGATGATCTTTAAGGTCCTTTCCAACCCAAACCATTCTGTGATTCTATAATTCTCACACATTTTATGATTGCAACTATGTCCAGGTAAAGCAAACAGCAGACATGACCCGTCTTCTGACATCAGTTGCTATGTACCTTGATTGGTCAGGCCCTGCATGATTGATTCTTGCCCATTCTGAACAACAAAAGTTGGATTTGTGAAGATTCAGCATTTAACTCAGACCCACTCTTGCAATCCACAGCTGGTTTTCCTACAAAATGGGCCTTGATTGTTCTTTCTCTTGAGCTGGAAAAAGTGCTTGGCATTTCCAGCCTTTAACAAGGCTTAGGTCTGAGATGGTCTTTTCATTCAGAAGTACCCTAATGACAGTCATCAAGGGCTTTCAGTGTTACAATCACTTTTTAACACTGAAAATCCGACTTAAATATTCAGGATGTGGAAACAATTATCCAAATTGTCCTAGCTACTGAAGACCTCAGATAGTCCAGTGGAAAGAAAATGCCTGTAATAGTCGGTGACCACCCAACCAGGGTTAGTGTTGCACTTGTGAGAGCTCCTGACAGCACCTCAGTTGAATGGTGTGGGAAGTAGATGGCTCTTCCCCCAGCTGCCAGCACCAAGCCCTGCTGTTTCTTACTGGTCTTCCCCCATGATGCTAAGAACAGCCTATGAATTTACGGGGTAGACCAGAAGGGAATGGGAAGAGACTTTCTCACTGTATTAACAAAGGAAAGAGTGTGTTCATGAGAAGGCTCTCTCACAGATTTGCTGAGAAAAGCACTGCACTACTTTTTCATAGTATGAGAAACTACAACTTTTGATTAAAAAACGGGTATCTGGGCAGTCTTACACTCATTCCCTATCCATTCTTCTGCTGTATGCCCATCCAAAATGTGGTGATTTAATCCAAGGATAGTTAGTCCTGAATACACCTGGGGAAATAGGCAATTCTGCATTCTGGTGACTGCTAGTCACAAAATATACTTTAAGGACCCAGTCTGAAGTCCTTATTTAAATACATCACACCATCTTTGTGGTTCAGATTTGGAAGTTTCATGCCCTAAAAACAGGTGTGCTAGGGTGGCAGTGAATTATTCAGCAATCCACATCTATTTCAGACACTGGTGGCTCAGATGTGGCTCTACATTGAGCTAGCCTGGAGACTACAAACAGGAGTTGTAGGTCAAGAAAATTAAGCAATTCCACATCTAAGCATATGCTGAAGTTAAATAGTTGTCTCAAAATCCATTGCAACTATTGCACTGAACTCTGACCCAGCAGAGCCATGCGTTAGAGATTTCCTGGAGTCATATTTGTATGAAAAACTCAGGAGTAAAAATGATCACCAGAAACACGTAGTTTGTTTGCCATCAATCCTATTCAAATATAAATAAATGTACAAGCAAAAACTCCTCCATATTTAAAAATTTCCCACCTGCCATAAACTGCAGATTTATTACTTTTTGCATTTTTGTCATTTGGTTTGGATATGGAATTGAAAAACCTAGCCTAAAAAATTTGGAAGGATTTACATTTTCATTGGCAGTGCAGGAAAAACAGTATTTTCATGACTGACCTTGAAATGGGGAAGCTTAGAGCTAACTAATTTAATTTTAGTTCACATTTATTTCATCAGGTATTATGTCAAAATGGAGAGTTAATTTTTCTCTTGGTGATTGAGAAAGCATCCCAGATAATTAGCAAATCAGACAGGTCTGTCAGGGAGAAACTCTGAGTTCCTCATATTAAACCAAACCAGGCATTTCTGAAGCCCAAGAGGAACACAGTCTGAACACTTGGTAAGGAGGATTTGCTATTTGGAATTGACTTGTCAATGACGAGGAGTATGTTATTGTGAAAGAAAATCGATGCAGAGAGATGGCAGTTGAGCTGAACAGTAAACAGTTGGTAAAGGAACGCCTGTCTCCTTTGTGGTCTGATCCTGAAACCTCTTTGATATATTTTCCTAGGATATCAGACTGTGTTTATTCTTAATTTGAATTATGATTTCCTCAGGAGCCTACAGATATTAGAAGCATCCACTCACCTTTGAATATAAAACCTAACCTGAAAGTAAAACTACAAACAACACATGTTATAGACAGTCAATCTGCCTGGTGGATTCCTCAGTAGGTTACAACAAATTTATCCCAATTAATTTTTATTGTAATGTTTTACTATAAGGTGAACGAAATTATGGCAGTGTTGCCCTCTCTACGTTCAACAGAAGCTATTAGAAATAATGTGGTCTTTTGCAAAGTCTCACAAATTATGTATCACTCCTGAGAAGATTAAAAACACTCCTGATGCAGGAAACTGCGAGCAGTTAAATTAAGATGGGATGAAAGTAAAGTTTTAGGTAGGAAAGAGGGCAGAGGAAAAAAAAAAGAAAACCCAAAACCAAACAAAAAAACCCTATTTGCAAACTTCAGCAGAGAGAGCTGGTTAATATCATCCAATGCCAAATTCAAATCAGTAGTCGAAGCCAGAAACCTCCCTTGGGTTGTTCTAGCAGTGCTGCCTTGCCAAGCAATAATTAACAATGCTGGTTGTACTCTGCACAAATACCATCATCACAGGCTCCTGTGTGCCCTGAATCACCAAGCGCTTCCCGAGATGTTCAGCACAGCTCTGGGAGCTCATGCTGAAGCCTCATTGCACCTTGATAAACTCCAGCACCCTTGAGGTTCAGGGTGGCCTTTCATAAAACAGCTCAGAAACACAAACACGTAACAGGTTCAATCAACAAAAGATTGTTGTTTGTTTTTAATTTGGGGAAGGTGGTGGTGTAATGTAACTGGCTTTCTTCCTCACTGGTAAAAACTGATACCAAACCAAAGCCCAGAATATTTCATTAACTGTAAAGGTGAAAGATTATCAGTTGCTGCAGAACTGCCCTGACTGAACTGATTTTCTCAAATAAACAAAATAGAGCAAAGAAAACATTTTAATGCACCTAGTAAAGCAAAAAGGTCTTTGACTGGGGGAGGTACTGTGATGTAGTGATTTTAATCCCATATTTAGTATACTTCATCGATTCTACTGCCCTCTAAACTGTTACAGACAAATCTGTGCACTGAGTCGAGAGCTGCTTGAGGGAAACAGTCTAACTTTCAGAGGATCTATCTTGTTGACTTTCAAGATTTTTTTTCTTTTGGTATGAAGGCAGAATCTAGTTATACAAATACATAATAATAGTCACAACAGCTTAGACAAAGCAAGAAATGGATATTGCATGTGCCTTTTGCAGCTGTGGAACTCATCTAACTTTTTACCTGTCAATTTTTGAGATTACTTAGTAGAAATGTGTGCTGATTCATGACTGGGATTCTTAGTTTCTAGCACAGTACATCATCCTTATTAATACTAACACAAGGTGTCCTTTAACTACCCATTCAGCTTCTCCTCCGCATGAGGCAGCCCCAAACCTGGACAAAACCTTATGGGTTGTAATAATTAGCTCTGAATTTTGTGAAGAGTATGAGCAGCTAAAAGGTTGACTATCAAGAACCTCTATTTCCTGAAATAGAAGGATGCACTTTGGCATTTTATTAACGATTGTAATTCAGCTGAAAGAATCTGGCTTTATGGCCTTATATTTTTTCTTTCAGTGGCAGAGATTCTGTTTTGAATGACTCCCGAATATCCAGTCATGTATTTGGTTTTCTGTTTATAAAGGTCAACATCAAAAGAACATGGGAATCCCGATACATTGTTCTAGGTTCAGTAAAAGAACTGGTATGAAGGCAGCATCTAGATATACAAACATATAATAGACACACAGCAACTTAGACAAAGCAAGGATTTGATATTGTATTCCCATTTTGCAGCTGTGAAACTGAAGTCTGGAAAAATGAAATTAAATTCCTCTAAAACAGTTCAACCTCTGGGTGACAAGATCTTCCTTGGATGAAGATGTAATTTTTGATCATGTGAATATGTTTAAGACACTTTTCTTCTCTACACACTAATGTAATTAATTTTAATAGATATTTGTGTCAGAAATTGAAATTGATGGAAGTGACAGAGAGGATTTCAGGATGTTGTGAATAATATTTCAACTAAAAAGTCAGACACTCTTAAGAATACATGTTCATCTGCATTAGTAAATCCCATCACTGCCAAGCTTGACTACCAGGCAGAAAAGATGAAGTATAGAAGGAGTCAGAAACTGGATGTAACTGACTGTGTACATCCTGAGCTGCTACAAAGTGTTTGAAAGATAAAAAGATTTGGCAGCAGTTGACAGCAAGAGGAATTCATTTGCAACCTGAGCTTGCTAAACCTTGTTCTACGAACCAGAAGAACAAAATCAGCTTGCCACTGTTTGCTTAAAAAAACCCAACTCTGCTCCCATGGTGGTGAGGAGTGAGAGATAGAAAGGCTGTGCTTTCTCAAGAGAAGATGCAGTGGCTCGGGGGATTGAGGGGAGGAGGATCCTAACCCTGGAGCAGAGAGCAGCTGAGTATGTGTCACTGGATTCAGTCCCAGCATCAGCTGTCTGGACAAGAGCACTCACATCCAGAAGAGGTCATGAAGGCGTAAAGAAGTCAAAATTGTACAGGGTTTGTGAAAAATAAATGCTTTAAAGATTTGCCTAAAACTTTCAAAAGACTTATTTGATTTAAAGTTAGGCTCCAGTATTCATGGAGATATCAGTACAGGATTGGGAATTTACTTTTAGGTGGGGCAGTCTAAATTGGATTGAAAAATCTGCTTAGATTGAAATGCTATATAGCTAGATTTACAGTCAGATTAATTCAAGCTAAAAACAGAATTTACCTGAACACTGAAGACTCTGCACATGACTTCCTTATAGACAGAAGGGCCCAAGTTCTCACCAAATCATAGAAAATTTATTTCTTCGAGAAAAAGAGCAAAAGTACAAATCACAGTGTTTCCTTTGGAACAGGACACAGCTTCTCTGAACCTTGGTTCTGGATCTCAAAAATTAGGGAGAGAAATCGCAGACATTTCAAAATCTATACAATTTCAGGTTCTAAATGTAAAACTGAGAACCGAGAGTTTGGCTGGTTTTTTAAATCAATGGGTGGTTTAGAGAAAAATAAGACATCGTGATTTGTGAAAAGTGTTTTGAAGAAATCAGACACAGCCATATATACATACTGCAGGGAAAGCTCTTGAAACAGCTTGGGTAATGTTTCCAAACCTCATCTGTAGATAAGACTGCTAATTGCATTTTTGGTAATCTAAGTAAAAGTGATTAAATACTAAAACATGGTGCCACAGATGTCTACTGGAATCATCTCTGAAACCAAGCCATTTATGTGCCTAAGCATGGATTTCAAAGTCTACATGGTATTTGAAAAAAAATGATGGGCAATTTTGGCTTCTGTTTTTAAGTACCTAACAAAGCTAAACCTCTAATTCTACAGATTTTTTTTTTTATAAATATACTGTGATGAATAAACCCCCCCCTAAACTCAAAGATTTAAATCACTGCATTTATTATGAGAGATAAAAGTACATTCCTCAAAGGAATTCATTAATGTAGTAAAGTTACTATCATACGCTGAACTTTGATGGGTCTTTGAGCAAAACAAGAACTTGATGTTTGGCACTGCTATGTATATTTTCATCTTTTCAAATAATGATTTTTTTTTGCTGTTACAAAGGGGAAAAAAAGATGGTCCTTTCATGTTATTTTCATTCTGTAGTCATCAGATTTTGAGCTATATATATTTAAATGTTTCATATCAGACAGATAAAGTTAACAGAAGCATAATATTTTTAGCAGTTTATGGAACTGCTGACCTGATGTTAGCTGGAAGTTCAGTGACTCTGTGTAGTGGTATCCTCCGCCTATCTTCAGCAGGGTAAAATCAACACCAAGTCACGAACCCCATTATTAGATCATCTTGATGTAGACCTGTGAGGAACTCCTTCATGAGAGTTTACTCGTCTGTGACTTTCAGTCTTCTGGCACCTAATGCTAGCTCTAAAAGTTAATGTGACTACTGTAATAGAAGAATGCAGCTCCTATGAACTGTGGTAAGGTAATTTCCAAACAGGTACATACGTACCCTGACTGGCTACATGGGCTATCCTTGACTTGAGAGGATGTCAGACTGGGCTGTTAGTCAACAGTCACCATCTGGAGATGTCTTCTGCACCCATTGACCTGAAGGGTTGAGAAGCTATTTTTCAGAGTCCTTGAGGCTCAGCTGAACTAAGCTGTGGTTTAGCTCAACACACCGTCTGCCAACTGAGTACTATCTTAAAGCTAAGGTAATTTTCAGATATAGTCATTTTGCCATACCACAGACAGAAAGTGAGACAGTCCTATTCAGGCTTTCATAGTCAGTTATTTAGTTTGCATTATTCACCTTGCTCATTAGAATATAGGAAACTGTTCCCAAAATAATCAGTCTACCCTCTTTTCTGTTATTGATCATAACTTTTGACACTACAGTATATTAAGCCAATGCCATTTTATCCTTGTTCAGTTTTGGTTTTGACATAAGAATGAAAATGATGATAAAAACATGGAAAATAGTCTAGCCATGAAGATTCAAAGCAGCTCACTGTCATTTGAGAAGACAGCACAAAAATCTGTGCAGAGAGCAAAAGGAAAATTATAATATTTAAGGGTTAGATTATTATTCTGGTGACCTTGACTGCAGGAAGTTAGTACAGTTCAGCTGTACTGAACAGACTGTACCACTTCATTATGATACCTTTAAACAAAAAGGACAAATACAGATTCCCCATTTAATAACCCAAATGTAAGTTTACAATAACATTTTTGGTGTTCAGCTAAAAAAGCTTGAATATGTATTCAAGTGCAAGCAGACAAGAAGAGTTTCACTCTTAAATTACATTCTCATAAAGGCTATTTGATCCTCGTCAGTCTAAAGAGGAAAGCTGACAGTGTACACAGACAGTAGAGCTTTTACCATCTAGAATTAATAAAAATGGATAACGTGACATTTTTCATAGACCTTTGACTGCTATAAGATTGGGAAATAAAATACAAAACAAGTTCAAACTACTTAGAGTAGCTGGTTATCAGTGAAAGCTAGATAAATTTTTCTTGCGTGTTTGTTTTCTCCTTTATTTTGGTCTGCTTTTCAGATAGAGACATGTTAAAATAAGTTCTTGTTACACAAGAGGTAAAAAAAAGAACATTACCATATTCAATTTCCCAGAAATGCCTATTGTAGCAGTAAAAGCAGATGGCACCAGAAACAAATGAACATCAACTATTCTTGAAGTGAAGTATGTCTAATTAGAACAGGTTGTTTTTGATGAAGATAATGACTTTTGAAAATTCATCAATTTTTATGCAATAAAAAGAAATTGCAGCAAACATTTTCAATAGCCTGTAATACTTGCATCCAGGCAGAGAGTTAATTTAATTGGTCTGCCAAGGGTTGATCTTGCAAAGGTCTGAGCACTTTTTTATTTCTTGCTGAACTGACAGAGAGATAAAGGCATTTGAAACTTTTTCAGGAGCCTGCTGGCATCATACATACCCAACTGAATGTAGCTCAACTTGGTCAAAAGCATGGCTATAACATTACCGTGACAAATGGTTTTTTTGACCTATTAGCTGAACATTTACTGCTGATCATTCTGAAAGACACATACCTACACTGAGTTGACTTCTACCCTGAAACTACTATATTTGTGCTGAAAATGTAATACAGGACTGTAGATGCTATGGCCATGGATGCAAGTGATTTCCAGCGATCTGGATTTTAAGTATCTATTTATATATCTCTTTTTCACCTATATGGACTCGAGACTTAAGGAGTCTGTTACCTTGCAGTTCTGAATGGAGAAAGAGTAGGTACAAGGCAGGAAAATAAAACATTACTACACCTGCACCTTTTATGGAATAGCTGTAAAAAGTTTCTCCCCATCTGCTGAGAAGTCTTGTAGGGGTTTCCAGAAGATTCTGACTAAACAATTCCTACGTGAAGAACACGTCGTTACGCCTATAATGTTCAAAGGTTTCACTTATCTTTTCTGTTATTTTCATACATTCAGCTCAAAGAGAGCTTGGATTTGCCATGCTTGACATCTCTCTGCCCTGTTGTACTGGCAGCCACTTGTCTCTTTGCCTTTTACTGTGAAATTCCATGATAGCAAACATAAAGGTAGCCCTATACTACATTTCACAATTTTGTCATTCTGTGGGATTTCCCATGTTTCCCCTCATAACATCCTCTCTAAAGTCTCCAGAAATACTTGGGCAGAACTGCCATTGATAACAAATATAGACATCAATACTTTTTGAATCCCCATGTCTATCCTACAAAATGGTATTCTTGTTTCTTCTACAAACATTAAAAATCAGGCACCTGAAGAAAAGAGATATCATGAATATTCTCTGGAACAGACTCCTCCTCTCAAGCACTTCTGAGAATATGCAACTCACATCAAAACCAAGCAGTCTTGCAAATTTCCTGTCTCTGGTCATGGACATTAAAGCGTGGATAAAAATCAACATTAGCAATTCATCTCAGGTTAATATACCCACTGTTTTTCAATGAAAACTAAAAGACAATCACACCACTCTCCCTCCAAAATGGTCTAATATCATTGAATTGACAAAGTTTAATAGGATTTGGCAGTTAAGATACAGAAACAGGCACTGGATAAATTGAGGAAGATCCAACTGCAGCTCCACAATTCTAAACAATAGCTCATAATAGATTACTTCTGAGTGTTTACTCAAGAAATAAAATTAGGAGAATTAATTTCATTTGTTTCTAAGAGAGCAGAAAAATTAAGTACAAATGTTTTTAAATGCAAATAAAATGACACTTTTTCATGTATGCCAAAAGTCTAAGAAGTGTTACATAGGAGTTGATCAGCATGCCTCACAAAAAAGTATAAATATTATTTATGATTGGAACATTTAGATACAACTCAAAATTTAGAACACCTGTAATCTGAGATTTTAGGTTGAAACCAACAAAGGTACATTTTCAAAATATTGCCTAAGATGTTTTTTAAAATAGAAAACAAATAATATATCTGACAGGGGGAAAGCTCAAGAAAAGAAAGAGAATTTATTAAAAAAACCAACCTATCTCTAGCATAGGGTGACATTCATTAGAATGAGAGCTATTATAATGATGAACCTAGACATGATGTTTAGGAATAGGGCTTTCTCTGTATGACTAGAAAAAGCGAGAAGCTTGAAAACATGGAGCCACTAGAGCATTACCATGTAATATGAATATATTAATGTATGTCAGTGAATTTTGTCGAGCTGAAGCATACTCATTTTCATATTACTTACTGGAGATGATTACTTAACATTTTAGTTAATATTCAATGTTAATTAAACAGGCTGACAGGAGAGAGATGGCTCAACATTTTTTGCCTCTTCTGTCTCCTTTATTAAAGCAACTTTGGCCTCAGGATAGTAAAGGATTTTGCTACTTAACACTAGCATCATTAAGTATATTAAGCATCATCTCATCAAAGAGACTGTGGATTTCCAAATGGTTTTCTATGAAGTTTCCTCATCCTGCTCCTAAGTACTGTAAGTTATTTCAATACATTCAGTACAACTTTGCTGTGGAGAAGAACATCCATCAGGTTCACATCTGAGATGTTCGAAAGATTCAGCCAGAAAAAGTTATTTGATTTAGACATTTTGTCCCCCTGCTTTAATTTTTTTTTTTCTTATAAAGGTTTGTATAAGCCATAAAATACTTCACTGATTCCCTAGGCTTACACAAGTCTGGTTCTTTTGTAATTTCTGACAGCTGCAACACTGTCAACTGTGTTGGATTTAATTAACCTGACAAAATGTCTGCTGGCCTTCTCCCTCCAGAAGAAAAGCTTTTGTTCACTAAGGAAGACTCAAATATTAGGACAGGTCTGTGAATTGTGAAGGCTGAAGTTAACTGACAGATGTCCCTTTCCATATCCACAAACAATAAGGCACCTGATTTGCCTGATTGAGCGAGTAGGACCTAGAGAGTTTAAGCTCATGCACGGCATGGTTTATATGAGTAAATATGGCAGCTAACCACAAATCATCCTGCCTAGCTTGGATGCTCTCTACTGAGCTAGGTTGTAACACACTTGTCTCTAGCCGAGCAGGGATGACTGAAATATAATATGGTTGGTTGAGATTTTTCACTTTCAAAAAACTCGAATAGCCCATAACACTTCCACAAAACTGGCTGGGAGCCTGTCGCAGGGACCCCCTGGGTGCTGCAGCTCTGTTTGCTCATTCTCTGGATACACACAATTTTCTTTCTCACTTTCTCACTGGAGCAATATGGGAAAGCTACCTAGATTTTCCAAAAATACATTGCTAAAAACACACTTATCTGCAGACATGACTTTGCCACACAGGCATGGCCGTAACAGTAGCATATAGATGAGGTCTTGCTAAGTGTTTTTCTGCCTCAGTCCCTGTAATGATTACTTTGATCTCTGAAGGCAATGGAAACACATTAACAGGAACAGTCATGTAACACTAAATGGGATATGACAGCATCTTTCTTCTCCCAACAGGATTCCCTTGCCTATGATCTCACTCATCCCCTTTTTCTTGGCTAACAAAAATCTGTAGCTGGGAGGTTCAACATGTTTCTCACCAGCGCTTCTAAATTTTAGCATTCTGGAGCCATGGCTTATAAATGAAGAAATCCTGACTAACCCTCCAGATCTCTGTTTAAGGCTACAGCCAGTGCCTCTCAGCAGTGTGGGGTATGATAAGATGGAGCTGCCAAGTCCCATTCCTGGAGAAGCAGGTTCCAATACCAGCTGTCTCTGGGCCAGGCTCCCCCTTTACCTGCACGAGTCATGATCCCTGCTGGAAAGGCTGGATGAAAACATCAGTAGTCTTGCAACCCTTCAGCTTCAGGCATGGTGTTTTCTACCTGTTCCTGTGCCCTGGCATTAATGTGCTGGTCCTGTGCTTTCTGTACGGGTTTCATCCTACCTAGATGTGCTTAGTGTGAGGATCTGGTTTCCCTCACAAAATAATTTTGTAATGCTAAAAAGAGAAAGCTCTTTTAGGCTTCCCCGATAAATCAAGCTCCTTATTCCTTCTCCTGTTCCAACTCACATTCATCTTTCTTTGACCATTTTTGTGCTCAGATTTGCACAGGGAACTCCAAATGAGGCCTCACTGCCACCCACCACAAGACATGAGGATCTCCTCACCTTTATACTTTACATGGCTGGATACATGCAGTTTTCTTCATTAGCTGAACAACAAAGGAAAAAATATCATGAAGTGCTCTTGGTAATCTAGTAATTAAAATTCAAGATGTTGAGATCAGGACAACTGCAGACATGGGAAGAAGGAATTCCACAGCCTCGTGGTTTTCCTTCAGCAATCACATAGCATGGCCCTTGCCTCATAGGAAGCAGACCATTTGAAAGGTGGGCTTACAGTCCTCTTCCAGTTATCCCCAGTTGCTACCATGCAGTATGAAATCTAGGTTAAAGTGACTCAGCTGAACTAGGAAGGAAAGTGACTCTGAATGGTGGAGGATATCTACTGGGGTAGTGCATAATGCCACAGGGAAACATCATCTGACCTCCAAGGGAGGGACTAGGAGGATTTAAAGTTATATAAATTGATGATCCAGTTTCCTCTGTAAGTAAACACTGGATCTTTGCCTTTGCCTATGGATAACATATGGACTTATAAATCCATGGGAAACAGAACAGAAGCTGTTTCTGACCAGTAATACAAAGACGTGCAAATATCATTAAAAAAAAGAAGAAGGATTTTTTTCATTATTTTCACTAGGGTGGGTTTTTTTAACTGATTGTATTACAAGCTTTTGAGAAAAAAGTTTTAAAAGCCCACCTCCCAAAGTCATTCTGAATGCTCAGAGAAGAGCAGGACACTTACTAAGAATAAAATTAATACTGATAGCTTAATTTAACTCTGTCACATCTCATGATCAAGGCTTTCCTTGCCAGTGCTCATTCATTTCCCATAACAGCCAGCATGGACTTTACAAGTAGGGCTGAATAAACATGGACTTTATAAGCTGACACCATATAAGACAGCCCTCGAAATAATTTTCTTCTCTGAGCAGCAGCTGTTCCTTTCCTGATGTCCATGTCTGGGCTCCAGCCAGCAGCCACGGGGCTCTCTGTGCTGGCCACAATGCCAGTCTCCCTGACGCTGATAACATGCTGGGCATGTAATGTCAGCCCAGCAGGTCCTCCATACCTTAGACTTTCCCATTTCTAGCCTCAGTAGGTTCCTCAGAATAATTACGTGCTTGAAATTTCTATACTGGGACTGCCAGAAGTAAAGGCAAAAATCTGTAGGCACACCTACTTCAGTTGTCCAAGAAATGAAAAATGCCAACTGTTCCTTGTCCTGTGTTTGAAAGATGGGGACCATTACATGGCACAAAAGCTGACAGCAAACATGTTGCTTTGTTTTAGAGCAACTCTTTTAAACCTCAGATTTTTTTTTTTTTAATTTCTTGATTTTAGATTAAAACTGGAAGTATCTTAACTTGTAAAAAGATATTTCCATTTTCATCTTTTGCTGAAGCTATTGTCTACACTAGACCTGAATTTGCAACAAATACCTGTCACTATGAAATCCTATTTTCCCCCCAATAATCTGTTTAATAAAACGACTTTGCTCTGTGTGTTTAGTCCCTGATTGTAGGCTGCCTCAGGTCTTTCTGCCCCTTGTCAAAAGACAGCTGTTAAATGACTCCATGAGGACACTAAGACCTAAACAGGCTCTCAGCCCAATGAGAAATACATCACAATCCCTGGGATCTCAGTGTTTTCTTAAGATGCAGTCTCCCCTCCCCAACTTGGATCTTTTCTGCAACATTAATATGTTTGGATTTATCACCCTCCTGGGCCAGCTGCTATGGACTTGCTTGAGTCCGGACTGTTCAAAACTGGCACTCTACAATGCAGACTGTATCTACATTGCCTGCACTGGGAACAGATTAAAAATAAGGTGTTCAGTTCAGAAGTCAGACTCTAATTAGAAGCAGTCTTCCTCCAGTGGCTGAAATCAGGAAAGACTGGGAGTACTGAATTAACTGTAAAAAAGACTTTTGAATTCAGTTTTTAAAAATTCTGTCTGCATTGTAGTTTCTTCCTTTGACTTCAGTTGAGGTATTTTATTTTCTACTAGTGAAAAATGTGGACTACTGAGCAACTGAGGTATACCCAAAAGAAACTCTAAGCTTATATCTGAATACCATCTCGAGATTGTGTTCACTGCTAACGAAAACCCAGTAAAGTGCTAAGATTTTGACATGGTTAGAAAAAAATCAGAAAAAAAATCAAGGTGCTGATGGAGCTCTTCACAAGGGAAGCTTGTAATCAGGAAAGCACATAGTCAAAATGTATAATCGCTCCAAATGTGACAATGTAAAATACCACGGTTTGGTAATAAAAACAGAGATTGCACATATAATGGGAGTTCATCAGTCAAAGAGGGAAAAAGATAAATAGTAGCCTAACTGAATAAATTCAAGACTCTCCAGTGAGGTCCAAAAATAATGCACATACAAGGGTGGATGGGGACTAAAGGAGGGGTGCCTATCACATCCCACTTGTTTTCAACACTGGAAGAGAAGGTAACATGCAGGGGGTATCATAAATGATGGTATGAGGTGAAGAGATGGGGAAGTGATGAGAAGAATGACCTGCCAGTGTGCTTTGATCTGGAAAATGGTGTTCCATGAGGTGCTTTACCCAAGCACAGCAGGGTGGCTAATCTGTATTTAAACCAGGCATCCCATGATAACAGTACACATCTGTAACATGAAAACATCTTGCATAAAGGTGAAGACACAAAATTCTCTTGGAGCCTCTGTGTCCTCCTTAACCTCATCTAATCATTGTAAAGCACTCCTTGCCCAAAGAATCACTTTGATTAAGAAAACTATGAATATAGCGAGGAACTCTTCAATTTTAGCAATTTATGGGGGTTTCCTAAGGTCAAACTACACATTACCATTTTCCATTTGCTTTTTATTTCTCATGCAAAAGAATTTTTCTGTGTTACAATTCCTTGACTTTACTAACCTATTCCCATTATCTTATACATAACTTTTTTTCTACCTTACTGGAGGCTTTACATTCACTGTGAAACCTACCTTGGCAAGCAAAAGCATTGTGCACTAAATTTTCTGATAGAAAAAATACTGCATTTTGTGAAGAAGCCAGAGATAGTTACCATAAATCTGGGAGCAATAGTTTGCTGTAAGGCCAGGATTCACGTGCCTCTGTGTGATCAGGACTTGCTTTCTGCTCTTGGCTATGGGTCATTCCAGTAGTGGGCTGCCCGTAGGTCACGGGGATGTTTCACTGATGTCTGCCAAGAAGAGATGGACACCTGGAAGCTCATCGCCATTTTTAGCTTCTCAATAACTGTTCCAAAGTGTTGTAAGTACTGTGATTAAAATTATTTTTTAAACAATGCTGACACCATAAACTTACCCCAAGATAACTGAAGGTACGGAAAAGACTGAAGAAGAAGGGTCAGATTATGCTGTTCTATTCTTCTCCTAAGCAGAAACAGATGAAGAGAAGCCAGTGTCTACTGGAAATTGTTTTATTGCACTTGTCGGTGAAACTTCTTTGTAGTTTCAGGAGATGTTATGTTTTTTAACTGCTTCAGTAAAGCACACAAAAGGAAGAAAGGCAATGACCTTACTAGCATGGGGCAGATTTGATTCCTGCTCATGTTTTTTCCCCCACTGGAATGAGATGGGGTGCTTTTGTTTTTTCATAGGTGAAATAGAACAAAAGCAGGAATGGCATTATACTTTCTCGACAACACAGGCTTTTCGCTTTTTATTTGGTAAAGCTTCCATACCTCCCTCCTTGCAGCATGGGGATGATTTTTAAGAAATTAGCTGCAAAAGAAAGCTGACAGATAGCATTCCTCATCAGTAGACAGCACAACTGCTAGGATGTAGCAAATTTCATACTCAGCTTGCCTGTTAGCCTTGAGGGGTTTACAGGGACAGATTTTGTTTGTTTAGTTTTCCAAGATGTTAAGCAGAAACAAGAACTCAGAGAGCAGCCCAGACTAGCTCATTGTAAGGCTGCATCTGCAGTGAGGCGATAGTGTAAAGGAGAAAACAAAGCCACATCTAATTGTGGGGTGAACAATTACAATATGGCATGGCCAACAGCAGAAATAGATAATAATGTAAGCAGAGTATAATTTCAAATCGGGAAATGGTTTTATCCAATGCTAATCAGATGCCTCAATCAATTGAGAAAAAATTATGCGTGATTGTGTTGCAAAATTCCAAATCCTGGTCTAACCCTCTCTTGCAATTTGCTTTGCTTGCTGGTATCTGCAAACAGCCACATGACTAGGTTTTATTAGAGAAGGGGTTTAGGGGATTCACAGATGAACAAATCTCTGCATGCAAATGAATCTGAGTTTTACTTTACTTATTCCAGCTTTAGATGTCAGAGCAAGGATATGCCTTTATTCTGCATAAGTATTAGCTTCAGAAAAGTCTGTTGAATTCTCTGAGTGTTCAGAGATCTTTAACAAATCTATCCTAACTCAGCCAACCCAGTTACAAGATTGTTTTCTGCTCCTTAGCTATGGACTAAGCAAAAACCCCTCAATAAACCCATCATTTTTATAGCTTACATGTGGGAGTAGCAAATCCAGGACCGGCTTTGGTCTGGGATGAAGAGAAGTTCCAGGTTGCTCTGTGACAGACGCCCTTGACCCCTTACTAAACTAGCAGTAGTTTGGTACAGGCTCCAAAGGAGGTAAAGGCCTGAGCCGTAGCTGGGCCAAGAACTCCTCTAGTTTCAATCTGTTCTCTGAAAACACACAAAGGAGTGGAGTGACACAGTGAGCATCAGTGCATATGAACTTGGATCACAGATCATGTGATTAACACCTGAATAGTGGGTGGCTTTCCCAAGACTCATTTATCAAGGAGCAAAGAAAGTTGTCGGTACTAGGAGTCTCGTGTATACCTTTCCCATTGCATATAATTTGACTACAAGCCAACCACTTTATTCCATAAATAGGGCAGCCTAAGTGAGCCTTGTTTGAGCTCTCCCTGCTAGGCAGTGTGGCTGCATGGCAGTGATCTCCCCTGGAGCTGGGACACCTCTCAAGGTTGCTCCCCAAGGCAGTGAGACCTTTTATCAAAGGCAGTTCTTTGGTAAGTGACCGATATCGTGCCTAACCTTGTATTATGTTAACTTTGATTTGTGCCTTGGTAGCTTTGATTTTTGTCTTGGGAACTTTAATTTGTGCCTTGGTAACTGATTTGTGCCTTGGTAGTTTTGAATCATTGTTCAAATGATCGTGCCACACAGTAATAGACATCAAACTTTGTTAAGTCACACTTTTACACCATATTAAAACCACTTTTTTGAATAGCTTTGATGGTGATTCTTTAAGTGATCTAAATCACCCATTTGCAACATTCTCGTAACCATTTCTTGCTTGTCAAAATTTATAGGAGCAGGATGAGGCATCTCTTAGCCTGACCAACCTGTCTGAGGTACTGGCATTGCTAAGTATGCAGTGATGCAACTGTACCATGGCAGTGAAGGAGAGATGTCAAAACACTGGGCCACAAAGATGAGGGGAAAGAAGGTAGCTACAGATCAGTGGCTTGTTTACTCTTGCATTAGTGCTGTACCAGCCATGCAAAGACCTAGAGAAAGAAGTCATTCCTTATCCTGAGAAAGAACAAGAGTCATTCTTAAAGAATTCAATTTGAGAGTGAGAAAGATTCTTCCTTGCTTCCAAAAAAACAGGGAGGCTTTTTCTCCCAGGCCATACTGCCACATCAGCGGTCAGGTAAGACCTTCTCAAAATCCCTTTCGCACGCATCTTGACCGAGGGAATCAGCTTCCAACCCACTGTTACCATCAGACCTATGAAAGGACTGACCAAGAAGGAAACCACGTAGGATGGAAGAATGCAGCAGGTCTGGTCACAATCCTTATTTTGGTGGGTGCATTACAGTAGATTTGAAAGTTAATTCTGTTGAATTAATTCAACCAGTGTATCTGATTTATTTGTTAATAAACCTCAAAACAAGCAGTTTCACATCTTTCTAAAAAACCAACCTCTAGATATCACTAACAAAAAGTAAATCTGAGAATTGCACAAGCAATTTACCAAATATGAAAAAAAGTGATGCTCAGCTCTTATAAGTTTTTCAGTAAATTCCTGGATCCTAAGTTATATGGAATAACAGTGAACATTACAAAATCAGCTATTAACAAGCGGTTTTGAGTACCAACTGGCTAAAAATGAAGTGCTCGTTTCCTTCCAATCAAAAAGTACTCCCCATCAAGTTTTTTGGCAAACTAGAGCTCTGAAGTGACACCTGTCAATTGTTCCAGTCTGCTTGACATATTTATGTCAAACCAAATATCAAGAGGAGCACCTTGGCTGTAGAAATGTTATCTTATAAAAGTTGCTGAAATTTTAAAAGCATACATAACAGCCTCTATATAAGGATACTAAAAGTTGTATTCTAATTAGTGTAAAAAAGCAGATTTTTTTTTTATATATAATGTTGTTTGTAAGTTGGATTTCTTCAGCTTTTGATGCAAAAACTCTTGGGTTTGTTTTTGGTATCTTTTTTTCCTAATTACCATCTTTGCAGACAGTATCATGGATGGTGCTAATATTTTACCTATTATTCACCAAAGATTCTGTAGTAAGAACTTAGTTCAAACTGTTACTGAAGCTATACAGGTCAGGGAAAAAAACCAAGCTTATCATTGCATAAACATTTAGGCTTTGCAAGGATTAAGTGCAACAGGAACTTTTGCCATGTGATATAAAATAGGCAGTTGAGTGACTGAGACATTGACATGTGTTTGATAACACTCCCAGTTGCACATTTGGATATTGAACTATTAATTTAAACATGCAAATAAATTTCATCTTTGCATAGCATTAATTCACAATTTAAATTAACTTTATTTGGCCATATTGGATGTACATGAGGTGTGTGGTATTTTTGTTGTATACAAAAAGCAACCGTATGCTTGCAAGGGGCATAATGCTGTATGGTCTAAAAAGAAAATCATCACCAAGACCAAGCTCCAGTTCTCCAAGATAAATTACATACTGCATATGTGCTGAAAAAAACCTGATGTTGACCTGAAACGACGCACCAGTCTGCATCAACTTGGAGCTATGGTACATTTTTCTCTAGGTGAAACCTTTTCTTGGTTTAATATTGCACTTGCTCAGAAAGTCTTGTCACCACTCCCTGCCTTCCTGTCTGTCTTGTAAATTATTGCTGCTGTTAAGCACTTCGGCTTAATAGGTTCAAGTTAGAAATACAGACGGCATCTTATCAAGTCCACCGATGAAGTAAACACTGAAATGTCAAGGAAAGAGTTCAGGGAGACAGGCAAGGAATGGAGTGAGGCAACTGTGATTAATCAGAAATGATTTACCCAGGCTGCCTATACTCACTCTGGACATTTACTGAAAACACATATAAAGACTTACTTACTTTGTGAACAAAACTCATTGTGAGAGCAGTTATAAGCTGTTCTCCTGGGCAATATGCCAGATCACAGACCATACTTAAAACAGCTATATTGCTGTGCTGAGAGAATATAGGTTGTGAATGTTTTCTTTATAATAGCACTTTAGCATATTTAAAAGGTTAAAATCTCTAAAGAGAAATAAAAGCAATGGCTGGGCTACATTTTAAGGCATGAAAGTTAGTGTCTAGCTGCCAGAAAGAACAGATTTGTAGTGGGATGAGGTATGGTTTGGTCTTTTCAGGACCAGGTTTGTTACAGAGTTACAGAGTAAACTAGTGCTGTAATTTGCAATGTATGATGTGCAAGGAGATGAGCTGATGTGACCTTACGAACCTCTTTCAACCTTCAATTCCCTGGTATGGCAAAGGTGAAGTATAAAATGCATCACCTGGGATGGCAGATGGTGGTGGTGGGTGGAAGTAAAAAGGCCAAAATAAATGAAGGCAGGATCTGTATTGTTGAAAGTTGGTCAGATAAAATGAATTTTAAAAAGGCCACGTAGTTTAGATAGAAGAATATAGAAAGATAAATTAGATGACCCCTTAGGATTCTGCTATCTATTTTTAAATGATGTGTCAGACAGAACACCAACCACATTTCAAGATCACAACAGGAGTCTCTGCTTCCCTCTGTGTGCTCCTCTTTGCACAACTGTCACACTCACAGGTACCAAATTCTTGTGTATGTTGGTTAGAACAGTACTCTTTAAAGATACTGGTGGCCTTTTCTCTCCATGTATGTCATAGCATGTAAATATTTTCATAAGGAGTGCTGGCTGCTACATATCAAAAAGACAACTTTCCTAACTACATTCATGAGGAGTAGGTATATGGAAGTAACAAGTATTACTGCCTGGTGATCCATTACACAATAAAAAAATGAGAGAGGAACCCAAACAATAGAAAATCAGGCTCACCACAATACCAGGTCTAGTTTCCTAACCAGCAGTGTTTCATATAGCAACTATCGCTCTGCTACTCAACTGCCTTGTAAACCAGTGACTATTTGCAGACAACTTCAAACTATAATTATTTTAAAATGTCTTATGTGAATAATCATTTGTCAATTATTTCAGGATAAGACAGTATTAACAGAAAGAATAAGTCTTTAGGAGATTCTTCTTTGAGAAGAGTTAGTAGCTCCAAGAAGTGTGAGTTTTTTGCTGGTTTATGTGTATTCTCTCTGTTGTCCCAAATTTTTATACTGTTCCCCATCCAAGAGTTTCCCATACAGTATCATCAGTCTGATGAAGAGGACTTTGAAGAAACTGGTCAGACCCTCGTTTCCTGTAATCTTAGGGTAACTTTTGACTCTTATGAATTAAAAAAAAATAACACTCCAAGCAGAGCTGAAAATAATCTGAGAAATGTTATCTAAAGGCAAAACCATTTTCTTAAATTTCCAATTAGAGCAAACCAGAAGAAGAAAAGGTCATGTGTTCAAGGCCTATATCTGGTCATAATTTTTCAGTGTCAATGTAATGGAGTTCTGATTAGTACATTGCCCTCATTTCTTCAAACACTATTTTAGTCACTGACATATCATTGACTCTTTATTAATATGATAATTGTTTAAAAGGCACTGACAAGGAACAAGAAAAAATCAAGGAGTATTAATCACAGTTTAATTATTTTTTAACATGGTAAATACTTACCAAGTGACAAACTACTTATCTAGGTCTACAGATATGGGGAATTGCCAGACTTTAAGGGAGCTGAGTGAGCAGAGGCTGCAGAAGGAAGCATGGAGGTAGCGGTGCAGAAGTGTCTGTGATGAAGGGGAGTACAGGGACCTTGATCTCTGACCCACTGAGGGGAAGAACTGTACTTCCAGGGCATCACCAGCCTAGGGCTGGTTGTGTTTTAGTATAACTTCCTCTTATTTCCTGTTTTCCCCTATTCCTTAGCTTCCCCTGCAGCCCTTTTGCTGATCTTTCCTCCCTCTGTGTGAACCTGACAGCTCAAGTAATTGGTATTTATACACAGCATCATACATCACTGCTAGATACACCTTTAGTGACCTAAACTCTTTGACATCTGTTGGAAGACCTAGGTAAAATGAATCACTGCTCTTAGTGTCTAGTAAATAAGTCTGCACCTTTTAGCACTGCCAGAATGGTAGCATTAACCTGTTATTCCAGTTTAACAGTTAGGACACACTGCTGAAGAAAGCATTCACGTTCACCCTGACTCACCTGGGGTTTTGCAGTCTCCTTTCTCTGCCATTATTCTTTTTCATTAAATATGTATGGATTATAAGCCTGGTATTGTGAGAAGGCACAAACAGAAGCAAAGAGGCCCCAAGTCAGTCCCTTAACAGTGCTGAGAAGCAATCCCACAGTGTTTGCTGAGAGATTACACGCTCGCCAAGGGGGCCTGTGGTAGAAACGGATTGGAGGAGATATAGATGGCAAAGCTGGATTCCTCCATTCTCTTCCTACAATTGAAGTTTTCTTTCTTTTATCCTAGTTAAATATACCATTATTTATCAAACTGAATCTACAGGGGGAATAATCTTCTCAGTACTTCATCTTTTTCTCATTTACTTTGCCAAACAAGATGTTCCTCAGTACCAGTTTGTTGAACAGATGCAGTAGCATGGCAGTTTTAAATAGAGCTTAGCACTGTGCACAGCTGAGGTAATGTCACATTTAAACCATTTTATGTTTCCACTCAGTAATTGCTTATCTTTGACTTTTAAAGTCTGTCAGATGTATGTATGATAATTATGAAAGCTATTGTGAAGACTAACACCCAGGGCTGATAGTCCTGTTTTGATATCATTACTTTAACCTTATCTGGAGTGTGTTATATTACAGTGTGTGATAGTGACCTATCAGGAAACTACCAAAATCTTTGGGTTTAATGGATATATGGAGGCAGGAAAGTGGGGGGAAAAAAAAAGGTCCTTTCTCATAACAACTACTCAGCTCCAGTAACAAGTAAGACCAAACCAGTGTGGCAAAGCAATGAATAAAAGGGCTTCACTTGTTCACAAATGCAAACCCTACCCTTCCTGAGGTTTGATCAAGTATTCTCTAGTTTCCCTTGGCATCAGGACTGTGGATTGAGATATCATGGCACTGTGCTTGTGAAACAAAATTAAAAGCTTTAGAAATATCGCAGAAAGCTTTCATTATTTCTAAACTATATCTTAGACTATTGAATATCAGATTTAGGATGTGCTTAAGGTTTCTGCAGAAAGTAATTTAAGAATTCCATATGGGAATTTGAACCTGGCATAATTGTATATAAAAGTCAGAGGTGTTCACGTTCTTGGTTCATGGGTAATTCCCCTCTGAAGTGTCTGTTAACTGATTGCATCGTATGTTTTTACTTGCTGGCTGTCAAATTGGAATTTCTTTTTTCTACTTCAGAGAAGAAAAGAGTGAGGGTAAACTTGACAGATTTTCAAATATATAAAACTTTATTGAAAGAAGAAAAGGTGATTCTCCCTCAGCACCCTTTAAGACAAGAAGCAGTAGCTTTAAATTCTGATGAGGAACTTCAAGGTAGGGTAAAAGGAAAAGACTAATAATAGTGGAGCATGGGAAGAGATTACCTGAGGTGACTGAGTTGTCTTTGTCACTGAGGGTTTCCAAGAGAATGATTGTCTGTCAGGAAATGTTTACCTACTACTTCTGCCTTGGGAGGGAATATCTGGGCCAGCAGCTTTCAGGTGAATATCTGCTATGACTGTAGTAAAGTCACTGTGGCTCCCATTTTAAGGGCTGAAGAGAAAATACTTCAGAGATTCAGCGTTGTCACGTGGACCAGCACTGAAATCCCTGGTAGCTCCAGTCATTACTGCAGCATCACTGAGCTGCTCACCCAGACCACCTCCTGGATTCCCCAACTTCAGTGCTGTGGTCTTATCTGGGGTGGCTGACACACATCCTAGGACATGCTGTTTGCAAAAATGCTACTGCTTCTGTGAGTACAATGAGCAATTGCTGAAGGCAGCTAGGGTCTACACCATAACAGCAGCAGTAACCTGCGGAATGTCACAATTTATATCACACCACAGTAACTATCATGTGGAAAAATTTTTTAATCCTAAATGAGTGCAAATAATAAGGTCAGAATCTCTTAAGAAGTTATAAGGAACTATAATCCTCCTGTGGGTTTTCCATAGATTAAGAAAGTAAATGGTAACTATTTACATGCCACATCATATTTGTTTGTGCTTATTTGTATCAATTTTCATATTTGTAGCTAAAATTGCTTTTTATTGATTTTTTTTGTCATTAAAAATTAAGTTATATCTGTTGGGTTATAAATCAAGATATAATGATTTAATGTCCTATCTTAAAGGAATAAAACTGGTAGTAGTAAATTCTGACATCTTACAATATCTGGTAAAGTTGATTAAACATGGCCCAGCATTTTCAGAAGTGATTACAGACTCTGAGCACCTGATTAGGGAAATCATGCCTAGCATTTTATGAATATCATGCTGCTTCTTCATGTCTAAGGTTGAGTATTTTAAAGTGAGACACATACAAACTCCAGTTACTTAGGAATTGTGTCATGACCCACAAACCTAGGGGGAGTAAGCACAATTGATCTGCAAATCCATATCTCATTTTCAAGGAATGATCCCATATAAATCCAGTTAAACCTACTGTCCAGTGAAACCTGCTATTTCTTTAGAAATTGCACATATTTTTATCACTGATCAAATTACAGAGTTGAATTTCTCCAGATCAATTGCTCATGATCAGTAAACTTTTTTCTGTTTCAAAATATATCTGAAGATAGAGCAGGTGAAAAGGAAAAATGACACCAAGGGGATGTTAATTTTTTCATATACAGGAACAATAAAGATAGCTGAACTAAACAGAGACTAAAATAAAATTGAATGGTTCTGAATTTTCGATTATTGCCCACAACTAATTCATCCAAACCAACCAATCATCCTGCATTTGTAACTGTAATAACTCCATTAAAACTGTACTTTTGGATAAAGTTACAATTGCAAAAGATATTTATATAAAGGACAACTTTTGCCCAATTCTACTGTAGCTTACATGTTGGTCACTGCAATAATTTATGCAAGCTAGGACTTCTAGTCAGGCATAATAATATACACCATTGTGAATGGATAACCAATTATATAATCAAAGTATTTAGATACTCTGAAAGTATCTTTTGTTTCCAAAAGCATCATTGTTGAGCAGCCCATGTTACAGCTAAAACTCTGCTTTTGAAACTGTTCATTTATTCTGCTGTGGATCCTTGGCTTTTCACCACTGTGGTGTTGTTTCTTGCGCAGTTGTTAATAGCTCAATTAAGAGGTAAGGAATTTGGAAGTAAATAAAGCAGAAACATTCCATATATTGAAGACTGATCCTATCACCTACCTGAACTTCATTTCTTCTTTGTAACAGTATCTGTGTGTTTGCTCATCCTACAGGCAAACCTTCACAGAATGGATGTTGTGATTTATCTGCTGGTTCTAAGATGGGAATAATCAGTGCCTAATTCAAAATACAGATAAAGTCTGCATTTGAGCCTGCACACTCTTGGCATGGCTATCCTGTCATCTCCTGGATTAGGAAGAAATGATAACTTTGCAAGTAGTCTGTGTATTTGAGCTGGGTCAGTAGTGTCAGGGCAAGGATTGATGATCTGAATGTTTTTATGCTATTTGTTATGCTCACGTTTCTTGCTATAAAAGGTTCATATTAGGCAAAACCACAAGGCCATGGGAATGCCAGTTTATACAGCGAACGCTATTCCCTGCTAACTTTCATATGTGGCACTTTAAAAAGTAATAGGCTGTAATTGTGTGAACTAGGGACACAAAAAAAAAGAGATGAAAGACTGTTAGGAAACAGCTCTGGAGCACTTAGTAAAAGTTTGCCGTTTTGAGAATACGTATGACATAACGTCCACAAGACATACAGATTTTTAACTTCAGTTGCTGCCAGTTCATCACTGAGTCCCTGATAAATAGTGCTGATGTCACCCTGTGACATTTTGAGGCTTTAAGTTAGTAGAGATGCTCTTATTTTGAAAGAGGTTAAAAACAGAAAAAGGTAGACCCACTGGAATCATGGAACTTCCTTTGCAAAAACATACATGGCAATACTCATCTTGCTTTTGATTTCTGTTCAGATAATGACATCTCTTCTTCTAGCTTTCCCTGAATTTTCAGAAAAAGTGACAGTCTCCTGTACTTTCCATCCTAAACTGCAACAAGATGTTATATGTCTTGTTAAACAGAGGATGTATGAAACAGAGACAGTTATATTTTATTAAGCAATTGTTTTAATATGCACGTACACAGAATCCCTATACACACACTTAAATATTTTCTTAAGTATTTTTGAAATTTCTGGGAGAAGATTTGATATATAGATGTAGATATAAACAATTTAATTGCTTGCCATTCTATAAACTACAACTTCAGAATGTTCAGACTCTCCCCTAAATATGATTTTTAATTATCAGCAGACTAAATTCATAACTGAAAAAAAATCTGGAAACGTTTGTGTGCAGTCTTTGCCTTAAAGCATATGTAGGTAACAGCTTGTATAAATAAAAAAGGTAGTGTGGTAACTACACCTCAGGTAAAGCAGCATGCATAATATATTTAGGTCTTACTGAACCCAACTACTGAAAAATCCTTCTTCCTTTTTAGAAACAGTAGTTTAGCTGAAATTTCAAAATTTTAAAATGTGGCTGTTCCTTTGAGATACTTAACCTGAGTTGCACACAACAAATGAGCAATTACTTTTTTAGATAACATTTCCTTTGATTAATATTCTCTGGACTTTTAAGTCAGAATCTTTCAAGTATTTTTAGTTAAACAAAAAACCCCTAGGTAATGCTTGGCAAATTAAGGTCCTAGTGGTTTGTTTAATTTAGTCTGAGACTAGTTGTTCATGATAAATAAAAATAGTACAGATTATTAAAACACAGGAGAAGAGACATGAGGGAAACCAACCAAGAGACATGCTGTGTCTCTGAAATTTAACAACAAATATTTTGTTGATAAGGACCCATGATTAATTATGCTTTATTGTTCTACCAATCCACAAGGCATAACTGTGCTCTAGAAAAAATTCTGCTACTTCTTAAAACTCTTCTGTCTGTGCAAAGTCTGAACAACAAGAATCCCCAACTGATCTATGCCTATATACAGGTGATTGTAGGCACAAAGTGGTAGGATGTAGAAAGAGTAGTCATCCTACACTGAACTGAGAAATTATATCCTAGGCTAGTCCCAGGCTTCACCAGTGCAACTGGAGAACAGTTTTTTTACTGTCACGCAGACCCTACTGCCACAGAATGTGAGGAATCGATCTGTTCCTCTCCTCCCTAATGGAAGCAGAATTGGAAAATTATGTTCAGGTATTTCCTAGGCAGAGGAAGAAGTAAAGAAAGGGCTACTTAATTGTAAATAACTAGATAGAGAACAGAATATCTGGCAAAGTGGGGCAAGGTCATCTTTGCCAACATGGCTGCTAAGGTAACAAGGAGTGCCTTAAACAAGGTCTGTGGGGGATGGAGACCAAAGCCTGGAAAGAAATGGAGCATTGGGGTCAAGAGGAAATTTGTGTAGGGAAACAGAGACAGACTGTTCTCAGAGGTTACAGTGAAATGGCTGGAGTCAGTGGACATGTGTTAAAGCAAGGAGAATCGCTTCAGACACTGGGGTAAAATTCTTCACTGTGTGAGGGGTTTAGCATGGAATGGAGCCCAGAGAGGCTGTGAAACTTCCAGCCTTTGAAATACTGAAAGCTTGGCTGGACAAGGACCTGAACTACTGGATCAAGCTTGCAAATGGACCTAACTTCCAAGCTGTCTCTGTCCTGGGTTGGGGGCACCGAAGCAGATGTCCTCTGGATGTTCATTCCAACCTAAATTTTTCTGATTCTGCAATACAGATCTGAAATTGCTGCACTGAAACTGGGGGATGTGTCTACGTGTTTTGAAGAACTGAGTACTATCTAACAGCTGCCTGAACTGTACAGAAGTGAAAGTTAAAGAGGAAGAAAGCAGCTTACAGCAAGGCTGAAATATGCTATTGGCTGTAGCACGACAACTTTTTAGTGGTAAGCTATATCCTAAGCACCAGATATGCTGCATCAAAACCCCTAAAATCCAATTGGTTTTGTTGATGATGGAAAGCTCACACAATGTTTCACATTGGTGGGATAAATGAAGATAATCAGAACAGTGGAATAAAATCCTTATAAGCATTCACACCAACACTCACACCTTAAAAAAAAAAAAAATTAAGTGCCCTATGTGTTAAACAAAACATTGTACATCTCTAAATTTGCACATTATTTACTTTAAGGTTACAAGTTATTTTGAGAAAAAACTTGAATCAAAATAATTTCTGTCCATCACAGAAATGTCTGTTCTCTCCAAGAATTAATGGAAGCAGCTGAGAAGGAAGGACAGCTTTGAGAAAGACTGAGCAGAGGTGCAGACAATACAGCCATAATCTGAACCTTACCCTTTGTTTGGTCTGTATAGTCAGAACTCATCTCCACCAGGTGAGAGAAAAGATCGTTCTATAAATAGAAAAATGAATTTTTGAAAGCAATTGTACTGATTTACCTCTACTTCTGCTCATACCAGTGGCAGGGACATAAACATGGTAGCTGAACTCAGATGCATATCACTTTTTAAAATCCCACCTTAACAAGGGGTAGAAAGATGAAGGAGTAGGGGAGGTCATACAATGTGTGATAAAGGTAATACATCTAATAAATATTGTCAAGCACACCTAAAGCTTTTTCTTACTCTGCATCATACTGTATTAAGGCTTCTCAACCTTATAAAGAAAGTGGTCATTTCATCTTGTTCTTTTGAGCAACTTTAATATTTTTAACATTTTGTCCAGTGCATTTTTATAAGTACAAGCCATGCAGTAGACTGTTTGTAGAAATATGATACCAAAAAGATTCAAAAAGTGACTAATGTTACTGCATAAAAGCATTCAGATTTTTTTGACCTTATTTTACATTATGTCAGTATATTTCTTATGTGGACTGTCTCTTACCTTCTTCAATTTTATGAATAAATACTGCACTAGGGAGGCCAGGCTTGCAGAGTGCCTTTGGAATAAGTAATATTGCCTTCTCCCCAAGAAGTTCTCCACCAGAAAAATCTAGACTTTTCCCCTGAAATCAGCTGTACACAAATTGCCAGTTCAGAGTTAGTCAAGTAGTAAAACGACCCCATGAATCACACAATGATGAAGGTGGCAATTAGAGTGCTTCTGCGGCAGGTGATAGATAAATCTGACAAAAATGAAAAGAATTTAGAAGGGTTCATATTCTTTCTTTCTCTATATTGCTAGTTCTGGGTTATTCATCAGAGCTTAACTTTGGTAAATACATCCCCAGTACTATTCTTGCCCACAGCTAAAACAACTTTCCTATCCAAGATGAAATAATTTGTTTGGTCAATCATGTAACTTCAGCAAATACAATTAACATAAGTAATACTTTTTCTAGTCTGCGCATTGGGAAAGCCCAGCTCCCATAAAGAATAATCAAATTTGTATAATTGTAAGTGCTGTTGATACAAGCTGGGTTTACTTTTTTTGTTTTGTTACTTTCTTTACCACATCTGGATTGATGATATTGTTGAAAATTACAGCCTATGCCATTTAAACTCAAAACATCCATAAATCCTGATAGTGCTCATATATTCCATTTTATTTTCTATTTGTGCACCAGCTAAACAAAAAGCTACATAAATGGAAGGTGATTATAGTTCTGTTAGAACCATATACTTCCCCACTGCCGCTCTTTTGATAAATTCTGTTTCCCACTCTTACTGTTGGGATCAAGTGCTTTTAAAGTCCAAAGACTTTTTCATTAAGTAGTCTCTCCGCCTAGTGGCTTCCCCAAGCTGTGATCACTGCATTCAGCTTAGAGAGAATGTTGTAAAGCTGGAGGTACATACATACAAACATCTTAAGAACCAAAAAAGTAGTATCTACTTGTATTCAAATATTGAATCAGAGTGACTTTTGGTCGGCTCTTAGCTTTGTATTTATTGCTGAGAGAGGAAAGAATACAAACCAGCTCCATTTCTCACCTCAGAGCAAATGTTAAATCCATGTACAACTTTACTGTTTCTCTTATCTAATAATACTTTTTCATCCCACCAAAAGATAAAACTTCTGTGCAGAAGTGAACAACACGTAAGCTGACATTTTCAAACAGGAGCCTAAATCTCATTAAATCTCAGAAAACTTGGATATATTTGACTGTTGACAATTCCAGAATTAAACAATAACATAAAGGAAATGCTTTCAAGTAAAGATGATGTTTTCGGATACAACTCAACATGGAGTTGAGTTGCATTTTTGTGTTCATCTGCCAGGCACCCACCCAACAGTTAGAAAGAACATTGGGTTCACATGGATGCCACAGAGGAATAAGTGTAATTGAGAAACTGATCCCATATTAATTTCCTGATTCATATAACGACAAGGCTAGAAATAACCAGAACCACTACCTTTCTGATCAAAGACTTTAAAAATAAAGGCTGTGCCCAGAAGCCAATACCCAGATGTACCTCAGTGATTCTGATGTTTCAGTGATGGTTTGACATGCTGGCAGAGTCAATAAAATTCTTAAACATATTGACCTATACAAAGGTCTCAATGCTTTGAAGTGCATTTCTGCAGTCCAGCAGCTAGTTTAAGCTTTCACATTGCTACATTTCAATCCTTTCAGATTTTCAGATTTCTGATCTGTTTAAAAAGATTTGAAATTATTTATCACCAGGATTTGAGCTTCTTTGAGAGTTCCAGATACGCAAAATATCTTTTTTTTTTCCCCCTACAAATGAGTCCATTCCAGGTTATTGTAAGATTAGTACAAGTCAGTTGAGGATTCATTAAAGAAAAGGAGATTTAGAACAGTCATCTGTCACAGGCATCACATTTCCAGTTGTGCTGAGGATATGTCTGCTTGTGTGGAAAGTCTGCCTGTACTAAAGCAGTGCCACTTGTGCCTGAAGAGCTACCTTGCTTCGACCCTCAGATTAGATCAAGAATGGTTAGCACCTAACAAAACTTTTCCCAAAAGTTCATTTCTGTCAAGTCATTTATTAATATAAAAGTGGTGGTCTTCACCAGAGCCTCAAATGTTAAAGCAGAAACATTTATCACACATCCAAGTTTCTGCCTATGACTTCATATACTTTCAGCAACATCTAACAAAACAAGAATAAGAAACATCAGCTCTAGGAAAGTCCAGAAGAATGATATATTAATTTTATCTATTTACAAGACAATTTTTAGCACTTCCTAACATGAATGTGGCTAAAAATTTCATTCTTCATGATACAGATGATTTTTTTTTTTTACACTTACTTTTCCACTCATTGTAATATTTCTATGGTTATATTACTATTGCATCTCAATGATGTACTTAGTTACTAAAAACCATCCTAGAGAAATATAAATTGAAACCAGAAAAAAAATATTTTTCTCTTCCTTCTAATGAACAGTAAAATCCCAGTAGGTTTTCTAGCCATTAGAATGGTTCTTTATCTCAGTATACGCAAAATTTATTTCACTTGTATCAAGCAAAGTACTCACACTTAAATTTTCCATGCATGCCCTTCTAAAATGCTCAAGAATTACAACAGTGAAGAAAACAATTGTAGAATTCTGTTTTTTCAGTTGATTTCTTTAAACAGTGGGATGTGTAGAAAATTTTTACATTTTTATACAGTACCCAGATGGATTGATAACCATGGTGAGGAGAAGGAGGACAATGAAGCCAGAAAGATAACAAACTGAGAGATTAAGTTGTATAAGGCTTCAGAGGGACTGTTTCTCAAAATAAGCTTTTAGCAAAAGTCTAACCTTTCAAAATTTTATATTAATGAAAAAATAAAAAGTTACCAAAATCTAATTAGGAAGAATATAGCCTGATTTCTGTGAAGAACAAAATGGAATGATGTCACAAGGGAAAAAACCTCCAGAGATGTATTTTAAAGAGCTTCTCTCAGAAACATTAAAAAGGAAAGAAGTTAAAATTAGAGCCAAGTAAAATGTTCACAGTGAGACTGAAAGGCCAGGCAGAGTTAAAAAAAGTTAGAAATGTGTGTACACCTATCTTAAGCACTAATTTCAGGACCAGGTTTTATTTACTGATACATCCTCCCTCACCATTGCATAAAAGTGACTTTCTGTAAAATAAGTATAACAAAGAGCAGCTCCACTGATACTAATATCTTGTCCAGATCTTCTCACTAGCATCAGTAAGAGTAAAATAAGCAAAATGGAAGCAATTTCTCTCTCTGATGTTAAACATTTTAGCCCTATCCCTTTGTCAATATTAAGTTAAATTAAGCTTACAGAGGGATAGGGATGTCAGCCCGTATTCTTTTCAGTTTTTTGAAAAAAAATCCAACAATTTTTAATTTTTTTCCAAATATTTCTGTGTAGATGCTTTTTTTTTTTTTTTTTTTTTTTAAAAGAGCTCCACTTAGCCATACTTGTATAATAAGCATTTAGGAAAGAAAAGCAACACTGTGGAATTTCCATCTGATATTCTGATATTCTCAACTGGCATGAAACATTTTTGTTTTATAGGGTCTCTTATTATGTGTTTGCTCTTCAGATTTGTCTCTGCTGCTCCTGATGTTCCAGCTGAGGCTGGACATGGAGCCAACTGCTCTTCTGGCTGTTTACCAAGGCAGGGGACCTCACCACAATCCAGAAGCAAGTTGACACCAGTCAGCTGTCACACACTCTTCTCAGAATGTTGACTTCACAGAAAATACTTGCTCCCTAACATATTTTTTCCAGCTTTCAGTGAATATAACAGGAAACAAAGAGACAGAACAAGTGTATCACCTAATTATAGCATTAATGTTACGCAAGAACATAAGAATTGGCATGGTGTGCATGGAGAGGAGGCTGAGGAAACACAGCCTTCAGCAAAGAGTGAGCAGGGTATGTCTTCAGACATTACTTATGATAATTCAAAGACATGATTGTTTAAAATGCATATAATATGAAAGATATCAGAGTATCAGAGTTACATACAGAGGGATTATTGGTCAGATATGCTGATTCATCTGTACATGACTGCTTAAAATGAATGGTTTCTTCAAAGAATCACAGAATCATCAATGTTGGAAAAGACCTTGAAGATCATTTAGTCCAAACATTTTTGTGAGTGTTCAGTGAGTTTCCTGAGGCACATCACCCTAGCAGAGGTTATAGCATTTGAATGTGGAAATTTGATGCAGGGTCATTATTACAAAGGTACAGCCATCAATGCATGAAGCACTGGGTCTTCAGACCCAATCATGAATGTGTTTGTGCATATAGGGAACTTGAATTTCAGTCCATGCATATAATTAACTTTCTGCTTGCCACTGAGTGTTGGAAAGGAGAAAAAAAAAAAAAAAAAAATCACAAAAACAATTAAGCGAAAGACTTCCCTTAATTTTACTAAAATTCAGGGAAAAACATCCTATGTTCCATCTCCCCTACTCTCAAGAACAGAACAACTAGGTGCGTAGCATTAGGAAGAAATATAGATGCTTTAGGAATGTACATAGCCATATATGCCATCCACATGTTAACAAAGCTCCTAGCTATACCATCTATATGCCATGTGCTTGGTGCTATGCAGGAATAACTGGATGCCACTCTTTGAACAGGTTCCCCTGCCAGCTACTCTGATTGTCATTTATTTCTCAATGCTTTTTAATAAGCTGCTCAGGATCAAGGCATTAACACATTGCATCTGTTGGCCAATAATTACAAGGGATGCCAAGTGCCAAGGCTGAGCTCAGCTGCATCTTCCACTAAAGTACAGAGCCCAGCTTTGCTGGAAGCTGATTTATTGCCACTGGGCAAGGCTACAGATCAGACAATTCACTCCAAATCTGGGCTATCTCATCAGGGGTAACCACACAACACTTGAGAAAGGGACATTTTGCCTGAAAAATATACCTCTAAATCCCAGTATCCCAAGGCTTGTAATAGGTAATACTGCACCCACTTCCTTTCATTGCATACTTTTTGCCTTTACTGACTAATATTAGAAAGAACCCAATTTATCCCCTCTTCATCATACGCCTCAATGTACTGAACTTTTCATAATGGACCAAACCTTCTTCCCTCTATTCTGTCAGAAAGGGGAGTGTAACCCAGAGCATCTGATCCATGATGAATCTGTTGAATAGAAAGCTCGAGTGGGGATATAAAAATATGGAATATGCAGTGATATGGAAATCCCTGTGAGTACATGAAATTTAAAATAACCTGGAGGGTTTCACCTGATTATTTTCCTCAGTAAGTGCTTGAAGCAAAGTTAATGGCCTGTCTAAATAATTTGGCAATACAAATCTGTACTCCTCAGAAATGTACAGGCAAACATTTACTAGAGACATTATATTTACCAATAGATGTTTAATATTTACTGGTGCATGCAGAAGTCCTCAGAAAAGCCCATCAGCTCTTAATCTTTGACATTCTAACAAGAACGTTTCCTGCAAAAACTAAACCACACATTATATTCTAAAGGAGAGACAAAAAATAGCATAAACAGCGTGGAGGAAGTTAGAACTAGAATATAGCAACAGAATCACTAAGTTCTTGCTTCCAAAAATCCAGGCAGCAAGGTAGAGGCAGCAGGCACAGGAGTTGTTAAACATCCTGTAGAGTCACATCCTCATTGTTTATGATCAGACTTGTCCAAGTATTCTGGGACAAGTTTTTATTTTCTTACGATACTATGTGTTCAGGTCAACCAAAATTGTTTGCAACATTGATGCACTAGGTCCCAAATTCTCTGACATCCTAGAAGAACATTATAATTTACAAAATACTGGAATGGACTGGTTTTATTTCTATCACGTCTCTTCACAAAGAATATCAGATGTACATCTGATAATTTTTTTGGCCTGTCTGGCCAGATATAGCCAGTCCACTTGTAATTAGAAGATCTATTAAACACTTAAGCAGTTTTAATTTTTTTACTTGTTTTAGAAATACTTTTTCAATAAACTACTTAAATGCGGGAGTGGATATAATACCCATCTGAGCTTTAAAATAATAGATTGTACTCCAATTTATCAAAACAAGGTGATACAATACAGCATATTTTGCCATCACTATTTTTATTGGTTTATGATATCTTGGATATTAATTCTGTATTCTTCTCATGATTGTGTCTGTGTTTGTGGATCTGCAACTGAGATAGGTATTCTGCTATGAGAATTGCAGCGATTTATCTTTCCTTCTCTGTGACACAAGGAACACAAAAGTCTTACAATTTCTCTTCAGAAAACAATTTTACTTGGGCCTCCAACATTCAGTTAGAGTTTTTTTACGTTCTAATTTACATTTCACCTTTAACAATGGAGGCTTATGTGCAAGTTTATTTTGCATAAGCTTCAAGATAGCTTCAAGAGACTTGTAATACAAAGACTTAGGGAATAGGGTCTATCTTATTAATGCTCTATGTTGCATTCTTCCTGCATGCAAAAAAATGTACTTGCCACCTTCTCATTGTAATAGTCACTTAAACACATTAGAAACTAATTAAAAATGTAAGAAGTGATACTTTTTATAGCCTTCAGAAGTATTTTCGTGAGCTGCACGGTGACTCATTGATCTATGTTTTATAGCACTGGGTAGCCCAATATATGTATTTTTAATGCTTTGGAAAGTGCTTATAAACTAGTATCCCCATCCTGTAATAGCTCATGACTGTGTATAAAAGGAATCCATTATTTCAAAAGGAGTGTAAGAGAGAAACTTGCTTAGAAGTACCTGTATCAGCACTTTCAGGAAAGTCAGAAACTTTTTATTCTGATTTCAAGCTAGTTGTATTATTGTGTAAGATATGGGGTTTTAGATTCCTGACACTCAGACACCTACAAGAGAATTTAATTCACCTGGTACCAAAATTGTTTGGAGGTCTTGGGCACATGCAACCAGCTGAAGTTTAACAAGTTACATATATCAGATGAGCTGTGATAATTGTCCAGAAGCAGATGAAAGCTAAGCTGAGTCACTTATCTCAGGCTACAAAACCACACAGCTGTACAGTTAGTGCGTCTCAAGTGATGAGAGAGAATGTAAGCCTCAGTAACGTGACTATTTATCTGAGTCCAATCTGTAAGCGTAGGGTTTTTGCATTAGGGTCTGTCCTGCAGTTCTTTTCACAGGATAGTCATCACCAGTGGGGTTAGTACTAATACAACACGGTAACAGGGGTAAGAGATATTTTCCCAAATATGGATAGACAGATCTAGGCTTTTCACACTTGTCTCTGGCTAAGCTCAGTGGCTGAGCCCACATGAGGTTCTATCAATAATTAAGGCTATATAATGCTCCTTTGTGCTGTTTATTTACCAGTTAGACAAAGTGTACCTCTTATCAGTTGCTATCAATTATCAGGCATTCTGAGCCATTGCAGAGGAAATATGTATTTCTTCTTATTTTAAATGAAGAATAAGCAAGAAGTTAGCTGTGCTTTCTACAGATGAAACTTAGCTACTTTTCCAACAGTGTTGTTCTGAAGCACTGAGTAAACTAAAAAAGCTTATTCTAAATACTAGATCTCAGATAGGAAGATGCAGGAATTTACTTTTGTCTGATCTGGAGAACATTCACATGTAACCATACACCTTGGATCAGCTGGATTATAAATTCATAATACGTATACACTGTTATAAGAATGGCTTTCCAAAGTTTGAGGTTAAAAACCCAAAACAACCCTTCTCAGTTGCACCAATATTAGACTCCCCTTCTCCAGGCTGTCCTAAGAGCGATGCTTTTCCACAGCACTACAAATGCACAGACTGCGCTTTCTTTCCTATGCACATCAGACTTTATAATCATTTTTTTCTAACTTAGGATACTGTATTTCTGCCTCCTGATTTGCACACAGGAAGATCCAGGGACCTATAGAATGACACAAGCTAATGGATTACAAATCACAAAGGGAAGGAAAGAGTAGAGAAATGACACCTCCGTCCTTGTTTTTCCACCTCCAGCTCACTTTGGGTCCTGAGGCAAAGGAGCAGATGCTCTTCACTGACTCATTCCTTCCCTTTGCCAAACAGCTGGGATAAAGGAGAAACAAATTACATCTCTCCTCAGATGACAGGGGAAGGAAGAGAAAAACTGTTCCATGACTTCCCTTGACTCGGGAATTGACTATGGATTGGAAAAATCTCAGATCCTGTGTCCCAGACCAGCATTAGAAAATGATTTAGTCCTAACAATATCTTCTCTATTCTGAAGTTTATTCCAGCTCCACCATTTTCCACAAGGAGTCAAAGCACCCAGACATTAAAATCATGTTATGGTTTCACAGAAAAGAAGCTTGCAGACATTTCTAGGGGAATACAAAGAACAAAATCTATTTCCCAGACATTTTTGAAGGTGTTTGAACACATCCTTGGTTGATATATTGGGTCACAGTATGAAATAGCAAATAACTTCTGTATCTGCTTAGATTAATCCCTTTCATGTAATGTTTACCAAGAAAGATTACCTTTGGAAATATTTGTACTTTGTTTAGACGTAGCAGATCATTAGCTACTTTGTTAGTCAACACTGGGAAGGGGGGGCCATAAGAAATATCATGTTGTTACCTAGAGATAATGCAATGGAAAAACAAATCTGAGATTATTTTGTAATAATTCATACTTTTTCCCACTTAGTTTGCATAATTTTATCTTTTATCTCCTCCATTCCTCAGATATTAAGACAATAAATAAAAATAATAGTGTCCTCTAAGCCCAGCAAGGTTTCACATATTTTTTTTCCTCAAAATCAGTTAAGAGAAGACAGCAAAACTGGGTGTTTTCTGTGTCACTCAGGGACAGCCAATGAAAGATTATTTATTATTGGATTAAAACACAGGAAAGTTCAGTCCTGTTGTCCTAGGTGAAAGCAAGTAATGCTTTGAAGATTTTATAATCCAGACAAATTGCCGAACACATTTACAGACAGACAAGTGGTATGCAGAGGCATTTCAGGGTTAGAGAGGTCTAAAATAACCTTCAGTGCAGCACACTCCAAGACTCCTGTGCTTTCTAACTCCATGGATGGCCCAGGACCTTCTACACCAGAGTCCATATTCCAGTATGAGCAACAATGTGTTAGAGACCACGGAGCTATTACTGGAAGTCCTTACTGGATACATCTGACCTATAGATGCTGTGGTGATGAGTGAACTATATTAATATCTCGATAATATAGCACAGAACAGAAGAAATGGGAGAACAAGTCAACTGAACAGCTCTTGGAGATGCTATGCAACCATAAAAAACACCTGTCTTTCCAGTTTTGGACAGGATCTCAACATTTATGGAATGAAAAGTCCAGATTTCCATGAAGAGCAGAAGTTTTTCCCCCCCCTCAGAAAGAATTAATCCAAACACTACTGAAGTAAAAGAAAAAATTCATTTAAAAAAAACACCTTCTAGAGGAAGTTCTTTGACCAGTTTATCAGCTACCTGAATGAACTGTGCTTTGAGCATAACTGCCCCCAGCCTACCTGTAGTTGTCTTCCTTACAGACCTCTAATAAGCAGCTTAATACTTTGCAACTTCTGTCTCCTTTGTGCCCCAGGTCCCTCTAGAATCTATTCAGATCTTTAGCATTATATTGTCATGGTTCATTTTAACAGTGTTCGTGGCTTTCCCTGCTATAGAAACAGAATACTGTCTTCAATGCATTGAGCGATACAGAGTTGAATTTTCTTTATTCCTACGCCTTACCTGTCTCAAAATGAACTGCCTGATTTGAGATGTTCCTCTGCATTCCCTCCATCCTCCATGTTTCAATTTTCTGTGAAGCACTGCCCCTACCTCCTAAGCAGAAGGTCTACCTTTGATTCTGCACCCATTTTCTGAAGTTTCAGCATCATCTTTCTAAACATTACAGCTGTTATTAGAAAAGGAAAACTAGTATTTCTATATTTAACAAGCTCCATAAAGTTTATGCTAAGAACAGTTTGAGTCATTTGGCTTTAATCCTTCAATGTATCTTTTTCTCCATCTTTAAGAAGGATGCAGGAGGGGCAATAACTGGTGGTTTAGAAATAAAGAGAGCTAACTAAACCATATCATTACTATGTAATATAATGTGCTTGACTGCTGAATACAGACTTTTTCCGTTCATAAATAATGATAATACCAAGTTCTTATGCAATGTTTTGCACCAGTACAGTTCAAAGTGATTTATTAAAAAGCAAATAACAACTGAGGTTAACTCGGTTAGTTTGCTTAAAAGAAAGAAGTTTACTGTAAAATACAATAGTAAGATATAAATTAGAATTATGCCACTGAATTTTCACACTTTTCCAGGCTCCTAGAAGTTATATATATATCAGTGTCACTAGGATTTCATGAAAGCTCCAGAAACCAGCTGTCTGCAGCTAGAAAGGGCACTGCTAACAGAGGAAACTATTCACAAGTGCACTACTTACAAGCTGTTTCTGGAATTTGCCCCTCCATCCCTGAAATTTCTTATATTTTGTCTTATATGAACAATAGAGCATATCTGCCCAGAGGAAATTTAAGGAACAAAAGCATACATAATTTTCGTCTGTGGCAACCAGATCCTGACTGGGAGAAAAAGAAACTGCCATTATACTTTGCAAGAAAGGGACTGTAATTAACATTAAGACTGATAGGCCCACAATTAACCTGTTAAAAAAATAAAGTAAAAGAAATGAAACAGCAGTAATATAAAGAGAATAACAACTACTTTTCTAAGTAAAAAAAGGATGTCTCAGAGCTAACTGTGCTATAGAGAGTCTTTGCAAGAGTAATTGGGGATTTATCAAAGCTTTTAGCTTTAACATTTAAAGAGAAGGAAGAAGCAGATGAAAGGAAAAACACTGATGAGCTGATGAACATGATGGCAGTACCAGAATGGAAGGAAAAGAATTAATGGACATCTACGGCAGCCTAGAGAAGCAACCTCTAAAAGTAATCACTTGAACTCCAGGAGCTCAACACAATTGTGATCAGATTCAGGTGAAGGTGTGGAAATTGTAGAGCAACCTTCAGGGTGAAAAATAAAAAGGTTAAAGATTAAATGAAAGCATGTGATTGTGTAAATGACATTCAGACTTTGGGTAAAGATCAAGGGACAGAGTACCCCAGTCTCCTCTGTTTTAGTAGGTCACAGCCCTCTCCTATCTCGTGGCATACCAGGAGGTCCCAGGATGTAGGAGAGACAGATATGAAAGCGATAGCAAAATAAGTGCTCTGAAATCTTGCTAGCATATCCCATTCATCTCGGTCTGCTTTTAACCTCTGTCAGTTTTTTCCCTACCCATGTCTCTTCTCTGACCTGAGGCTGCACAGTCTAAGTCACTCAATGAGCACACAAGTACTTCAGAAACAAAAAACTAATAGGAAGACTAATTACCAGCTCCTCCTACTCCATAAAGGTGTGTCTACTTCATTAATTTGCCACTCAGGATTTTACATACATTAATACATATATGATACCCTCCAGTTCCTACCTGGGTTTCATTACACCCGTGTAGACCCTCACAGCCCTACCCTCAAATTAAACCGATTCCACTCAGCCCAAAAGAAACACGGTGAAGTGAAGGGCGAGAGATTGTAAGGATGAACTGAGGAAAAATAGTCCTTTTTCTTTACTTGTGCTTTTTTCTGTAAAGGACTAATGGAGACAAATGTGCAGAATACATCCATCAGAAATTGGGAATAACAGAAAAAGTTAAATAAGCTTAAATTTCAAGATTATGTATCTTGAACAGCTTTTCCAACAAGAAATCCTCCTTCATTTTCAGTATTTAAAAGTAATTTAGCATGAAGCACTACCTAGGTAATCACCACAGAATCCTGCTTGTTAGCAGAATGTCAAGTTCAAATCCACATTAAAAAAATCAGAAATTTTACCCATACAAGCTTAATATAAAAGCTGCTGAGAGGTTTCATTGTTAGCAAACTTCCTCCGAGGAGGAAAGAAAATTAAACTTCAACAAAATAGGTAGAAGTGTATAGTTTCTATTATCGAGTACAGGTTATTATAGAACAACTTTTCCTTTTTTTTTTTGATGCATCTCTCTGATCTACACATCTTTGGTATCATGATTAATTTATTGAACTGTAAAACAACTTTCCCCCTCCCATTCATTTAGGTCCCTCTTTTCACTTCTAAAATACTTTTTAGCTTTTCAAACAGCATATTTGAAGTGTTTGTGTGCAACTATTCTGGGAGTTACTGTTTGAGACAGGAAATCACTAAAGTTTTTTTTAAAAAGCACAAAAGCACACAAGGGAAAATCAGACCCTTCACAAGAGTTATGTATTTTGGCTATAACCTTCTAGAAATAAATTGTGCCTCCATTTTCTGTATTGGACAGGCTAAACATATTATAACACCTAACTATTAATTAATAACTGTTCACTGAGTAACTTCAGTGTCAATTTTTCTCTGTACTTGCAGAGACTACCAAACTTGTTATTCAGTCCATGCACATCCTGCAGTATTATGAGATCATGATTACCCAATTTTTCTTCCATTTACTTTTAGTTTTATCCTAAGTGAATATTTTTAGGCTAATCAGTATCTGTTAAATTAAAGCAGCAATTCCCTCTCATCAGCTCATGTAAGCCTTCACTTTCAGCATTTAACTGTGCACATAAGAACCACCTATATTTAATATAAGTTCAGGAATGTTTGTCATATGAGGACAGAATATGCTGAGAAACTTTTTTAAAATGCATGCAGCATTCAGCACCAAAAGCACAGAACACCACAGTATATATCACTAAATGTTAAAAAAAGTTATAGAAAAGGACACTCACATTGCCATTTATCAAAAAGTTCATTTACTAGACATCAGAGAGAGTAATGACATTCAATGGGAAGGAGGAATAGACACAGTGTAAGTCTCCGTCATCATAGGACATGCTGAGCAGGTGATAAGTCCAAAGGTATTAGAACTGTTCTGCTAATCATATAAATTATAAATATTCCCAAGATTTCACTGAAGGGAGACTTAGTAAGGTAGATTAGACTGGGAGTTTAAGTCATGTAATATTTTGGTGCTGTGACTCTTAAGTTCAAGTGGAAGAATATTTTAGATGTGTGCATCTTCGCTGAGAATTGTGTTTCTCCTATGAATGATATAACCAAGATCAAATATGTGTTTATTTTTAAAGTGCATAGCTTTTGATCTACAAACCCTTGTGAATATTTTAATGAAGATTGAAATATTTTGGTTGAAAAATCTTTTTGTTCAAAAGACATTCTGATGGAAATTTGTAAGCTTTTTTTGACTGGCACACATCACAGAAATTTGAGATAACCCCTGTAGAGACAGAAACTCTCCAAACCCAGGAGCACTTTGCTAATACCAAGATGAAATCAACCAATTTGATTAATTGCTGAAGCCAAGTGAAGTAAAACACTGTGCAAAACAAACATGACTTGTGAAAAGCCCTTCGCATAGGTGGATTGCTATGCAAGACTGAATCAGAGGGGTGCATTGGCAGATAGCTGCGGTACCCCTGTGCTGTGGGCAAATAAAATCAGTACAGCTGCCAACCAGACAGGACTTGGAATTTATTAACAAAATACCAACTTTGTGCTCTCAAAGATCACAGTGCTCACCACCTGGAGAGAGCATATGAAGGAGGGCTGTCAGCAAAGCATGCTGAGAACACAGCCACATCTCCCTACCTGTAAAGGCAACAAGTTAGTTTGTTCTTACCCGTGATGTTTACCTACTTCTGTCAGATCCCTCAAAGCTAGACTGTAATTACACAAGCTGCTGCTACTAGTAGTACATTTAAATAATGCCTGAAATTCAGAGATACAGAGATTTTAAGGATACAGTGATATACTTTTCATATACACAAGAGAAGATGCAGACTTAAGTTAAAGAATGAGCTCTCTTGCATTCTAATCTTTTGACTGTAACCAAATAGCTAGCAAAAATTTAAAAAAAAATCATTGTTTGGAAGCTGATTTGTAAGGCTTTGAGCATGGCTAGATTTTAGAAAGTACTGAAAACTATCACAGGACTGGACTCATGGTGGGTTGACCCCATCTAACTGAGCAATCAAATATAACTATATGACAGGGTGATTTAAAGATCTGCATCTCTTGGTCTCTCCACACTTTGGTATCTAAAGGTTTATGCCAAAAACCCACAGAAATTGAAGAACATTTGTTTCTATTTTCTTGCAGCTGTTCAGACTTAAAAGGCTCCATATAAACAATTAGACCTTATGATATTTATACAAAATGAAATTACTCATAGTTTTGGTGTTCACTTGTCCCTTCTCTGCTGACTGTAATTTTTCATCAGCAGCTCCTTACAACGCAATTAAGTTGGTGGCAGCTCTGACTGCAGAGCTCACGAGATGAATGATAGCATTAGTTCTGTGATAAAGCTCAAGGTTTTGTGCTGAGCTGGTAGAATTAGTATGGCAAATTGCAAGTGACAGATGTAAATGATCCAAGGAATTCCAGCCTGGAACATGTAACTGCCTGTGAATTTGTGGAGTGTTTCTGCCTGTGGAGATCCTTTATAGAGTACAAGGCACCTGCATGCTGAGGAACTGTGGGCTGTATTCCATTTAGCCACCAACTCGCTGCATGGCCTCAGGTGAGTCTGTCCACACTTTTCTGTACCTAAATTTCAGCCTCATCTTGTCAAATTAATAAGTTATCAAAAGGCAATTCCCCCTCCCCAGTCTAAATCAATGAAGTCCTTTCTTGCATGTGGTCTTCATTACACATTACATAAATATTCATAATAACTGTTTCCCATTCACTGGTTAGATTCCTACTCCATAAACTTGTTTTAATATTGGTTTTTCTTTGTCTGTTTTAAAGACCAAGATAATGACAGTATAAATAAAAGCACTTTCAGAGGAAAAACATGTGGTGTTATTATCTGAACGCTTTCCATTTTCCCTTTCATTAACCTTCTGTGATACAAAAATGCTGCTTTGTGTGATTTACTGGTAAGACAGAAATGCACCCCTTTTCCAATCACTTGGAAAGAGATTATATCCATGTTTTCAGAAAGAAGTTCTAGTGTCCAGACAAGTATGCCTCTGTGCCCAATGGTCTTTCAGTTTAGGAAGTGTTTGTGCAGGGGCATTTTCTTCAGAAATTTAACCCTGGCAGAAGGACTAGGCCAGTGATGTTCCTATCAACCTTGCCGAGATGCCAAAACTGAACCTGTGGTCAATGCTGTGGTAGCTAGCTATGACAGGCCTCAGCCTCCTGTGTGATTTTGGTGTGTTAACTCCATACAACTCCATTTTTTCTAGTTTGAAGTAATTATGTTAACCAAGCGAGTCCATGTTGGAGTTGAAGTTTGCAGTTGATAGACCTGTAGCAACTGCCGTGGGCTGAATGGAAACAGTGAGCACAAATGTCTTTGAAAAGCTCAGGGTAGTTTGGAGATAAGCCCTGGCCATTATGTTCTGATCTCAGACTTCTTGTTACAGTCTCTCTTTTAGCAAGGCCCAGATCTTGCAGATAAAAACTCCAGCTGGCATCAAGCCTCACTGCCTTTAGCAATGGATCTGGCAGCACATGGAGAAATAATCGCAGTGTTTGGACCATGGTACACATGTCCTTGAAAATCACTTTAAGAGCTACTCTCCGACTCCACTGCAGCTGCTTATAGCCACAATCTTTTATACTTCAAGAGGGTGCGAGAATGTGGAAAAAAGAAAAGATCTGATTTGATTCTGGGGACAGCATTGGTGTCTGGATTAAAGCTCAGCAAGTTCCTCTTATCTCCCTTAAACAGAAGTAGCACAGCCTCTGCAGGTTGGAAAAATCAGAATGATACTCCTATTTGTGGACTTACTGAAGTATTTGAATAAATTCCTGAGATCTCATTTCGTTTCAAATGTGCTGGTGAATATACTATTCATACCACCAAACTTGGTTTTGCAAGTAACCTTTTGTCCATCTCATGGGTTTTAAATTTTTAATCAAATTACCTGATCCAAAGCTACAGTTTAAGATGACAGAAGGTAAGGTTGGTTCAAGTCTTTCAATACAAACAAAGATCAAATCTTCTTTTGCAGCAGAAATCCAAAGCCCACACAAATATTCTGAGCTATGCTAGGCCACTCCAAACTTCCTATCAACCTCAACAAAAGTGTCAGGATTTGGCTGTTCCTCATCACTTCTTTCAAAATAAACATGTAAGTGCATGGCTTTGAGCCATATTGGTCAGACCCTTATTTAAAAGGTAGTAAAAAGCTTAATTGTGCATAGCTCTCTACTACACAGGTTATTAGGATAAGGCAATAGGAAACAAACTGTAGAAGCTGTTAAAACTGTTTACAACCAGTTACAGCAATTTACATCACACAACCGGTGACATGAAACGATTTTGCTTTCCTAAATGATGGATTTAAAAAAATGTATAGTTAACTCTAACAATTGAAGAACTACATGTCTCTTAGATAATGATGAGAGAACAGAACATTTTTCAATTTCTGTGTATCCAAGACAGCAAAAGAGTGAGAACTGAGATCTAAACTAAAGAAGTTATTCCATGAGACATTATTTTTTTAAAACTTCTCCAGGTTTTAATTTCAAATAAGATATTAGAATATATTTCTAATTCTAATATCTCTCCTCCTGTAAAACTGCTCCAAGGAAAACAGTACAGTGTTTGTTCTGTTAGCAGGGTAGACAAAATTAACTATTTAATGCAGAACTTTTATAGACTGTAAGAAATTACAGGAGAAAATCTATAACTTTAAGTTCAAATTGTCAATAGCCTGAAAATGGAAGGTTCATCTGTTTGCTTTGTACTGGAGTCCATATCTCCAAGTTCAAAAGAGTTGAGGAGGATTTAACTGTCTGTTTGAATATAAACATTTCATCAGAAGCAAAATTATCCACTTAGAACATGTAAGCAGAGGGTTACAAGGGCCTAATTTATACACTTACAACAACTTCAGGTGAATTTTTAGAGCTCCCTTATGAAAATGGTTTTCAGCACTTCGTCATTTCCCTTTTCTGATTTTAAATATACTTTTGTAGAATATTAAAGATGTTTGTGTTTATTTTGGGCTAAGCATATTAGCTTGAGATACTCTTGGATCTGCTGGGCAAGTCATCATAGCTCACTTGCTACGACTTCTATGAACTACGCTATGAGCTTAGGGCTCTCCCTAAAACTATTTTCCCTATACAACTGTTTCCTTATTCTATGATAGTTCAATATTCTTAAAGTCCAACTTCCCCTTATCAAGTGTATTTATTAAACCATCAAGATCTTTATAGTTATTATTCGCAAAGGAAAAGGATTTGTTCTAATTAAGCTGGTATAAAACTAATTATCCAGTGCATTTATATAAAATTTTAATTTCATGTTCATCTGTGTTTATTTCCTTTTATAAAGTTCCCAATAAGTTAATAACCTTTTGCGTGTTCTTTCTTCTCTAGAAGAAACAAACATACATCGTTCTTAGGGTTACTTTTAAATCCTAGTACTGAAAGCCCACCTTTTCACATGGGCTACTGCTTTATTGGTCTGTTCTGTGGAAACTCTATTGAGCCCTATTGGCACTGAAAACATCAGCAAAACTTGCTCTAAAGGCACCTCCCAAATGCTGAGAAACCCAACCATCTGCCAGTAAACTCAACACACTTCCTACTGGGTTTTGTGCTCTTGCTCTTCCTCAACTATGCATGGATCTAGAGCCAAAATTGTCATGCATTTTTATCAAGCTCAAAGCATCCTCAGGGCTTAGGCTGACTGAAATCAAATGTTGGCTGGTGTCTGCTTTTCCTGAGGAGTTTCTCCAGGCTTCATACTTAGAGTCAAGGTCACTTTTCTGCCCTGAGAGACACTGTTACTCCTCCAAAAAAGACAACACAAACTGTGGAGGGAGCCTAGTACACAGACAGCTTTGTAGTTTAAAAGCCCGTAGGCTTGGCTTACGGGCCTTAATATTGACCCATCCAAGCCTTATCAGTATGAAGCAGAATAACTCAGGTATTTGCTTTCTTACCTAGCATTTTATATTTTAGTGAGATAGAGCCACACACAGAATGCTTGATAATCACTGTGGGCTTCACAATTGACTGTATTAGGCTAACAATATCAGCAAATATTTTGTGTATAGATTGATAAAGCAAGATAACTTTTCTTTGAGGTGAATGCTTTCTTTACCGAGTTATCATTCATCATCCACATCAGAAACACATTCCTGTGAACTGCTGTTCTGTTCACACACAGAGCAGCAAGGGGCAGCACGTCCCCTTTTCTCAACACTGGTTAGCAACAAGAATGGGAATTTACAACAGGGCTGCACTGCTTGAATGGAGCAGGGTTTGTCAGCTCAGTGCTGTGCAATTCCTTATATTTGAGTTGATGCTTCAACAGCCACAGTCAATAAGACATTTTCAAAGAGCTTGTAGATAATTAGATTAATGAGTTGACTCTCCTCAAACACACGATTTGCAGTAAGCCTTTCTGCTCATTTCTTTATTGACTGGCACAGTAATGATATCTATTAAACTTCACTCAACTATCAGGTAATACAAACATATTCTGCAGTTGGATGCAGTCAGAGAAGCCAGGCACACTATCGCTGCAGTACATATATTTTCTGAGACAATTAGCAACCTCAACTTGGTATTAATCAGGAAGCAATAGGACTCTAACAAAGTACCAAATCGTATCTTGCTGGAGTAGAGTTCTCCGAGGTATGATGTCCATATAAGGATTGTTTTGTAGGGAATCATCTAACCCTTTAGTTTTCTATTAGTAATGGGATAAGTCAGTCAATCCTCAGGGTGAAAATCCTGATTGCTCTGGAGAACCACCTTGACAAGCCAGAGAGTTAGAAACAGAAAGTACATTATGCAAAGCATCTTATTCACCTCATCCCAGCCCAGCAGCTGGAATTCAGGTTTTTAGCATGGAAACCTCTGCCAGTGTCCTTCAGTGACTTCCAAGTAACAGCTAGCAGAAGCAAAGCAAATTAACAAAAAGTAGCTAGAGCCTCGGAAGAATGGAAGGAAAGAGGATGTAAATAGCAGAAGATGTAGGTACTCTGCACCTGTGAGCTACAGATTTTAATGAACCTAGTCAGAAGACAACTTGTTTCTGACAATATCTGGTTTTGAGGCACTTACTGTTTTAAAGGTATTCAGTTAACTCAGGAAGATGAGTTTAAATGAAAAAATTCTGTTCAAGGAGTTTGAGGAAACATGCACTCACATGACGCATACAAAATGCATGTTTTAAAGGGAGCCAGAAAAGCACTGATATTTTCTTCAGTTTCACCAGTTAGACTGAATGGAAAAATCTTACAGCTTTGGCTAAGCAAGTCCTTTCTGGGACTTTACCATGACCGGTATGAGAAATAAGAAAAACCACACAGAAATATAATTGGCCCAAAATTAGTCCCTCACAAGGTAATTAGCACCTGCAAGGCAAAGGGACCCAGTCAGTCTCAGAAGATTGGGGACTATAAATGCAATAGAAAAATCAAAATTAGTCAGTGAAGAGGTCTAAACTGAACAGGCACACAGGGAAAAGAGCTCCTTAATAACAGCAGAAGGAACAACAACAAAAAGCAACAATCGACAGCACTAGAAGTGTAGAAATCCAAGAACTTGACAAGAGAGTCAAAGTACAAATACCCCAAAAAAAGAAAAAATACTGCACAGCTGGATATCAAAAGGGTTAATGACAAGACTAACTTCTACCAGCATTTGCAAAGCTGCAAGGGAAAAAAAAAATCTGCTACACTATGTTGTAAAGCAGCAGATAAAGCAATAGTTAGTTAAATTGTAGAAAGTGACATTGGTGTCAGGGCACTTACTTGAGAGGAAACCAGTAAAAGAGACACTGCTCTGTAATGCATGTGATATTTTTGGTGAAAAGCAGTAGACTATTCATACAAACGATTATGAGTTGGAGAATAGAAGCGTCCTATCTGAGTGACGGTCTTTAATGCTGGTACATGTGCCAGGATGGGGCCAGATGCTACAGGCAATAGAAAGCAAACACCCAGTGCATGGAGAGGGAGCTCATTAAAACCTGGGATGTAATCACATATTGCAGGGGATGTTTAGCACAATATGTCAGCTGCTATGTGGATGAAAAAGGTGACTTCATTAGAAAAGCAGGGGAATAAAACTTTCCATACAGAGAAAGGATGGATTCCTAGAGCAGGCAGAGATCAGAGCTGAGGAGAGACCTCATCACTCTCTACAACTACCTGAAAGGACATTGTGGAGAGGTTGGTGCTGGTCTCTTCTCACAGATAATTAGTGATAGAACAAGAGGGAATGGCTTTAAACTGCAACAGGGGAGGTTCAGACTGGACATTAGGAAAAAATTTTTCACAGAAAGAGTGGTCAGAGAGTGGAATAGGCTGCCCAGGGAGGGGGTGGAGTCACCATCCCTGGATGTGTTTAAGGGTCGTTTAGATGAGATGTTGGGGGATATGGTGTAGGGGAGAACTTTGTACAGTAGGGCTGATGGTTGGACTCGATGATCCCAAGGGTCTTTTCCAACCTGAATGATTCTGTGATCTGTGTGGTCCATGAACCACATACCCCTCGGCTTTCCTGCTGCAGTGTGTTATCTGGTCATAACAAGAACCTAATCCTTCACTTATACATCCAGTTTTTCAATTAAGTTTAAGAACACAAAGTTCTAGAAGCAAGGACAGCTGCACTGCAGGCGTCATAACCAAAACTAATGGAGATTGTTACCTGACTGCCATGTTGTCAATACAAAAACCACAGATCAGTACAAAACAAGGTGATATTAGCAAATACTTATAGGCACCAACTTTCTGTATTTCATGAAAGCTGTGTTTTAAAGTTTATTGCTGTATTTTGTCTGATGAGGAAGATAAAGGGGGCTGTACCTTCTTAAAGAATTGTGCCCTAAACCAGATGAAGGATGTCTGCCATCTCCTAGAGGGATTCTTGCTGGGACAGTGATCAGTGACAACTTGTGCACTGCATTTAACAAACAACTACTTATCAGTTTAAGAGCTACCAGAAAGTTTAGGAAGTCTTCAGTGCCAGAGAATAGATGGGATGAGGACACATACCACATTGGAAGTGTTTCTTCTTATCCTAGAAAAATATACCTGAACTGTACCTACATGAAAAATGATTTCTTCCAGGTTTCCCACATATAGTTTAAGTTGATGTTTTAAACAAACACATTATTCATTATTTACCCAGAACATTAAGACTTGTTATGTTCCTAACAGCATACTCTCACAAATTTAACAGCACAGAATAATGCTGTGTAGGGTATTACCTTCGTAACCAGGCTGAAGAGAAATCTACCCACATACATCATTGCTAGCCCTCATGTTCTCCTATTTATGGGGATGATTTGCCTAATTCTCCAACAACCTGAGGCGCAACTGTAATTGAAAATATAAGTAGGAGTATAAATGTACAGCAGAATATGCAAGTCTGTAGGTATCTGGCATGTGCGCTCCCTTGAAAGAAAAAAAATCCTCCTGCAAAAACATCCATATCAACACAGGAATTGCTGATAACCACCAACCCCTGTGGGAGATGTGTCATCCTTTCCAAAAGCTTGGTGAGCTACCAGGACAGTGCATGAATGAGAATACTTTATCTAGCTGCAATCCAGCAGGAGCTTAAGATACGTGAATATCCCTACCAAAACAGACAGATCACTACTGCAAATCTCTGCTTTTTGAGGGGTTAAAAATTTATAGACCTTGCTTAATCAGAAAATTGTAATGAGAAGCATAATGACACCAGGTGGTGAGGTATTTTTTATTAGTATTAAGTCTAAACAAATACAAATCTAATAACTTGGTTCATTCTTGCCCCACAATTTGGAGATAGGCTCAGAGATAAGTTACAGAGAAAAATTACACTTAGCATGTTAAGTCTTCAGTGCAGTGGGTAGATCTCCCTTGGGAGCTCATGCATCCAGAGCCAAAACCCACTTAATTTATTTTTGCTGGCAAACTTACTATATAAAATATATGCCTATTTGCTTGTGTGCATTACCAGGTTAATACTGCTGAATTGTAAAGTGAAAGACCCCCAAAACCATTACCTCCTAGTACATAAAAATATGTAGGAAAAAATACAATAAAAACTCTTCCTGATAGCTTTGACAATAGATGTTTGGAAAGTTAAACATGAATTTGTCAGTCAAAAAAGCCTGTGGGATGAGTGGGAGGAAAGGGGTGAAGACGGTTTAAAACTGCTAAAATAAATCTATGATATATATTTATTATGCTTGTTCTTCCAGTAAACCCTGAAGGCCTAACCTAACTTCCCTTGCAAACTGATGAAAAGGAAGTAATTCCAACCTAAGAAACTTCTCTAAAGTTTTTACTTGTCACAACCAGAGTCCAAATTCTAAAGCCAGAGATTTTTTCCTGGTTGCAAGTTTAATCATTCACTTATGCAGATGAATGGATTTCAAACAAGAAAAAAATATTATTGTTTTTCTTTAGCTTGACTTCCCATTAACCTGAGATCTAATCAGAGCATATCTTTTGGAAAGACACACAGACCTGATGTATGGGATTCTAGTAGTGTTGATATCACTACCACTTATACTTAATAATCAGAAAGGATTAAAAATACATTCCTTCACTTAGAAAAGTGGTATCTTATTTCCAGTTCAAGTATTTCTGTCTCAGACTTTCTACCACCAGTTCTTGTTCCAAGCTTTGATTTTTACTTTAGAGATCCTACTTTCAGCATAATAACAGGTTGTATAACCTTCAGCCAGGGGTTAAATATTGACCCTGATCTCTTTTTTTAAGCCTGTGGCCATGTAAGTGTATCCTTCACAACACTGAGGTAGGTGTCAGTGTGCAGTGTGCCAAATATTTGCTAACCCTGGTAGGAAGGATTTTCCTGCCAGCCTTCTGCATAGGTACATAACTGCAGCTAAGCTGTTGCCTAACCTGCTGTGGAATGTAAGAGATGCACTATTACGGCGATTGGTATGCCATCAGTCATTAAAATTCATTAGTCAAGATAGATGTAGGTTATTTAGCCAACTTTCCATGTAATTGATCCATAGTCTTTCTTGGGTAATTCCAGAATTATCCCTAGGTGGATTTAAAATTAAGTATATCATTTATAATGGATAATTCATGACAAATTAATGTAGAGGAAATAAAAACCATTCATACATAAACTGTTGGTAAAAACTCAAGAGCTTCGGAAGTACCATTCAGGAAGCCAAAATTTAGAGCTCCTGCCAAAACTCATCTGATGCTTTCTGCTGATCAAGAGGCAGAATCCTTGCAAGCAGAGGACATCAGCAGCCAGTCTGCACTGTGGAGTGCTAGGGGTGCAGGCAGTGCTGCTCGGCGACTGTATGTTCCTCAGGGATCTTCAGTTTTGCAAAACCTTCCTTCTCCAGAGACATAGGAATGATCTATTTTAATAGCATCACTAAGGATTTCACTGAATATTAGAACTTACCTAAGCAAGCTACAAAATTTGCTGCCACGTGAATGACTGTCTTTGAACAATTAGTTTTGTTTTCAAAGCAACATTCTCTTTAAAATACACTGTTCTGATGGACACGTGCAAAGTAATATTGTTGTTAACTGGGAGGGTTAGCTGTAGAAGTGGAACATGCCAGGTTCTATGAAGTTTAACATAGAAGCTAAAAATAAATTAGAGATGCATAAGTTACACAGTGGATCTTTATGAAAGTAGCTGTGCTAATAAAAAATAGAGAAGTTTCCCAAGTAGAATATCAAAGGCATTAAACTGAATGAGTTGGGGAAACAAATGCTTCTTTCCAGGAAATGTAATCCCTGCTTTGTGATTAATATTTTCTGATAAGTGTTCTCACCTTTAATAGTTGTTTGCTTAAGCAAATAGTTATTTGCTTATGTATTGGCAATAGCTTTCCCCCCTTAAATACAAGGTAAACAGTGGTTTAACTCAGAGAGATTATATAGTTTATGAGTCAATGCTGTGTTTTCTGTTATGCAAAAATATAGATTCTTGTAATTTTTAATGGGACATAGATGTAGAATAATAATACATATGTAAGGTTATTATAGATAACCATCATAGAAAGGTCAGAGTGATAGATATCTTCCCGAAATAAATTAGTGGCAAATTGGATGGTCACCTAAGGATGTCAAACTCACTGTTGAATTGCAGTGGACTCTTTGTTTGGCTTCAAGCTGTGCAAGATCGTTTTCTGAATGCCCTGAGCATTGTTTTGAGTCTTTGGATACAGGACTAAAAAGAACTGATTTACTTGGCTGTAACAAGGCATAAAAATGAGCTCAGCTCCTTGCAAAACTCCTGGTCCCTGGGTGTTCAAGAGCTTGTACTAACCTGAAGCAGAGATCTAGATTTGTTTGCTTGAAACCCTGACCTTAAACTACTTCATATCTTCAGAATACGGATTATTCAAAAGCACCCATCTCTACTACTGTAAGTGATAGATTGCTTGAAGTCCTACTCCAAAACCCTTTGGGACATGGGTAAACCAGAGCTGAGTTTTGATTTTGTAGTGAAGAATAAGCTGAACATCACCATTACACCCTGTGCTGCACTTCAAGAAAGAGCACTAGAAAAGGTGTGCAGCTTCTTGACACCCAGGAATGGGACGGACTCCCCAGATAGAAAAATCAAAAGCAATACCATAGACAACTATTTTGGGTAAAATAACTGGCTTGATTCAGAATCAAGAGGTCATATGATAGTGATGAATTTGGCCTACTGTTTCAGAAATAAAAGATTCTACAATAATTCTTCACTATTTTTAAAGATCTTAAAGTTATGCTCAGAATACATATAACTGATCCTACATGTTCATTTTCATTCTGCTGAAAACTACAAATTGTATTTAGTGGAAGTCCCTGAAATATTTTCTTTCATGTCATGCATGATGGAAATCATCACTGCTTATTTTTTCTGTATGTGCTTTTTTATTTTTACATGAATATAACATGTAAATTTTAGGCTATTTCTAGAAAATTAGACTGGGGTTCCAAAGGAAACTACCACTTTCCTAGTGCAGATGTACTCTGACAGGTAGTCCGCACTGCCCTGCCTTGTCTCCTGGTTTTGTATTCTCTCTCCATTTCAGACTTTGCCAAATATTTCAAAGGTCCAGGTTCTGATGTCTTGCTGCAGTCGCACTGTATAACACTACTGCACTTTACACAGTACTCTGATTTTAATTTTGGCCAGCTGCTAGAGACACAAAAAGAAGCCAGCTTAACCATATCCTAAATGGCCTGCAGCTAGGTGCCAGGGAGTCATTACAGTACATCTATCTAACCAAGGATGGACAGATTAATTTGCAAATGAGTGACCCAAATTCAGACTGCATGGTTTGAGGGTTTGAAAAAGTTTGCAGAATAATTTATTAGTGTCATTGTCTGCAGCTTTCCAGATGTTCTCGTCCTGGAACACACACAAAGGAGAAGATCCCAAATATATGAGTAACATGGATTTGAGACATTTTTCTACTAGGAGGCATGAAATCTGAAAAATTAAAGGTGACAAAACATGCAAAAGTTACTTAAATTAATGAATGACTTTGCATCAAGGCCAGAGGCAGGGAAAAATATCACTACAGTCCTTCTCTCACTTATATTAAGGTAGAGTAAGTCTCTAATCACTATTGCGTGTAAAGAAAGTATAGAAGCTTTCCCGTAAGATGAGGGATACCTTCCCTGAATGCCCAGACAGTATCCCAGGGAAGACACCTCTTTCTCAGTCACACACACCATGTTGATAACACATTGTCTCACAGGCTTCCATTCACAGCAGGGTTTTGTTTAATAATGCTGGTGGCTAATCATGCTGTCACCACTGTCCTTCACCCATCTAATGAAAGTGCCCTCCACTGATACCCACCCAGGGGATGCCACCCCAGCTGAGACACTGGTAATCTCTTCTCTGGGTCGCTAATGCTTGCAATATTTAATCTGTGCACACAGCCGCATTACTATGGATTTCACAGGTAATTTGCAATGTTAGATGGAACAATTTCATTTAGTCTTACATTTAAAACACAGCCTATGGAACTGACAAATCCAAGCAAGTAGCCTCTGGAGTTCATTGTAGAGTCACGGCAAATCAATCTTCTTCATTCACAGGTAACAAATTTCCTGACTGGCTAAGTTGTTAAAGAATTAGCTGACATTAATTTGGACCCTACAGAAATGCAGTAGGTCCTTAGTGATTGCTTACACTGCGGGGGAAATGAAAATGCTTCCAGTTATTTGTTGTATAGCATGTATGCTCAAGTGCAAGTTTTCTCAGGAGAAAAAGGAGAAAAGTCCCAGGCTCAAGGTTTATAGTACACAGCCTATAGCTCTTTTCCATACTCCATGGCTCCCCTCATTAAAATAGAAGTGAGGGGCTATTGCAGAAATGAGTTACTGCATATGGCCATAAAGTGTTCATGACAAATTACTTGGCAAGTGAAGTATGGTCACTGAAATTTAGAAAGGATACCAGACCTCCTTCCACATTACAGTCTCATGAGTCCAAGAATGGAATGAACAAAAGAGTTGAGGCAAACAATTTCTACTATATTCCTAGCTGTATCCAGAATAAATTGCCTATACCTTGTCAGGTGAGTGGTGTTAATCTCCATCTGCTTCAGGAAGAGGCTGTTGGAGTGTGCCCTTGCACAAGGGATAAAACAGCCCTTCATTGAGAAAGTTTCTGGGGTTCACCCCAGCCATTCCCCAGCTCAAGTTTTCAAAAACAAACCTTCGCCTTGAAAGATTGCCTGAATCTCCCTTTTCTTAACAATGAAGTTAAGGCAACTAAAATGAAGGCATCCACTGCCTGCACAAAAGCAAAATGCTCAGCTCAGAGCATCTCAGTCAGTTGCTGACTTTGTTACTCTAGCTCAATCCTCTGTTGTGATCCCATTTCAATAAAATAAGAAGTGACCCTGAAGCCAGCACACTTCGGTAACAGTGGGGTCCCAGCACACAGTCATCTAATAATGAAAAGCCCTCAGTTGTCCAATAAAATAATAAGGGGGATGAAAACAAACCACAGCCCATGAATAAAACAAGCCACAAACAAAGCAGGGAGTAACCCCATGTTTCATGTTCAAATTCTTATCAGGATTTTCACTTAGCACAAAACCTAAGGAAGGAAAAAGCATAATATGTATAATCAATAATTAACCTACTTTATTTTAAGTACCTGAAAGAAAGGTTTATTCAATACCTAGCACTTAATAAAAATTTGAATGATTCTAACTAGAACCAGGCATTAATACTTAATGACTTGCAATATTCCAGACCTATTGCCTATATAAATACAGTGCTCACACAAGCTTCAGAGTTTTCCAAGGCTGCAGTGTGATTTTGATTGTTGTGATGGTGTTAAATGCTTTTAGGTTTACTCTTCACATTAATTTGCCTTTTCAAGCAGTTACTAGCTTGGCTAACAACAAAGATGCACTGAAATGCATCCTGGGGAAGTTCTGGAAAGGGCACTTCAACCATGTTCTCACATACTGGAGGCAAAGCTTGATCATGGACAGTAGCTACAGACTTGAAAAGAGGGTAAATTTTTTTTGGAGTTAATAACCATCAGAACCAGCAGGATCAAATCCATTCTGAAGCTTCAGGAAAAGGGTAGCAGAACTATGTATTCTTAGAAAATACGGTCATATAGCTAGTATTATATTCAATGTGTGGGAAGGGACATGCATGAGACAACACAGTGAATGGGGCTCCAGCCAGAAGCACCTGACAAAGCAGTACATCTGGAAGGATGGTGAGTCAGAGCTGTGCTCTTCCAGACTTTTCCTGTTGAATAGCAGGGTGCTATTATGCTCATTGCAAATAAATTCAGGGGCTCATCTTTAAGTTAGTATGGATGCAAATATTGTTGTTTGAAATATTGCATCCAGGAATATTTTCCTTAGGAGCACACCATGCAACGGAGGAAGGCATTTTCACTGGACTCATTTAACCATAAAGAAACAGAAGAAAAAAAAAATGTCATCAATCCACTATTTCCCCCTAGGACACCACTTCTGTAGGGATGCACAGCCATAAACATTAGAAATATTTCTGTTTACTGCTTAAATCTGACAATTTTGCTGCTGATACATGCGGACACCAAAAAGCATTGTCTAAAAACAAAAACCCTCTCACAATCAAGTTGGGTTTACATTTCATTCAACAAAACCTGCAAGTCAATAACTTGCAATATGAAGTTTCTACTGAGTGTTCCGACATCTGGTTAACCCTGGCAAGGGTTAACTGGCAAGATGCTTTTTCTTTGGCAATTACACTACTGCAGATGAAAAGTTGAGGCTCAGATATTACAGAGCCATGGGAGACCTCAGAGCACCAAGATGGTAACTGGTTTCTGTAGCATTGATGGCTTGGTTGTAACAAGCACTGAACAAAGGATGAACAGGAAAACAGCTCCTGCCTAGCAGAGTTAATGCCAGAAGAGCTAAAGGAAAGATGAAAGTTACTTGTATCCCTCAAGCCCTTTCATGTCCTTCATTGGGTGTTATCAGGAATATAAAAAAAATAAACCAAGCAAACAACAAAAACCAAACACCTTTATAGGGGATTAGAAGTGATTCAACCCCTGTGTACCCCAGACAACTATCTGCATCTACTGTGTAGCAGGAAAGAGCAAAAGATTGTATCAGAGCTCAAGGATCAGTGTGAATAATTGGTATTAAGATTTATTGAAGTGGAACAGTTTGACTGACCCACTTTTAGACTTCAGGGAACTTTCATGTAAAAAAACTATTTTGAGTTTATGATTACTTGTTTAAGAGCATCTGCATGCCAGCTCACCTTACCACAGACAAATTTATAGAAAATTAATGCGCAGTATAATGCTAGTATTCCTCCACTATATTTGACCTCCATTGGTTTCAGCAGTGATCAAAGGAAGTTTGATTTCTTAATAACCAGTAATGACATTAATTTTGGTATAAGCTTGTCTACAGTCGTGATAAGGAAAGATATCTGTATTTGTCCTAAACAGAGACGTGGATCCACTTGCAGCTGGAGATTTAAAACCTCCTCTAGAGCAGTCTAAGTACAGAATGGTCTGATGACTATAAAGAAAGCTCAGAGCCACTAAGCCTCATTTAAGGGCCCAACATTGGGTTGAACCTGGCTCAGACCCCACTTACATCAGCCAGTTCCAGCTTCTCTGAATAAAAATCTGAACTTCTCAGCTGTGTACCCTGTACTGCTGAAAGCAAAAAAGAAACCACCATTTCATTGAAATAGGAAGAGCCAGTGCTTTACAGGAGAATCTCAGTTTCTTAAATAACCACCTTTGGAATCACTGTTTAATAATAATAGGGAGCAATCACCACACACAAAAGATACTCAGAGCCCATTTAAAAAAACCTCACGCCTAACAACTCAGCTTCTAGATGTTTTTTCCTGTGTAGTACCATTAGCTCACAAAAGTTATAGGGGACACTAATGTAAGCATTTTGAAATGACCCAAAGCAAAAACATGCAATTTAGCCTGAAGAAAGACATAGTGTGTTTTATGAAAGCACATCACCGAACCGTAACAGTTGTGATGCTACAGGAGAGCAGGGCTAGAAGGGGAAAGTACTGCTGAATCTTCCTCTACTTACCTGAACATTGTATGACTAGTTTCCCCCTTTGAACCTAACCTTTATTCCTTTAACTCACCGAGAAGTGTAAATTGTTCCTCTTGCCCTCCTTTGAAATTAAGTAAAAATTCAGCATGATGAGGAAGTGACAGAAAAGCTTTTAGTCGAGTTCAGCTGACAACAAGATGTATTTTTGACCCGTTCTCTCCTAGCAAAGATATTGAAATTCAGGTCACAGGGCTGTTTTAGACTGTATTGTGCCTGTTAGTTCTGGTGTTTAAACAAATTCTTCACAATCTTGATGTACCTAGGTGAATGTCAGCAATGCTACCAGCAAAGATTTAGCAGAGGAAAAGTAAGCTTAGAGTCCTTAATGTAGGATTTGCTTCACTAGGTGCTGAGAACATTACACATCACGTATGCTTCTAAATGGTAATACTAATCACAGCAGTGACTCTAGCTATTTAGTGGATTATCACAACGTAATGAGACAATATTTCTATAATTTAACTTGTAAGCACCTTTTTTTCATAGCTGCATTTACTGCATTATAAGTGTTTCTTATTGTATATCCATTACCAGTGCCATTAAACTCTATAAACTATCATGTCACGACTGTAATTTTACAGGAAAATAGTAATACAAGTAGTGTAACTTTTCCTCTTATTTTTAGGAAGGGCAACGTAATGACAGAATACATATTTACTTGCCTAACAGTTCTGTATAGCTCCTTAGAAACTACTATAAGCATTAAAAAGCTACATGTTCAAAAAACTAGTTGACTTCTTCAGAATGATCATTCCATAAAAGTAAAGATGGAAGAGATTAACAGCCTTGATTTGTTATAAGCCAGTACACTTCAAGTTAGAAGCTAGTCTTCATTTAATGGCAGATAGGAATACATTTAAGAACACAAACCCTAGTGCTCCTCCATTTATTCACAGTTAAGGAAAAAAATACAAAGCTGAAAAAGTTCACCAGGTAATCAATTCCAATTCTCCCTTGCTGCAGAAACCTTCCACAAACTAAGGGCCATCAAGAAACAAGATCCATTCTTTTGTCCTCCCTTCACCCATAACACAGAAGTGTTCCACAATTTGACTGTGTTAAACTGCACAGTGCTTAAACTTCACAAATCCCAAGCTGAAATAAACTCACAACTAATTTATTTCCATTTACCTTTGGAAATCTAAAAGAGAATAAAGGCTGTTGTAATCTCTTCGTGTAAAATGTAAATCCACTTACCAGCCAGGAGTTCCTGTAGCACCTCTTCTTGCACCACAGACCAGCTCTAGCCTTTCCCTGAGCTTCCCAGCTCTTATTTAAAATGTTAATACAGGAGCCTGAGTTTATCTGTGCTAGTGCTTGTTCTCCATTAGCCTGAACTGGATATTCAGATCAGCTGTGCTCATCTCTTTTTGGGGTTAATAGCACAGGAGTTTTCTTTTAGTATTAAAAAAGAGGGTACTCTAGCTGATGCTAAAAATAAACTGGTCAAAAATTAAAATGAAATTATTTCGCATCAGAACAATTCACAGAAACAGAAGAGTTGCACTGACATTTTGGGGGAAGTTTCTCAGTCAGGATAGAATTAGGAAAGAACAAATCACCCACTTGAGAATAACCCTGTTACTATGAGCATTTGCTTGACATGAGTGGGTTGGAAGCCTCGAAATAGCAAGGGTAGAAATCATTGTGTCCAGATGCTGGGAGAAGGCTTTATACACTGAGATGTATGGAGAGATTGTAAGCCTTTTTCTATTAAAATATTCCCAAAATTTTGAGTTTTATTAACATATAGAATTAAAACTATTTTCTAACCCATCCCATTCTTGTGAAATAGAATTTCTGTTTTCCAAACAAGCCTCCGAAACGTGATTTCTAGCCCTTTGTTTCATTAAATGATTTCTTTGAAAAGACTAGCTCCAGTCTTTTTCACACTCACTGATACAGAGGTTGTTTTAAGTTGCTTTATCTTCGTTAGACAATGATGCAGATATGAATTCCAGCACATTCACTCCATAGACAAGCTTACACCTCTTAGATTAGAGTGACATTGTGACATTGCCATAATGTTCTTTTCCCTTTCCTTTTTTATAGTGTTATATTGGTTTCAGTAAGAGCTCGCATCTGAATCTTTTATTGTGGCTTCAGTCTTTTGGACTGGAAATGAAGATGAAATGCAGTTTTGTATACACAAATGCTCTGTAATGCTGATAAGAAATGATGTGCACAAAATACAGACTAATACAATAGTATTGTATATTCAGCCTGTCTGGTAAAGGAGATAGTTATTCAACAGTCTGTTGAGTAACAATAAATGATTTGTAAACATCGCCCTCAAAGTGGGGACTCCTTTCTCCTAATGACCCTGATACAAGGAATTGAATACAAAGCTCAAGGAGATTTTTGACAATAATATGACTCCTGGGAGCCCTCAAAGTCACCTACTCTGTGTGTCCAGCAAGGGGCACTGGGCAAGGCTGTTGGGACTAATAAATCAAACATTCCCTTGTTTAGATCTCTTCCAGCAGTTATGTAATGGGCATATATCTTAATTAGCATCTCTTCACTCTTAATCTTCTGACTGGTCTCAGAAAGTCACTTTGAGAGAGTGATGCTGACTTGAATAGCGGCAAAATTGGCCTTAGCTATGGTTCTCACATAAATGGTTCCCATGAGGGCAGATTAGTGTCATCTTTATTTCACAGATTGTTTCCATCCTGCTGCAGTGACCACCTGTCAAAAAGCTGGAGGGTAGAAATAGGCTTCTAAGAGCAGTAACGTCACAACGCTGGAAATATGGAACAAGGGGAATCAGAACAAATTATTTTACAAAGCTTTTTTATTTCACTGAATAAAGTGAACAACGTAGTTTCATTAGCCACTGCTCTGAAGAAGAGCAGCTTTATTAGGTGTGCTCTGTCTCTTCCTGAAGTAGCCACATCTGGATTCATACTGTCTTAAATGGATGATAAACCAATACCTGTGCCAGGCTGAAGATGTCTGAGGGCAGGTTAGGCTAAGAAGTTTTTTGTATCTCAGAAGGTTCTTAAAAGTGAAATATTAGCCAGCTGTGAGTGCATCTGTGTTGGTAGGCTGCCTTCTGAAGGCATCATGGAGGAAGTGAGAATGTTTCTGAAGCATTGTCTCCAAACCACACTCACCAGTCACTCACAGCATCTCACAGCTGAGATGTGCATTTGCTCAACTTATAATGTCAAAAATGTGAAGAACAGAACTCTGCTTCTGCTCCAGCTGTGGATTACTTATTACCTTTTCTCACTGCAATACTGAGAAATGTAAAAGTCATTTTCTTAAAAGTGCCCTGTGGCTTAAGAACACGAGGTTTTGTGTGTCAGGCGATGGCAACGTGATTCCTCCTGTTGGAGCTTGTTTTGGTTCTGTTGGGTAATTCTGTAACGGTATCTAGTCCCTTAAGAGTTGCTTTCAGTGTTGTGGGTAAATGTTGTTTACATTATGTAAGTGCATTAATTATACTTGGAAGCTTATAGATATTGATGCTTCTGTTAACCAAAAAAAACAAAAGCTCCCTCTCTGGGATAAGTGTCTATGTAAGGGATTAAGCTTGGAGGGGTTATTATACTTCTATATTTAATTCTTAATATTCTAAGCTTTTTTTTTAGTGGCTTCCTGTTATTAATTTTTGTTTCGCCCCAGTATGACTACTGCTGCCACTCAGAGGTCTCAATTTCTCCATTTGTTATTCATATGAAGTGCAGGTATTCCAGATTGTTCCATTCCTGAGATTTTCCAATGTGCAAATCTAAATAGCATTTCCTCATACAGGCTTGCTTAGGGCAGTCACAGCAGGGGCTGGTGAGAAAGAGAGAGACTTTGTTTTCCTACTCACAGAGCAGGTCTGGAGGAGGTTTCATGCAGCTTGGGCAGATGTTTCTATTCTGCATGCTGGGTGCCTGGAGAACAGCACTGCATTGCTGAACCCAGGAGGGGCAGGGAAGCGCAGGGCAGACTCAAGTTGCAGTGCTTGTGAGCGGTCTCTCTGGTATCGATCTACATGTGCAGATCCCTTAGTGTCAGTTTATTTATTTCACTGACATTAAAGAGTGAAAGCTAGCCCAAACAGCTTAGCCCAAAGTAACTGCTGGCTGCTTTCCCCGAGCGTGGAAATAACAGAGTTGCAAATGTTAAGTCAAACCATTCCGGTCTGTGAATTAAATCAGTGCCCCAAAGGTGTGTCTGTTGTGTATATCAAGCTGACTAAAGCTGTGACTTCAGAAAAAGGCAGTTTTCAAACATGAACAAGAGAATATACAGCAAAACAACAGAGAAGACCACTTTAAAATCCTCAAATTAATGTAGAGAAGGTGGAAGAGAGAGAGGAGGGAGACTGACACCATCCAGGAGAAGGTATGTGTAGATGTCAGCAAACATTTCTCTTCCCCTTCCCTTCATCAGTGGAGTAGCTGCTCTGGAGATGAAAAGAGCAAGAAGGGACCTGAAGGAGCTCAGAGGACATGGGAGGCATAATTAAAAAAGCACAGTTATACCTGTGGACAAGCAGCCAAATAAAAGCAAACCATATATAAACATTGGAATAAAAAACAGAGCCTCCTTGTGCCCAGCCCTGTGTACTCCTGGAAATAAACTTCTTTCAGACCATGTGAATTGAGTTTTCATATCAAGTGCTAAATTCCAATAGGTCAACAAAATCACAGATGACGGCTGTAAAGCTGCCAGTGAAATTAAGAGCTTTTTTGGTGAACTAACAGAGAATCTCAGCCCAAAGGTTTAAGGTTTACAGAGCCGGTTGAATTGCGTTTCATGCTTGACATTCTGCAATACTCATTAACTGGTCGAATGCATCGCTGTGTTGTTTTTATCAAGTCAAAGCACTGCGCAAAGATTTTCTATTTCATGCCCCGTTCATACCTTGCTGCATGGATTGCATAATGTGGGCTACCCCCAAATGCCTCTTGGTTTTCCCTTTAGAAAGTTTTCTCAGAGCTGGCAGCAAAATAATAACAGGCAGATCTTCTGTAATTTCAGCATACATCTACTGCAGCTCAGATGTTTTTAGTACAGTTATCTGGGTTCACACAAGATCCAAATCCAGCCTGAATGGTCTGAATGTGGAGTTCTTGGCTCTCTGCAACTCTAAACAAAACCCCTGTAGCACTCGGCCAATGTGCCAAGTATCTGTAAAAGGAATCCCAGCTCAATTCAGTGTATCAGGATCTCTCTGCCCAGTCTTGTCATTCTAACTTTATACATGTTGAGTAAGTTTTAACTTAATGGAAAAATGATAAATGTTTTGTCTCTGTTCAGGGCGTGTTCCTGAGCAGGGAATGATTTGTGCGCCTGTAGAACAGTTCTATATATAAAAAACTGTATGAAACTGGGTGCATCCTACCGGAAACTTCTAATATAGTTTTAGCCTCTTAGGAGAGCAATGTGGAAATTCTACTAACCAGATGAGTATGGAGTGTACCCTAAGATAGCAGATGAGATTATATACCTTGTAAAGATGGCAAAGAGTAATATGGAAAATATGCCTACAGGTTATGCTTGTGGGTGTTAATCTTAACTGTTCAACAATACGGTTGTGCTTAGCAATTTTAAGATACACTTTAAAGTGTGGGAATAAAACCCTTGTAGGTGCTTTAATTTTGTATTTAAAATAGTCAATTAAATTAACTAATTTGGAACTATTTTCTTATCGATTTTTACATTGTGTCTAATCTACTAGCTATCCTGTTGTTAATGTATAGAATTCTGTTCTTTTTGGACTTAAGGCATATTAGCACGGCCTTGAATTGTATTTTACAGCATTACGTAAAGATTACCAATCCTACTGAATGCATAGTTACAAATAACAATTGATCAATATGATATTCTTCTGCTTTCTCTGGATAAAACTGAATTTAGCGGTTTTTAAATTTTGATTTCTATGCTTAATTTTATTTCATTTATACTGTTCTGAATTTTTCTAAGTGTTCTTAATAAAGGGAGCTGCTTGTATGGATGATTGCCTTTCTAAGAGAATTGAGAAAAAAAGTAGAGAAAACCACTGGAACATCTGGAGAGGATGCTTAGACTCTTTGATCAATGGGAGTTCTGGGGAAAAAAAATAACAAGTATTCAGCATTTTCTCTCAAAAAATAAATTCTCCATTAGACAGATGTTCATGCAGCTTTTAAACCTCTCAGTTATAGATGGAGCCTGAAGGTTTTCCTGCCCTGTTGAAATGGTAACTGTGAATCTTTAGACTGTCCTTCCCCAGACAAATGTTTAGGCACACAAGCTCTGAAACTTTCCTGTGTTTAGAGCACGTCCACAACAGGATGACTACTGCAATATAACACCTACGTCCAGAAAGGAACGACAGGCTCTCCTTTTCACATTTAAGTTGATGAAAGCTTACTGGAAGCAAGATCCAGCCTACAGTGACAAAAGACCAAATCTCAAATTTTGCTTAGATGAGTATTATTGTGAAGTAACCCCATGCAATACAGCAGTGTTTACAGTGGTGTAATGAAGAGCAGAATTTCTGTTTTCTTTCTGTGAATTAATATAAACATTGTGTAACTCTTCAATACAGGACTCGTATTGTATTTGTCCCAGCTGGCACAGCACTGCTGTAAGCAGTAACACTGGTGAGCAGGTAATACAGAAATTTTATAATCATTGTTACCTATTGCTTGTGGCAATTCTAAACACATTCTGAACACCAACAGAAACCTGTTTCTAACCTTTTCACTCCTATCATCCTGATGCTGCTGTCTTCAAGACTTTTCCCCCTTGTTAGGTCAGAGCAACCCAACAGTCTTCTAACTTGGGAGAGATATATGTTATCTCAAGAAATCAAAATTGCAGACAAATTAGTTGCAATATTTTGCTAATTATCCTCCTAAAAATGTAAGAGTGTGAGCAAAAACTGTGTGAAGCCTTTATTCCACCTTCTGGATGTGATGTGCTTAGTGATCCAGAGCAGTTCCACTGAAGTCAATGGAATTTTAGTACCATAAAACAAAAATAAGGCGCTTTTTTTCCCTTCTCTCAATCCATAGCACAGTATTTTTTTGCCATGGAAAGAAAGAAGGAAAATGAGGTTCTCTTTTCACATTAAATAGAAAGAATAGAGGCCCAAATGAGACTAAATTGCACACAACAAAATGAGAATGAATCAGCATAAACGCTCCAGCTCTATTCCTAACACACTGCCTGAGATCTGCATTCACTGTGGGGACATTTTGCTGACTGGTTCACAATCTTGTGCTTTTCTTGGTTTCAGGATATTTCTGCTGTGTTTGATTAGATTTCATTATCCTTTCCAAGTCTAACCACATTTGTATTAAATACAGCACTAGTACTATTTGAGATACGGAACTCGGCAGATGAAAGGGACCTGTTGAAGTTGATCTGGTTAAATGTTTCAAAACCTTGCAGACTTACACTGTACATTTTCCTGGATGAAAGTTGGATAGCATATTTTGGTTAAAGGAGGAAGGCTGTTCCATTTTAGTGGTATCAGGAATGACTTTCGGAACTGCTGTTGTTTTTCAATAATGCAGTCACATTAGGGCTTGCTTTTTGTAACACTCCACGTAGTATATTAATGAAACTAACTTGGTAACTTTTATTCTTCTCAAAAAAATGATGACACACAGATGTACAAACCCACATTCATGTGTTGTTTTATTGGTGCGTTACAACGTTACATTTCCTTCACACTGAGAAAGCATGAGATTAAAATACATTGATCCACAAAAATGCCTTCCCTACACTGACTTTGCATTGGTAATTACAGCGCCTACAGATCCCTCCACAAGTTTCATTTCATTAAGTCTTTCATAATTTTAATTACATTTTAATCAAAGCTTTTACATTGTCTATTTTATGACTTTCGATTTAAGTATTCCCATTAAAATCTGTTATTCTTTACTGCTTTTCAAAGTTCACCAATTGCTCTTGCAATGAAAGTATTTCTGCTGCATTACACTTCATATTCCAATCTTTTACAGCCACTGCTCATTTAAGGACTGTATAAGCTTTCCCCATCCCAAAGAAGATAGCTTGTTTGTATCAAAAGCCATTAAAATACTGGGAATGTGTACAGCACAGTTAGGAGGCCCCACTCATTTTTGAGACTAAGCCAGGTCTATATAAAAACATGCAAAATGCTCTATGCATCAGTATTAAACTTCTAATTTTGATTTATGATTTTTTTTAACATTTGCATATAATCTGGAAGACTAGGGTTCCTGCTGAAAGAAAAAGCTAATGGCTAAGCCCTACACAATGTAAAGACATGATACTCTTACTCTAGGGCTTTCATTAATCCTCCTGTGTGAAGTAATAGAAAATGATATCCCTCTTACAGAATTCTGTAGGATGGTTTAAAAACTTTATAGAAAGATTAAACCTCCACTTAACTGTGTGGATTTCTAGAATAAGACCTCAATTACACTAGAGGAGTGTTCTGTCAAATTGAGTGCAAATGCAATGCCAGAAAAATTGTGCTTTGCTGATGCTATTTTTGTGAACTAGCATATATACACCAGCAAAACCACAGTTATATTTGGGTAACTGTCTCTATCCTAGGGCTCAGAATACTGTAACTGTCAGTAAAAAAATCCTACCTTTAACTGATGCAGTCAAACTGATATCAGTTTTACAAGGAGATCAGGCCCAATTTCTGCAGAACCGTCCCAGGTTCATGCCTATTACATTCTGTTCCTTAATGTCATTTCCTATTTATAGTTATTTCCAAATATCGTATCAATTTATACATAGTAAGGTTGCATCCACTTGTACACAATTATTACATTTCTTTTTAAAGGGATTCTAATTTACTTGCTTTCTAAAAAAATTCAAGTGTTGCCAATCAGGAAGTAGCTCTTCTCAAAAAATCTACAAAGCTTACCGTTGAGAAAAGTAAATGACAAGCCTTACATAAAGACACTGAGCTGTTTGAATCACAAAATGCCTACAAGGCCAATACATATTCCAACAGGAACACATAAATTATAATTATGGCAGCAGTCTCCTCCAGTCTAAAGCACCGTAATAATGGTCGTTGATCAACGTTGTCTTGATCGCTTTAACCAGCAGCTCCGGCTAAGAAATGTTCAACTGCCAAGGTGTGGTCTGGAACATTTGCCTGCATTTTCACAGGATATCTAAGAAAAAAAAATTCTGGAATCTGACATTCTGCCATCCAAAGGTACATCATTTCACAGGAATGTGATGTATACTGCATAGTGCATACATAACAAAACAGGATCCTACCAGTAATAAATTAACTAAAGTAATACACTTAGTAATCTTCTCCATACCAACAGTGTTTTGATTCAGATGAGTTTCAATTCAGGTACCAAGCCAACCTGCGCAAACACCATGCTCAAGAACATGATGAGCTGAAAATGTAGAATGGGTCTAGTGGAAAACTGCCTCCAGCATTCCTCTGGATATGTTACAGTGCTGGAGACCACCACAAGCATTCATGGTTGTGCGCCCAAAGTCACAAATGAAAATCTTTGCATTTCTTTAGATCACCAGTGCTGCAGTGAGTCACTACACAAGAATGAACATGGCACACCGAGATTCACAGAAAACATTGTGTTTCTTTATCCTCAGAGTTTTAGGATGTTTTTAAAAATTTGTTTTAAAGACTTCAGCTTCTTGAATGTCACGGGTGTTCTTTTCTTTCATTTTGTTTTGATGGTAATTACTGCAAGAGCTCTCAAAAAACTGCTGATGATGTAATACCAAGTTTCTAATCCATCCTATGAAAATATATATTATTGTAAGATGATAATTTTAACAGTGTGGAATTTATTGAATGTCAGAATCATCCTGTGGAACCACTAATGCACGAGGCTTGGCTCTTACAAACCCTTAACCCTTTCATACCTTTCATCTGCTTGATCATTAGTAGCTCAGAATGACCTTGTCAAAACTTGACAATTAATACAATGTTCTACCAGCATGTAGAGATCTTTTTAATGTTAGAAGGCAACAAGATAAACATAAGGATGATGTCCTAACATCAAATTACATAAAGAAATGGCTGGCCACAATAGATGCTGAACATCTGATGAAAAGTGCTGTGTGTACTCACCACCCATCAAAGTCAATGAGTGCTGAAGACGACCAGAACTTTCTAGGAGATACTCAGTACTTCAGAAAACCTGTTTCCAGATCTACTATATCCTCAACCATGTCTTCTTAAAATTGATTTTAACCATTCTCCACATGGGATTGTTCTTATTAACGTTCTTTTCCCTCCCTCAAGTAGTCTATCTGTTTGCAGTAGTAGACTGAAAACAGATAATTCAGCAAGTCAATATGAACTGAAAATTTAAGTATGATGATATTATGGCATTAAAAATAAAGTATTTCTCTTTATAAAAAGGAAAGAAACAAAAGAAAAAACACATACAGTAAGAAACACCGTGTTAAGAGACCAGTTTGGAGGAAATGTGAGAAGGCTAAAAGTTCATTCTGCACATTTCTTAAAGTCATACAGGACCTTCAGTTATTCCTTCTAGAGGCAGGCCAGTAGCATTATCTGCTGTAGGTCTCTCTTCTTTCTTCACAGAGTTCTGATCTAGCAGGCTGACGTAAGATTTATGACAAGCTGTATTACCCAAAGGAGGGTAGTGTTGTCTGTAGCAAATATAAGCAAAAATGAGGCCAATGATCCCTCCAACGAAAGCATCTAGATAAGAAAAGCAACAAAACCAGAAGCACGTTACCATGGAAAGGTCAGCCAGTAGTGACAGCTGTAAATAAAAGACATTTGGTTAACCTGGAAGTGTTTAACCCAGAAAACATGGTTTCAAATTTTCAGAAAGATTTTGGAGCTGAATACCACAATCACACAGGACACATAAAATCAGTATTTTGTCAGGGACATCACCAACATTTTGAATACCCAAAACGTAGATTGTGTGCTATGTGTTTCAAGAGACGAACAGGGGGAATAGAATGGTGTCCATGGGGCATTAAACATTTATGATGTTCCAGCTCACCATTGATGAACATTTGTGGATAAGCAACGCACATATCTTCTTCCAGTTTGCCATGATTTACAATGACCACCACCGGGTTTTCTATTTATGAACAACACAGCTGAACTATGCTGTTTACAACATGCAGAGGTCTTATGCTGACAGGTACACCTCAAACTATGGAACTGCCTACAGTCTGCTCCTTGTCTCTGCCCAAGTACCTGCAGGAAAGAGGGCAGCTAAAGTGCCAGATCTACTCTTGACTGGTTTGTATTCTGGAAGGCATCTTCCAATGCAGACAGGGAAAAGGTAGGATATAAGATGGAAAATTATCTTCCTTCAGGAAGTGGGCCACTGTAGTTAGAACAATTCATTTCACTTGCAGCTCCTGAAAGGCCCCTGAGAAAGACAGCCGTCAAGAACAATTTCAAGCTGGGTGAATTCTTCCTAAAAGCACCTGAAAGGTCAAAGACTAAGCACGCCTGTTAGCTGATTTAACACCTTTTGAATATCTTTCTTTGATGCTCTTTACTATCTTGTACTGCTACCAGAAAATAAAATAAGATAAGATAAAATAAGGTCATTGTATGAGATATTTGCAGCTCTAACACATGGGCAATTTTAAGTTTTCCGTGGGAACCGCAGAGCACCTGAAGGGCAAGATGATTCATTCTGTTGTCAGGTTCTCCCTGACTCTTACTAATACACACCCCTGATCTTGTGTTTCATTTTCAAGCAATCAGAGCAAAATTTCACTGAAAATACACACTGACTGAAAGCCTCAGATCTGAACACAAACATTAACGGAAGTGAGGCAACAGGCACTGGCTAGAATATGACCTGACACCGTGTTTTATTTTAACATGACTTACTAAGCACCCTACCATCTGTGCATACCTATGTTTCTGTATTTTACTTCGGCTACAAAGAAACCACAGTGTAATAAAAATGGCGAATCATTGAGTTTAATGACAAAGAAGGGTAAATCAATACAAATGATTTTTCTCTAAAATACTTAAATACAGATTAAATGCCCTAGTTTGTCAGTCTAGTATATATTAAAACAAAGGGCATGTGGTTCACCTTTCAGTGGGTAATAAATGGCTTGTAATCATCGGAGGAGTGAGATTCTGAAAGGCCTTTTAACAAGAATAGTTAGGGCAAGAATACGTGAAAAATTTAATACTGAGACGGATAAATTTAAGAAATGTGATTGTAAGTCACAGTTGTCTGCTGAGGAAGAGGACTAGACTGAATGACCTAGGAGATCCCTTCTAATCCTATGTTCTCTTCTGACATGCAAAAGGACATAACAAATCTATCACAAAGATGATAGAGACTCAAGTAAGATTTTAACAGGTAATTGTGTATACACAGTATTTGCAAACAGACCAAAGCTTATCCTACCCATACAGGAAGCTGACTGATTTTGTACCGTTCAGACTGTCTATCAAACTGTCATGGTACAAAAGGTACCAAGGGCAAGAATTTTCACTATAGTATACTATTACAGCATCAATCAACTTGTAAAAAGTGTAGTTATTGTGACAAGACTCATTTTCCATAAACCTGTGTTGGTTGCAATTCTCAGATTACCCTCCTTTAGCTGTGATCGACTGAATACTGTTCCAGCTGCTTTTTTATTTTGCTTAACAATGAGGTCAAGCCTATGATTATTATTTTTATTTATGGAGAAACACCAGGTTTCTGCCAGTCCTCTGTAAGTTCCTTGGTATTTCAAGACTTGCTGAAAACTTGCCTAGATAATTTATTTCAAAACCCATTACACACAAATTATGCAATTCTGGGCCTGAGTTTGGGCACCACAGTAATACAAGTTCACCACATGAATTATGCCAAAGATTTCTAGTTTATTGACCTTGACTGGGGGGTAATAAGCAAACACAGAGGCAGCTATTTTGACTCCTGGTTTTGAAGACAACAATTCTGTGTTTTGTTTGAGCTCATGGTAGCCACACTTCCTTTTTTTTTTTTTTTTCTCTCCTTTGCCCATAAAGGAAAAAGAATATTCTTTCAGTCTCAGTATTTATCTCTACTGTTTTTCGTACAACATCTCCTCTTATTTAATGAGTAAATTAACATTTTCAGAGTTATAAGCCTGAAAAGAGATCTAGGGACTTAAAAGCAGTCCATACATTCAAGATTCATAAGGAAATATCTGAATATTCACCAATACCAACACTAATATCTTGAATACTACATTCTCCAGCCAAACTGAAGGGAGCTCATAAAGTCCTCATAATATTAACGTTCTGAGCCCACTCAGTGGCTTTTTAACATAAGGATACTCCACTCCATCTTTCACCTACAGTATGCTAAGTTTTGGACATTATATTGATGGTCCTTGTTCATTCCCCACAGCATAGTTAAGACTCTATCACAAAGCCACCATAAATAATTTAGCACAATTAGTTGACTCTGCTGAGAATAAAAGATGACATCTGAGCTTCTGTGCTGTATATTAGAGTCAACTAGTCTCTCCCTTGAGAATGCAGTTCTTTCAGGTAAAAGCATATGTCACCTGCAGGATAATGTCTGCCAGCACTGTTCTTAGCTTGGGAAGAGCTGAGTTTTCAGCTCTATCCCCATAAACTTCAGACAAAAATATGAGCAGCTGTAATGAACACAGTCATAACCCCTTGGGTGTAGTTTTCTTCTATCATATATAAAATACACCATAATAATCTGCCTCACAGCACATGTTTCAGTACATAAATAATTCATACTCTTGGCAAGAGATAGTACACACTGTAAACATGCGTTCAAAACTTGACAGTAAACCTGTACACTCATTCATTCACACTCCTCTCTCTCTCTCCCTCTTTAACAGAGAGTTCAAACCAGCCAAGTGTCACACGTTGAGCATGAGATTCGTAACTGCCGTCTGTCCCGCCCGCCAGCCTGGCGAGGCACGCACCTCGCGTTCAGCAGCTTTGTGCTGGAGGCTCTCTCCGACTCCAAGTGTCGGTGAGCAAAGAGTAATGAGCCCTGTAACAAGACAAGGTGTCTGCAGGAAACCAGGCGACTCCTTAAAGAACATGTCAAGACTAATGGTTAGTGATTAAGCAGCCATGGGAGAACAGGAGGCTGCATGAACACAAAAAATGGAGCAAGAAAAAGCATGGATGAGCCTTGCTCTGGTATGCTGACTGCTGTATGAGATAAGAAAGTGCTCAGCAGGACAGAGATATGCTTAGTTTAATTGAAACTATGTAGAAGAACCAACAGAATGATATGTCTTTGTATTGGGTTTGCGTGACAAAGTTCTGGTAGTGGGGAGCTACAGGGGTGGCTTCTGTGAGAAGCTGCTAGAGCTTCCCCCATGTCCAATGAATCCAATGCCAGCCGGCTCCAAGACAGACCCACCGCTGGCCAAGGCCGAGCCCATCGGCGACAGCAGTAGCGCCTCTGGGATAACGCATTTAAGAAGGGGGAAAAAAAACAACTGCACAGCAACAGACGAAGAGAGGAGTGAGAATGTGAGAGCAACAGCTCTGCAGACACCCAGGTCAGTGAGAAAGGAAGGACGGGAGCAGAGATTCCCCAGCAGCCCGTGGTGCAGCCCATGGTGAGGCAGCTGTGCCCTGCACCCAGGGAGGTCACCGGGGGAGCGGAATCCACCTGTAGCCCGTGGGGGACCCTACACAGGAGCAGGGGGACATGCCCGAAGGAGGCTGTGACCCTGTGGGAAGCCCACGCTGGAGCAGGCTCCTGGCTACACACAGATACTTCAGTCTGGCATAACGCACATGGAGCCACATATTAACAGTCACTCACATACCCAACAGGTCCAGCTTACAGCTGGTTCCATCGAAGACAGCTATGGCACTGATGTACATTTGTGAAAAATGATGATGTAAAAAACCCACTGACGCAGATTTATACATAAATATGATGAAATATGATGAAATAGTGTATATAAAAATATAGAAGAGTAACAGGCCACTGCAGTATTTTCAGACATTGAAACCCTCAGCATCAATCCAGGAACAGGGAAAATCTATAGCATACAATTGCATTTTAACTCATGCGATTTAATGAAAAAAATAAAATCAAAGAAATACAAGGCTAATTTAAAAAAAAAGTAGATAAAAGGTATCTCCATGGCTCACCTTGCCAGTGATGTTTGTAATCACACATACGCGACAGGGCAATCATCATGGCACAGTAGAGTGGGAGAATTGCTGCACAAAGTCGCCAGCTCTTGCCCCGGCCATTTTCCGTGAAGCAGTGTAACTTTCCAGCCAAGTAGAAGGTGGTAAAGCCAAGGCCTGAAAATGCAACTGATAAAAAAACCCACATAATTACAGTATTTTGTCATTAACGCTGTATGATACTACCCCTTAAGATCTGACAGCAGGATTCTTCTACTGCAGAGGAGTCTTGCACTTTCTAGGGTGATACTAGGAGCTGAAGTAAGTTGAGAAGATCCATCTGCAAAAAACTGAGGTAGTTTCATAATTTGAATGGTGATTCTTATGTAACTATATAAATGATGCTGTTATAACTTAGTTTTTTAAAGGAATGTAGCAAATTGCCTAGGTAGACAGTTATCTTGGGGTTTTTTTTGGTTTGTTTTTTTTTTTAATAAAGCAATCATGATCTTACAAACTTTAAAAAAACCCCACAATTCTTCAGGGGTTAATGGGAAAAGGTAGTCTCCCACAAGATCCATGACATACATATGTTCTCCACAGCAGTGGTGTTATCTAGGTAGCAATGCAAGCAATCAGGCAAGTGAACACCGCAAAGCATATCGACTTCCTTCTCATAGATACTCAGCCTTCACATAATCTGACATGTCTGCAAATATTGTGGTAGCTCTAGACATTCATCTATCCAATAACAATTGATTTTTTTTTTTTTCCTTTAGCAATTTACCTTTTTCGTCGGGGGAGACATCAGCTATGGAAAGAATCCCTGATTTTATTTGCACATTAAATTAAACATATAGGCAAATTGTTAACTCAAGTCACAAAAGCTCTTTCATGCTTAATCTTCAGATGTCTTTCCTGATTTTAGACCTCTTCTAAAAAGTTAAGGTTCAAAGCAGAAAGGGATTCAGTCATTTGAATTACATTTAAATGAGATTTTTAGGTTCCATTAACATGTTTCTATAGAACATGCACAACTGGCAGTGACAACAGAACTCAGGCACCAAGTTTCCATACTGAACTTCTTTCCTCTTGTGGCTGTTCACCTTCCAGATACTGGATAGAATTTATTTTTTTTTTTAAATATGCATTTTTATTTTTTCTAAAAAACATTTGAACTTTTTTTTTTCCTGTAGAAAAATTAGTGCTGCATCTGAACAGGTAGCTCCGTGAAACACTTCTACTTTCTCCACAAATGTCACACTCAATTTTGTTCCTGACTGCAAAGATCAAAATAGAACATAAGCACATAAACCACAGATAGCAAAATTATAAATATTTATGCAAGCATTTAAAAATCTTTTTTCTGACTACCTTTATACTTTTTATCTTTATGATATCTAGGCACCTCTATAAGAGGTAATAGGTCACATTTATAATATATAATTCTTTTCTGATTCTGCCACCAGTGAATTTAATGGTAAAATCACCATCAGTGTGGGATCAGATATGCATCTTTTTTCTAATCTCCTGCTAGGGCTTTTCAAATGCCCTTCTTCTCATGTTCCCAAACACTAGATACGATAATTACTTTGTATTCTGCTGATAAATCTATGGGATGGTCAATTTTAGTTGACAGTACAATGGAGTGGTTTCATAAGTTTATACTACACAGCTGTTTGAATGCAATTACTGAAGATTTGCATTTCATCTTTGAACACACAAATAAATCACTTCTTTAGACCGGCTGTGTTGGAGCAAGACAGAATGCTGATTAGTCATCAAACCACTACACCAAATATATTGTTTCCTAGAAGCTTCTTCAACAAGTGCTGGTTCCGTACTTGTCAGAAGACAGTGGGAGGCAAACTCGAAAATATAACAAACAATCCTGAATAAATAAAACATTTCTTGCAGACCAGGTTACCTTCTTGTGTACAGACCTTTGAAAATCATATAAACTTGCTTTGCCTTTCAGACTACCTACCAGACAAGAAGAAATAATTTCTTCTGACATTTCTACATCATAGTATTATTGAAATGAATGTATTTTCCTAAAAGGAGCATGTTTTACACAGAAACAGGCTATGAGATGCATAGTCAGAGCACTAGGCTATAGCCACCATGGAAAAAATAAATCTATGATCCTGAGACAACATATCTCAGCAAAGTGGAATACCCCTCCTCCATTTTCAAACATCCTCTCCAACTCTTAGTAGCCAGTGTAGACTGACACACTTGAAACAACAAATAAACATTTCTTCTTTCCAGTGTAGACTTTCTCTTGTGCCTCTCCTGTTTGCTAGATTAGCCACTGGAATATGACAAAGGACAACACTGTTCTCTTCCATGCTCTTCCTGTTGCTTGTGGTATTGTCTTTTGTATCAAAGAATCACAGAATCATCTCGGTTGGAAAAGCCCTTGAAGCTCCTCCAGTCCAACCATTAACCTCACACTGACCATTCCCAACTCCACCAGATCCCTCAGCACTGGGTCACCCCGACTCTTCAACCCCTCCAGGGATGGGGACTCCCCCCCTGCCCTGGGCAGCCCATTCCAACGCCCAACAACCCCTTCTGCAAAGAAATGCTTCCTAATAGCCAGTCTAACCCTGCCCTGGTGCAACTTGAAAGACCTGCAGCTCATTATAGGGTCTTTTTCTGATGGTTAAAACACACATTCACATCTGTGTGAGCAGACATAGGGTCCATTTTGCAGACCTTTGGAACTAGAAACATGTCTAAACTTACCTGAGACTTCAAGGACAGGACTCGTCTGCATCATTTCTTCTTCCAGCTGAGTAAATGGAGTGAACAAAACTAAACCTGTCTTGAATATTCATTATCAAGTGCAATTATAGAAAGAATACTTTCAAATACTTCCTCTCAAAAATTAGTTTTATTTTCATATTTCCATTTTCCACCTCAGTTTATTATTTTTTAGATCCTTAGAAGAAGATGAACTGAAATCTGAAGACAGTATTCCCAGGCAGAAGCATCAAGTGCTTTGTGGCTCCATTTTCATGCAATCTACAATGCCTAGCAATTTAGAGGGCTTACAGAAATATTGCTCAAACTACAGAGCAGACGTTCACTTCTCACAGACTCATATTCAGGATTACTAGCACTGACCAGGCAATTTTACTAGCAATTGCCAGTGTGGTGAACAGCAGTAGCAGATTTAGCTAAATGGGCTTTAGAGCAAACTTTGTGATATTTTTTAAAAAGTACTTCCCCAGAATTTGTTTTTCTTTCAGGATCTGGCACATTTCCAGAAGGAGGTGCTCATGAATGAATATGGAAGTTCAGCAGGATCTAGACTTGCACTATAAACAAAGGCAGATTTTTGCCTTAAATGGTTGATGTGTTCCTCTAAACTTAAGGTCAGGAAGAAAAGAGACTCACAAACACTCCTCCAGGGGAACTTATGCCTAATGTAAGATGGAAAAGTAATATAACTATGGTCTAGCTTGTAGCTATGAAATTAATATTCTGCAGAGCACTTTTACATTGCAATATTGTAAGACTGACTTCCATTACCCTGGAGCATGCACATCCAGAAAAATCTGCTTGACCCAACAGTCCCAGTGTGTGTAGAGTCAGCACAAAGAACATGGAATTAACAGCAAAACGTTCTGCAATGCGGGAGTATCCACTATAAATGTAACTATTTATTCCAAGGCAACTCAATTGCTGTGCACTCCATGTAGGCAACTTTGCTTGATGGCTGTATTTTGAAGATGTTGTCAGTCAATAACATCAAAAAAAAAATCAATTCACTCTTCATGAATCCTAGACCTATAAGTGATATTTACACTGAAGAATTGGTCATCAGTAAAATATATTTGAGCATTTTTTTCTGCACCAGCTAGAGTCAATACCTCACTGTATCACAAAGAAAATGCAAACACACGCACACACACCACATGCTCTAACATATTACATACTGCTTAATGTTATAATAAAAATTATTATTCTGTATAAAACACAGATTTCAAAGAATCAGCAAAGCAATGGTCTTCATCTACACCAATACTTCTGCTAAGTTGGTTTCTTCCCAGATCATAAGAAATTAATACTCTATACAAAGAGGGCAAGAGCAACATAAAAAACCAGTCAGCCCTCTTTGGAGACACTGACACAAACGAAAATAAGAAAATTAGTCTGATTTAGTTTAAAACAATGTTAACTCAAGATAGATGTTGATGCAAATTCCAGACACAAATATTTAATTGATTTTAAGTGTTGGAAGAGGAGAAAGGAATGAATCAAACACACAGTATAAAGAAATGAGGTATTTTAAACAATTGGCGTAGCTAATTCAAATCGAAGTCCTGATGCTACAAGTTGCTGAACACAGGAAAACCTCTCCTGAGACAAGCCACATGTTCTGTCAGGGCTTGATAAAATGCTGTAGATTTTGTGAATGTATTGAAAGACAGAAAATGGAATATTTGCATGGCAACAGCTCTGAAAGGTCTCAGCTGAGACAAGGTTGCGCCAGGGAAGGTTTAGACTAGATATTAGGAAGCATTTCTTTACAGAACGGGTAGTTAGGCGTTGGAATGGGCTGTCCAGGGAGGTGGTGGAGTCCCCATCCCTGGAGGGGTTTAAGAGTCGGGTCGACATAGCGCTTAGGGATATGGTGTAGTTGGGAACTGTCAGTGCTAGGTTAACGGTTGGACTAGATGATCTTCAAGGTCCTTTCCAACTTAGACGATTCTGTGATTCTGTGAAGGTTACCATTATTCTAAGTGCTATGCAAACACAGAGAGAGGACACTGTCCTACAAAGTTTAGAAGCTAAAGATACAAAGGCAAAGGAGGCAAGGTGAAGTGCAGAGAATGGAAGGGATTTGCTCAGTCAAGAATGAAACCTGGCTCCTAGAGAGACAGGGTCTGTGCCCTAGCTCGAGGCTTCTGCTGCCGCACTGTCCTCCCTCTGCCTTCTGGAAGGTGTTATTGAACTGTTCTCTTTAAATAAGGCAGCTATGGTTTCCTAAGAAATTAACAAAGGGAATTTTGGAATGAAAAGGGAAAATTTAAGTCTTACAGGAATAAGTGCTATGAGCTATCTTAAAGGGGATAAAAGACTTGAAATGAGAGGAAAACACATTAAGTAATGTTTGATTTGTCCCCTTATTGTTTACTTCCATTTCCCCATCTGCTGATAGCATCAGATAATTGGTTCAGGGCCAATGGGGCTATTTAAACACTAGCAAAAATCCTGGATTTGCACAGCTTTGTACCTTTCTGACCAGATTCTGAAGGGAGTTGAGATTCACAGTGCATGTTACCCATGTTTTGAGTTTCTTTAATGGAATAACTGGAATTCATATGTATTGCGTTTTTGCTCTATTTCTATGGTTTTATTTCAAACTATTATCTACAAAAAATCTTTAATAATGCATATGCACTCTCCAGATAATATAAACGGTATTTAGACTGTCTCTCTGTCATGAATAAACATTAGTTTGTGAAAAATTAAATCGTTTCCATTCCTTCTTATACTTGTTCTAGCTGTTCCACGTTTTCCATAATGTAGACCTACTGGTTATGTAGACTTGCCAGTCAAAGGTGTCTAACTGATTTTGTTTGCAACATGGCTATAATCCACTCCGAAACTGTACTGCAAGTTCTGTCACACAATCCAAGCCAGCGTGGTCACAGAGAGCAAGCATCTTGTCTCTCTGCTCATCAAAATGAATTCCCTATTCCCACTCTCAGAATGAGACTTTTGAACAGCAGTTACACATGGGATTGATCAACTTGAACTCACCACTTTAAGTCAGACCAGTTCACAAAGCACGCTGGGGTTTTTCTCTGCAGATAACACTGCCTATTTTGCTTGCTGAATAAGGACTGTTCAAAAGTTCACAGAGTTGGCAGCCAGAAGGGACCAGCTGATCTTTTCACCTGACCTCCTGTGTATCACACCATTAAGTATGATCCAGTTAGCACCAGGATGTGAGTTTGGATAAAGTATAATTTTCAGATATATAATCTGAAGATAGAGGAGGAGAATTATCTCAGATGCAAGAGGACTTGTATCACCAAAGTTCTTACTGACAAAACCATGATCAAGTTGTAAACCACCACCATCATAAGCCATCTTCATCTGATGATCTGATTCAGCAAAACAGAACAGAAAGAGAAATATAAACACTGCTATGTAGGCAAAAAATCAATAAGGCTCTCCAGCAGCCTTCCTACAAATGCTGCTCCTGCTTCACAATAATCAAGTCCATGCAGAACTGATGCAAACACTGTTACAAGCACTTATTGAGGTAGAAGCAGAAGGAAGTATCTGTTTATTTACTATTACAGCAATGGCACGAGCAAAATACTTCATAGAAAAGAATGAAAACCTGGCATGCCTTCTGCCCAAGGAGTTCATGTCCTAAGCCCTCATCCTGCAACTGGATCAAAGGGTACAGAAGCTTGCCACTATGGCAAACCTTGATGGGGATAATGGCACTCTGTAAAGGTACCAGGTCCAAGTCTTTCAGATCTTATGAACCAGCAGAGGGTAAAAAAAAATGGAAGAGTCAAAAATACCCCAACTGAATAGTTTTTTAGATCTAACTGGATAGCTGTAGGCTTCTGTGTGAAGACAATAAAGTGTTGTTTTGACCTTTACAGGCTAGGAGTTTAGGAATTACTAACTTAAGAAAGTGTCTTTCACCTTGTTTTGTGTAGGTGGGGTTTCTGGTACTGCTACTGGAAGGCACATTTTAAAAATATCCCATAGTGGTACTTGAAGTATCAGCTTCCTCTTGGGCATTATCATTACTGGAAGAAATAAAACTACATTAGACTCAATCTTTCAGTTTGTTTTTATCACCTTCTTTGAAGAAAAAAAAAGGTTCATAGAAGAAATAAGGATGATGACAGCATCTGGAGATACTGCAGACCCCATCCTGACATCTCATTCTCTCCAGACAGGGGATCTAGGTGACTTTAAAAAGCCATCTGTACAGACCAAACCAATTACCAAGTTGAAATGCATAAAGTGAGAAACTGTGAACAAGAATCTGATCTAAAGCACCCCAAATAAATTATTCATTAAAACTGTAATTGCTTTTGTGGGTGTTTTCTGGAAATTAAACTACCCCATGAGGATCTTCAGCTTCTCAAGTTTTAATGGATGCTTTGCTAAGCACACAATACAGGTCCTTCTTTAGACTAAGCAGTTTTTGAGCTGAAGAAAAAATCCTCAACTTAAGTGGCAACAAACTATGAAACTGCAAAACAACCATTCAAATGGCCTACGTAACAATCAGAGAAAATGATCCATCTCTTTGTCTGTAATGTTTTATACTTGCAGTGATTACTGTATATTTTCCAAATGCAAACACATACTATTCATCACTGGAATTGCACAGCAGCCTACTGCAATTTTAGCTAGGGCTACTGGTGAATGTTTTCAGTTTCACACTGTTCAAAGACTGAAATATTTATCTTTCCTGAAGGAAAAAGTATGATACCAAATGGCTGCATAAATTTTAATGCTGAAATTCAATTCAAAGAGGATTTTATAGAAGTACAGTTCCCACACAACATTTTGAGCTTATTATCACAGGCAAAATATTTTTATTTTTTTCCAAGTGGGACAGTCAATCACCTTCCCTTTGGCTTAGCTTTATTCATTTCTTTTCACAAAGAAAGACAGTTCAGCAGAAGCAACATGAAAAGCACATCACAAGATACAAAAGTATGCAGGGACTTGGGAAACAAAAAGGAGATATTGGAGACAGACATATGTTAGAACAAAAATAGACCTATATTATCTGAAAAGCAAGTAGCTAGAGTATTAGTCATTAGGTTGTTTTTGCAGAACTGTCACAGTGAACTCTTATGAAACTTTTTTGTTTTTTCTGACATATTTTATTTTCATGCACCTTTCAAGATACCTCATTACACCTGAAATATCTAAAGTGGTCTCAGGGTGCATCTCATTGCTACCAAAAAATAAGAACGAAGTTCTGATTTGTTCAGTTAATGATGTCATTTACAAAAAGTCCTAAAAGTGAACCTGTTCCATAGCCTGCTTTGTCATTTCTGTTGACAGAAACCTTGAACAAATCCCCTTTCTCTGAGAAGACAGTAAAGACAAGCCTAAAAGGGCTCAGATTCTGGAATTACTTTGAAGACAAGGGGTCAGCACTCATGCACTAGCATGCACAAGCAGCCTTAGCATTAATATAAGCTGCAAGAGACTGTCTTGTAAACTCAGCCCTAATCATACAACTGTATCAGACTAGAAAGACATCTTTCTCTGCAAAGTATGTTTTTTTACTCTTTACTCACTGCCAAGATCTCCATGCTTCCCAGTTACACTTGGTGAAGTTAGAACCAACCAATGAACTTGTACCAGATTTAAACCTAGGACAGAATGATATCAGGATGCAACTGGTCCTTGAACACACCCGTGATGGTGCTGCTCTAGTATAGTCCCTGGCTAATGCACTCACTCTTCTCCTTACAGGCATCAGGAATACCAAGTGTTGACTGGATTTTTTTTTTGTTAGATCAGATATGCATCCCTTTATGAAATAAAGTCCTGATACTATACCTCTAGTTTCCTAAGAAAAAAAAATTTAAAACTGAGATAAGAGTTGCTAGGTTAATTCAAGCAGGTCAATACTAATTAAACAACTACCACCTTGTCAATTATCAATAACCAGAGAATAAATTTCTCTTTCCTGAAAGAAAAATTTATTTTTCCTTATTCACAGACCTTACCATAAATCCAGTATCTAGCCACAAGCTTTAGATCATCAGCTCTCCAACACAAATAGAAATTATTGTCACTGGGGGATTTATGAAGTATCTACTTACAGACAGTCCCTGTCAAGAGCAATTTTTAATTTCCAGTTCAATTTTGGAATATACCAAGTCCCACACATTGGATCAGGGTAACTTCTTGCCTCCTGCTTTGCCATACATATGCTATCAGTAGTATCCTTGAAAACGGATCACATCCTGCTCAACTACTTGTCCTTCCATTCATCACACCACATATTTGTACGAATCTTTCAGGGACGTGCATTTAATTTAAAATCCATTTGAAGCAAATTGGCACAAGCATACAGATTAGCATGTAATGTACAGTTAAAAGACATGTTGAAGAGAACCTTGATGGATGGAAACTTTTTACAGTGGAAGATCGGAATATTTCTGTCAAAAATATGATGCAGCACGGTAGCCAGTGTCAAGGAGTTTGCTGGATTACACCAGTGTTAGTACTGCCTGCAAATAATCCCCCTAAATACTTCAAAAAAGAAACCAGGAAAGCCCCAAGACTGTGCACAGCCAGAGCAGTAATAGTTACGTAGAAGATCTCTGCTTCTTTTTTATACTGCAAGACCCAGCAGGAATAGGAAAATGTTATTTATTCCTGCTACATGGCAAAGTGCAAAGCAATGAAGCCTGATCTATCCACCATTTGCAAGAGGAAATTATCACTGTGGGTTTTATGTAAAGAAGAAGAGTTTGGGGGAGGAAAAAGGCAAGAGATCTGAAGCCTTCCTTCAACCACACTTTAAGTAGCAAAGTGAACCAGAACACCAAAAGGAGAGTGGCTGCATGGCTATATTATACCAACACTGAATTCAGTGCTGGGCTCCTAACTTGTAAGTAACTCTCATGAGAGAAACTTTTAAATAACTCTCTTGAGAGAATTGGGGACTGGAAAGTGGGTATCTTCATTTCCAAATCAGTCTAGATCCTCTAAAGATAGCAAAAATAAAGTTGCTGTCCATTTTGGAGTACACAGTAGAACTGGGGTTAATCTCTTTAATCATGCAGAGAAAAGGAGAAAATATATTACCATATACTACCATTAAAAAAAATATTGTGTTAAATGCTACAGTGTAAAAGACAATGCAATACAACATGTTTGCTAGGTAGGATAAATACCAGTGAGGAACCACTGTTTTACACTGACATGATATCACATACTAAAAACCCTCTTTTTTTTTTTAATTCATGAGTCTTTTGGAGGCATGCTGGAGACATACATAATCTGAACCTCAAACAGACTAGCAAGAGTTGATTTATTATTAGAGCTGGAAAACTAAACTTAAAGAGTTCATCTCACAAGCCCCTCATGAATTCAAACAGCCTTTGTTATTGAGTACTGAGAGGGGTAAATATGTCAAAGAGGTAAAAGCATTAAACACAACCATTCCTGAGTATACTTAAAGTTTGAATTAAGAAGCCAATAAACCCCACAGGAGATTTTATTTTTCTCCTTGCATATCTAAGAAATCCATTCCTTATTTCCCTGGATTCTTCTTTAAGAGGATGAAATATTTCAGAGAGATGCTGCCATACAGCTGTTAATTAAGAGATTTATCTTGAAAATAGGGGAGTAGCAGCAATTACTGCCAAAAACCTGTGGCTTGCAGCTCATCTGTTACTTAAAATGTTCACTTTCAACTGAAGGAAATATGATTATCCTCCATGAAATTGCTAGCTAAAGATAATTAACAGTTCAAATTTAGATACTCAACTATAATTACATGTACTGCAATAATATTTTATATAAATTATCACAGGATAGCAAACAATTCTATTGAAATTCAATAATTTCTTCACTCTGAAGCACATAAATCATTTTAATTTTTCAAACAAATGAATGGCTTTTAAAATGTACAAATCTTTACATTTTTACTACTGGCTAATTTCAATTATTTAGTGAAAAAGGGGAGGAGGAGCTAGCTGTCCTTTCACTCTAAAGACATAATATTTTCCAAGCTCCTTTTTTCTTTTTAGGGACACAGCAAGACACACCACAAATACTACATTCATTTAATTAGTGCTTCATCAAGCAAATCTGGTGCAAGCACGAACTGCATAATCAAATTTGATATCATAAGAGAAGGCAACTCCTTGGGGGAATACAATGGTAATGCACTATCCAGTGACAAACAATACTGAGTGGAACGGTTAATTGTGGAGATAGAAAATAAAATATTAACCAATCAGCCAGTGAACAGCAAAGGTGCTATTCAAGAACTGTTGCAGTAGTCCTCACCTGTCTAAGGTGACAACTCACACCAATGAGACTCCTAGTCTGACTGTCAGAGACTTTGTAACTGTTTTAGAGACAGAGAAAACCGGAGAGATTTCTCTCTCTTTCCCTCAAAACCAAGGAATGGACTTCACATAAAGCTAATTTAGGAGTAATCTTGAGAATGCTTTCTGCCCAAATAAGCAGAGTTTAGCTAGGAGGAATGGGACACATCCAAACAAATACAAACACTGGTATGTGAACCAGTTCTCGAGACTATATTTGCTAGAGATAAATAAGCATTTCCAAGGTATGGCATATAACGTTTCTGGTAACAGAATCAAGGCCAGACCCATGAACAGTCACATGCAAATTATACTCCTGCTCCTCATATTTAACTCCTACCCATTTCCTACCCTACTGCAAGAGGCATTCTCTGGATACAGAGAATACAGCTCTCTTTTTCATTCAGACTCTAGCCTCCTCGCCATACTAAACAATACCAGAAAGCGATATACTATTCTATTGCTTGATAACATAAATACAAAAAAGTCTAAAGGCAAGGGTTGGAAGGTTATTTACAGAAACTAGTGGCTCCATTTTTCTAGACAAGATCTTGCTGTGTTCATCCACGCAAACTTACTGATTTCAAGCAAGTAATGAAGGAAGACAGCCGGAGGAGGGAGGGAGGAGGAGGAGGAGGAGGAAGGAAGGGAGGGAGGGAGGGAGGGAGGGAGGGAGGAGAAGGAGGAGGGAGGGAGGAGAAGGAGGAGGGAGGGAGGAGAAGGAGGAGGGAGGGAGGAGAAGGAGGAGCAGGAGGAAGGGCTTCTTCAGGGCTAACCAAAACTTAAAGCAAATTATTAAGGGCATTGTCCAAATACCTCCTAAACATTGACAGGCTTGGGGCATTGACCATCTCTCTGGGAAGCCTGTTCCAGTGTTTGACCACCCTCTCAGTAAAGAAGTGCTTCCTAATGCCCAGTCTAAACCTCCCCCAGTGCAGCTTTGAACCATTCCCACGCATCCTGTCACTGGATACCAGGGAGAAGAGATCAGCAGAGAAGACAAGCTCAGCAGAGAAGACAGGCTAATACAATGAAGACTAAAATGGCTAATCATGTGATAGAGAATGTCTTGCATCACTGAGCACCCCTCACCAGTTTAAATCATATTTAGTACCAAGTGTCTGTGGAAATGCTTTATCAAAAACATCTGTTCAACCATTCTGATTTCTATTTTCTGATTAATTTCCTCAGTAAAGTCATTCAGAGATTTTTGCCTTTCCCCCTCCTCCCCAGAAAGTGAATGTTTTTAAAAAAGACCTCCTATGATATTATCCACTGCCTGTTTCACCCATAAATCCAACTTACATTGCCTTTCAAAATGACCAGAAACTTCCAACGTAATCATTCTCCAAAAGTTTCTGGCTGTTTAAACAGAACGTAGGAACCCCAGACGGAGAGACTTATAAAGTCACTGTCTTAGTTCAGACTGAAACAAGCAAAAACTAAAAGTTTCAAGAGAAAATCACCAGAGAGATCAGTTGATTACAACAAACCAGTATTAGTTTTAAAAATATTTTGCATAAACATTTTTTGTGTAGGTTTCATTAGATAAAACACTGACTTCATTATTTGCTCAGTCCTCTGCAGAAGGGAGGGAAAAAAAGCCTACCTACTTACTTATCTGTAATAGCTGGTGCTTTGTAGAACTGACAGTAACAGCAAAATCCAAACAAGGCTCTCACAGATGTTCTGTACTTTTCTCTTTCTGGCATAAATAATATGCTTGATTTCCTGCATTTATCTCATAGCTTTTATCTCAAGAGACTTTTAATATCCCCTTGTTTTCAAGAGACTTAAATTAATGTTTTCAGAAATCTTTATGACTGAGATTTCTGCAATTTGATAAATCAGTCAGCCACCTCTAAAGAAAGGTGCCTAGTATTTTAACTTTATAATTCAATTTCAAGGTTTTTATTGATTTATTTTTCTTTTGCTTACAGCAAAATTGTAGTTCATACTCTTGTTTTTATTGAAATAATTCTGGACTGAGTCAGGGTTCTTTGCATTACAAGAACATGTGCTTATGTGAGTCAGCTCTATCACTCTTGCTGCTCAAAAAGTTTTTGAGCCAGCCAGCAGCATTTGGAAAACACACACCCCAACTCATGAAGGTGAGCACCCTGTAGACAGATTTAAAGTCCCCATAGAAACATAATTGTTGGTTTTACTTCCAAGTACCTCTAGTCTAGGCAGAACACTCTCATACATATTCTGCTTTATTCTTATCATGGGCTCGAAGACCACACCATGATGTGAAACACAGTGCTACAAGAGGGGACTGTCATAACACTGTCTTCAACAGCTTATGCCTGATCAGAATGAAAATGCTGCCACAGAAAGTCTTACCCTTAGCCTCTACAGATATAGAAAATTGCCCTATCAAGATTAAGAGCAAGGACTGCTTCTAGCAGTCATTCCTGATCAAACCTGATAAAAATGGTTCACAGCTGATGGGACCAGGGGAAAATTCACACACAAATATCAGCTTCTAGTTCTCAAAACAGGAAATCTGACTAGACCTATGATTCTCTATTTTACTCTTTGCAGAGGAGGATGAAGAGATATCCTTCACAAGGCCAGTGTCTGACTTGAAATTAAAGTTAGAAGAAAGCAAAGAAACATCCTTATGCAGTGAATGCAATGAACATGCAACCAAGCCATGGTTTTGCTTGGGCTATTTACCTGCTTCTCGTACACAGTGCAGTAGCCAAACTTCTCTTACCTCCCAAGTGCTGCCTAAAACAGCCCACTGTTGAGCTTACCTACCTTAAAGAAAACTCCACACTGAAGGTTATATTACTAAGGAAGAGCTAATAACACATCTGATTTAGAAGCATCTCTACATTTGGTTTGTTCTTACACAGAAACGCTACACAAAACCATACCAAACGGATTTCGCAGTGTGATGTCAGTGCTATGCTGCATGGCAATTTCAAGGAATCTCAATATTTGCCAGTGCTGCAGTGAGACTTCTCCTTAAAGATGGTCACAAATTGATATGCCAGCCTCCTCTGTCTGAGCTGAGAGTCATCCATTTTCAAATTAGTCTTGAGCTTTCTGACCCATTTTGCTCCAGAGAAGAGCTGTCACTGCAGTTCACAGATGAAAATTGATCTCTAGATATCTAGTGTAACTCAAAGTCCTTTTAACCGAAAAGGTCAGTCAGAAAAACAATGGTTTTAGGGCTTACATACAGCTAAAGTCTACAACATCACAACAAAGTCTTCTGCAGGCTGCGAAATCAAGCATATACCTTAACATTAGCTTATGAATTTTACCTGAAAAGTTAGAAGTTACACAAGAGAAAAGCGAACTAGACTGAAAGGTAATTAAGCTTGTTCACTACACTGATGAAAGCAAACTGAACAGCTATAATAACCACAAAACAGCAATAGCTGCTGGAAAAACTGGTTTATTAAAATTAAGGTCAGAGATTTACTCATACTCCCAGCTCACTTTTTAAGTTCAGCTCTCCAGCACTTTATGAAGAACCATGTTGACTCACAGAGTCATTCCTTCTTTTCCTCACTAATGACCTAGGATTCAAGATGATTCTATGTTTTTACTTACTCTCCTCTGAAGTCTCTCTGCTCTTGAGTTCTCTGCATGATCTGGTCTCCAGATTAGGAAAAGCAAAAACAAGTAAAAAGTTCCTCCACACACCTCTTCGGTATCCTCTGTGAATCACAAATTACAGTGGACTACACATCAGCAAATCACAGTCCTGTGATCAAAAAAGCAATAGCTTATCTGGTACAATTTCTGATTTTTCATGCAGTTCTTGGTATTGCTAAATAACATGTTACCATCAAGAATCACATTACTTTCAGCTTTTCTTCACAAAGGTCTGCTGAATTTTGCTATATAGCAGAGAGATATGACACCTCATGCTTCAGTTCTTTTAATCCTTTTAACAAAAAAGGCTGGGTGCTGGTGAGAAACAAAGAGCTCTTACATGGCTTGGAAGCAAGCCTACTGTTCACAGAAACACTGACGGAAAGATGAGGACCTTTCCTTTCACCTTAAGATTTGGTATATTCTCAGACAGATAGGTGGTAAGCACTGACAAAGATGAATAGCAAACCTACATGGCTATATCTTTTCATAAAGAAAATAGGCAGATAAATAGCCACCTTTTTTATCCCAATAGTATGCATTATAGTTGCTTGATAAACTGGCACCTGAGCCAGTTTATACTTAAACCCTTGATAGCTTACGGAAATTAACTGTTGATTTTTCTCAGCAAAAGGGTGGAGCACAGCATTCATTTTACCTATTCTAGATTAGGGAACTATCTCCTGAGTACTGCCTCTAAAGTTAGATATACTGCCATTCCTGGACAAGGTGGGATGCTCTGTAAGGGATGAGGTTGGTGGTGCACATGGTCATTTCCTCTACTGCCACCTGCATTCAACGACAGTCATCAAACGCAAATGCCAACAGTAGTATTAGCTTTCCAGTAGAGACTCTTTCATTCTGTGAGGAGCCTTGTTAAAGAGCAGTCCTAAGAAGCTAACACAGAACCTCCACTTCTGGGCAACATCAGTGCTGGAGGGAAAGACATGCATGTTCCCAAGATCTGCAGGATGTGGCAGCTGACCTTGCTCACAAAGGAAGAAATGTTAATGCAGTGAAAAAAGTCAGCTGGGTTTCCTCTCTCCTTATTTGAAGACAGAGCTGGGTGACCTCTGCAGAAGAATTTTTCTTATATATTCTTAAGCTTGTTAAAACGGATTGAGCAATTACTTCTGTCATTCATAATGGAGTCTGGCTACTTAAAGTAGGAAATTACTATTCAGGACTGGTCTGAAGATATAATCTCATTTATTATGCCAGCAGAAAAGGGTAACCAAATACTTTTTTCCTATTGTACTTCCTTTCTTAGAGACACTGTTCTTTCTCCCAACAAATAAGCACAGATGACCTCATATCCAGTACTCATAATGTGCATATCCCTACTTTTAATATAAACAGAATTTACAATGTGTAACATGCTGCACTGGCAATGTTTCCCTAACGCTATATTGAAGCGCACAGTAGGCATTAAGATCCTAATTCCTTGGTCACTGCTTCCATTAAACCTGTTTGCTGATGACTTCTTTGATGTAGTAATGATGGCTATTAATAGATTAGAATTCTCCAGGCAATTCAGTCTGGCATTGATTTTGATCAGACCAAGGTTATGCCGTGTGTTGGAAATGGATGCTTACCTTGATCTGAAAGAAGTTCACACCTGTGAAGGCTCATCCTGAATAATGAAACCGAAAAATCAATTTTTTGTGATGTCACAACCGGTTTCAACTTTGCAAATCTGGCCACCGCAAATATCAGTTACGTTAGCAGTGATGTATGACTACCTGGGTCTTATTTGTATAAAAAGTGCAATTTATTAAAAATATACAGTGAAAGGAACTGTTTCTTTGAAAAACATAAAATTCCTTATAAAAATAGGATCAACCAATACATAAAAGTTGAGCATTTACATATTATTTAGCATCTTGTCTATGAAGACTGATGTAAGTATAAACTATAGCTTGGAAGGCAAAGAAAATAATTTTCTTCTTCACTTCTAAAAGGCCATTATTCTCTCAAACACATCAAGACACCTTCATTCATCAAAGAGGTAATTAAAAAACATACAACGTAACAGTCACTGTTATTGTCCCCACAACCAAATACTCTGATTACATGCTTCATTTCAGATTTCTGATTAAATTCTCTGATTTCTTCAGCAGTATTCAACAGTAATCGCTACAGCTCTCTTCTTCTTTGTATTATACTGGCTGAAAAAAAACCCAAAACCAAGAACACACACACAAGAAATAAGACCTCTTATAAAGCACTATATCAACATTCACCCTGAAACCTGTACAAATCAAACTGAGATGTTACCACAAAATAATTTCTGCAAACCTTGATTTTTTTCTTGCAAAAAGAAACCTCTGGAATCAGTAAAGATTTTTATTTAAAAAAAAAAAAAAAAAATCAATGGCACAATTGCACAATTTAGCCAGAAGTCAACTTTTCAAACTAATTTAAGTAACTAAATTGCAGCTACAAAAATAAAATCACGTACGTATTTTATTTATTTTGTTGCTAGTACAGCACTTTTATATAGAAAGTGGGTTTTTTAATTGATTTTATTCCCATGAATCTATCCAATCCAACATGAAATTGTAAGTTTAATTATCTCTGCAGCCACTGTGTTATTCAGTTGACTAATTTTTATCAAGTTGGTCTTTCAGTCAGTTGACGTGAATTCCACTAGCATCAGTTTGGATCTTTCTGTCTGGGATCAATAGCCAACACGAATCTCCTGAAGTTCAACACAGGGAAGTGCAAAATCCTGTACTGGGGGAAGTAAAGCCAGACTCTTCTCAGTGGTAGCCAGTAAAAGAAGAGACAATGGGCACAAACTGAAGCACAGGAAATTGCGTTTAAACATAAGAAACAAATTTTCACTGTAAAGGTGGTCAAACACTGGAACAGGTTTCCCTGTGAGACAGGTTGTGGAATCTCCATGTTAAGTTATATGCAAAGCTCAATGGGACGCCGTCCTGAGAAACCTACTCTCACCAACCCTGCTTTGAGCAGTGGGTTGGGACTTGACAATTTCCGGGGGTACCATCAACCTAACAATTCTGTGAATCAATCTATAAGCTGATACAAACCAGAGTAGCAAGTGATTATTTCATTTATTCATAGCAGACATATCAATTTCAAGATACCTGTGTGGGTATTCATAGAATCATAGAATGGTTTGGGTTGGAAGGGACCTCAAAGACCGTCTAGTTCCAACGCCCCTGCTATGGCAGGGACACCTTCCACTAGATCAGGTTGCTCAAGGCTCCATCCAACCTGGCTCTGAACACTTCCAAGGATGGAGCATCCACAACCTCCTTGGGCAACCTGTTCCAGTGCCTCACCACCCTCACAGTAAAAAACTTCTTCCTTATATTTAGTCTAAACCTCCCCTCCCTCAGCTTCCACCCATTCATGACAACCATGGGCTTGATCTGCCACTACCAACACTAAGCAGTACAGGCTCCAAGGAGGGTAAATTAAACCCTCACCAAGCCATTCTTTCTCTCTTCAGCACAAAGGTATCAAAACCAGTTTCATGCAACCTCCTCAAATCTATGACAGCAATCCCTTAGCTGAAAAACATAGCTTAAATAGTTCTGACCAATTCAGAAATAACACATTTAAAAATAGTCACTAAAGAAAGCTGAGGCCAAAACTCTGGCAATTGCAATCTGCTTGCAAATGTTTTGAGTAGAATAAGAGCCTAAGCAGAGTTATATCATGATGAATTAATCACTTCCTCTAAGAAAGCAAAAAGGGTCAAGAATTTGGCATTTCATTCACACAGGATTTTTGGTGTTTCTAAATAAAATGTGTTGTGTTACTATTATTTACCCATACTTACTTGTACAAGGACTTAATTACTACAGTCACATCAACATATGATATCCCACTGTCTATGAATTTTTTTTTTTTTTTAACCTAAACAACCTATTTTACTCAACAATATTTGAAGCCAGTCTGTATTGCTGAGTTGCTACTCTTTTCTAAGAAAGCTTCAGGAGATAATCCGTTCAGAAATCTTTTACATGGCAAGTAGATCAGAAGACAAAACTATGGGTTTTGCTGCTTGTTGCAAAGCTGTATGTACATCAGAATGGTCTATTGCTTATTGAGCTGGGATATGAAATAGGTCTCTGGACATATCCTTTCTCTGTACACAATATGGCTTTGGACATTCCTTTAGCTGTTTAATAATAATAAAAAAATAATATTTTCTTATGACTACCCAATAAACAGTCAACAAATGTGAGAGAGAAGGCAGGTTATGACAGTAAGAGCCCCACACCCTGAGACCACTATGCTATGCTCCCCTCAACCCTCTTGACCATCACAGTTCACAACATTCATAACCAGACACAGGAACATGAGACTATTCTGTGGCTGGATGCAGCACAGCGATATTTCTGACTGACAGCTCAGTGGTGTTTAGTTCCTTTACTTTGTTTATCTACTTACTGCTCTGGGAAGTAACATATTAATAGAAGCAAACATCTAAGGTCAGATCTCATCAGGAAGTTGACCCAGCTTTGGCAATGGGTCAAGACTCACTCATTAAACTATATTAACATAAACACATAATACTTTTGTAGCACTTTTTTGCTTGCTATTGGTGGCCTATCCTCATTTATACAGATGAATTCTGGGTCAAAGACTCAGTTAAAATGCCATGGGTCAGGTCTTTCTCCCTCTGATTTAGAGGTCTGTACTCAAAACTCGGTATTACCAACTTGGAAAGATGGTCTGGATTCATATTTTAGGCCAAAATCTTCACACCCAAAAGCTTATGGAAATGAATTTCAGACAGCAATTGGAACAAGACTTGGATTTCTATTAATTTGTGCTTCTAAAACATGCTTTTCTTGAGAGCTGTTTTTCCTATCTTTTTGGTATGCCTCACTTTCCACCTCTTCATTCCCTAAACTGCTTACTAGTCTTCCTTCATCATACACACAAAGTATGCTCAGCTCCTTCTCCACCTGCAGATATCTACCTGCAGTCCTGGTGCAGTCTGCCAGCTGAGATAAAGATGACATTATCCCACTCTGCTCAGCGCTTGCCAGGCCACACCTGGAATACTCTGTTCAGTTTTGGTCCCCGCTATAAAAAAAAAAAAAAAGATGTGGACAGGCTGGAGAGGGTCCAGAGAAGGGCCACAAAGATGATCAAGGGGCTGGGCAGCCTGCCATGTGAGGAAAGGCTGAGTTAGAACTGGGTTTGTTCAGCCCTGAGAAGAGAAGGCTTAGGGGAGACCTTATCACCATGTTCCAGTATTTAAAGGCTGGCTACAAAGAACATGGAGACTCCCTTTTTACAGGGAGTCACATGGAAAAGATGAGGGGTAACGGGTACAAGTTACTCCTGGGGAGATTCTGATTGGACGCAAGAGGAAAATTTTTCACAATGAGAACAATCAGCCACTGGAATAATCTCCCCAGGGAAGTGGTGGATCCCCCAACATTGGACACTTTTAAGATTCAGCTGGATGGGGTGCTGGGCCATCTTGTCTAGACCATGCTTTTGCCAACAAAGGTTGGTCCAGATGATCCCTGAGGTCCCTTCCAACCTGGTATTCTATGATCCTATGATTCTATGGTAAATGTTGCTTTATATCAACTACCAGTCATACAAATAGTCTAACGGTATCCAGTAAAGTAGATAGGTGTTCATTCTTGGTCGAAGACTCCACCCACTAACTGCAAAACTGAAGTTTTTTCCATAACTATCCTTCAAAGGATCTTACATAAAATTATTTCTTGGCAGTAGTAATTAAAATTTTTGTAGCTGACAGTCTATTTTGATAAATAAATCAGAAAAAGTAAAACTCTACATAGGCTAGCCTTTCAAAGACTTCAGACCTAAGGAATGGAAAACTGGTTCAGTTTGTTTGCTCCACTTCTAAAATTGCTAGATTTTAAATGCGTCCTGAAATTAATTTCCCTGCTTTGCATTGTAGAGTGCCTTATGGGATTTTCAGAAGACTAGAGCATATATTGTGATAGCATTGATTTTACAGGGCACCTATTTGTCTTCAAACACTTGTTCTTCATAGCATATTCCACAAGTGGTGCTGACAGGAACCTCACAACTAAGCTTACCCTTACATAGGCAACTTAGAGCATGCACAATTACAGCACGCACTCTACATCACTTGCCAAGAAACATAGAAACAGGCTTTAAAAGAGAATATCAGCGATACTCTGACAGCTCCTATAGCATCATCTTGGTCCTTATATTAGCTAGAAATCAGATCTCTTTGCACCAGTCCCCACAAACAGTGTAAGAACCAAAGGAGACTGTAACTTCTCACGTCCTGCTGCTCATTCCAGCACACCATGCAACCCTCCCTCCTCCTCCTCGTTGTATCTAGTTCTACCACATAATTCTTTCAGACATCATCAGATGTCTTCCAATGTTTTCAATACCTGGCGAGTTCCACAGTACAGTAGCCCAAATAATTATCTCCTGAAGTCTTTATTAGCATACTTGGTGAGAAAAACAAGCAAATGTGCTACCAATGATATACATGAGTACAGAAAATGAAGTTAGCATGACAGCAAAAAATAAAAAATTATGCATCAAATTATTGGAACACACAGCAAACTGTAATATTAAACTGCAGCTTAATAGAGGACAATCAACTGACATGATGAATTCAGAGCAATCTGAAACGAGGCACCAAGCTCAGAAAAGAAATGTCCAATTAGATCAGAGAGAGGTATTTATCCTAGACTGAACTCACAAACCATACAATAACGAGCCTAATTTTAAGCTGCAGAAAAATCCTACTACGTAAGATGCTTAAAATTAATATAAGAACTTTTTTTAATTTGTCAGGAATCACATGTATATAGCAATGAACTGATTGTAAATGATACATAAGAAGGCTTTTCCACATTCAGTGTCTATGAATCTATGTGTGGACCTGAAAGACAAAGTCTGTTCCTGGACTGAATTCTGCAAGATTTCAGTGTACAGGACTTCCAAGCTAAACCGTCCAAAACCAGACAGAGGATAGCAGATATTCCCAAACTTCATACACAAACTCTGAACATTTTTTGCATATTGAGTGTTCAAGAGTTTAAGTGAGCTCTACTGTTCAAAACAAGGAAAAAAACCCAATCAACCAACCTGCAATATCTGATAGAACTAGTTTATATCTGTGACATTAGTAGGACCATAAAGTGAAAAGAGAATTTGCCCTTTTAGTTCTCCCCCTACTTACAGCCACCTGACTGGTGATACGGCAACATCACAGCTACCTTATACTGCTCATACACTTTTCTTCTCCTCTGCCTCTGTGTCATGACCACCACTTCCTCTAGCAGAATAATCGTAGTGTATCAGTTACAGATCTCCTGCAGTTCATTTGTTCCACTTGTAAACCTGTTGGATTTGAACATGCATCTTTTGCTGCTTCAATTAATGGAGTAAAAACACAGCGGGTTTTAAAACGAAAGTCAGCATAAGCTGAGGAGGCACTAGTGTGGTTCAAACAAGTCATCATTCTTTGTGAATGGAAGTTCTAACCAACTGCAATGGGTGACTTGCTGTGCATCATCCGTCCACTCCAGCATCCTTGTGATAGACAATTGCCAAGGATCTGGAAGACATTTTTCTATCTAACCAGAGACAGGCAAGAAATCAACTTAACTTTTTATATCTCCCACTCCTGGAAAGTAAAGGTTTCATCTCCTGTATAACGAAGGAATGGGCATGTTAATCACTTCATGTATTTTAAAACATTTCCTTGTGCTTAGGAAAAGAACTGAATTTTTCTTCAAATTCATTTTTTATCTGTTGCTTGCTGCTGCTTTTTGAATCTTGCTGTAAAGAGAGAAAAATGGTGAAGGGTCTTGTATCAGTCCATCAGCAGTTGCGTTATGTACTTTCCAGCACTGCAAGGAGTGATCTGAGGAAACAATACATTCTCACTCCTGCTGCACATCAGGAGGTTGAAGAAGGAAAACTATGTCCCCCCAGAAAAAAAATTAAAAAAAAATACAGCAAAGGACAGTTCCCATCATACTTCACCAAACACAAGAAAAAGTTTCTTCAGAAGCTCACCACAGAGATGGCTGAAGTCCTCCACTCCTTACTGTGGTCAGCACTTTCAGATGGTGTACCTGGCTTTTGGACATTCACAAACTCCCACTATTCTCAGGGCCATGTTTGAGAGAGACTTGTTTATTATTTGGATAACAAGCTTGCAAAGTACACCCAGAAGAAACCCTGAAGAGTATGTGTGCTTACTCCACACATCTTGAGAGGTTAGGATGCCATGAGGTATCTCCAAGGCAGGCTGCCTGAAGGCTCCCTGCAAGATAACTCTACAGAAGACACACAGGAAGGACACAGGCATGGGGAAGAAATGCTGTGTTTATGATCTTCATAAACACCATTCCTTCAATAAAGTATGGACATAGAGAAGCTGCACGGTATCTTCACAGGTAGTAAGTTTAAATATCATAAAATTGCCAATGGATTAATAAAACCATGGAAATACTAAATATGGAAAAAATAGACCTGTATTTTGGAAGCATTTTGGTCAGAATAGCTACATATAAACCTGGGACTCAGGAATACCTCTGAGCTACTGGATGCAGGCAGGAGTCTTGGCTCCCTACCCCCAAACATCGGTTTGCTCAAACAAGATATACTGGCAGTTCAACCAGAAAAAGAGGCAAAATATGCCACAAACAAACCAGAAGTTCTAGGCACTTCTTTCATCCAGTAGAACCTGCACTACTGGGTAAATTTCAATAGAGTCATTAAATGCTGGGTTGTGCTTGTGTATATTCTAAACTCAAGTTGTTGTTATAAAAAGTTATCAAGATGAGTCACCTAACTTCAACAGTCTTTCCAGTAAAAGGACAACAAAAGACAGAGCTAGGGGACAGCAAACTTGAACGAGGTATGCCAGCTCAAAGTACATTTTCAGCAGCCATTGCAGGTAGAATTCTGTTCCTCATTCAGAGAAGGTAGCACCAACAACCCTGTCTTCATGTGGGTCAACCTTCTGTTCTGATTTGGTACAAAATGCCTCAGTTGTTTCAGGCAACTATAGTTTGCACCTATCTGCAAATCAGTCTTTGGCTTTACAAAACAGTTTGTGCTCCCTACATTTTTCTAATTTGTATTACAGGCACTCCTTGGCACAGGGGGATGAAAGAGATGGTAATTTAAGCCAAGAAAATCATCTATGCTCTAATAAGGAGAACGCACTCTTCTTCAGGGTACAAGTTGACTCTCAAAGTGGAAGACAAGTAGTTCATAACATTTTTATTGAGTACGTAAGGTCAGGTCAGGCCATCTGGGGGTGTGAGTACTCTCACTCTTGTTATACATCCCTGCACTACATTCTTACAGTACAGCATTCACAGCACCACAGACTTTCTTTTTAAAGGCCTCATTTTCATGGATGAGGTTTTAGATCCTGGTATAACAAAGCTTTTGATTGACAGCCTGTCCAAGGAATGCTCTAAGAAAAACTGTTTTGAAGATGAAAAAGGCTCTTGACTGAAGCTTCTAACCTCTCTTTATGAGCTGCCTGGCAGCTTTTACTTGTGATTTATTTTCTTCGTGTGTTCAAGTGAAGTAGAAAATACCAAGTGGTAGTGGGCCACTTGTAACTATCATTCCAAGGGAGGTACTATAGTTTATGTCAACTCTCATCCTCCCCACTTACATTTCAGCAGCCATGAAAATAGAAAAAAAAAAAAACAAACCAAATAGTAACAGAAACAAAAAAACTTTTTTTAGTGCTGCTTCACTAATTCCACAATAAAGAGAGAAAGGATGACAGAAATCTGAAGAATGGAATTCCTTCATTTTACCTTATGCTGAAGGAAGGGAAAAAAGAGCCAAGAAAAAATCTTGGACTGAGTTCATGGAAGGAAAATTTGCAATTACCTACATGTTAAGAAGGCAGGAAGAACAGCTTCTTAAAAATGAGATAAGAGAATAATTTTTCACAGGGAGCAGGAGGTAAAGGAGCTATAGTTCATACATTACACAATACAAAATACTGAAAACGTAGAATTACAGCAAAATATCCAAACATGAATTACTATATCCTCAACATTATCATTGCTTCATATGTCCAGGAAGATAGTATAATGTCATGTTTCCCATATTTTTTGCTTTTCACTCTTCAATCTAGTGGGGGATGAAGTAACAGCAAGAATAAATGTATTATCACAGATATAAACTATTCTTGAGAAAATAATACTAACAATCCTGGTTATCTAAATAGTTTTGCTACACAGAGGAGCAGAGGTTAGCATTGTAAGATTATCAAATACGTACTGATTTTGAGCTTCAAAACACACAGTCTTGTCAGAGACTTAGATATTATAACATCAGGCTTCAAACTAAGTACCTCAAGCAGCTGCAGAATTGCCTCACTCTTGCATACACTTACCAAGAGATAAAAATTACTGCATATAGAACATCTTTTCATTCTTATCACATTGTAATAAAAGGCTTTGTAGTAAGAAATATAGTCAACTCAGCCACATGCTAGTATTGTATTAGCGATGGAGAAAGCTGTTCTGATCATTTTGATCTAGACACAATGGGCCATCATTCTGCTCCAACTGAATTTTGTGTGAGCTGCAGTAACATAACTCAGTGTTTATAAAACTAATACCAGTTAAAATTAAAACCCCAATATGCATTCTATGGCTGCCCCACTGGCACAGGGACAAAGCACTTCGCTGTGTGACGAGCAGTCTCGTTAGAGAACCAGTATGTGTGCCAGAGCTTAGCAGAGCATGCTACACATACAGTGTTTCTAGTCTGTGCAAAAACAAAAGCACGTTGGGTGTCTTCTGCAACTCACACTTTGCAGACTCAGGGTAAACTGTTGCATTTTAGTAAATGAAAGTGACCAACTATAACACTTGCTGAGTGCTAATCTGTAAATTCTAGTACATGAGTGTATACATGCACTTATTTTAAGCCTTTGTTGTTATACATTGATGAAATAATTGCAATCCTCTTGGTTAAGTAAGTGTGACAATCAGATCTGAAGGCAGACTACAAATAGCAATAAATACCACTTGTTCTAAACACCATACGATATATTCTGCTATTGTCTCTTTAATGTAATTGAAGCTTAATTTGAGACAACTAAATTGGTTTATTTCTTAGGACTATAAAGCTTACGACATATCCACAAACATCTACTACTCCCTTATCTGTTTCTGGGACTCAAACAAGAAAAAGGGAACAAGATCAGCTCAGAATTTATTCATCTCATTACCCAACTTGTTTGCAACATATAATTCTGCACAATTAGACAATTTGAAGTTATTACTTTAAAAAAGATCAGAAAAACAAATTCCAGAGCTATGACTTACTGGTACTCAATTGGTAGTTCTCAGAAACAGAACAGCACAAGGCAACAAACAATACCAGTCAAAAAAAAAAAAACCAAAATCAAAAAAGCTCACAGCAATCAAATTATTTTACAGATGAAAATGTTTTATTAGACAATTGACATAAAACACTCTAGAAGTCAGCTCCTCAAGACAGAGAAAGGAACCTTTGTAAACATCTGATTTAATACAACTAATTAAATCAGACATAACGAGTTTTCATAAAGCCACCTAACGTCTGCCAGGATACAGCATAAGCTAGGAGTAGCTGATCAAACTATCAGACCTAGACCGAGGACCACCTCAAAGCCAAACAGAGTGACAAGTGACTGTGCTGTCCTAGGAGCAGACAAGAAAGCACAGAAACTCCTAACTGTGCCAAATTTACCTCTGTTTTCTGCCCACCTGCTCCTCTAAATAAGATACTATTGATACACCTGTAGCCCCCATTACACACTACTACTGTGTTACCACACTGACAGAACAGTCAGGATGTTCTTCCTGTTCTCCTCTGCTTGCTTGAGCTGGGAACAGAGCTACCATTTACTCCTGGCTGTGCCCAGGGCAGTAGACATCTGAACATTCTACCCCTTCCACCCTCAAGCACACAACCTCCCATGAAGAAACCTTAATGATAAAAGTAGTTGAACTGTCTTTGCAACTTGAACTTTGCTTTAATAGATCTAGTACTTGAAAGATATTAACTAGATCTTGCCAAAGCTATGCAGGTCAAACATGCTTTGTCACATTTCATGCTTCAATGGAATATAACAAAATAAATATTTACTATATAGACAAAGGTTATATACAGAAGTCTGCATTAGGGAACAGATACCCCCTCAGAACCACACTCTTCTTTAACCTTGAATCGTGCTTCACTCAACTGACAGTTCTGCTATGGTACTCAGTGATAAGGAAGGGTCACAGGCTCACAACTTTATTTCCAGAAGGAAATTTCTGGGAGTGGTGACCTAAGACAAAAGTCCAGGCCCCTCCAGCAAAAATCAGGTTCATGATCTAACAAAAAAAGAGCAATTCCAAAACATAAATAGGACAGCTTTTTACAAAAGAGGAACTGCACTTAAATGAACTTACAGGAAGAGTGGATACTCGGAAAGCTTTTTCTGCCTTCAGACACCAGATCTGGATCACCTGTGCAGTGCATTTCAGAGTTCATTACTCCATCTGGAAAGCAGCGGTAAAAGAAATCGGGACGCGGTCTACAAAAAACACCATGGATATTAAAAATATAAAAGCTGTAGTAACAAATAAACCTCAAAGTGATTATTACATTTACTGCTTTATTACATACAGAGTTCGTTCCCTTCTGCCTTAACACAGCAACAGAAATCATAGAATCATTTAGGTTGTAAAAGGCCCTTAAGATCATTGAGAACAGTAAATCCAACACTGACAAGTCCACCACTAAACCGTGTGCCCCAATTCAAGATCACTTTATTTGCTGGCAGGCGCTCTCAGGGAAGCTTCCAGTGCAGCATGCAAGTGGGAGTTGTCTCTGAAAACAAACATGCAGGGTTACTCTAGCCTAGAGCAACCAATCTTGCACAGCGCTTCCAGTGACAGAGCAAAGCAGCGTCGCCACCCCACAAAGCTGCACAAGCCTTGCCAACACATCTAGAGAACAGGACTACAACTTGGGCTACAAAACAACTACCAAATTCTAATACCAGCCTTGATGCTGACTCTCTAACTGCATTGAACAAACCTCCGAGTTTCTTTTGACCCTGCTCTGAGCTGAATGATAGCGCGTAGGTTTGACTGGTGTCATACTGATCCTGAGCTAATAAACCATGTAGAGAAGCAAGGTGAATGACCACAGATTCAGAGGCAAGCTGACAGAGCAACTAGTTGGCTGGGAGCGCAGGCAAAATGAGCTCATGTCTGCCTGAAGAAGATGGTGCAGACATTCTTAATTATATTTCAAAAGCACTCTTAAAATAAAAGTGCCAAGTTCTATTATTGTCAGGGCATCAGTACTGTAGCAGGAAGGGTTCATCAGCAACCAAGCAGAAATACTGCTTCCTCAGTGCTGCAAAACAGGTGAACAACAAACGCAGCACTGGACTCTATTAAATAATGGCTATGAATTCAAGTCAAATATGTATTTTTCCGATGAAATTATTCAAAATTTTGGTAAGAGTCAAAAAATACCTAAAAAAAATTTATTTTCCAGAGTTTTGGGTGCTACTATTTTTCTAAGCCCTTCATTCAGATTTATGCTTCCCTAAAAAAATGGCTTACCTAGGAGTCCACTTACTGCTTAGCTCCAAGGTTTGTTCTGCCATGGATCTTGTTACTTGGAAATACCTCATTCAGTAACATGCTTCACACAAAGCACAGGCACTGGGTTTTACAGAGACTCAGTTGATTCCTATTTAATGAGACTAGTGGCACTGGCATCTGAACTCCCACATGCTGTGACTCTTCCCTTCTGTGTTGCCAATTTAATGAACGGGTTTCAGCTCACACCTTTCTTTCATACTCCTTGTTTGCCTGGATCCACCAACCGGTCAAACAAATAACAAAACACAAGGGCACAGATTCCTACCACAGCTGGATGTCACACAATGAAGTTGTACTACACCTGCACCAGGGAAAGGACAGCTTCACAAGGGACTGCTCTAATTCAGTGTGCAGCAGCAGCTATCTTTTTACTAAGATGTATTGTATTTGTCAATCTGTCTTCATTTCTCTTAACAGTTAAAGCTATAATTTATAACATGACAAGACTTACCTTCCCACTATTAATTTAATAGTATTTGTGCAGACGCCATTCAGAGCTAGAGCCAAGGAAACAGCTACAAAACAGAATGAACAAACAGAACAATAACCTAAATACCAAGCTATAAATTGCAGCATTACAGCATTTGATTTACAGACTGAAACCTTTACTGGACTGAAAACTGAATGATCTTTGCAGCCTACTGGTTTTTTTTCTTATTACCCAGACTAAGGACAGACCAAAGAGCATCATAATAATCACGACTGACTTTGTTCTGCTTTTACTCTTGAGAAATCTGATTTCCTTATGCAAAGCCAGTCTTCCTATCATGCCACAGGTATAAATCATCAAATGGAAACAATTATTAGAGAATCAAGTACTGTGTTTACCAGTTTTAGAATTTATTAGATGAAAATCTTACACTCTTTGGGTCAAGCAGAATTCCTGCACAGACATATACGTAAGATATATATATGCATGTATGTGTGTTTATGTTATGTGTGTATATATATGTATATGTATGATGCAATCAAGCAGTCCACTTTGAGGCTCAAGAATTGCCTCTTGGTGAAAACTACAATTGGATGATTTTCTTATTTTTCTTTCAAAAGGATGTGGACATTTTGACTAAAAATGTTGACATTTTCCCCTTACATTTGCTCCTGGGATTAACCAATTTTCCTAGTTAAACTGGAGTAATAAACAGGAACTGCCACAGTAGATATGTCCAAATCATCTTTTTCATTTGTACTTGCATGCCAAGTCCCTCGACTTTCCGAAGAACCTCATCTAAAGCCTGTGGAGATCTCTGCCTTGATTTCAGTGGCACATGGATCCAGTGCATACACTCCTTTCAGATTAAAACTGACTTAATGTTGCAGTCCACACCATAGCTCCCTGTTACAACGTAAGAGCCACTGAATTTTATTTGCCATCAGAAAAAAACCTATCAGGCAAATCTCCAATTTCCAGCAGAATAGTTACAGTAATATAACTTTTGATTGTGACAGCTACACGAGCTATTTTCTCATTGGACTACTGCCCCAGATGCTGCACTTCAGCAGCACTCATCCTGTCTACATAAAATCTTTGCCTGAGGATATTATAGATCATAAAAACGTGTGTGTTATAGGATCTATTTTTCTTTAAGTTGAAAAAAAGAGGTCCTCCATCAAAGGAAAAAAAGGGTTTTCTCAGACTATAGCAATACCTGCCAGCAAAAATAAAAGAACAAGTCAATCCTAGAGACACTGATATTGTTCAAAACTGTCTTCCACTTTCAACACCTATGTCCACAGTGACCACTCAATCCCATGCTCTCTTTTTCCTGTCAATTGTTTTCTCTCCGTTATTTATGGTGATTGCATGGTGAGGTGAAATTTCCTAGAAAGTCAAATGCATGTGAACAGCAATGTCACAGCAGTACATTCTCCTTTTTAAAAATGGGACATGTAGAAATATCGGCTTTCTGAGACATGCGGTAAAGTTTACTCTTTTCATTGAGCTTTGTCCTGACTGTTCATTGCATATGTGACTGAACCTTGCTTTCACTGGTGCATATTCCTTACAACAGCAATCCAAGTATCAAATGACACTGTGAATGTAAGCTGATAAACAAACTGCATTTGCTCTCATTTTGTTCCCCTTAGGAAAGACTCAGACTGCCCACCAAAAGTCACGTAATCTAGTCAGTAGAGAGATGTAGGCACTTCCAGGGGAAGGACTAAGAGCACCTACATTAGGAAGCTAACTACTCCTTACCCTAGATGCACTGAATCACCTTCTTTATATTAATGGCTATGTGAGGGGCAAAGCATTTTCACATCCTTTTAACTTTTGATCTCTTCTAAGTATGATGCCTAAAGAAATTCACCTTTTGGGGGACTTCCCGATCATTCATTATGAACATTATGTGCCAGATCTCAGCAAATAAGCAAAGCTCTACCACAGTTACCATCACCAGACACATTAACGTACTGAATCATATTAATGTACAGTACACTTGAACATAAATAAGCCACAAGAAGTTCCACACTTATGGTGCATACTGAACAGGGATACCCTGCAGAACAGAATATCGAGGCTGGGGTTTCCTTAAAGTCTGAGCAGCAAGGAGAATATTGGGGAAGCTGGCAAGTTTTCTCCTGGGAATCATAACAGAAGTCAAGAACAGCAGAAATAATGTCTCTCTAGAACAAAAAGGTGAGAATAAGTGATGGAGAAACCAATCCAAAGCTCCTTTCCTTCTTAAACAACAGAAAGTGAAACTCCGAAGTGTGACTGTATGCATTTTATGAATCAAAGTTATTTCTATTGAATGGACTTGTCAGTAAAGTATCACTATAAGACATTTCAGAACTTACTACAAATGACTGGCAGCAGCCAAAGCAAAACTAGGATCTTCTCACACTTGCGTTAGAGCAACTGGAGAAAGAACAAGCTGGGAATCCAGCCTTGTCTAAAAAAAATTTTCAAAGGCAGATACATAGTGCCATTTACATCCTATATAGCTAAGGCAAGGCTTAGAATCAGTTTGACTTTATGATCTAAGGGCCAATAAATTAAAGTGTAAATTAGCCAGTAAAACAGAATTTCAGAATTAGGCATATTTCAAACATACTGCCAACAAAACCATTTTCAGTTCTTAGTGCTTCAAAGTATCCTCTGCCAGTGAAAGTGCTTTAGTCAATTTTGGTCTCTGGCAACATCTATGTAAAAAGGATCTGGGCATACATCACTAAAAGACTTCAAAAGATAGGCACAGCCAGAATTAGCTGGAACATTTTAAGACTTACCATCCACATTGTCTCCTCCTCTGCTCGAGGTTGCTGCCTAAAACTATAATTAGACTTCACCCATAGCACAGCCATAGCAGTTCACAGTCCAGGATTAAGTGCACATCTAACTCCACTGGCAGTTTAAGATGAAACATCAGCTTATGATCAGAAAAGCTGAGCCATGAGCACGGATTTTGGAATAGGGAACAGTAAACTCCAAGAGAAGGTCAGAGGAAACAATGAGAGGAGTAATTTCCTACACTGAGCAGCTGTGTCTCACAGGACTTTCCAGTCAAACCCTTAATTTAGAACAGCTTCAGGTACAAGTAAGAGGTAAGTAATAGACTGGCTGTGACAGGAAAATATACATCTGAACAGTCTCTCACATGGTCTTGGCTTTGCTGATTGAATTCTGGCCCTTGCTAGCTAGTCTGTGGAATTAACACACAGAATTTGTACATTTAGAGATATACATAAAACCAAAGGCTTTTGTGAGATGGCTTGCAACTATAACTGCGCTGAAAACCACTGTAATGGACTGTAACGGAGACGGGTTTTCTTCAAGGTTTAGACTACAATTGGAATCGACCTCTGAGAGCTATCACACATTCTCCATCTTGAAGTATGACATACATTACCTAAGAAAGCCTCTTTAATTTCAGTCTTGTCTGTTCGCCGGATTATTTTCACCACAAATATGACTGCTAGTGGCGTAAGAAAGGAAATTGCCTGTAAGAGATAACAAATATCATGTGTGAGAGCATCAATTCCTTTTCAGTCCAACTGATTAATAATTAGTTCCAGTTAGCTCCATTTAAACTGGAAGGCTGAATGATCTTTATCAAACTCCTGACCTTAAGCAAAGAGGGATGATTTGTCTTTGCAACTACAGGGCAACGAATACATTAACATTGTAACACAATTGTGGGTTATAATTGATTTGTAATTGCCTAGAGCTGCATTTAAAATGTCAGCTTCATAAATGAAAAAGCAACAGTCTATAAGGTTCACAAAATTCATACGCTGATCCATACAGATCTTGTGTATTTTTTCCACACACAGCATTGCTCCACAAGGCCACCCATCCAGGCTATGCTCTCAGTAAGACCCTATTCAACATAACAGACTGCAGGACCAACTTCCTGACATTTTAAAATGCTCTTTATTTTATTTTTTGTTTTCTTTTTTGTTTTCTTTTTAACAGTCATTCTTGAATGCATTGAGAAGATCATGTCTTTATGATTCTTCTGTTTACAAGTGTTTGGATGTGAACTCCTTGATTTTGTTCAAAACCAGAAAAACAACACCTGAACCCTTACAAGTATACTCATTGGTTAAGCAGAACCATAATCTTTTATTGTCAGTGCTGTAGGACAGGATTCTTCCTACAAGGAACCTGAAATAGCATCTGCACATCAATGCACACACTTGTTTTTCATGAACAGCATCCCCATTATCATAGAGCAATTTGGACTGTGGTGGATGATTCACTGTAAACATGCCAGTTATCTGAAAAGCATCCTACTTTGTGCAGTGTCTGCATACTGCAGTCTGTCCTCCCAGAGCAGGTATTTATTGTCTTTCGCCAGAGAAAAATATCAGTTTCTCCCAAGCACAATACCAGGGAGTTTTTCATTAGTAGCTTGCCATGGAAACTATGATTTTGTTCCCAACTGGTCCTTCCATCATCCCTTCTGTCTCAGACCTTTAACTGCAGAGGTAAAAGGCAACTTATGGGCAAGGTAGTCTATCTATGCTTCTTGCTGGTTCCAGCCTGTTAACCAATTAGCTTCTGGAATCTACTAACCTCTTCACAATCACATTTGTTCAAAACCAAATCAAGGTCTTTCAAAAACATTTATTCTCTTGAAGAAAAGTGAAAAGGACCATTTTTTTCTTTTTTTAAACAAGGTGAAAATTAACCTGTATATGGCACATGGGGCACCAGGGCTTAAGTAAGATTATGCTATCTTTACTGAGGCTGAACAGTGCCTTACTTCTTAAACAGCCCCACTGAAATAAGAAACAGACAGGACAGACATGTTATGACAAAAGATGTGTGACTCTCTTCTTTTTATAATACAAATTAATCCCAGTCCTCATATCATGCTTTTAGAATATCTGAGTAGAGAACGTGAAAATGCACTATATTTGTTATTTTGGTAGGGTATCTTGGACCAGATTTCCCTCACCTGCATCTGCAAAATATTATCTTACTCAGTGAGCCATACAGATTAAAACACAGTCTGGAGTCTGCCCCCCTTTTTTATATTTAGAAAGGCGTGCATCAGGTCATGTGCAAAAAGATTCACCATTTCCACTTAAAACTCCCTTCTGTCTACAGTGTGTGTGAAATTCAAGTGAGGATGCCAGTGCCATATTACTACCACAGAAATGTTCACTTCTCTCTATCCTCAGCATTAGTTTAATTTCTGCTTTTAGAGACAAAGAGTGAAATTTAAAAAAAAGGTTAAAGCAAAACTTAGAATTATTAGTTTCATTCTAAAAAGAATTGCCACCAGGAAACAAAAGAAGAAAGATATCTACATTCCATTGTTGAAGAACATATAGAAATACAGCCAGGCTGACAAGCTTATAGTGGTGGTTTAATGGAGTTAGAAATCTTTTGAACAAGCAGGAGCAGCAGAAAATATCAGCAAAGGATAGAATTCAAGTGGCAGCTTGTTCCAAACCACTTTACAATCAATCTTCAGAAATCTGGTAAAACTGCAGATTTCCTCATATTTCACAAGCATATGGACTTTTGAGAGAGATAAAGAACTATTCATGTTTGCAGTACATTGCTGTTCCTTACACAAAAGCATTGGCTGGAAGGTCTTTTTTATTCTGCAGCAAAATGCACAAATACAGAAAGTTTGGCTTGCTAATGATGCCTTTTTCTTTATTTTGCAAAAAGATTCTCTATGGCTCATATCCATAACAGATTTGGCAACAGTCTAATGAGCAACACTCTCCTCAGATGCATCTCAGTAATGTTTTCTTTTCCAGCAGTGAAATATTCCAACATTGCCTTGCTTTTGTGAAACATGGACGAAATCTCTCTCGTTCATTATTCATCCTGGCAAGCCACAGATATGCTAAAGTTATAGGGACTCCCACGTACTTCCATGATGCATTCAAGAGAAGTTGACAGTACCTCACACTTTCCAAGAAAAGGAATATCCACTGAGAGAGAGCCAGAACAAGGCTCAGGTCTTTCTAGCCCTTGTGGCTTGCTTGCTACCCACACAGAAGTCAGCTTCGTTGAATTTGGATCTGTGTTTGGAGTATTCACAACATTTCTCTTGAATTCAAATCTCTCAGCATTTAAAATAATCCAGCAGTTCATAAAGTCTTAGAGATTGCTTTCTGGTAAACCATAGCCATATACTTCAGAGTACAACACTAGTGGTAAGAAATTCTTTACATAATGAAAGCTTGTGATCAATGCTAGAGTTGGATTTTTCTTCTTTTTGATTAAAGAAGAAAAAACATTTAGAAATTATATACGTTTCTTAATTTAAAAAGCTGTTCACTGAGTCACCGAGATGTCAGTGGTCTGAGCCAGAAAGAGAACACAGACTATACAAACATTATGGACTCAGAGGTGTCTGGAAGTTCCATGTGCCATGAGGTATACCAAAAGCTGGCTCTATGGGAAGTGGTTAACAGGAAAATGTACTACACATATCCCAGCACTGTGCTTCCCAGTGGCTAGTGCCTAGAGAACAGAGGATGGACTAGTAATTACCCCAACTGGTTTCAAAAATAGTTTCACCACTGCAGCAAAACTCTGTACAATGATTCACTACTGGTTCTTGAACCTTTCAGTTATAAACACAGATCAGAGAAAGCATGTAGCAAGGTAATGCTCAGCCTAAGGAAAAATGACAGAATTTACAGAACGGGTTGTTGGGCGTTGGAGTGGGCTGCCTGGGGGGGTGGTGGGGTCCCCATCCCTGGAGGTGTTTAAGAGTAGGGTTGATAGGGATGTGGTATAGTTGGGAACTGTAATGTTAGGTTAATGGTTGGACTGGATGATCTTCAAGGTCTTTTCCAACCTAGACGATTCTGTGATTCTGTGAATAACTCAGTCTTTCCCAGCACAACAATTTAATGTTTGGTTGGGGGGGGGGGGTGTTGTGTGTGTGTATTTTTACACAGCTGTCTTCCATTTCAGGAAAAACAGGCCTTAATCTGAAAAGTAAAATCCTGGCTTCACTGAAGACACAGAAGAAGATGCTTTGACATAACGATACTAGGATTTGACCTCATCTGCCATGCTCACTCCTGGAAAATCTCCACTTTGACTGATGAAGCTTTTGCAAAGACTGACCTACTTATTTTAATAGCCTGAACTATGACCATAATTTCTTAGCATTTCTGTAGCAGTCTATCTTTATTGCACTCTTATATATGTAGATTATTACAATTGTTAATCATTGCTAGTGAAGGTTATCAAAACCATGAATTTTGATAACCACACAAACCATCAAAATCAGACAGCCAATCTGCATGTCAACATGAGCTGTGCTGGAGAGAGCCAGAGCGGTGACAGCAGAGCAGCTCTATGATATATTTAGTATGTTTGTTGACAGAAGCTAAAACAAAGGTTTTTATCTACATGAAAAAAAAAAAAAAAAAGCATTTGGAGGCAAATGTCTCAGTGCCTAACATGCCAAAAACAAATCGGATTTAAAAATTAAAGCACTTAACCTAATAAGAGCATGGCAAGGTTTTGTCATGTCACCTAACCAGCTAATTCAAAAAGCTTCTCTAATAATTTCTCTAGCATCGCTCTAAGTTAACACTAGCTTAAATCCTAAACTGTAAAATCAACATTCATAAATTCAGTCACCTGGTAACGCTGCTTTTTACAAACACCCTATGAATTCCTACAGTTTGTCGTTTTGGACATCCCTAGTTTGGAAAACAATTGTCATTAGAATTAAAGGAACACCCTGTACTTCTGAACGATTTCCTACTGCTTACCAAATGAATGTGTACTTAGTTTACAGCCATCAAACGACCAATAAACCTTTAGTACTTACAAACATAAGACGCGTAGGTATGTTGTCTGATTGCACCAAAGGATTTTTATACAACCAGATCTCTTCTGGCTGGATAACCCGCTGGAATGGATCCAAAAATTCTGTAAAACTGAAAATAACAATTAAAGATACAATTTTTTCACAATTTGAAATGATGACTGAAAAACCCAGAAGAGCCCTGCTGATTTAAAGCTTCTCACAAAATTAATTATGGTATAACATGCATGAATTATCCTTATAATACATTGCTATCCCACCTCACTGCTTTTTAGTAATACAACCTTCATAAATATACCCTTAGGAAAATGACTTCTAATAGTCTATATGCTACAACTTTATTCTCCACAGTAAAGCTTATGGAACTTTTATAAACCGTAATTTTATTTTTTTGTGGGAAAAGTGTGCAAAGAATATTGTGGGGTTAGAAAAAAAATCACATAGCAGATGTTTTACACTGAACAAACTATATACCAGATATTGAATACAAAATGTGTCTTTCAAATGTCAAGATTCAGACTTTGAAGTATGACAGTTGTATTTGCAGGATCACAAAGCAGGGAGAAAGAAGCAGCCCAGACAATTCCTTCTACTGATAGAAAGAACAGATAACTTTAGGGAATATCTCCAAAAGAGACTTACTCCTAAAACAGGATGAGCTCAAAGAAACGCTTTTTTTCTTTTTTCAGATTGCCAGTATTTTATCTGGCTGTCAAGCTTAAGAATAGTCTAGCTCTACCAGAAATGTCTCATTCTACCAAAACTGTTTCAATTTCATTCTCATGTCATTTGGCTCTCTTAAAAAACAAACAAACCAAAATAAAACAACAAACCAACCAACCAAACCCCACAGTTTTGTAATTACAGTATTTTGAAATGAAGAGCATCAAAATTAAATGTTGAGGTTAAAGTTTTATATAGAAAATAAATTATTTGTGTGGGTATCTCTTGTCCAGCACTGAAAGAGGAAGCAGGAATTGCGATCTTTGACTGCAGTAAGAAGTTTCAAAAGGTTTTTAGGACTACATAAATTGTCTCTCTTCATTTAAGGCATACTCTTTTTTTCCACCGAGTTCTTCACTGGCTTTTAACTCTTTTTAGCTTTGAAGTCATATCAGACTTCCTGGGAAGTTTTGCCTTTACTGTACTCATTTCAGGACTAGTTTACTAGCACTGAAAGAATGGCTGCTGAGAGAAGACACAGGGACCAGTTTTCTGCAGGCTGGTCTTATCTAATAAGCCCACAGAGCCAGAACACAGAGGTGTAGTGGCCCAAAGTTTTTTTTACTGTAAATTTCCCAAAGCCAAGGGCTTTAAAACCATCCAAAACCATGTTTTATACAAGTAACAGCTACAACAATTGACTTTGTAATAGAAAAAGCTCAAAGCAATCTGTAAAGCAGAGTAAAATTAAACCATATATATGCAACTCTCCCCTGTGAAGACAAGTCCTCAAATCTAGCCAGGTCAGCAATTTCCTAAATAACAACAAGCCTTATCCAGTCTTCTGGGTCTTAGGAAATCCTTCTTTTTATCCCATGTGAGGATTGACCAGCTGTTCTTCATTTTCTCACTGTAGTCTACAATCTCTGCATTAGCTAGTCTCCCACGTTCCCAGCACCTGCTACTACTGACCCCCTTTACCTGAGCACACTCACACTCCCACTAGGTAGAAGGTACAAAACTCTGTCTACTCCAGAGAGCCCAACTGACCTCTACTTTCTAAAGGAAAACAATGAAATCTGAGGACCAAACAAGTCAAACACAGTCTTGTCACTTGTACTGATAGTTATGCTTCCCTTACTGATCTACGTGGACAACCAGATTCTTCTGGAAACTTAAGGAGTCTGGTATTGTAAGGAGAGTATTTACTATTATAGTCAGCTTCTTCAAATCCAGGGTCTGACCCTGCTCTCCAAAGAAGGTGCAAAGTGAATTTCAGAATTGTCAAAACACTTTGTTTCAGTGTTTTCAAAATGAAAACTTAAATCTTTTTTAAGTTTAGGAAATAATGGCTTGTGTAAGACATGAAAGAGGGAAATATTTCTGAAGAAGATAATTTCCAGGAAATAAAACACCTCATATATGAAAAATTCATTTTATATATTTTCTCTTCAGCTAGAAAAATAAAGGTTGGTTTCTAGACAATGCAAGCAACTTTGTTTTCAAATTTCAACTGAGAGTCCTAAAGTATATTATTTTTATTTTCAGTCTTTAAAGATATTGACAGAAGCTAGAAGCAATTAACTGCTGGTTGAAAGGGTTCAGCTGCCAAGTAGAGTCACAGGCCTGGGTAAGGCATCAAACATGTGTCACCTGGGAGAGCTGAATAGCAAAGTTCACAGCTATCCAGGACTTAACATTTGTTATGAAGATGTATACAGGAACCATGGCCAGGACGTACTTCACCACTGTCATCTAAACGTAAATAAATAGATAAGCACATGCATGTCTGGGCATACAAGAAGTTAAAGAAGCCAGCTGAGTTTCAATGACTACATTTTTCAGCCAGTCATGTCTTTTCTGACATACTCCCTCAGGTATTTGCTAGTTAGACTGTTCTGAGGCAGTTTTCAAAGCACTGGGACTGAAGGATACGCCAAGGAATGCCTTGAAGCAAAGACACATTCTTTGATGTATCTAGGCCTTGAAGCATTTCTAGTAACGCAAAAAGCAAATAATACACATTTATGTTTCAGAGTGATCACAGTATATCCGTGCAACACTGCACTTTTGGAAAACGTGTCACATTAGACCAGAGATTTAATTAAGTTGACATGGAGACATTTGATATTATGAGCAAATGCCAACAGAGTTAAAGGTTTGGGGCTCTTGTTCTTTTGTTTCCTGTCTGCTTGTGATGTAAAAAAACTAAGATTAAAGTATAGTTGTTTAAATCTGAGAAATAAATAAAAATCAAATTCACAGTTCTGACAGGAATCATGCTATGACACCACAAATATGTGCTATGTTGTAAGATTTAACTTCTTTAAGAGCAAAATAACATGTGCTAAAGAGATTAAACTAAAATAACACAAATAGTATCTGATTCCAGTTGAGGACTGATTTTCTGATTAGTATATACTTGCTATCTGTACAATTCTAAAGAAAGATTTATTATAATTATTATTTTATTTAATAACAGCAGTTTTGTATCCACTACATATTAAATCTGATTATGTATCCATTTCTTCCTCTGACTTGTGTTCTGAATGTCTTCCAAGAACAGTGCTCAAATATGCTGAAACACAATGCAAAAAACCCCAAAAATTTAATTGCTGAAACCACGTAAAATAATTTCAAAATCACTACTGAAGGAGGAAAAAAAATAGATGTAGAAGGCAGCAGATCTTGTCTGTGTGAACAATACAAAAACACAAAGTAAACAGTTAAAGGAAAGTGACTATATAAAAAGAAATCACTTTTTTTTCATCTTCAGAAAGAGCTCAGCTGCTAATTAAATTTTTATGCCAAGACTCATAAGAGAACAATTCTCTTCTTTTTTTGAAGCATCACCAATGGGCAACTGGATACGAGATTTCACAAGCTTGAAGGCAATTCCCTTTGTACTCTATTAAACAATCATGAGGACATACTGGTTTCTAAGCTGCCTGACACTTAGTGATTTATGTTCCTTCATCCTAACCAAAAGTACAGTCTATTACTATTCATAAGCCAGCACAAGCTTGTTTAAATGCCTAGATGTTATTAGAAATGAATGTAGTCCTTGGATAAAGAAAACTGGTTTCTAGAAATTTTCTATTATGCCTGAAAATACATGCTCAGTCATATAATGTCCCCTGGTAGCAGGTGGGCAACTTAGAAAGCTTACTTCGTATTAGTACATGAAATTTTACTATTAGCTTTTTGGCCTTACATTTTCTGCATGTTTACATATTCATCCAACATTGTGAACAGTTTATCAAGTAAGACTTTGAACACTTCAGCCTGATAACATATATGTAAGGCATAAAAGGACCTCCATGAGCTTCAAGAACCTTTAACTGTGACTTTCAAGGCAACCTAATGGAAACAGGAGCCCTAATTTCTTTAAAAACATCAGTGCCCAAAAACAGGTGCCCAAGTGGCTTGTAGTTGCTTTGGACATCCCAACATTACTGCCTACAACCCCACACTAAAGAAAAATGTTGTCATTTTCTGAGGACACAAGCGCTTCCAGGTTACAATAACTTCATTTCCATTTAACGGCATGTAGCCCGTTAAGATAATTTCTATGCAAGAACCATATCACAGACTGATCAAGGTAAAAGTGTACAGTAGTTTTGTGACAATATGGACTAATAATGGGGTTTTTTTAATGAAACTATTCAATGGTAGTGAATCAAACACTGTATAAATATCTCACAGAGTCTTTGCCCTGTGCTTCCACAATGGTTTTCATCTCCCATAAGTAACAGCAGGGTATTGTTTAGCACCTCATCTTATTGTTTCAAACACTGCTTACAGTAGCTACCATTCCCTGGCATTTAGCAGGGATGAAATCAAGAAGCAGTGACATTTGGCAGTTGCTAAGATCAGAGAAAGAGTAATAAGCATTGGCAAAGTTGGTAAGGTGAAAACCTTGAAATGTTAGAGTAGAAAAGTATGTTACCAACCTAGCAACAAGAACAGGACAGGAAAAGGATAGATGGGCCTAACATCAGGATTGTATTGTTGTATCCTGTTAGAGCAAGACAATGACTAGTGTGAAATCACCTCAGAAGTACTTACTAGTGTTACAAGGACTGCCACTGGCCAACAGCTCCATTTTCAGAGAGTAACAATATGAAATCACACATAGGCTTTGGTCCTGGCAATCTTGGAGACTTAAATATCTGCTTCGTCAGAAGAGTTAGACGGTTAGAGACTGCTTCCTGGGTTTAAGGATCAACTAAAGGATGTACAAGGGGGTTTTTTGCCTTTTGCCTTGTCTCATGCAGACAAGGCTTGTCCCAAGTAACAAGTGACAATAACGAAGAGAGGACACAGAAGACCGTATGGCATGACAAAAGTACCAGAAGAGAATGAACATGAACTTGTAACTGCAATACTCAGTCTTTCATACCAGATGCCTAATGACCAACTCTCCTCTTTTCTAAGCTTCATCTGTTGATAAGCAGATCTGATGCTAAAATGGCTTTACATGCAATTCCTCATTGGAACAAGTAATGAAGAGATAGCAGGTGTTCATAAACCCTTCTTATAAATCACCTCTGAGGTCTTGTGGAAAAAAGTTTGGCTCTAACCACCTCTTGCTGACGGCAGAACTGTGTGAGCAAACTCACCACTACCTCTCCCACAGAAACATATTAGCTGCGACTGTGCTATTGGAACTCCATTGTGAACTTTCTTACATGGATATTTCCTTGAGTATTCCCCAAATTAGGTCTCAAATCTAGTAGTAAAAGCTTTTATAGTGTATCTGCTATGTTAAATTGTGCCATCATTTGTCCTAACACTAAAACTGCATAGCTGTGAGCAGCACCAGGGATGCTGAAGTTGGTAGGGCTCTGTGTAGGCTGGCCTAATTACAGAGTATATACACAATACATAACTCTGTGAGAGATTCTCACACAACAGATTCGCAGCGCCAACATTTTCAATGAAGAGCCATAAAGTAGAAGACATTATAGGGCAGAACAGCTGTGAAGATAAGAAAATTATGTTCTGAAAGACAGAATTTGCATTAGGAGTTTCCAACAAGTGACCTAGGCTAAACAGAAAGAGCCCAGTAGGCTGGGCACGTTGCACTGAACGCTGCTTAGTCACATTGCCTTTGCTCACATTTGAATCCAAGACTTCAACTTATCCATTCTGCAACATACTAACAGTGGGTAAAGCATTCCTGTCATGTTATTTGATATACCTGGAAAGAATAACTTATTCTCATGCCATGAGAAAACCCAGTCTTGTTTATTCCCGATAGGCAATTTTAAGGAAAAAAATGCTACATTTTAGTGGTTATCTTAGGAACTCCTGCAAAGACAGACAAAATATGAAAAGCTTGAAATGGTCTGTGGCTGGAATGCAAAATTAACAGAACTGAAGCAGACAGGATAATGATGAGGTGAGATAAGAAACAATGCCTGTGGTTTATCACTGTCATTCTGCTCACCACAGTCGGAGTTCAGTTTTTGAAAAGCTGCTGTCTACGCTTATTAGCATGATGAGATAGTTTTGTGTTAGCTCAGAGGTTAGCACAAGGAAAGAGATCTGAGCCATTTAATTTCTAAAGTAATTTGGGAAATCCACAGTTTCTCAGCCATGAAGAAGGGCATTATGAATTGGGGTACAAAAAATATGACCAAGGCCCAATTATTAATGATGAACTTCAGTTTCACCAAGGAAGAAGCTGACATAAATTAAAAGTTTAACATCAATACTATAAACTTTAGTTTTGATAGAAAGAGAAACTTTCCCTATAGTTAAGGCACAACACTGGGTATCAAGAGATTTGATGCTTTCTGCCACTGTTTTCCAAGGCAAGGTAGGGCAATTCATTCCAGCAAGAAGTGTCAGCATCAGAGCAAGACTCCTAATGCTGTACTTTGGTCATTAGCTGACCTGGTATTCACATATGCCAAGTATGCACTGCTGACAAGCATTCAAGTAGGAAAGCAACAGCTTTAACCACCATGGAAATCAAAAGTAAAATGTTAAATTCTAAAATATGTTAGAATTTATATTGCAATAGATATTGACTGCATAAGAAGCATGTACATGAGAACAGAAATTAATGTTTTATTGGTTCTTCACAGGCTTTGATGGAAACGTGTTATTACTACCATCATCTTGTAACTGCACTAAAACCAATTCATTAAGTAATTTACATTTGCACTAAGAGGTACAGAAGCAGCTGTACCAATAAATTATCTCTACTTTTTTAACAGCTAAAAACTTGTATTTCCCAATGCAATGCCAGGCAGTGTAGACACCTACCACTTCTGATTAACAATCTATAATCCTAATATGGAGCTTTATTGGGTTTGAGTGTCCTGCAGGATACAGGGTACTTAATATTCACCAGGAACACCCTACAAAGATAATTCAGAAGCTGTTTTTATTGCTACGGCAATGAGCAGATCTGATGCCTCTCTTCATTTGCAGTAACCTTCTGTTTGTAGGCGCAAGTATTTACGAAGACTGAGAGGAGTACTGGCAGAAAGCAAATGTTAAGAAAAATGTTGCAGGAGGCTTCTTTCATTCAGTCCCTATTCAGTGCTCAATACGGCTCTGGGAATAGTGCAAGTTGATAGCATTTTTTAAATTTCTGTATTTTTGAGAAGCTAGAAATGAAGCCTTCATACCACTTCCTGATAACATTTGATATTCCAATCTGAATGTACACAGCTTTCCCCACTTTCAATTTTGTGGGTGCACTTGTGTCAGGAGGAGCCAAAAGTCAATGAAATTAAATCCTGGGGCTGATAAGGACAAAGAGTGGGGGCAATATTTTTGGTTTTTTATTTAATGTCACTGGCAAGTAGAGAACTGGTTCTCAGGGGTAGGTTTGGCTTCAGATGAGTCAGTATCACTTGCTGTAAACTATTTCTGAATATTTTAAATTAGCTAGCAATTGCAGTGTGACATTTAATTAGCACATATGCCCACATTAGCCCTTCAGATATATGAGAAATCATTTTGATCAAGAAGAGATTGAAAATAAATTCTGATGCAATTTTAAAAATATACATATTACCATAGCTGTCATATTTCCCAGATGTGGTGAAAAAAGAGAGTTTCCAGTATTTTATTCAGTCTTACTAACAGGTTTCCCAGATTTGTCTCGTGTATCCACAGATTCAATAGATATATATTGGGGATGACTTCTTCTAAAGATGAACAGCCACCCTCTTTACTCTCCTCCTTATGTACTATTACTGGGCCAACAAAGCCAACCATGACGTGAGACAGGTTCTTCAACCAGAACGTGTCTAACTAGATAGAGTCTGTGCCAGTCAGTGTCTCTGAATGATTTCTGAGCCACTGGACCCTTCTGTGATACAGCATCTGGGGTATTTATAAAGGCTTCACCAGCTGTGCCTGAGATTAGGCTCAAGTCTGCTACAGCATGTGACATGAGTCACGTGTACCCCCACTGAATATACATACGAACAGAAACAGGTTAAAACCAGACCCAACCCCTCTGTTCAAATTTTCTCTTCCTTGTTTGGCCCAAATTCAAGAAACAATATGAATTAAATGAATCAGCAAGGAGGCAACAGCTGGGAAGCCTGGGCTCAGTTAAAAGCTCAGATCTTGAACTAACAATATAGGTTCACAACAGGAGTCCTGTAGCTTATGAAATAATATATAAATGATATGTAAACGTTCTCAGACTACCTAATATGAAATAGTGAACGAGCAATCTTTTCACAATGCTGAAAAAAGAGACTAGCCTGGAGTTTTAGAACCTAATGTTAGTTTCTTTAGTACCTAAATTACACTTCTACTGCTTTCTCAATCCCTGGCACTTGAACTCTCTCTGGGTAAACTGTTTTCTTCCTGTGACATTATTTCAGTTGTACTAAACCTAAGAGAAAAGGGAAAGGATTATCTGAGCATACATGAACAGCAATTGTTGAGCAAATGAACATGCAATTAACGTAGCCAGCCAGTTTTTCTTGTGCGCCTGAAAGAATCCAAAAACTTCCAATCCATACATTCTCCTTGCTCATGGGCTGAGCACTTTGAATGCAAGTAGCACTAAATGTCGCTGAGTATCATTATTGCCAGTATGAAGTGATTGAATCTAGAAAACTCCCATTCAATGGGAATAAAAATGGTTATCCAGGCATTAAACTACTTAACTGGCTTAGATACAACCTTTTCACCATCATTTCTCTTCCTTAGAGAAGCAGAATATTTGGAAATGAGCAAAGTGAAAGGAGGAAAGAGGGGACAGTTGGTCATGCTGCATTGCAGCTTTGAAGAGAAGAGCAGGAGACAAGAGTGGCTATACTGAAGCAGAAAAAAACTACTGCAAAATTAGTCAAATTGACATATTTTGGCTCGTTTTACATTTTTAAAAGTTCCTTTGACCTACTATTGAAAGCCATCTTTGCATCTTTTGCTTTCTTGGCAGTAGAATATAAAATAAACCATTCTGAAACAAAAACATATTTGTTTTGGCATTTAGCTCCTCCTGAGGTGAAAATGCAGTTCAGTTCTTGTGATCCCAGCTCACATGGAGCAGTGGCACACTTCAAGCATGAGGCAAGCAGGTCAGGGCTGCTACTAATTATGTCAGTGTACAGTACTTAAGGCAATCCAGTACAGCTGCACTACGGTTACACAGATAATCAACAGTGGCAGTCTTACTGAAACAACAGATACCAGCAAAGTGAAAGCTATTCGTTAACATTTTCATTGCATTATCTCTCTTTTTAGCTAATAAAAAGCATGATTTATGGTATTAATTGTTGCCTCTATGCTCTGTTTTTATTAAATATACCCTATGATGCAAGCTATTTCACAAAAGCCATTTTAATGTGTGGTTTGGGGAGAAGGGAGTAGAGGGAAAAAAATCATCAGTATATGAACACTGATGTAGCTGTTAGAAGTTTCAAAGCTGGCAGCAGTACATTATTCTAAAGTGAAAAACAGAATTCATATTACAGGCTTAAATCACCAAAGCACTTATCTGAATAATGAACCAAAACACACTACACAGTCAAAATTTTGCTTTTGATGTTTTTTAATTCTTGTTTTTATTACATCTCAACCTGTTCTCAGCCAAACAACTCTCCACAGTCCCTTGGACAACTATCATAGCAATTTGATAGAGCCAAGTAGTCTGATAAAGTTTCTTCTGTTTTCATACCTGCATGCCACACTCCTATTGACTACAGGTTTGGACCTGAAATGAAAGTCAAGGATTAAACTCGCAAAGATGCTGAGTTTCTCTTAGCAACCAAAGCTTTCCCTCTCCATTATTTCTGTCCCTCCATCACTCCTTCTCCAAAATTCCCTTTGTAGCTCACTGGTACTTCAATGCTGCTCACTCCTGTCCCTCCTGCAACAGCTCTTTAAGATCTTGCTTGGAACAAGGTTTAATCAGTTGGAAGTGACAGCTTGGCCCTAGCAGCTTATTCAGGAGCAATCTTTGAAACATGCCAATACGTTTCTCCATGCTGCAGGACCTCATCTCCGATCAGCCACTGCCCCGCCCCCAATCTCTTCAAAAGCCCCATTTCAAAAACCTACTACTGCTACACAAGAAATTTTCTTTCTCACTCAGCTTTTTGCCAGAACCTGAATTTTAATAATAGGAGCACAATTTGATAATTTTCTGCCTAGTTATTTTTAGTCTAGAATATCTTTTTTATATGATATTTTTATTTGTATCCCATTCGCGATGCACTACTGTTTGCTCCCTTTAAACATATGATGGATAGACAGAGACATGACCTTGAAAGAGAACCTATATGGCAGTGAAGCCTGTTCCCACATAATGCTGTACCTGAGGGGTGGTATAGGCTGAATAAAAGTGAGGATTAAGTAATATCACACAAATTGTCCACAACTAGAGCTAACTGCCAAAACACATTCTCAGACCGCTTTTCCAGACCAAAAACTAAGGAGCTGGTAAGGAAGTGAGAGAGGGGAGAAATACTATGGACCAATCTAGAAGGCTCAATCAAGAGGTTTTTTTATGTTAAATTAAAACATTGCTTTTTGGTCAAGCAGGAACATATTTTAACCCAAACTTAAATGAAATATTTTGTCTGGGAGTCCATTAAACTAATTTTAATAAAAAATGCATTTAAAATGCAAAATTTAAAATAAAATACTTCAGTATTACTAAAGAGACACTTTTTTGGCCAAGTTATTTACTAAATGTGATACAAATTCACAAGTTATTTTGATCACAGTTGCTGTATGCAATGACTTCATTATTCTCTGGGAAAAAAAAGAGACCGGTCTAATGATATTCACAATCAAATCCAACTATTTTAAAATCACTCCATCAAAAAACACTTGTGTGAGTAACTACATGTTCCAGAGCATTAATAATGATATATAAAAAAAAATATTAAAGATATAGTAATAGGGAATAGGAATATCACTTTTAGCATTTTGTAGCAGTCACTAAAGTCCAGTAGCAATAGTTACACTCCTGTAAAGCACCCTGGACACTAAATGAATGAAATTATTAATGGTCTCTCTGCGGGCTATGAGAGTACAGTCAGGCTACTAGATTTGTTCTCCCATTACTGAAAATTGGCAGCTAATGAAAACGTAACACTTTATATCAAATTATACTCTCCTCTGTTGTTTTCGATTCGCAAGGCTTCACAACACTTGGCAGGGTGCCACAAATCCTTCAAAGCTGAAATATTTCTGAGCTGACATTTACACCTCCGTTATAAATTCTAAAGAAGTAGTAGAACTTTTCACTCAAAATAGAGTAAAATGTTTAACTGCAAGATTCCAGAGCAAAACATTTCACCTAATCTAGGATTTGGTTTTCCCCACAATCTCATCAATGCAGAATATTTAGAATATGGTAGCTGGCATGGCGCTGCCCTCCAGCCAAAACGGATCAGCTTCTGCTCAGTCTTTGCTAAAGTGCTCTCCAAGTACCTGAACTGGTAACACCATTTCCTTTTCTTCCCATCAACATGAGTCAAAAATCTCTTACAAGAAATTTTGCTTTAGTGGCTTTCAACTTTTCCCCACGCACTGCGGCACTTTCAGGCAGTGTAAACTTCAGTCCAATAAGTTGATTCGTGCCAACTTACCAGACCACCTAGTCTGTCTCCTCACAGCCGTGCAGCAAAGCAAAACATTATGTAAAATACTCGCAAGATACTTCAGTGTAACTTGCTTTTTAAAGTTTCCATTGGTGGAGATTCTACATATGCCTCAGGCAATCTATTACAGCGCTTGAAAGTCCTTACAATTAGGTTGTATTTCCCCACACTCAGCCTAAGTTTCCCTTGCTACAAGTTTAAATATCTTTCCTTTCTGTACAATTCCAAAAGGGCATGAAGAGCAGTTTGCCTTCTTCAGACATCTTTATGGCAGCTGCTTACATGTGAAGATTACTGCCATGTCTCCTCAGATTTCTAGATTAAACAGCTCCGCTATTTCTATCTTTTCTCAGAAAAGGTGTTTTCTATACCCCTCTTACCATCTTTTGCACTCTTCCCCAATTCTCTGAAATTCACCTGCATAAGTAATCTTAATCAGCCACTCACTATGAAAACACCAGTTGTAAACCCTGTTACTCTAGCCTACTGTGCCTACAGTAAAACAATCCCCACTTACTGCATTTTATCTATATGCAATTTTAATTAAAATTCAATAGTATTTTACTATGGAAAATATTTACTCATTTGGATAGTAAAAGCTAAAATGTTTTGTAATGCAGAGGAATAAACAAATACAATTCACAGTGACTGTAGCAATCTGATTTACAACAAAGGAACATTCCTAATCTAGTTTTCTGCAGAATCATTTAGATCAGTCACAGAGTTTCTTGCATAGCAATGACTTGTGGTCCAATGATCACAAATTTACCATTTACAAGGCAAAGGGAAAACATGAATGAGAAGTACCTTAAAACCCATGTAGTTATGAAAAGCTTAGCTCAAGTGCCATATCTGATGACAACTTTGTCTTTTCTGTGAAGACAATCAAATTGGATCATCTGTAAAGCAGTTATTCTGATTCAGTAACCAGTGAAGCTTTCCTTAATCGTTCAGGTTTAAGTCCCTGATGTTCATTAGTGGATCACAATCAATACCTTAAATAGGGACATATGTATTGTCTTTAGCTTTCTCTCTCTGTCCACTAATCCTTGCCAGTATAGATGCACCACTCAAACATCCCATGTTCTGTGCTTACTACAGAAGAAGTTACAAGACACACTAAATGTGATCCTTAATCTGCCTTTAGCATCAATAATTCTGCCAACTATTTCCAAGTACTCACTTTTCAAAGTCACCAACAGATCGGGAGACTGTAAAGATCTTGGTTTACTGTGCCAGGTATGAGTGCACTCTCAGCAGTAAGACTGTACTTTTTCTTAAAGTCTTTGCCATAAGAAACACAGTTGTGCCACAGCTTGCCTGTAGTTAGATCAAAGTATAAATATCTTTTCTTTTAAAGAAAAATTTCCCTTACAGAAACCCTGTCAGTCTTAGTAGCATTCTCACTATAAAACATGCTCAATCAGGGCTGGGAGCAGATAAAAGCACAGTGTGCCAAAGTCAGTGAGTAAATAGGATTCAACAGGAGACAAAGTCACCATTTACTCCAGAAAAATATGGATTTAGCATCTACAGTAACATCCTTTTTTTGCATGTATTCAGCTGTGAGTTCACCATGGACATCAACTGTAAATCCCATCCTATTAACAGGACAATTAGAATTCCTGTCATTAAATCCCCCTTTTTCCACCACTGGGACTCAGGGAAGACAGATGAAATAAACTTAGTTCCATGATCTAAAGTATTGATACATCAGTCTGTAAAACAGTCTACCTTTTCCACAAACGGACAGGTATACTTTCCCCTCAGTAGCTGTTATCAAAGTCAGTAAAATCCTACCCTAGTTTCAAGAAATATAATAAGAAAACAATGGAAACAGAAGCTTCAGCTCAGTGGAACACCAAGTACTAAGTGTCTCTGTTAGCTCGGTGATACTTCATAGATATTAGGACAGGCACACGGTCATTTTATTGTGTACTTCATATTACACTAGGCATAATAAGTATTTATGGCCTTTTGTTTTACAGTAACCTCTCAAGGACGCAGAACTGAGCAAAGTTAAAATTCAGGTTACTTTGTGATATATCAGCTGCATCCAGCGAGTTACAGAACTCCATGGCATTCTAATTCTTCCATCACTTCAAAGGTATAACAGACTCTGATGAGCACTGGAACAAGTCTGTTGCTTGCCACTGGAGCTCAATATGCAACCTTTGATACATGTTCTCAGATCCTAAGCACCAGAGAGACTACGGTCTTTTTTAGAGCAGGTCTTTCCCTTAACTGTTCATTAACCCTACTTCAGCGAACTAGACTTCAACTCAGGCCATGAAACTAAATCTTTCCCTCATTTTAGTATCATCTATATTATGGTTTACAATATAGTACCTATTTTTAAACAGGTTAGAAATCAAACATGTTGGTGTTCTCACTTCCTATTGTCATTACTATTCATGAAACTAACACTGAAAAAGCTCCAAGCATATTTAATGTTCAATGGGTTTGGCTACTGTCCACATACCTCATGATGAAGACTTTATCAATTAAATGAACAAAAGGTGAGGAAAAAAAAGTATTACTCTCCTTTCTTGAAGAGAAAATAGGGTACAGAGAAATGAAGTCCAAGACTTTTAAGATCAGAAGCCAAAAATCAGGTTCCAAAAAAAATCAGAATTATGGGATACTCAAATCAAGAATGTAGGACACAAAAAGACTAAGAAGCTCATGCGGCCAAATACCTACTCCACTTTGAAACATTCAGCTAGAGAGCCTAGGCTTAAAAGGTGCTTTGAAATCTTGGTCCAACTGATTTGTGCAATTTGGCAGCATTTGTGTCAGCATGAGGAAATAAATCTTAATGTCTCAGACTGGTGATTTCTTCTCAATACCATTTTGCTTATATTCCCTACAGATCTCCAACTGCTCGTGATTCATAGCTCAGTCTATCCTCCAGAAATCCAGTAGATACAACAGAGAAAAGGCAAGCGCAAGCTGAGAAGAGTAAAGCGGAACTGCAGCATTGTGGAATTTGCTCAGCTAATTGATTCTCTGTCTGTGTTAACAAGACAATACATAGTATCATTTATGAAGGCAACATATGCAGAATATCCAGAAGATCACCACCCATGACAAAGAAAGCTACTTGAAAGAGCTTTCCACACTAAATCATTTCATGCATATTCATAACTTGATTAGAATCTTAATATTGTAAACTTGTAAGAAACCCAACATGCACAGAATCAGCATTTATTTTCTCAAACCAGAGTCTGAACATGGCACACACTCACCCAAAAGATGCCAGCATTAGTCAGTACTGTACACTCACATGTGTGTAATGTATACGTATGTTAGTCTGCAGATAAACATTTATTCTCAAGGGAGGCTGCTAATGAGACCGTGCTGTAGGGAAGCTATCCAATTACTCTGAACGACATTTATATTTTAATCACATCACACTCACTGAAGAGCTCGAGGTTTGATGAAGCCATCCTTGAAAGACTGTCTTTTTAATCAATTAGCTCTAGAAACATCAGTGATATGCTGTTGACAAGTCATGGGGCTAAATATACAATACGTGCAAATTCTTCTGTCTTCCTAGCAAGACAATGATGTGGTCTTTTAAAACTTCTGAAACAGCTGAAAAAGTTTTCCTTGTAGGAAACATGTTCTGGTATAGGTATTTTGCTAAAAAAACAAGACATCCCTACTGGCAATTACAGGCTCTGAGCTACCACTCAATGAATTCTTTTCAGGACAGATAAGAGCATTGTTTTAAGGGCATCACTCATGTAAAAATATCAGACTTGCTCACTAATCTTTTTACAATTGCCTTAACTGAATAAAACCAAGTCAGTCAAAACAATTTGCTTTCGTCAAGCATTAAGTGACAAATGCCACTGTCCACATGGAGCAGATGAAAGACTGGCCATGTTTTACATATTTTAGCATGAATCAGGCATCTTAAGATGTTCCAGGTCATAGGAACAAGTACAAAATGAAGAAAATGGAGATTCAAGACCCTAATTCAATCATGCTTCAAATTAGCGTTCAATTTTTTTCTATAAACAAAGAACATGCTCACAGTTGTTATATTAAACAATAGACCATTACTACTTCTGAGATCTTACATGAAAAATTTCACTTTAAAAAAATCCAGTTCTGTACCCATGGATATTTCTTAATAAATAAAAAACTAAAGAAACAAAAATATGAAGTGAGAATTTATTAAAGTCAAGGTTTAATTGAAAAATATTTGAAACTGCATAGTGTATTAACAATGTAATGGTCAAATTATAACGTGAGAATTTTCTTTGCCTAGTAAGTAGCAAACCATCTATGCTCATTAGGATCAGTTCAGCCCAGTCAAAAGGTGTAAGGCTAAATATTTTGAAAACTAAAAATTAATTTGTTAATGTTAAGAATGGAGAAAAACTGTAGGGCAAACCAGAAATATCACTGTTCTCCTTACAGCTTGTGACTTGTGGCTTGAGAGCTGTCTTGCTGAAGGTACTCAAAGAACATCTATTTACCTTCCCAGTAAAGTGTGCATTAAGTATGTTTTTGACTTCAACCAGTTGTGTTTGGGTTTTGGCTGGTTTGTGGGGTTTGGTTTTGTTTTTTTTTTTTTTAACTCCTGCTTCTAAATTTCAGACAGCTGTAGTTTTTCTAATTAATCTCTCCTAACTAATCCTTTCTTCAATACTAGTAAATCCTGAGGGCTAAAATGCCCTTCAGCACAGATCTTTGTAAACGCAGAGAAGCCTGAGTTGCTGATTTCAATACCTAAACCAGTCTTTAACTGCTAAGCGAACTCTTAGCAATTGCTAAGAACACAACACCTAGAACTGAGTCAGTTGTTACCAATATCCTCCCTGAGTGTCTGTTGATTTCATCCAAACCAGTACACAACCATCAAAAACGTGTATTACTTGTAATGGTGTACATTTGCATGATAGAAGAGATCTTACATAACAACTATAGATTTCTGCCTTTGGTGGAATGACTAAAGTTGATAAATATGGCAACTGTGGGGAAAAAAAGGTTGCTGGTCTTAAGTACAGAAAATATGACTGTTGTTGCTGTAAAATACATTCAAATTGGCAATACATTCAATTTCAGCAATCATCAACATAAGTTTTCACACCTCCATTTTTATGAAATGACATTTATCACCAAGCAAAACTACAACATGGAATATGCACCTTTTTCTCTTTTGCTTTTTATGGTACAAAATATGCCAGTATATTACTCTAAAGTATATTAATCAGTAGGTTGAAGCTAAAAAGACATCTGAGAGGCACAGATGGTTCACGATTGGCAAATAGCTATAGAACCATTATCTTCAAGGTCAGACTTTCAACACTACAAAGGTTGGTAGTGACCCAAAGTCATCAACACCTTCTCAGAATGAACTAATTCTCTTCAGTCCAGTCCCTGATGGACCAATACCGAGATGATCTCAGACCAGCCCTCAACTCACGGATGTTAACAGCCCTCCTTCCCAAAGGAGGTGGGAACTGTCCAGCCTGCTCATTCCTAGAAATAGGTTCTGCAGTAGAACCTACATTTCTGCTGCCTGGATTCCAGTCCCAGGGCTTCCAAATTTGCCACTAATTGTTCATTCTTGAAAAGATATTTTAATGAACTCAACACTCCATAAAAATCCTTGCCCTAACTGTCTACAAAACCACAAAAAACACAGAATTTAAACCTCCATAACGTAAGTTTCAAAATATGAGTAACTGCCTCTTTAGAAAAACTGAGAGAAATACTGAATATTATCTCAACAGCAAAAGATTACCTTGGTGTTAAGATTATCTGAATACAAAAGCTATTCTTTAGTCTACCTAGAGATTATATTCCTGCACCATTACAAGCAAATAAAGTACAGTTCTTCATGAAACTAAACACCAACCTGAATTTAGAATATTAAGGTGTTTGGTCTTGTAATAGGTCATTTAGAACATTTATTGACATCTACATTGTCAAAATTATTCCCCAGAATTCCAAGAAGCTAGGAGCTGAGCTACATGAAAACGTGAAAAGTGCTTGCGTAGGCATTTGCCATTATGGTGACTCTACCAAAAGCTTTTCCTTTAGTCACCCCTCAGCTGATTTTAAAACCACAGCATAAAGAATAGTGAAAATTACAGAATCTTTTAGAGAGGAAATGAAGACAGAAGACAAGCATAACCAAGAAATTACTACTTATAATGGGTCATGATTTACATATATCATGGTAATAAGCTATATGAAGAGATGTCTTACTGGATGGTGTACGTGATGAATTACACATGCAGTTGTAATGAAGAGAAAGGTTCTGATGTAGCATCAAATTCTGAGGTCTTTGCTCATCTTCTAATTCCACATATTCCAGAAAAGAGTTCTGCTGAGACGAACAGGTCTACTTGCAAAGTAAGATGCAACTGAACTGAAAGGTATCAAAGGTACCTTACAGGGTTTTGAAGGTATCAAAGTTTATATTAAAATGAAGAGGAACACACTTACCAAACATGTTGCAAATCAAAAGAATTGCATCAATATTCAAGACTAATGAGCACTGAGGAAAAACACAAACACCAGTAAATTGGGCAAGTTATTCATTCACCATGAGAGGTCAAGAACGGCATCGCATCAAAGCATTTCAGTATCACCAGCTGTAAGTCAGTATCACAGCTTAATAGATGCCCTGTGCTATTACTGCCTGCACCTGTGACCAACAGCATCATCCAGCCTTAAGTTGACAAACAGTAGCAGAATCTGATCCAGTTTCAGTGATACTTCTGAGAGACCACAAAAATTGAGAATATTCATCTTCGAGCATTAAGGAAATGAAATGCAAACTTATATGAAGAGTGGAACTTTTCATCATTCAAATGCATGGAGAACACAAGCTGCCAGAAAGAAAAAACAGGTACAGCCCTGAAAAGAAGGGGGAAAGCCTGCCTGAAGTACACAGAGCAAAGTAACACATAACTGCTTTTTCCTAAAGAAGGTAAAAAGAGTGTTCCCGCAGCGATAGCTGCACATCTTTCAGGGACCAGATTTTCACGACTTTCCTTCCTACATAGCAGCGTGCAGAGACGCATCTCACACCGCGCTACCCCCCCTCACATCTCCCGTTCGGGCTCCGAGCACCAGCGCGGAGCTCTCCCGCACAGGGTGCCTGCCCCGGGGCTCACTCACTGCGGGTTCCCGCTGCTGCAACCAGCTGTTGAGGTGCATTTATAGCCCTGGCAGACGAGCCTCGGTCGGGTGCTTCCTGGCTTTTTGCACACTTCGCTCACAAACAGTAGTTTCTCCGACAAAAATTTCCCGCAGGTCTCCGGCAAAATCTCAGGGCAGAGAGAGGGGTCCCCGCGGCTCCCGCAACGACTCACCCCGGGGAAAAATTTCACCCCGCACCCCAGAGGGGGAAACGGCGGCAGTTCCCCCTCGCTCAGGGCTCCCGAAAGGGCCGGCGGCAGCCGGGGAGGGGGGTCCCCCGCCGCGGGGCCCGCCTCGCCGCCACAGCCCACCGGCCTGCCGGGGGGAGCCCAACCGCCCCCAGCCCGCTCTGAGGGGCGGCCGGGGGGAGCCCAACCGCTCTGAGGGGTGGCCGACCCCGCACCCCCAGCCCGCCCCGCACTCCCCCGGCCCGGCGATCCGACACGGCGCCCGGGTGTGAGGAAGGACTCGGGCGCCGAAGGAAAGTTGAGGCAGTCTCGGCGGTCCCCGCCGGCGCCGTTCCGGCTGGAGCCGTGCGTGTCCCCCCCTCCCCGCTCCCGCTGTCCGGCGGGTACTCACACGAAGACCCCGAAGAGCAGGACCCGTATGCCGATCTCGATCGCCAGCTCCCGCATGGTGGGTCCCGGCGGGCTCCGGCAGCCCCGCGGCGCCGCCTCTCATTCCCCGCGCGGGGCGGGGGCACCCGGGGCAACTCGGCCGCCTCACGCCGCCCGCCCGCAGCCCGCCCCGCCGCCCCGGGGGAGGCAGAGCCCCGCCAGGTGCAGCCCGGGCCCCTCCATCCCCCTCCTCCGCGCCTCACGGAGCCGCCGCGTCCCGTCGGCGGCGCGGCCGGGCGGAGCGGGGAGCGGGCAGCGGCGATGCCGCCAGGCTGACGCGGCCGCCGCCGCGGCGGAGCCCAGCGCCGGCACGGGGGGGAGGGTCCCGGTGACTAACGCGGTGTCTCCCCGCGCGGGGGCCGGGGGGATCCTGGGGACTCCCCTCCCTCCTTCCCCGCCCCCGAGCCGGTACCGCGCCGTCCCGCCCGGCCCCTCGGGGCCGCCCTGCGCCGCCGTCACCCCCCGCCCCGGGTCCCGCCGGCCCTTCTCGGCGGCCCTGGGCTCTTGCCCCCACCTAACCCCGAGGAAGGGAGGGGGCTCGGGGCCCTTTGGGCGCGAAGGGGCGTCGAGAGCGCTTTTTCTGTCTGGTTTAACGCGCCACTCCCCCACCCTCGGCTGGAAGGGAATTAACCCCCTGCCCATCCGTGCAAAGGGCTGGCGTTGTGTCCCACCGCCGTGCTGTCCCCCCCCCCCCCCCCCCCGAAAGGGTACAGCTCCCAGGAGGGGCTGGGCTGGCCTTGCTGGGTTCATCTGATTCGTAAGGAAACGCTGCGCTCCCGAAAAAAAAAAAAAAAATCGGGGCGGGGGGGAGCACCACTAGGCACAGATAATAGCGGCTGTTCATAAAGATGTAAACTGCTGGTCATTTGTGCAACGGGCAATTACATAGCAGACCACCCATGCTGACACCGAGCTTGGCACATTTACTTGGTCTTTGTATAAAGGTTTAACAACGTTTGAATACTTTCTGCAGTATGTATATAACAGGCTTTCTGCCCATTCATGCCGTTTTAAACCCTACTTCTTATTGTTAATGCAACTAACCCAGCGTGTCACTCCTGCTTCACTTGGTCTGATGCTGCCCAGTATGTTATATTATAGCCTAAATTTGCATTTAGTGCAGAGCCCGTGCGTTCCCAGAGCTGGGTCCAGCTCAACCTCTGCCTAGAGGAGGTAGTTATGTGGGACAGCAAATTGCTGGGATGGGAGAAAGACAGCAAAACAACGATGGCCTTGGTTACTCCTGTGATTCCTCCAATCCATCCTCCCTTCCTGCCAATGGCAAGCTCTGAGCCACACTAATCTTTGTATTCCCTTAGCCTAGTTTTGCACAGAGTTCATTTCACTTCCTCTCTGCATAGAGGGATTGAATCCTGAACATCTTTATTGTAAGAGATGTTCAGCCTTAAGCCACAAAATGCAGCAAACTAATTCACATTTAAATGTATTTAATTATCTGCTTTCTTGTGGCCTTTGAAGGCATGTCCTTCAGGAAAGTGTTCATAGCTATTAATACTGCACATAGTTACAAAACAACCATCAGTATTGCAGTAGGCATTCAATTCGCTTTACTACATTATTATTGCTAGAGAATTAATGCCAGAGAGGCTTTATTAAACCTATCTGCTTAATATAACCACTATGCATCAAATGGAAGCTTTCAACTCTGAATTAACTACCACGTAGTAAAACTTTTATTGACCATGTTTGTGGAAGAAGAGAGGCATAAGCTTCTAACATCATCTACAGATAACTACACCAGTGCTAGATTTGTTGCAAACAGGGTGACTGAAGCCCAGAAAACACAGGTGTGACTGGCATTGGCGAGAGAGCTTAAAATGTGTTACTTAAATGAGATCTTTCTCCCCTGTATGCCTTATTTCACCAATTTTCAAGACAGAGCCTGGTCAACTATTTATATTCTAGATTTTAAAAAAATGTGATTCTGTTTCAGGAAACAAAGCTAAATCATGAAATCTCCATATTAATCTGCTGGTGGTGGTAAAAGACAAAAAGACACGTCCCCTTCCTTTGCAGACACTCAACTAGTTTGTCTTCTCCTGTCAAATATTTGTACTTCCCCTACTTTGTACCCCCAGTGACTGAACATGTATGTATATTGTTGCTAGGTGTGCACAAAAAAAAATTTTGTTTTCATGAATAATCCTTCCCTACAGAAATAACCTCATAATTTGTGTGAATCAAGCCAGTCATGAAACAAGGAGCTGCAGGGGCTATCAGATAATGCTGGCAGTCTGTACTGCAGTTACCAGTTCCACACAAACCGTGGAGGAGGCAGGTGACAGAAGTGGGTAAGCTCTGTTTGCTCTCCTTGAGCGTCTAGACACCATGTATATAAAGGGGAAACAGTTACAAGTCACACATCTTTTCCCCTTTTCATTTTTGTCCTGGAATTGTATAGATCTCTTCAACTGTGTTGCCTTAGCCCATGGATCCTTCAGCACCTTTGACTTCGCTACTATCCTGCTACAGAAGAGGGGATTTTCCTCACAGATTAGTATTAGTGTTTGGAATCATTCAACTCTTATCAGCAGAGCTAATAAACAATACTATTTAGAAATTACACAAAATTTGTCCTGCTGCAGCTATCTACTTGCAGTGTTCTGATTCTCCAATATGTATCAGCTGATGGTGATTTATGAAGCATAAATACTTCAGATTGATTTTTTCGAAACTAGACCCAGCTTGCAGCTGTCTGCTGAGCAGAACTTGCTTTGACTTTAAAACCAAATATGAGGTATAGGGATAATTGGCAAGGAACAGATTTCAGGCTACATTGTGACGTTAAGCTACAACCCTGCAGAAGGAGCAGTGCAGAGTCACTGCGCTGCAGCAGATTTCAGAGCAAACCACAATGACCCTGGGAACAACCCAAGTTCCTATTCATCCCATCCCTACAACAGGCACAGAAGATGCTCTCAGTGCTGTTTGTTTTCTTAGGTGTGACTGCAAAGGAGAGAGAACTGATGCCACTCTGATGGAGACAGTTATCAAGCCTTTTAGGTGACTAGCTAGGGTTCTAGGTATTTTTCTCTCACAAGGAGTAGTCTCTATTTGTACTGACTTCAGTTGGAGAGCAGAAAGGAGAAAGCTACTTGAATCCTTTCCTCAACTGTATACTTAGAGGGAAGGCTGAGCCACCTGCAGCCTACTTTCAGTCCACAAAGAGATGTTCGCAGGCAGAAACAGCTGCAAAGCTGATATGGCTTTTCTGGAGGTTACAGCTCTCTGCCAATGCAGCAGGATGTGTGTGTGCTTCTTACCTGCCTTGGGACAAAATTTTGCAGCTCATGGTAAACTGAGTTTAAAAAAGACTGATTTTCCCATCAAAGCGGATAACTTTTATCCCACCAAAAAGCTGTGGAAAATAACGACCTTGCAGCAAAAGGGACATGACAAACACCTAAGTGGTAGTAACAGCTGAAACTGCAGAAGCTGGTTTTTTAACTGTTCCCTAGAGCTTGTAACTCTTCTGGGATCTTAAGGACAAAAAAAACCTCACTAGAAATAATGTTGTCTGGCCCATTCTTAGGTCTTTTAGTTGTGGAGGCTCTGAAGTCAATGGAGTTTCATGGGCTGATGATGTCTTTTCTTCCCTATAAAGGATTCTTAAGAAGGTTACATGAAAGTCTAACTTTTGTAATCTTATGTGGCTACATGCACTGGTTAGTGAAAGAAAAATCACAGGTCCAGCCCAAAACGTTTGTTAGACGACAACACCATCTCCACCTACGGTTTTTTTTGTGTTTATCAGAGACAAGTATTACCTATAAAAATTGATAAATCAAGCATTCCCAGGCTGCACTGGGTGAAGAAAAAATTCTCTGTGAAGATCTACCAGTAGTGTTTCAAAAGTTGAAGAAAAACATTTCAGTCCTAAGGAATGCATCATCAGTTGGAGAATGCATGGGTTTCAGGAGGGGAAGCGATAGCAGGATTAACTTTAAAAAGAGTATTGTTCAATTATTTCAGAATTCAGATTAATACTTTTAAACAACCTCTGTTTTTCATATCACTGCAAAAATGTAGAAGGTTGAAAGTCATATTTAAGCCCCACTGAAGTTGATAGGAATCTTTCTACTGCTCAAGATGTTAAAATCTGTCATTTATCTCCAAAATGAAGCATAGCAAATTCCTACCATTGTGCTCACTCAAAAAGTTCCAGTTAAAACTAAATTTCACAAAAGAGCTCATTATTATGATTGGTAGAAAACAAAGGATATTTACTATTAGGGCCTTACATTTGTTCGTTCTTGAATCATTTAAAGCAGTGATTATGTTCACTCTGTTTTTAAACTTCTTTGGGCAAAAAGTATTTTTCTTTTTTTTTATTCTTTCAATGCTTAGTATTAGTATCTAATCTATGAATAGAAATTCAAATACTTTGGTGTATTTTTTACAAAATCACATAAATTAAATTATAATGTCAGAAATTAAACTAAATTTCAAATGGAAGCCATTTAGATCCCCAAAGTGTACCCACTGATTGAAAACATATCAAAATAGAACATCTCCTCTATTTTAAATTGTTTCACTTCCTTCTTTTTTTTTTTTTTTATTTTCTTGAAAGGAGAATTTTGTGGATCTAGGCACTTTTCAGAAGTCCAAATCTTCATTGTAAGGGTCACGTATGTAAGGGTCAGCACTTGCAACGTTGGGGCCCATCTGCACAGTAAAACTAGCCCATTTCTTAAGTTTTCTCAAACTTCCTAACCCTGTCTGGGTTAGCAGAATGCAGTGGAAGTTGATTGAGCTGCACTCTGAGTATACCTTGCACATGGGTTCAGATGGCATATGTGTACAGTCAGCTCTTTTACCCAAATGAGGTAGCAAATGAGCAATGACAGTACCCATGTCCCTGTGCTACTCAACTAATGTACTAAAAGTATTGTCCCTGTGAGTAAGAGGGAGGTCATAATCCTGCTGAGGCAGTGGGACTGAAGGCAACAGGCAACACGAGAACACAAACACAGCTTAAGGACTTCATCCTATGCAGGCAGGCCCTTTTGTGTGCCTCAATACCTAATGAAAACAGGAGGGCTTTGTATAGATTTACGCATCTGCCCAAGTCAGCCTCATTGATTCTGCAGTGACATTATTAACCATGTGAAACTCTTCCATTAAGTTGAACTGGTGTGACCAGTTCACATCAGTCAGTGAACAAGAGCCACAGTTTTTTCCTTTTCTTCCCTGAACTTTTTCCAAAATGCTGTCATTCCATAGCCCACTTCTGTCTGTCATTCACTATTTTGGGTTGTGTAACCTAAACCAAAATGATGAGGAATTAAGAGAATAAGAAATACGGACCAAATATAAGCACATAATTTATTTCTGAGAAAATCTCTATGTATATGTATGAGTACCTCAAGGGAAACTCTTAAATCTGCATAAGTCATTTCTTAATTACTAGAGCTCATTCCAGAAAGAACTAGCCTATATTTGTTGTTGTTAATTTCTGTGGTACAAAGCATGGTACAGAATGCTTTAGCTGATTGCCCAGAGAAAGATTATGTGACAGGTTTGTCCTACATTAGGTGGGTCAGATCTACACAAATAACTCAGAATCACGTTACTTAACAGTGAAAAATGGCCATTATTTTTTGTGTTATTACCAAAATAGTTATTATCAGTAATTACTGTTATTATAACTGAAATTATGATTCCTTGAGATCTAAAAGATTCCCCAGAAAAGAAAGCCAAACCTAGAATTTTCAGATATCGTACTGAGAAATTTATCTAGAATATCTGAAACAATCGTGCTGTCTATGGACCAAACACCCTCGCTCTTACCCTTTATAAATTTACTGAGGCTTTTTACAGAGTAAATGCCTCACTGTTGAAGCCATGAAATCACGGTTATTATTCCCTTATATGCAAAGGGGAGTATCTGAGAGCTGAAAACTTTGGTTTATATTTCCTCACAATGATGCTGCTACTGTTGAAATGAGCAGGAAGTGTATTTTGAGGAAGAGCCTTTCCTTTCAGAAAGTAAGAATTATACGTCCAGCATATAATAATATCTTACACAAATATTAGATAGGACTTACTACATAGCTCAAGTTTAGTGCTACCTCCAAGTGAGATAGGTTTTTCACAGGACAAAGGAGGCAGAGCATTGATTCTTTGTTAACCCGTATAAGGAGTCTGGAATGAGCCCTTAAACCAGGCAAGGGTCTCACACCAACACATATATGTGAAATAATTTTGTATGTTTTAAGAGATGTTGGTTAAAGCTTGACAATTTTGTCAATTGTTCATGGTTCTGATGTAAAATCAGGTACAGCTTGGCAGCCTGCCACATTTATTTTGGAGTTATTTACACTCAGATTTGTCACATGACGTAAAATTGATGTGGGTTCAAATCCATTCAGATCATACACTAAGACTTGTCTGGATGAACAAAATTTTCAGTTTCCCATTGCCAAAGTCTGTAGACAAGCAGATGATTAAGCAAAAACAGCTGGCCAAACAAACAGTAAAATCAAGCCTGGCACAACAGTTGAGTAGCTTTCTATTCTTCAGCAATTACAATCTATTAAATAAATCTACTTATTCTTTTAAAGACATAAATGAAAGCCTATTTTAGCTCCTTTCTTATACTGCCTTTATTTCTGTCAGTATTTTTTTCTTTTACCTTTTCCTGTTTCTCTTATTCTTCTTCATGTCTGCTTGACTAACCAAATCTAGGTCACCATGGGGAAAAGCCCTCATTTTCTCTTCATCTTCTGCACACCACATATCCGGATTCCCTACGCATACTCACAAAATTACCCTGATGTAACTGCTTCGTGCTGATTGACATCTGGAGTAATCAGGACTAAAGCACAGGCAGAGCTCTCTTCTAGGGGAGTGGCAGCCAAGAGCTTGAACTTTAAACTGTCTTTTGCCAGTTTATGTCAGTCAAGAATTTTACCTTTCTGAATGGTTAAACTTCCTGGAGTAGTGGAACACTGCCAGCACAAACCAGTTTATATAGTTTAATTCAGGAGATTTTGTCTATTACACATTATTGGTCTATTACAGCTTAGTTTGCTAATTTTGGTAAGTGAATTTTACATGAGATTTACATGAGATGAGTAAAAATTTAATCTGCACCAACAAAACCCTTTTCCAGGGTGTAAGAGCAATCTTTGCCTAGTATAGGACACATGTCTTTGTGTGCCAGCGGTTTAGAAATCAGTCTATGCCAATGAAAAGACAGACTTTATTCTAGTTCTAACCTTCAACAACTTCATAACAATTGACTAGGGAAAGAAGTGTCCTGCTCATTAGAGAAACCTAAGTAACACTGGTGGTCTTACTGGAGAGCTTCATCTATACTGCACACCCAGCCCTTGTTGTGTAATTACTAGAGTAACTCTAAAGTCATGGAGGGGTTTTTTAAGGAAACCAGAGTCAAGACTGAGAACGTTTTACTTATTCTGTACATGTCTACACTGATGCATATGGCAGCTGGGAAGTTCCCATCATCAGTGGACTTGTCTGCTATTCCATATATACTGATGATGATTGCTTTCCTAAGCACCTATTGGGGCTCTGATGGACAAAAGAAACTCCAGAGAACAAAGCTCAAAGGAATTACAAACCCCAATCAGCATGATGTAACCATGCACGTCTTAATTGCCCTAGATATCAAATTGTTAACGTTTCTGTTTAGTTACTATACAAAGGCCTACAACTGGCTCATGATTATGTCTAATTAAACAGTTCTTCTAAACATTAATGTATCAGCGTATTTCAGTAGTTGCCATTTAATGAAACTGTGTCAAGCATATAGTCTGAAAATTTATTAGGCTTGAATGTATGTGCTTGGAGCCATCGTGTGGCTCAGGACTACACTGCAATAAACGTGCTACTGCCCGTACCCGGGCACAGGCAACCCTGGCCAGTACCCACTGCATTTGGGCATCCTGCCTTGCCAAGGCAGCGAGCCCTGTGCACTCCACTTCAGCTGCTTTCAGTGGAATTTGTCTACTGAACCCTGACTTACAGGTTTGAAAATACGTCATCTCTAACTGTGCTTGGCCGCCATTGACAGGGGCATATTTTCAGCTGGCACATTATTGCACCTAATAATCAGCATCTCAGTGAAATTTGATAAATCCAAATAATTAAATTCATGTATATATGAAATTGATATGTATTATTTATGAGCCAATTGACATTTGGAGCACTGTAGCTTTAGTACTCAATGTACTGTGTATATTGCTGTGGGGTTACAGCTGTAAAAGTATTAATGCTCCCATAATAACCTTGTGATAAATTCTAGTCTTTAACATTTACTATATTTAGTATTCTTGTGCAGTGTTTAATAGGGGACTGTGACTTAAAGCAGACGTCTGCTATCTTTAATCTTAAGTAACACTTCATGCCAAGAATGGCCTTATTGACTTCAATGAAATGGTTGTGTAATTACTTTTTTCCTTTTCTTTGTTTTTTGCTTGTAAATGTAGTAAAAACAACAGTTGCCACAGACATTTCAAATGACTCTTGACCCAAAAGGGAACATAATGAAGCAGGAAAATTAAATATAAGAGGTAAATGGAAGAACAAGCACAAACAACATAAATAGCGCAAAACAAAATAAAATGGCCACTTGGACTGAAGTTGCAAAACAAACACTCCAAAGTTTGAATATGTCCTGATGGTTTAGTACTCAGTAACAATAAAGGACCATTTGTTCAGGTTTCACTTGGATTTTTTGAGACTACGAGCCATTTCATCTGAATTTTGTGTAGTAAGGAAGCCAGAATATTGAAGCTACTCAGAGCAGGATTTTGTTCTAACTCAATGCTATTGGAAATAGCCCCAGGAACAGCAAAATGGGTTGAGACAGTGCATTAATACAGCTTCAGACTGCATTCCCCTTTAAGCATGCCATTTGTTGCATAGCTGAGGAATCCGACTCCGTAAGGGCACACTCGAGCGCATGGGGATCAGCATTCCCAGCACTGGAAGAACACTGCGTTCAGTGACTGCTCACTGCAGTGGTATCCGACAGCTTCAAAAACAATGCGTCAGGGGGTTCCCAGCAGGAATCATGTTTTATTGCTGTTCTGTGGGCTTCCTCAACCACCTATCGTGTCAGTGATATGTAGGAGGAGAAACAGGATTTTCTGCTAGATGACAATGAGACCAGTTTCTGAGTTGTGGCTGTGAGATACTGCAAAAGTGATTTCTAAACCCAGGACTAGGAAACAACATCAGGGACTCCATTCGTCTTTAAATTCTTTGATGCTGTGAGATTGAGTGCATTCACCCACATTGCGGCAAAAGAAGCAATTTACTTTATCCTCACATTAAGTGTCTTTCTTACTTTATTGAATGCTGAACTGTCCAGTCAATAACTGCAGAAGTGGAAGCAGAGCTCTTAATTCAATGGCTAATCAGGATACATCAATGATGTTCTGTCAGACACATAACACAGGTCAGAGGAGGGCAGAAACATCCTGATTTAGTACTGCTTTCCGTAAATGCCACTGAAGGCAAACTGAAATTAGATTTGAATGCTTTACGCTACTTGTGACTGAGGTGACAAAACTTTGTTCCCCAGCTTGAACCCTGGAATTCATGCTTCATAGCCCTTACTTTGTCATAATTTATGTGCTTGTTTAAATACAGAAGTCATTGCTGTCTGACCCGTCTAGCATGATGTAGATATCTGTCAAATGAAGATACGTGGTTTAATTTGTATAATTTCCAACATATAGTGAAGAATCTATTTTACCATTAATCAAGAAGAGGAAGGACAGGGCAAGTGTCAAGGAGTATAACCTTTTAGATGCCTAGAAAACATATTCATAATTTCATTATTTTCTGTAAAGTAGGCTGAGAAAGCCTGAGAGAGCTTGGTGATAATTTTTACCTGAGCTGCACTGTGACAGCCTCAGTACTTTCATTTTCTTTGCCTTCTATATTATCTATATTTAAAAAATCAGCAGATCTGCAACTTGAGTAGGCTAAGGAGCTGATTGGGTGCATTTGCGTGTGTTACTGCTAATTTTGCAGATCTTGCTGTAGTTCCTTGAGGTGAAGACTACTAATTAATTAAACACAGTAGCTGAATCCCAGCTTATAACATATAGCAGTCTGTGTTCCAAGCTGGTTTGATCAGCAGCCATTAATGTTTTCTAGCAGGGAAAGTATACACCATTTATATAATAACCCTATAGTTCTGGACACCAGCAGCTCCATGAGTTAGCAAATCCCAATGCCCTTCTCTAAGTAAGCCAGAGATCGACTGCCATATGTAAGTGGAAAATGGTAACAGTTGTTGATAACAATGACATAAAATGATAGGCAGGTGATTTAAATTAACTCCACCGAGCTTGGGTGCCACCTCAGGCTACAGCAATGTTGGTGCTGGCCACTCTAGGCACATAATTAATATTTAGGTCTCAATTTATGAGACAACCGTGTCTCCTCTTAGAAGTAGAAATAAGCAAATCTGTTGATGGGCAATTTTCCCTGGGGAAGCCAAAGGCAAATATTAAATATTTATTTGACTTTTAAAACATATTATGAAAAGTTATGTATTGATTTGTAAATAATGATAATTGAATAAACTAGAGCAAAATCAGTTCATATATAGTTACTCTCTACCATTGCAGGTAGATTTTAATCAACTAAAGAATAAGTTTTTATACTGTTTGATGATAGAAAGAAAACTGTTTAACATTACACTATGGCGATACTGATATGTGTAAATATTGAACTGTAGAACTATTTCTGGCAAAAGGATCTCTTTCTGCTGTGCACATACCCACAAAAGGATCCTATTGTGAATTCGACCACAAATTACACGGTTTTGAAAAGGATATCGATTCCAACTAAATGAAATTGTGGGATTCCTATACAATTCAATATTCATTGAAATTAGTTCTGTGTATTTATCGTAATCACTGTGGTACCACAGGAGTAATAATGATTAGCTACTTATTGTTGGGTTTTAGGAAGGAACCTAATATTACTCTGAATGTTTAGTCTCTGCAAACAAAAAAGAACAGAGCGTCTTTGTTAGCAATTCAGCCCACAAATATAACAGGCTTTCTGTTGAAGTTTCCAAGGCTTTTAGTGGGGCTTGACATGTTCTGTGCTCAAATTTGTTCTAGAGGGAATATTTAACTCAGCTTCATTGGAAGTGGGGTACAAGAAAGCAGTAGGTACTTACCAGAGATAAGTTAGAGGCTCTTTCACTGGACTGGCACTGTAAAGTTGCAAAGATATTCATTAGCTAAAATGCTTTAAAATCTTTAGGAATGGATTTAATTAAGCACACTGGAAAATTCCTGAGTAAGCAACAAAGCTTTATTTTTCTTACGTTAGGTTGACTTCACTGATTATTCTGAGAGATTTTTTTTTCCTTTTCCTAATGAACTTTTTATTTAAAAGAGTAAAATGAATAAAAGAGAATTGCTACTTTTAGAGGAAGTTATGAAAAAGCAACGTCTTCAAGTGCTTGAATAATTCATCCCTCTTTGGTCCCCAGTGTTGTTAATGATAATGTATGAATGTGGTTAGTAATGTTATGCCACATTTGTGTTGAATATGGCAAAAAAAAAATAAAATGAACACATCGGACTACTTTCTAATTATCAAAATTCTTAGAAAGGTTTCCTTTTCTCAGGATCCTCAATCTTCTCATTTTGTCTCTCAATCTTGCAATTTTCTTACTAGTTGACTATTAGAACTCGTATCATCTTGTCTTGTTCTCTGCTAGTAAAAAAAATACTGAGCATTTTCTACATGGTGGACATGAAATATTCATTATTTGTATATACCAAAATAGAAGGCTAACTTTAGTAATAATAATGAAAAAAAATACATTATTTTTTTTAGGTGGTTCCAAAACTGTGGATCCCCATTTTACCCAACATTTGTGAAGTTTGGACATAGTTTTTTGGATACTGGCATTCCATCCAAGTTTCCTAACTAGGGTGGAATAAATTCTTGGAGCCAAATTACAAGTTCAGTTACACTTACTTTTCAGACCTCTGTGATTTTCTGATTCTCTTTTTCCATGTCTCTTCTGATTCTTCCCTTTTCTTCTTCTTCTTTTGCAATCTATTTAGTTTTTTCTCCTCCTTCAGAGTTACAGCTTTTCCCAGCCCTATTTTCTGGCTCTGTATAATCAAAACATGTTTTCTGGACTACAGTATAGGTCTTGATGGAGAAAGGGGATAAATTACCAGCTGATGTTTTAATGCTGGTATTAGCATAGTTAATAGGAGTGACCCTTTTCATGCTCAAGAACTGGAATCAAGAGAAGTTTAGATTTATGGTGGTACAAAAATATCAAAGCATTCTCATATCAATATAATCCCAAAATAACCTCAATTTCTCATTATTTCTGAAGTGACTATGACTTGCGCTTCTTTGGAGTTTTCTGCAGCAGTAAAGAGCAGTTTAGAGGCTATGACTCTAATTCCTGCTAGAGGCAGTGAAAAAAGAAGTTCCTTAGATTTACAGTATCAAACCAAGGGTTTAGCGGTGTAGTGAAGAAGGCCACTTTTGAACAAGGGAATCAGGTTGTGATTTGTTTCAGTGCTGTTTTCAGTCCACGGATTTGGGCTGAAAATTCCCATCACTTCTTTCAGAAATAGGTCCTTTAGATCCTAGCCCAGAAAACATTGTTTGGGTTTTATTATTTCCTTGCTTTTAAAGGAAGCATATGGATACACCATGAAGTTAATATTTCATGGTATATTTGTTGTGGTGTAAGAGTACAGATATTAATTTTTAATGAAAAGACATTAGCTGCAGTTTGACAAGCTATTCATTGGCATAGCACTGACTCTTCAGTTGTCTTTGAAGTACTGACAATGTTCCCACTTAATTACTGTTTTGTTTTTATGACACAACAATTGTGTCATTATCGTGATAATCTGTTTAGTGACTTTTTGAGAAGGGCATTAAGGTTTATATTTACCAGGTTTAAATTTAAATTTACACAACTAGAGTGACAAAACCAGCATAATCTCAGTTTACTGTAAACTGGGAAAAGATAGTAATGGAAAAGTTTAGGAAAGATTGTAGAACAAACACAATCATTTTATAGGTATAAGAGGTGCATATTTTCATCTAGAAGTTCTCAGAGGTCATGAACACTGGATATTTGCTTACAATTTTCCTTCCAGTGAATGAGGGCATAATAGTTTTTTGCAACTGTATGAGCTTTGTAGACCTGGCAGAGAGAGAAATTTGTAACTGGTTTACCAGGGATAATTTGAGGGGAAAGTGCTGTGCTGGAGCACTTAGTCTTTGAAAAACTGAGACTGCGCTACCTGCTGTCTAGGTAGACACAGTAGTGATGGTAATCCAAATTAGCCCAGTTTCAATTTATATCCAAAGCACTTTCAAAAAGTTACACAGAGCAGGGTTTTTGAAAGCAAGTAAGAGTTCAGTGGTTTTCAGCTCTAAAGGTATCAGTGGGGGATCTGAGTCCTCCTTTTGTCCTCCAACAGTAGGTCACAAGACAGGCATACATCTTTGCATCAGACACATGATGAAAGAGTCCACAACACAAGTTTCTGCAAGGGAGAAATCCATGTTTCTTAATTGTGGCAGAGAGCTGCAGCTTCTTTTGAATTTTCCATGTCTTTCAAGCTCTCTGCAGAATCAGAGCAATGTTAAACTGTTGTTAAGAGAAAAGTGACGCTAAAACTTTGTGAGTTTTCCTTCTTGCTGATAAACCTATCGCAGCAACTTATTTTGTATCTAGAGACAGAAAATAAGGCTCAGAAAACATGAGCAGCCAGTCTGGGTCTTTAAAGTGCCTGATTCACTCTTGGAAATGTAAAGTGCCTTGAATAAAGAAATCAAAAGAATAGAGGCATCAGAAATCAGGTATTTCTTCAAAAAAATGTAGCTCTGTATAGATGGTAATGATACTTGCAGATAAAAATGAGCGAGTGAGAGAGAAAAAAGGCTTAAGTTCAGCTCCCGAGATGTAATTATATATTGCCATTATGCTTTGCAATTTTAATTGAGTCATCCAGCTCTCTTTTATAAAGCCCCTCCCACAACAGTCTGAAACATTTGATGTTCAAGAGATCAGACATAAACAAAACCACAGTGTCGAGCACAGTGGGCACCTGTCTTACAGTGACACCATGCAGTATTTATATTAACATTTTAAAACTTAGAACACTCTCTTTACTCAAAATTGAGTTCATTTCAAAACAGCTCCAAGCTGAAAGAGACCAGAAAAACCCCATTTAAAGCTCTTTTTTCTTTGAAGAGAATATCAATTTCAAAGGCACACAAAGCCATCACAGTCTGAATTGAGATGAAGCTACCAGTCCCTAACCAAAGCACTGTAGCCTCTGGAGTTCTTAGCCTTGTAAGAATTACTTGTAATCCTTAACAGAATTGCATAAATATTAAATAACATACTTGATATTAGAGAACATATCATATACACTACTTTGCATATATACTTATTATGAAAGTAATAGCTCAAATTGTTGAATGAATCAAACCTTGCCATGCCATATGGGAAAGCTATCTACTATTTCATTTACTGTTATTCACTGCATAATTTTAAATCTATTGCCTGCAACATATCTGTAGTAAAATAACTGCTATAGTAAACACTGTAATACCTACTCTCAAAAGTTTGCCTTTTGTATTGTGATTGTTAGAACAAAGGCAGCAATGACATTCAGTGTTATTTCAACTTATGATTAAAATCCTGGGTACTTCCTTCTCTCCTATAAGTCCCAAAGATCCGGGTTCTTTCCCCGGTAACCTGCGTGTCTTCAGGCAAGTTAATTACCTTTAGTGGGAGCTGAGAAACTCCAAGGTGGTGCTGAGTTCTGGATGACTTTCTCCAGCCAGAAGTTTGAACTGCGAAACGTGAATAAAAATATCTCCATATTTCCATGCTAAGCAATCTTAGAGCTTGTGTCACAAGAGGACATAATTTTTAATAAAAGATAGAAAGATAGGGTACATAGACTAGATATATAAAAATGTAAAGCAGAAATTGTCATTTATAGGTGTTCAAAATATAATTGCAGTAAATTTGAATGTTCTCTTTTTAAATTCCTCTCTGCTTCAGAAAATAGTTGAAATGAGCAGGCTGAAAAGTCTTTATCAAAACTGGAAAATTAAGGTTTTAGATTCAGAGAACTTCTTCGCTGAAGGGATCTAATTTCTGGGAGATCTATTTTTGTTTTTCCTGCAAGGCCAAACAGTAGAAACATTTTGTTTCTCAGGGGAAAAAAAAAAAAATGTTTTACACAGAAATGTAGAGTGTCTGATCAGCTTTACTGAAACAGTGATTTCTCTATGAAGCACCAGCTTCTTCCCAAGTTGGCAGATCTTGGCATACACAGGGAGAATAGGGACAGTTTTGCTGCTTGCACAGCAAATGACCTCATGTCTAATGAAAGGGGCATTACAGTGAAACATTCAGCTTTCCTTTCCTTTCTCCACATCCCCCAGCCCTTGCTTCTATAGTAAGTTGACTTTGCATGCCAATAGCAAAGCAGATGGGACGCTGCCCCTGCAACAAGCAGATTTTAAGTCATGGTGTAGTCATAAAAACTCTGAAGGCTGTCCTTGAATTAGTAGAATAATGTCCCGCAGAGAGATGAAGTTGCACAAGCCACATTTTACCTCAGCAAGACTGTGCAGCTAAATGCACAAGGGGGTGGGAACTTTGTGGGATGCTGAAATGATTTTATATTTCCTGTAAGATTTCTTGAGCAAAAAGGGAAGCTCATAAACTCTCAAATTATTCATTTCAAGATTAGGCACAATTGGAAAATCTTGGGGCTAAAGTGCTGTGCTTTCAGCTGTGATTATATCAGTGGAGCCTCTGAAAATGAAAAACAAGTTATGTGGTAAACAAAGGGGATCCCAGCAGAGCAAAATCTTACTGTAACATCTGTGTTTATCTTTTAGCAGTTCTGGAGTACTTTTCACGAGGAATGCCTGGGGGAAAGTTTTGAAAATAGGGCAATATTCTCATCCTTACTAGTATTTGTTGCATATGTATATATGTTAACAGGTAGAACAGCCTACTAGGAGTGGGGTCGTAGCACAAAATGGTGCTGAGCTTTTGGTGTTTGTTATGTACATTTGGGGAGGGCTGTTCCAGACTGTATCTAGGCTGGTGCCCTGGATTGGATGCCTGTGAGGTCATTCACTAGATGAGTTTTTATTAAAAAACTCATTAGATGAGTTTCCATTTTTCAGATTAGGTGGATCTTCCAGTTGGTTTCATCCAACTAAAACTCAGTTACTGTGCTCTGAGGCACGATGAGATCAACCAAAATATGGTAAATGGAAATGATCAGGAGATTCTCTCAAAGAACACACTCCTGGTGCTAATACACTGATGAGGACGCAACTTCAGACACCAACAGCAATGTTGAGACCAGTAAATGCTTATGTATCGATTCAGGCTTTCAGGTTCCCAAACCTCAGAAATGATTCATCACTCCACTGGAGTGCCTAGCAGGTTATTCACTGGAACTGGCTTGGATACATTTCAGACCCTTTTGCTGTGAAACGATTCTTTGCTGACTCCAGCCACTCTTCCACAAAAACCACTCAAGGTGCCAGAGAGGGATATCACAGACAGTCCAACAGAGCTGTTTGTCCAGTCACCAGGCTGACAGCTATCGTTCATTCACATTCTACTTCCCTGCATACCTCTTCCTGTATTTATCTGGTGATGAAATGAGGGTGTGAATGCTAAAATAGATGTCTGAGACAGCTGGTGTGACTATTTGAAGACTGTAAAAAAGAAACATTTCTCCACATTTACATGTGTGCTTCCTATGCTCTGTTTTTATAGTGGTTCACTTCTGAAAGGAGGATGTCTTTACTAAGGAAGAAAAGCCAAGAAGTAGACCAGGAAATGGGAGCTAAATTCCAGTGCTATATACAGGTTAATTCCTATTTTCCATCTAACCTTATGCAAACACCTTGGTTACTGTGTAGCATTGTAACTGCACCAAAAACTGAGCTGCATAACAACAGAGGGAAAAACTTGTGAGGATTTGCTTAGATCTCCCGTTCATCGGTGCATATCTATTCTACTTAGAATTTAGTAACTACAGATGAGCAGGACCTAAAAATCTAAGAAAAGCAAAAGACACCCAGGCATATCGGACAAAATGAACTTCCATATGGTGTGGGAATTTGTAGCACACGTTGGCAAGAATCCATTGAATGAAGGGGAACCGACCTGGAAGATCCTACAACACATCACTGTCGAGCCAGCTGCAAATCATCAGTTTTGGAATCCAGAAGGGAAGTAAATATGCAACTGATTATGTGGGCAACACTAAAGCTGAGTTAGAAACAGAACACAGCACAAATCTCTACCGTGAAAACCTAATTAAATAAGGACTGGATTTCAGCATCTCATCTCCTGTCTACGTCTGTGGTCTCTTATTGACAGCATCCTGGCCCAAACTGGTCAGGAGCCTTCTGAAGGATGTGAGATCTCAAAGACACAACAAATGTAATTTAGAAGCGGGCTGCAACAGATCACAACTAAAATTTTTGTCATCTAGTAATAAAAAAAAATCCCAGGAATTTTTTTGCTGTGATGGTCAGAGACCTGTATGATAATGAAATATTCAGCAACTACCAAGATTATGTCTTGCAAAAGGGAAAATCACACTCAGCTACAGAGAGGTTAAAGTGACAGGTCAGAAGTGGCTCAGGAAACAAGAGGGAAACTCTCAGAAAGGTTTAACTAAAGCCCTGGGGTTCAGGGTCCAAATCCCTGAAAGAAGATGGGAACAAATGCTGCTCTAATGAGTTCTAACGCCAATTATAAATTACATCTTCTGCTCACTCATGAAACTACATATGGCAGGTGCAAGCAACACGTGGTGTTTTTAAATTATCTGGATTTGTTCCACACAGGAAAAATACATCCTTATTACTTCTTTTTATGAGATCCACCTCTGTTACCTTACGCTTAATGATCAATGCAATATAAAACATCAGTCACTGCTACAAAAAGGAGCACAAACAAACCATGTTACTCTGTTGATTTATACCTAGTGTGGCTGCCAGAGTAAACCTAGGAAATGCCTCTTCCTTGCTGTGTTAGAAGCTACAGATTATAGTAAGCACATTTTCAATATTTACTCTGTACATCTTGGCTTGGGGCTGTTAATGTTTTTAGAGTAAAACATGTATTCATAGCTTAATTCCTTACTGAGATCCCTCAGATCTATCTCAATGAATAGTTTCTTAAGATGTTGCTATTATTTAAAAAAAAAAGACTTTTGACTTTTCAAATAAGAATATATTTTAAAAATACACTGAAGAATGCTTTCATTTCATGTACGTGGGACTCAGTGAGAGGGGAGGGGAAAAGTTATGTAGGCGTTTTCTCCCTAGTGTTTCTAACCTTTAACATGTTTGAAAATGCACCAGTAAACAAAGCAACCTACCTAAAATGCTTTAACAGTTGCTAAAATGTTTCTATCTTTTTGTCCCCTCCTGCACTAACCCACACACATTTCACTGATCTTTGTGGAAAAGTCAGCTGACATATAACAAAAAATGATGTCCCTTTTATGCTATTTTAAGAGATGAATTTCATAGGAAATTCCAGGGAGTCTCTTCCCCTAGCATATTTTGCAACTTCATAAATAATCTTTGTACACACCTATTCCATTTCTATGCTACACAAGTCCAGAGTAAAATCAGCCTTAAATCTTCATCAGTTTTTTGCAATTCCATACTGTGGCAGATTGGAGATTGTACAGCAGCTAATAAGCTAATAAATATAACATGCAAATACATAATACATTCTATTGTTAGCACTGTTTATCACTTCTATTACAAACAGCTCTTAGAGAATAAAATTAAATCAATGTTACTGTCCTATATGGTGTTCATATAATAATGAACAGTCCTGGTTCAGAAAGTTTACATCTATATTGGCCAGTCAGAGAAGAAATGGGGAAAGATTGATATACTGATGTCAGGTATAAAATGGGCCAGTCTGAAAAGCATTTTTCATTTAAGCCCTGTTGACTTTCCTGGAAATTGGGATCCTAAAAAAACCCTAGCTCTGAATGTTTACCCAAGAATCTGAATTCAACATGGCAATCATATCATCTCAGTTTGTCATCTCATATATTGTGTAATTTAAGTCATTTACACTCCCTTTATAGTCAACTTAGAGAGAGTAGCATCTTCAGGGAGGAGGACATCCTCTCTATTTTTGGTACAGATTTTATGATGGGATAAATTTCTTTATGAGGTACCTATATGTGGTGATATGGTTGAGTATAATGCTATTCAGGAATATTAAAATAAAGGCAGATGAACAGAAGCTAGTTAATATATTTTAAGACTTTAGTTCTCATGAGGGTTAAAATGCTTTCTAATTTTGTCCTTTGTTTTTGTGATTTCACTTTTGCTTTGTTTTAAGCTGGTCTGACAACATTTGCTAGTAAGGCTTAAAAATAATCCCACTGTGAAACCTCTTTAAAAGTAGGTGTGGATTTTATTCAATGAAGTCATCTAAACCATAAGATCATTAAACTCTAATCACCTCTTTACATGTATGAGGTATTATATGCTACCTAGTTTCATGAGCTTGGCACTAGGAGTGACATTGCATTTGGAAGAGGTATTTCAAGCTGACTTACAACCTCTTGAGAGAGAATGCAGTCAAGCCTAGAGACTTCTACTGTATCACAGATTTTAGCAGATCCCAGACACTATTAGCTATAAGCATACAAAGGTTAGTTCACAAGTCAACAGTAATTAAATGTTGCTCTAAAAGGAGGTAGAATTTTAAAAGAGAGCTAAAATTCTTTTTGAAGATTGCGCTTTTTGACATCAGCCAATCCCTCCTCTGGCACGGGCACCATTTCAGTTTTAAATCATAGGCAAGCACTGTTTCTCATAACTTGTTGCTAAGCTCACAGTCCCTGTTTCTCAGCAGGACCCCCAGCTTGCTGCAAATGAAAATAAGCCTCTATTTAGGAACACTTTCTTTCAAAATCAATACAACATAAATGTGCAGTGGCACCAGACAGACTTTTGCAAACAACCTGACATTTATTACTCATTTGGAACATGTTATTTTAGGATCCTTAAATCAGAAGGATAAAAACAAAATTAAAAATATGTCTCTGCTTTTGACACTGCCTATCTCCTCATCCCCTTCTCCAAATATTTCAGCTCCCCCTCTGTAATGTTCAAATTGTTTCCCTAGTTTCCTGACATATTAATTCTTTCATTCTGAGTGGCAGTCATGCTGTTTTCAGAGGTTCCATTCTTGTCTGCCAAAGGCTAAAAATAAGTCTGGTCACCAGTGCATCCAAGGTAATCCTATTCATATGTTGATGGTCCTTGAAAAGCCCTTCATTCCAACCTGGCAATGCCTACAAGTTACCTAATTCCCTTCAATTCTGCTTTTCTAGAATAGAATTTTTCCCTTAGTCCTGACAGCATCAAAGTAAATGGGTAAAATGAGCCAATGCAGCAATGTTCAAAAAGATGAATGGGTAGAATGAACCGTATCCATCTTTCATGAGAGTAATGCTAAAGTTCACCACCCCGTCCCACAGCTACTCAAAAATGATGCCACTGGATTAAAAATAATGAAATTTTTAACATAGAAGCTTGGATTCTTTTGTATCCCCACCACAGGCATCCTTACTCACAAATAGGGGCATATAGACTCTGCCCTAGTGTGGAATAGTCCAGCACAATGCAGTGGAGGTGGTAGGGAGGGACACGAACAAGGGCAAGGCAAAAAAAGTTATTTTGATACTGAAATATTAATTCCTGAACCTTAACGCTTGGTATTTGACTTTTAATTAAAAGAGAACATTTTCTAGTGAAATAGAGAGTCCTGAGCATATCCTTTTCCCTCCAGGGAGGAGGCCCAGGGCCAGCTCTGGGCCAGCACAGCAGAAGGCTGCCCCTTCCCGCTGGGAGAGCTCCCAGACGCCGCTGCAGCCAGTCCCTGCCCCTGGGAGATGCTTGGTGCTGAGGCCTGGCTTGATCTACAGCTTCTGCCGCACCACAGCACACCCTGACAAACTGTGTTCACACAGTAAAAAACAACTTCGCCTACAAAAGACAAGAATTTATTGTGTAAAAATGCAATTAAGGATATAGCTCTAAAGAAAAATAGTTGTAGTACACCCATAACTAAATATAATCTCTAAATTCTGATAAATCATTACAGAAACTGGTGTTAAAAAACTCAATAGTATTACCAGAATTACATATTGAACTGTCTAAGGGCTCCAAATGGTTTTTTTCCTGAAGCACTTGCTCCTTACATATTGGCTTCCCCAGTAGCAGCTCAGGTCTGCAATGTTAGAAAAATCAGTAATCTCCCACATGTGAGAGCTTCTGTTCTGTTCATCCCTCCCTTGTCAGGGAGCGAGGCTGTGTCAGAAAACATTGAGATCCCACAAAAATGAATGCAGGTCATGAATTATTTAAGACAAGTATTAATATCTACAGAATTAATAAAATATGTTGAGGCAAAGTCTCATTATTTTTCAAACCTCTGTTGTAATGACTCATTGCTCTTTGCATGTGAAATTATACTCATATAATCTACGTTACAATCAACTAAATATTATTTTCACAAACCCAAACGTTAACTCACTTTTTTTTGATACTGTATCAGGAGTCATTATTTTTCCTGGTGAACATGAGACAGGTTTTGAACACCCCTAAAGCCACAAATTTGGTGGCCTTCTACGACAGGGTTACAGTGCTGGTGGATAAGGGAAGAGCAACTGACATCATCTACCTGGACTTGTGCAAAGCATTTGACACTGTCCCACATGACATCATTGTCTCTAAATTGGAGAGACATGGACTTGATGGATGGACTACTTGGTGGATAATGACTCGGCTGGATGGTCACACTCAAAGAGTTGCTGTTAACAGCTCGATGTCCAAGTGGAGAGCAGTGACGAGTGGCGTCCTCAGGGGTGGGTGTTGGGACCGGCGCTGTTTAACATCTTTGTCACCGAGATGGACAGTGGGATCGAGCACCCTCAGCAAGTTCACCAACATCACCAAGCTGTGTGGTGCGGTGACACGCTGGAGGGAAGGGAAGTGCCATCCAGAGGGACCTGGACAGGCTGGAGAGGTGGGATGTGCAAACTTCATGAAGTTCAACAAGGCCAAGTACAAGGTCTGCACATGGGTCGAGCCAATCCCAAGCACAAACACAGGCTGGGCGAGGAGTGGATTGAGAGCAGCCCCAAGGAGAAGGACTTGGGGGTGTTGGTTGATGAGAAGCTCAACATTGCCCAGCCATATCCTGGGCTGCATCAAGAGAAGCATGACAAACAGGTCAAGGGAGGGGATTCTCCCCCTCTGCTCCACTCTCATGAGACCCCTCCTGCAGTGCTGTGTCCAGCTCTGGGGGCACCAACATCAGAATGACATGGCCCTAGTCGAGTGGATCCAGAGGAGGCCACAAAGATGATCAGGGGCTGGAGCAGCTCCCCTGTGAGGACAGGCTGGGAGAGTTGGGGGTGTTCAGCCTGGAGAAGAGAAGGCTCCGGGGAGACCTTATAGCAGCTTCCCAGTACTTAAAGGGGCTACAGGAAAGGTGGGACTCTTCATCAGGGGGTGTAAGGATAGGACGAGGGATCACGGTTTTAAACTGAAAGAGAGTAGATTTAGATTACATATAAGGAAGAAATTCTTTCCTGTGAGGGCGGTGAGACACTGGCACAGGTTGCCCTGAGAAGCTGTGGCTGCCCCCTCCCTGGAAGGGTTCAAGGCCAGGTTGGACGGGTCTTTGAGCAACCTGGTCTAGTGGAAGGTCTCCCTGCCCATGGCAGGGAGTTGGAACTGGATGGTCTTTAAGATCCCTTCCAACCCAAAACATTCTGTGATTCTATGACTAAAGTGTTAGACAGAGGAGATTTGAAAAACATTACATTTGGATAATTTACATTTGAAAGGTAAAAAGAAATGGAAGACTAGCCAGGGAGCCATGACACTAGGTCTAAATTCTTTTCTTGTGTGCAGCAAGTGCTATTGTAGTGATGGGTACCCAAGGATAGTGAGAAGATAAAAAGAAATTAGAAAAAGGGAGTCACAGGATTTCAGGAGGTGATACGGCTGAGTGATAGTCCATTTGTTAATAGTGACATTAAAGCTTTTTGCTTTGTCATATAGAGCTCTAGAAGCATGACTATGTGACAGCTTCCCAATGCAGTCTTTTTGGCTCTTCATGGAGTTATAATCCTCTCAGAAAAACTACCATCACTCTGGATTTAAGCTTTTGGCAAGGATCCCAGGAAAGAAATTTTGCTAAGGGACTAAATTATGTAGGTATTGAATCAGCAGATAAAGAAAGACATTTTTAGAACCATATGTGCTGGTACAGCAGAGCAGAGAAGTTGTCACATATGAATATACATTTGTATTAGATTTTTCCCTTCAAATGACATTATGACCTCTGTTTTCAAGAACGTGTACTACATTTTGTAGTGTAGCTGCTGTTGCCTAGAAGGTGAAAAACAGACCATGATGAAATTATTCCATGCACAACATCTAGAATCTGATTTTCTCTCCTTAGAACAGCAGTCTGGTTATGGAAAGGGCTGAGATGACACAAGGTGTTTTTCCTGTTGGGTGTGGAACTTCTCAGGTACTTCAGGTTGGCACATAACAGACACTGAATCCAGTTATGACAGGTGTTTCTAGAGTGTAGTAATCCAAAAACGGGGAAGAGTAGATATGTTTCCATCAACAACAGAAATGTAAACATTTTTATTTGAAGGAATGTTTAAAAATTGGAGTTAACAAAGGGATTTAATTTACTCTATTTTAAGTGAGAATTCTCATAAGAACTCCGGATAAGGTTTTCCTGTTCCATGGTTGGTAGTCTTGAGAGAACTCAGATTTGAACAGTACTTGATACATAGGTTGTCAAAGTCAGGTTGGACAGGGCTTTGATCTAGTGAAAGATGTCCATGTCCATGGCTGGGGGTTGGACTAGATAATCTTTAAGGTCCCTTCCAACCCAAACCATTCTATGGTTCTATGGTTCTACGATTGGAGTAGGTGCCCTAAGGTTAGTCTGCCTTTTGAAGTCTAGAAATTCTTCTAAATTGCTTTCTCATACTCAGGTCTAAAGAAGGCCACATGATGTGACCATCACAGATCTGTGAGCCACTAGTCCATTTTTCTAAAGTAATCAACATGCAAAGGCTTTCCCAAAATTGTCTCAGAAGACAACAACAAGCCAAGCCAATCTAAGCCTGCTGTCACCAAAAGGGACCATCCCATCCTTCATCTTGATCCTGCTTCCATAGAATTACCCTTAAATTACTGTTAGTGTTATGTGGCCCACAGGGTAAATTCAGTCTTTTCACTATTCAAATGAAAATGAACCACTTAATTTTTGGAGGTTACATTTTCAGTCTGATGATTCACGCAGAACTGCATGAATACTAATGCTTGCTCAAAGAAGCAGGAGGGAACTTGCAGCTGGAGGAGGTGAAGTTAGATAACCCCTTGAGACGATGAACCCAGTTATGAAACTGCACCCTGATATTCTCAAAAATTCCTTTATTCTAAATAGTAAAGCTTTGAAATATTGTGCATAATACATAGCAATTTCACCTCCACAGAAAATTTCAATGAAATAATAAGAACAAGAGATTTTAACACAGAGATTCAATCATTACATCTTTCATTAAAGAAGTGTTAAGATAGTCTGCCCTGTATCACCTCTCAGCAGAGCCAGCCATAAAACATGCAGCTGCATATTCCAATTCAGGAAGCATTTCAGTTTTTATGTAGCTTGATTACTGTTAAAAGATGTTATGAAAATGGCTAATGTTTGATGGACATACTGGTTGATTTTGTTTGTGCAATGACTGTGTAGACTCCCTGTAGGATGATCAAAATAAATAAATGCAAGGACCAGTAAAATTTCCTGAAGTGCAGTGAAAAAGTACAAATAATATTACAAGTAAAATCTTTGCTTCTCAGCCTTAACTATGTTGTGGATAAAGAAAAATACAATAGTTGCTCCAGCATGGTCAAAATTTCTCTTCTCTGAAAACAGCTTTGAAATATCCCTTTTCTACTACCAAAGAAAATGTTTAAAGTAACTTTTCTTTGTAATGTAGCTAATGTAAGCACAAAATGCTTCCTCCCCTCCACTGTTTTTAATACCACGCTATCTTTGGTTTGTCTGCTGTCTTTTCTTAAGTATCTAAATTATAAAATGATAAACATATTAAATTGCTTTCTGTGGTGTAATGGTGAATCTAATAAAAATAAATAATTTCAACACCATGGTGTTCTAGGCTGGTCCACTTTTCTGGTGCTTAAATGAAAGTAGATAAATTTATGTAGCCAACTTATCCATCAGTAATGCCACTACCCTGTTTTGGTCCCACAAAAATGAAATTACTTTTTGAGTTACTGGAAGTCAATGCTCTTCAAATCTAGGCACTTACCTCTATAACAAACATAACTAGTGTGGATTAACTATTATGAAGAAAAGATAAAAGTGTGTATACACCATTTTGACAATGAGATATAAAAGATGCTCTATAGTACTGCTGGAATGGAAAGTGAACCCCACAGCCAAAGTTCACTGGTTAAATTCCAGGAGAATATCCTATATTCTGTATATGGAGCTAACATAACACATAAGAGTAGAACCACATATAATTTAGTGCAAATAAAGTAACTGCATTTTATTTATTAACAAACTGAATATTTTCATAAATTATTATAAATTAACATATATATTCAAAGCCTTATTTTGGTATAGAGAAGTTAATACACTTTTAGAATGCAGATTTAGTCTCTTGTAATCCTTGTCAAGTGATCAGACTGTAAAAAGCAAGAAATGAAACCCAAAATAAGAAAGGACAAGTTTTTATTTTTGAAAAAAAATCAAAAGCAGACTGCAACAAATCTGGCTACAGTTTTTCTGTATTGCCACACTACAATCTGTATAACACCGACAGAAAAGATTTTTAAGAAGGTAAATGAAATAAAAACCTTTTGATATCTTCAAAACTGTTTTAACAGAGGCAAACAAAGAATTCCAGCGTTATGTTTAGAGTTTAGCCAGATGCTTGAAATATGTGACCTCTGATAACTTCACTGATATTTGCCTGTTCCCATTTTGAAAAATCCCTCTATACCTTCTGATATATTTTCTCTTTTGTTAAAATTAATGATTCAGCTCTGTAAAGATTTTCTTGTAACATGCACTAGTACAGTGGATATAGAACTCCCTGAATCAAAATAAATGTTTTATAGCATCTGTTTCTAAGCTGCAAATTCTTTTGAGAAGTGACAGGAATCTGGGACTTCATAGTAGCTAAGCAGAGTGGGCAGACCTAATTGCTAAAATCAGATATGCATGGGGGTTTTTTGCAGTATAAAGGCAAAGCAAAGACAGCAATTCAAGAGATGCTACTATCTCTGTCATATGCAGTAAATTACCTTGTTATACAAGGAGTTATACAAGGAGTATTTCAGTACAGATTGCTCATTTGAATTATTTGCTGCTTGGACTGAGTGGCTGGAATTCAAGATCAAGTGTGATATGTTATATTCATGGGTAGAGGAAAGGAAACCTCTGTCCCTTTACAACATACACAGTTTCAGGTCTACATATGAAAAAAGTAATAGAATAACCAAAGCAGGTAGGAAAAAAGAAGCCAGTATACTGATAAGCCATCAGCTTTTTAGTACGGGGCTGGCAGAATAAATGCAACTTCTTGACCTTTTTCATGGGAATTAGGGGAATAGTTTCCTTCTAAGATAATGTTTTATTGAGACTCAGAATTTCCTTGTGCTGATCCTTCACCAGCATGATATGTGCATTTCTGCGTACTGATAATCTCTGGCCTCATGTCTGCAGGAATCACAGCTTTGCTAAGAACTGTGTACTATACCTGAAAGCAGAGCTGGTTCCATTTATCAGTTCAGTGATTTCCTCAGACTTCCCTGGCATTTCCTTCAGCTCTGCAGTTCATCTTTGCCAGTACCTTTCCCCCTTTGAATTCCACCTGAGTCAGTACTTATTGATTTGCTAGGAAAATTTTGACTTAGCTCCTCACAGAACAGATCAACTATTAAAAAATATCTCTTGATTTTCTGCTTATGTACATACACCTTCTTCCTATCTCAGTTTCCATTAATCTGGCAATATCTCTTGACATATCCCTTTGCCAGTTCTTGTACTTTCTCATTTCAAAGACTGTGTATTGTTTGGCATGTTGTCTATGCTTTCCTTCAGAAACTGTCTAAGTATCATTTGCTTTTGAATTTGGGGGGGGTGGTTTGTTTGTTTTGATTTGATTATTCTAACCTTAGTTTCTTGTATGCAGTTTTGTTTTCTCATAGCCCTTTTGGGAGGATTCCCACCTACAGTGTGAATGTTAAGATCTGAATATACTGCTGACTATTGCATCTTCATCTATCTCAGTGTCTTCATCCTTATGCTCTGCAACTTGGTAGAACTCTATATTTAAATATGTATCTTAATGCCCTTTGACACCTCGGAGTAAACTTTACAGCCTTTTTTTTTTTTGTACTTCTCTCTTTTGACTAACTTGTCAGTTCCACCACAGAGGCTGTCAGGAGCTACACAAAGTACATGCATTTTGTGAATTAATATTTATAAAGTCAGGCAGTGGGATGTGATTTTCATGAAAGAGGTTTCGTGCTAAATAGAAAATATTTGTGTGTTAAATTGTCCATCAACAAAGAACTAATGCATCAAAGAATGACCTTTACTTGTTCATCTATGCCATCAGTCTTAATTCAGAAACCCAGCAATATCCTTAAACAGGATAATTATGTAGTTAACCTCACACATAAATCTTCAGTGTAAAAATTAGGCATATGGGCTGAATAACATTTTAGCTTTCAGTTGCCATTCTACAGGATTTTGTTAGGCTAATGAGAAGAAACAGAGGAATAGTTTATAAGTTCAGGGGTGTCATCTTAAGTCCTTGCTTGAATTCAAATCAAGGCCAAAGAATCTGTGACAGAAATACCTCATGTTATTTGCTTAATTTTGCAAAACTCTGAATACCAGTTTAGTGAAGTCTGTTCTTGTGCTGTAGAGAGCCTGGGACGGAAGTGTCACGGCAGTATATGAGTAACCTCAGCTTTCACCTCCCAGTACGTATTCTGGGGTTCCTGTATCTGTTGTTGATGAAAGAAGGCTGATTATGCTTCCCTACAAAAATACACTTCCCTGAGAGCAGGGATCTAGAAACAAATGGGCCTCCTTAAGACAGTGTATAATGTTGAAGATGTGTAACATTTGATGTCTCTACCCTATAATAATGAGATTGTTGCTTGTAGAGCAGCTCCTGAAATACACATTACTGCTTCTCAACATGCAGTCCACCAAGGGCATTGTGAAGGAGCTAAAGCACATGCTGTGCACCCGAGGAATCACTGCATGCATAACTGCTGTCAGCTTAGACTTTTACTTCCTCAATGGCTTATTCAGGGTTATGTCAGTAAAACAGAACTTCATTAGTAGAAATCAAGGTGCTGTCCTACACTGTCAATTTACAACTTCTATTCAGACAAGCTAGCAAGATGCAAAAATAGCTTTAAATCATATCTATTTTCTATCCTTAGATCTGCTCAGGAACCAATGTGGATTTTTTGCTGTAATTACAAGTTAAAGTAAGTTTAAAATTTTGCCCTAAAACTAGCAGACAACTGTCCTTTCTGAAAGGTTGTTCTGACAAGCAGGGACTGGCAGATTACAATTTGAGTACATCCACGCAGAACAATGTCAAAAGGAGCTACTGTCCTGAGAAGATTCCCTTCCTTTCAAAGTATGTCTGGATAATTTTTCTCTACTGCCCAGTATTTATCCAGTGATTTCCATTTACGTGTCTGTTCCTTTTCTTCTTGTTCAAAGGGATCTGTCCATTCTTTGTGATCAGATTCAGAAATCATTCCAGAGATGGGGTTTCTAATTACAGACATGCTATTTTCATATGTGTATATCACTGCAGCTATTTTTTTCATCTGCTTTTCTTCCTCAGTAAACTCTTAAGATCTTTAGTCTTAACTTATAAATTCTGAATGAGTTAGTTACGGACCACTGGATAAACATTAGCTACAGTGACTCTAAGCTGATGGCTAATGTAATTGCTTTTCACAGTAGAAATGCTACACTTTCTCTTTTCATCCCAGAAAGAGTAGCGTCCTTCCTTCTCCAGCTGAACCAGTAAAATCAATATAATTGTAATTTCACTGATTATCATGTTCTTGTGATTATGAAAGGCTGCATTCTGTGAAACATCAGAGGAACATGATCATCAATGCGAAGAACTCCCTAAGTATTAGACTGATTCCTTCTTTTTCTGTAAGTAAACACAAACACATATACCATTTATCTCATTCAATGCAAATTCGATTAGATTCTACGGAGAGTTTGAGCTCCATCTTCAATGCAGCTGATTGTGCTTTGCTGCATAGATCTGCTAACTCCTACTTTCAGACAGCAGATTTAATCAGTGAAAATAAATTACTTAGGAATTAGCTTCACAGGAAAAGCTGGCTTAAAAATTGATCAATTTTATTGTTTCAGAAAGTTCATAAGTGTATCATTTTTCCCCAACAGACACATCTCTCAGATATTAACTCTAATGGAGCAGGTTAAATTATTCATGTCTTTATAAGATGGGCAGGATTATCACGATGTGAAATGGGTAAAATAGGTGAGCTATGGAAACTATGGAGGGTCATCTATCATAATGTACTAGGTAACCTTCACATACATGCCCAAGTGTCTTTGATTAAGGGCTTTTCTTCCATAACTTGTGATAGATGCTGGAGTGTTAATATTCATAAACTTGTTACTGAAGACAGAGAACATATTCCAAAACAGGAACTGGGCAGTAGCCTAGAGAGGGAAAACTAAGCTTTCATGAAAAAAAAAAATTTAAAAATTGCCCACAAGGGAGAAGAGAGTTACACGTAGCAATGCCATTATAAGAGGGTTGTAAAAGCTGTGTAGGAAAAAGGTAATTTATTCTAAGACTACTAAATTAAGTAAAGGATGTAACAGGAAGATGGCTTTAGCAGCTGAAGTCTGGGGAGTTCCAGCAGCCCATAATATAAATAGGGACCCAGTCTGTCAAAAAAAGATATCTGCTACAACTATGACATTTCTTCCCTCTGATTTTGTGTAGCGTCTGTAGCATTAATTAATGCAACAACATGTTGTGTGCCAAAGATTCATAGTCTTTTAAAGAGGGCCCTCTAGGCATATTTGGAAAAGTTCCACAGACTGCTGATTTCTCTTTCATTCCAGAAACAGAGACAACCTGAGTGCTGACAATCATTGCATTTGGAAAGTAAATTGATTTAGCTAAACAAAACAGAACAGAGAGTGAGAGAAATTGAGATTGCAGGAAAACAAGGTCATTTGAAACGATGCTAAAAAAATGTCTGCAAGACTTACATTCCATTCATTTGCTCAAACATCTGTACGCTGCTTTGTATTTTTTATAAAAAACAGGGAGTAAACACTGATAAAAACACCTATATTTTTAGGCAAATTTAAATGTAAAAAGCAGACAGAAGAATTAACTATTCATTGTTTTCCATTCTCATGTTTATAACTTAAAATGTTTCAGTTACCCAGTTAGACATCAGAAAGAATAATGTGGGATATAGGGGATCCGTTACTCATCAAAACCAAGAAACAAACATCCCTCAGGATATAAACTTCTTGGCTACGCTGTTCAACTTTTGCCTTTGGGAAATTAATGCATTTTCAAAATTTAGAACTGTTTTTTTCAATGAGTAAACAAAGAAGAATTCAATTCAGCAAGAATCTTGCAAGATAAAGCTAATATGAACATTTTTTTGGTGCAATAAAATTTATTCTTTAGCAGAACTTGCAGATAATATATAAAGCCCCACCAAACCATATACAGGAAAAACTGGCTAGCTAGTAGCTGTAAAACCTTCAGTAACACCCCTTCAGTTTGGCTCATCCTGCTCTGTTAAGTTAATAAGGTAGTAGAGGTAACCTGATTAAGGCAGAAGCTGTTTGCACCCTCATGTTAAACACTTTGTTGTCATTCCAAGCAGCTGTGGTAAGCTGAAATAACTAATGGAGATCATCTCAGTTGTTCACTCTCCAAAAATCAGATTCTGTTCTTTTCTTCACTGAGACATATTTTTCATCTTTATGGGCAGAAATTCTGTATTATCTTTTTAGCTCTTAACTGCCTCTTCAGTCCCTGTGCAAGAGAGACAATTCTGGAACATGAAGGTTGGTGGTGTTTAGCATTTTGAATCACTGCTGCTCTCCCAGATGTGCAAAACCTATGGTTGCTATTCCACCAGCTACATGTGGTTTTACAGTTCTCTTCTTCTGTGGCTTCCAGAAATCTGAGGTGAGATTTCACATGAAATTCATCCCCAAATCAGAGGGGACCTGTTTTGCTAAAGCCTCATACAGAGCCTAATAGCACCAATGGAAAGATTTATTTTGATTTTGACAAGTTTTGTTTTGCATCTCCAACCTATCCATAGAGACATCTCGTCTCCCTCTTCTGGCAGGTGGTGACTCAAGAAACAGCTTCAACATTACTACTCTTGAAATATTAGGGAAACTTATTCCCACACAAGTTCCAAAATTTGGGAGTTATTCCTCCAAAATAAACTCTTGACTGACTCCCTAGTACCAATTCCAACTGCTGGGTCTTATATAATCCATTGAATTTCTCTTTTCTTGTCATTATAATGGCTTTCTTTTTTTATTTTCTGTTCATTATGTATTTATTGTTTAGAAGATAAGACTTTAATCTTTCCGTTCACTCATTTCTAAAAGTTCAGTCATGCTTATCCAGTACAAATTTGATTTAATTTCTTAGCACAGGCCACAGGGAAATTGAGGAGGTGCCCTTCGTTAGTCTCTCTTGTAATTACGTTTCTAACTCTGCTTTCTAAAACAGCTCTTAGATGCCTTCAGTTCTGGGGCTGTTTTGAATCTGATCAGTCTCATTATCTGACATTTTTAAACTGCTGAAACAGGTAAACTAGCCTAACTTTGAGATTATTCAGTATTTGTCCAGTAATTTTAAGTAGAAGGTATGAGGAAATGCATTCAGTGAGAGATTTGGTTTCTTTGAACTTTGTGATATTACTGCTAGTGAATAATAATCCATACAGACTCAACCACTTACAATAACAATGCTTAACTCCGTTGCATCCATCATATATACTTGACAGTATATACTTGATTACATAGGCAGAGTCAATGTATAAATTTTCTAATATCTGGAACAGCTAATATACTCCTTTAGCTGACTGATTGACTAGTTTTGTGGTATATGAGGGAGACAGGTATTTTTCTTAGGTTGGCACAGATTTCCAGTTTATGGAACTATCAGTTCTTTCTTTTCTGCGTCTTCCCTTTGAACATAACCCCTTGGAAATGGGGTCTGTTTCCCCTTGATGAGTAAATTCAACTTAGGAGAGTGCATCAGGGCAGAAATTCCTGAAAACCCTATGGCTGCATAGGGAGACAACAAGCATTAGCAGTAAGATCCCTTTGCTTTAAGAAATAGTTCATTGCTGCCCAGAGGAATTCAAATTATAGAAAAGGGATAAGAAAAGAACCCTCAACAGAAAGCAAATCTTCTTTCTCCTGGACTGGTAGAGAGTTCTCTTGGTCAATGCCACGAGGGTCCTGAGGAATACATAAGACTGGCATCCCTCAAGACTCCATTTGGCCATGATACAGATTGGATCACTGTAAATTTTTCTATTCTCAAAAGAACGGTCTTTGCTCTCTAGACCTATACAATCTGGTGTGAGTCTAAAAATGAGGGAGGAGGTGGTCAGCCTTCACATTTCTCTTGAAGCAGCCATCAAAACTGCCATTTATTTGTCTCCGTTTGTGATACTTTCTGTAACAACACATCTCCTACCATCAGAAACTGGACTGAGAACATTATTACATTTTACCTTGAGGTTAATTGATCAGTTAATAGCACCTCTAAAAAAGATAGTAGCTCCTTAGCCTACTAACTCCAGGCTTTGTACACATCTAGCTCCACAAGCAAACTTGAGTATTGGTGGCTAACATCATATAATAGATGTACAGTACAGCAGTGAGTATACAGGTAGTATCTGCTAGGATAGTCAGACTGTCTTTGCAACTGCTTCAGCAATAAATGAGTGGTATTGTTTGGCTCATGCTTTCTCCTCTATCTCATCTGACATCAGGAAATTGTGGGTTAAAGAGTAGAGTGACTTAAGTATATCCTAGTCTTTTCTGCTGAAGGTATTCCATAGTATATCTGATTCACCATTCCCTGCATCTCTGAGATGCATCTCAAACTCAAATCTCTGCCATGCCCTGAGAGCACTCCAACCCCTAGGCTGTAAACTCAGTTGTGGATATCTTTATTTCATTCCAAACCAGAAGTACTTAATTAATTTTACAAGAGTACTTGATTAATGTTACAAAACCCTACAGGTATGGCAGATTAAGCCCTCTGCAAAGATTACCTATAGCCCTCTGAGATCACTTTCCTGGTAGGTAAGGAATGTGGTTTAGACCTTATTTTCACATGTATTAGAGGAAGATCTTCTCTCACATCTTAAAGAGATGTTTTAACAAATATGCCACATAAGCCAAGGGTCCAATGTCCCTTTACACTACTTGAGTAAACTACACAGAAAAAAATACTTAAGAGTTCACAATCGTGAATGCTAAGAGAGAGACTAAAAGCAATTATGTTCCCTCAGTTATGGTCTATGCCAGCTATTGGCAGCTCCCAATACAAATTGATGGCTTTTATCTTTCTCTTAAGCACTTCCAGCCATTGCCCAGGGATCCCAGCCAGGAGCCCTAAGACTCAGGGTTCAGGCCTTGTCTCCAGCTTTCTGGACATCACTTCTGCACTTTCTCCCCATGTCCTGATCCTTTACTCTTACATCACCAGTTATCTCTCCAAATCTTATCATTCAATTACCTTTCTCTCCCAGATACTGCACACATCTGGAACAGGATGCTAGAAAATTACTGGAATTTACATCCTACAGATAGGCTCACAGCAACCCCACAAACCAGCCTAACTCAGGCATCAATCTGCAGCTTTTCTTTGACACATCTGAGCATGTCATCTCCCTTTATCTCAGAGTTCCCCATCTTCAAGAAGGATCTTACTGCCTTTCCTAAGAAGTGCAACACAATCCAGTACTACGTTTTCCTGTCTCATACCCTATCACTCTCCATCCACCTTGAGATGTACCTGTTCTCCAATTATACCCCTTCCCACCTTTTCACCAAGTATCAGTGACCATCTTCTACCCATTACAATCACACATAACAAGAGATGCGATCAGTCCATGTGCTGTAACTGGTGATTTAGCTGCATATGTCTACTCATCTGTCTCTGTGAGTGAATATCAGCCTCAGCAAATCAAGCATGTATTTCAAAATGCTTTTTTTACTCCACCAGGCAAATGAATGAGACAACCCAACTCAATTATAGCCAAAAATTTGCTACCATATTGCTTGTAATAAAAAAGTAGTACCCTTTAATCTCAAAAGAGATATCTATGATTAATTCCTGTCCTCCACCCTGGTCTTTTCCTCAGCTTTCATTGGAGGCCTATCAAGTCTTTTAACCAAGTCTCAAGCTCGTGTGTTGATTCCCATCACCTGGGCCTCTTTGTTTCACCATTTGCTTTTCCACATCCTTAAAGGACCCAGACATCTTGTTGAAATGCAGTTCTAGCTGCTGCCTTCAGACTGGTTGGAAATCTTCAGACAGAATTTTCCTGTGTGTCTGTTATCAGTAGAAGCTATCCTAATATCCTAGTAATTTATTCATCCAGCACAAAGTGAAACTTCATGCCACACTGGGTCATAAATACCTTCTGAAATCTGAAAATTACTGTGGAAAGGGAATTTTCACAGCAAGCTCTCCTGAGCATGCTCTGACATTTCAAAATCCAGTGGGGAATACAGGTACCCAAAATGTGCAAAAAATCGCAGTTCCGTAACTAGAGACAAATTTGGATGTCTTCCTTGCTCTGAAAATTCTGAGAAGTACAGTTTAATCTGAGCGTGATTTGCATCTCTCTTGGGTCACCTCAGGTTTTTCAGCTTTTACTTAGCAATGCATGGTTTACACTCATTTACAGACAGCTCTGGCTTTGGATCAGCAAGACTTTTAAGAGGTGATTGAATTTATGTTCATCATGGAAAGCAATTAAGTAAAAGCAAAGCATGATTAAGGACAAAGGGGAAAATACTAAGATAGAAGCAACAGAAACAATGTGAATACCCTGTTCAGCCCCTCGAGTCCTCTTGCTTGTGGCTATACCTCATCTCCTTTTTTTCCCAGGGACCATCCTTACTCTCCTGTTCTTGGCAAAATCTGTATTCATGATTTTATCCTGGTGTTAATATATTAGAATTGAATGCCAAGAGCACCACAATGGGATAATATGATATGATATTAATTTTAATCCCAAATTAATTAATTGCAATTACATAGAACAAAATACCAAATCAATTATATATATTAAAAAACATAAAATAACATTATTTAGTTTTTCATTTTCTGTGAGTTAGTCATCTGATTTAATTTTTCATCTTGCACAGTACAGTTTTTCTAGGTCTGTCTGTTTCTAGTGTTAGTGTATTGCTATTTTCACAGGCAGGAAAATTGCAAAATTCATTACTCTTGGTTTTTTGCTTTCTTATTAATTTAGTCTAAATTAATCAAAAGGAATTCTACTGGAGCATCAGTTCAGCTCGAGGAGTTAAACTGATCAGAAAGTAGAGGTTTCCATCTTTAGGGAAAATTCTGTTACCAGAATAAAACTTACATTTTTTTCCAGAATCCAAACCAATAATTTGAGTTAGAAATGTCCAAAAACCTACAGCTTCTCAGTGAATCTAATATTTGAGAGCATTAATTTAATTGGGTATGTGCAATGGATTTCCAGGGACTTCTACAAACACTCCTACTGCAGACTGGCTTAAAACTGTGCCCTGAGGCATTTTAGGATGAATCTTTTGGACCCTGTTTTGAATTCAGAAAGAGTTCATTAAATCCAAAATGTTTTCACTGAATTTCCAAAAATATTTTATTTAGATAGAAATATCTATTAACAGCTCAAAAAAGAAGTGCCATTACTGGGAACAGGTGGTATACATACATAGCTTTTTTTAATAATTATACTGTCAACTTCAGTGTTTTCTAAAAAATCAGAGATGGTTTATCATAATCATTAAAAAATGCAATTGAAAAGGTTGCAGATGAAGCAGGAAGAAAGATTTGCACTTTCTTACTAGCAAAACCAGAGCTTTTTTATGTCAAAAATAAAATTTTCTTTAGTACTGAAATGTTAATTAAACCAGTTTTCAGTAGAAGTATTTCATGCACTGAATAGTTAAAAAAAAAAAAAGGAAGCAAAACCCAGTCAAGTGACAATTTTGAAAACTCAGTAATAAAGTCAATTAAATATTGATTAAAAATTGCAAAAGATTAAATGGAAAACAAAATGGGATAATTTTGAACTCTCCCAAATAGAGACAACTTCAGAATTCTTTTCAGATTTATCTTTATCTTTGTTTCTCTAGCTCCAGCAGCCTATAAACAAAGTGAAATAATTCAATACTCACTCTTTGCACAATTTTTCCCACAAAAGCCAGTCAAGATCTAAGTGAAATCTAAGCATGAATGTGGTGTGAAAACCCTTCTTCAGGGAAGGATTTACCTAAAATTGGGGGATCAAGGGCCATTCCCTATTACCACTGCTTGGGGATCCACATGCACTGGGTCACAAGATAGAACTGCATTATACAAAAATCTTGCCAGTAGATCTAACTTACATCTGCATTGCAACTGGAGCAGGCCTTGCTGTAGTACTTGCTCAGATGGCTCATTCATAAAGTATTACACTTATAGGGGTAGAAAACACCTAATAATAAAACCAAATTCCAGAAATATTGTCCCCATCTGGCATCTTCTGTGGTCTAGCCAGTACGAGTGGAAAGAGACTGTATCCTTTCCCAGCTGCCAAAGCCACAATGCTAGGTCTAGTCCCCAACTTGCCATGTACGGTAACGTCACTGTCTACGTAGTGCAGCAAGAGTTTAAATGAAATAAGTTTTCAGGCAAGTTCTTTCAGTGTGATTATAGCTAGTGCTGCAGCATATAAGATACAGAGATCCCCTCAGACAGGACTGTCAGCTGGAAAGAAGAGGTCTGCAAATATTACATGAAATTGTGATATAACTTCCCATGGTTAGTTCTAAACAAAAGAAGGGCATCACAAAAGACCTCAAGTTATTCTAGATATTAGAACTAAATGGAACTGTTTCTGACTTCCTTCTTCTTCCAAGAAGCAGGTGCAGGTCTAACAAGAATATAAACTCTGATGACTTCTTCCTATAAAAACCTGTCCAGAAACATATTACTGCAATAGTGTGGGGTCCTGAAATGAGAGTTTATTTGTCAATAAATGGTAATTTCAGACAACGCAAAGTCTCTGCACTGGAATCTCTTGAATCTGCACAAAGTCTCAATGGAGTCTGCAAAAAAATCCCAAGCTTGAGGGTCTGAGCAGGGGAGAACCCTGCAGCTGGAGATCCTCACCAGGACTTTCACCTGACTTCACATGTCTCACCCTGGGTGTTCGTCTCTTTGGAAAATCATTATGATCATGGGTGTCCTCATTGTTATTACCTGTGATGCAAAATTTCCAAAGGCATCAGATGTAAACAAAAGTGAAAATGTGCCACTGGATTTGATTTTTGATGGCTTTTGTCACATGTATAGGTGTTATAGTTTTAATTATGGGTTTCAAAGCATCATAAGTAAAAATCAGTTACCATTATTACAAATAGAAAAAGGATTCAGCATTGAATAGGCAATATTACTCGAGTTATTTTGGAAGGGTAAAGTCCTGAGTCTACCAGTATCAGTAGCTGAAATTTTTTCATATACTCTTTTGAGAGACCAACGAAAAACCTGTATGACGGAACAGCTTCAGGATGAAACAGTACACCATACTCACTAGTTTTTCACCTGTTGCAGTCGTTTGGAGTTTAAATTCATTTTGAAATTGAGAGAATTAAAAACTGTCCCATCTGCATATGAAAGGCTGATGGGAAATTACATTCTTCTAATTACCTTCAATGGTTTTCATTTGGTATCAGAAGGCACTGCACTACATTAAGACGTTGTCACTCCCACCATAACCAGTAAGAATGGAGGGCTTCTCCCCAGGTTTCAGTGGGAAATAGGAAGGTCAATATAGATTCATTACGTGTGAAGTAAAGGACTGTAAGGTCTGGTTGTGGCTAATGCCAGGACAAGGTGCTGGAGGTGCTTTTGTCATACCGCTATGCTGAAAAATGAAACACATTAATCAGCCCTCCTTGTTTGGGGGAACACAAGAGAAGAATATGCTGACATTTTGAGAATAGCAAGCATTCTCTTTTGATGTTTTATATATTTGTCAAACAAGTAATTAAGCTGCTTTGTAAATGTGCTGCAATAACAATAAAAATACAGTGAAAGGACTCAGGTAATGAGTGGTGTGCGTTGCTGGGAATGGGTAAAATTTAGTAAATTGTAGATTAAGGATCTAAAATTCTCTCGATGTAAATGCACTGACAACTCTGTAATTTGTGCCCTAACAGAGAGAAAATGGAACAGTACCCTTCAATCTCTTCCTTCACACCCACCCTTTTCTCATGTTTCTCAAAAAATCATCTCTCAGTGTTTCAGAGTTTAGTCACATTCTATAAGCTCTATGCAGTTCCTGTGGCTTTACTGGGAGGTTAATACCTTTGACTGTTTTCAGCTAGTAATACATTCTTGAATATTTGCTGTGTTTGAATCCACGTTTAAGTCAGAGGTACTAAATATTTTGAAGAGGAGAGATGTCTCCAAAACAAAGATCTGACAACACTCATTTGAGAAAACAGGGCAGGAGTCTGTGGACCCTGTGGTCAGGGATTCAGAACTGAATGGATGAAGGTGCGTCTCTAAATCAAACTGAATTTACTGAAGCAAAACTATGGATAAAGCCCCTGAATACTTCTTGGTGTCTGGAAAAAAGTTTGCCTGAATATGATTTAGCAGATGGAGTAGGAGAAAAGGACTTCATGCAAAAACAATTGCTTAAAAGACATGCATAACGTGATAGGGAACTGAATTCATGAAATATTGCCTGGAGTGTGTGAGCTGTTAATATTATTTTAAACAGAACGATCAAGAAGAGAGCATGCATAAAATTATAATATATGTATATTAATGTATAATATAAAATATTCATTAGCATACAGAAAATTAAAATAAGATAGCATCTAATTAATCTGTTTAACCTCTAAATGACTAATTAATCTCATTAATATAGTCAATATTTGCTGATAGATAACAGAAATTAACTGCAGTTTTTTCCTCTTCTATGTTTAGGGACAGCTGTGAAGTCATAGAAAACACAGAAGTTTCAAGAGATTGACTTTTCCCTGTGTTTGTTAATGGATATTTCAAGGATGTCTTCATGAAGAAGAAGCTAAGACAGCAGTTACGTGGAAGTACAGGAAATGAGCCTAGCTGAACGGCAGCACAGACGTAGCAAGTTCAGTTTTCATGTGGATTTATTACCTTGTTATTTGGGAGGTCTGGAGCCAAAGATGTGGCTTAGAGCTTATAAAAGCAAATTGATTTTCATACTTTCCTTCTTCTGTATATTTAACAGTGATTCTTTACCTATTTTTCTGTCTATACTTCAGTTGTGCTACATTTCCAAATGATCTTTCAGTATAGTCCAGTCAGAAAAGAGACATGAGTTACGATTTAACAGCCCTAATCATTATGTAGACTAGATTCATTCCTGCTGCTGTTTGGTAGTGATTATCAAAAAATATGTCAAAACTCCATTAAAAATGTTGTTTGGTCAGGAATTTAAAAATTAGCCATAAAATGCAGTGGGTATTGAAACAGTATATCACAACTCAGCTTAATGAGGTGCCATAAATATGTATGTACCATGTAAAGACTGCTACCCAATGATTACTTTTTTCAATAGTAGCTCTGCACTAATACCTTTGAAGAGGAACTGTTGAATCTAAAGATTATTTGAAAATAGATACAGTATCAAACTTTAAATGTATTTTTACACACCAAGAATTTCACAAACCTCATTCCAGTTTTCCATTCACTGAATCATTATAGGAAAAGGACCACCTCAGGCAAACTAAAGCATTTTCACAATTTTTCAACAGTTTTTTCCTCTTCAAAAATGCTGATTTTGAAAAACAGAGGGGAGATGAGAAATTTTACAATTCAGGATACTTTGTAATTATTACTGTCTTATAATTACTCCTAAAACTGCTTGGTGTTCATTGTATGCCTTCACAAAGCCTTTGTTAAAGTTTGGATATTTTTTATTCTGGGTGGTAAAGAAAGAAGCAAATTCTGTAAATTAAATCCAAAATTAATGCCAAAAATTGCCCTCGTTTACCATAATTTAAATACATACAGTCATTTCATTATCCCCAGTGGTGTAAGTAATGTCCTGCTTTGCTCTGGATGGAATTAATTCCCACACAGCCTGGGAAGTGATTTGGGATCTTTGAATACACTATGCCGGATGCAAAAGCAAAAGGCAGATTGTTGTTGTGTCCCCTAAGAATCAGAGGCTAGGGAAATATTCATGTTCCATCAAAATGGGGTTTTTTTTCATGAAAAAAAAAAAAAAGTTACTGCAAGATTAAGCTCCTGATATATCAGCCTTTTCAATACAAACAAAACTTGAAGCAAGTAATAATATCACTGACTTCAGTGGAATTGTTAGTTGCCTGAATTAATCCATGAATTTATATATTTTTTTGCAGCAAAGTCTTTGAAAATTTGACATCGCTCTCTGTATGAAGAAAATCTGAATTAGCTAATGTACCCTTGTTCTATTCAAAATACAGTCATTAAGACATTTAAATTAAATATGATCAGCCAGCTCTGATTTAAACCTCAGCATTTGTAGGGTTTTAATTATAGTACAGTTTGTGAAACTTATACACAAGGTTTGTTAAAGATGCAGTGCTCGTTGTCCGTGTTAAAAACCACATAATGTACTTCTCTCCATGTGTAAATACTCCAGGAAACCAAAACAGTAATTTTGATTAAACAAATAAAATCTCTTACATAATTAAAACAAAGTGGAACCTCTCTCATAACAGCAAACCTGTTCTGCTTTCTCCAGTAAGGGAATATTTTGTGAATCTCTAAAATTGTATCAGTTCCAATGATGAAACTCAGGCAACTATAGCAAGGCCTAAAGAATCAAAGGGGAAAAATAATTCTCAGAAACCTCCATCTGTTTTCAGTCTAGGAGAGGACTTGTAATTTGTGGAAAGCACCAGAGTGCTGTCTGAAAGGGTACTGCTTCTGCTCATCTGCTACATGTTTCCAAACACTGTAAGCGTTTCACTTTGATCTGGGAAGCAATTACTAATGTATTGTGGTCTGCTGTTTAACAGCAGTGATGCAGCGAGCTATTGACAGAGAAAAACAGACTCATCTATTAAGTCATTTGCTACCCAGCAGCTATGGTAAGGAAACTCAAATATACAAGACAAAGCAACTAAGATCTATTATTTCTAGTAGGAAATAAAACCAAAACAAAACAAAAAACCAAACAGAAATAATAAGATAGGTTTTGAGTAAATATCAATAGTCTTTAAAGAAGTCTTAAAATGAAAAGTCATTAATGTGGGAATGCAGCTGTGAGATGCCAACCAAGGGCTTCCCAAGACAGATATCAAAGCGAGAACAAATACTTTAAGGCAGCAGACTGAGATTGGCCATCAAGCTGGCAATGGCTGGAGATGAGTTTCTTACAGAAGAACGTACACCCAATTGTTGTCTGTCTTCCAGTCTTAATTCAAGACTTGGAATGAATTAATTTGAAAGGAATTTATTAAAACTTGTAGGAAAAGACTAAAATGTAGACAAGGGGAAACAAGCAGAACAAGGGCAGCTTTTTAAAAACTTTTCTTTGTGTGCAATGAGCCTGTGGCTAAACAAACTTGTGTACGAGTATATTTTTTCAAGTTACTTTAGTCATCAACTTCCACATCTTCCTAAAAGCACAAATGCCTAAATACTCATAAATACTTATAAATGCCTAATATAATTGATTTCATTGGTTTGACAGAGGAGAGAGGAAACATATCCCAGCTATCCAGACATGTATCCCAGCTATCCAATCGACGTACTTACAGCTACACAACCACAGCCAGAGAGGGGGTTATTACAAGAAGGCTTTTTAACAAAGAGAAGCATTTAACAGGGTCTAAAGCTATAACCAGAGCTCAAACCACTGTGCCATATCCTTTCCCTCAGGTGTATCAGTTTTACATGAGTAAAGTTCCATTAACTTCACTGGACCTGATTTAAGTGGAACAAGGGTTTCTTGGCACTTGAATATAAGATGGAACTCACTGGAAAGATTTCTCTGTGCAGCTTTTAAATACCGCACCACAACTATAAAAAATTGAAAATTCTAGTACCATCCTGCCCATCCATGAACAAGCAGTGATTTAAACTTGCCAGTACAATCTGCTATATCTCTGCTCCTGCTGTATCCTTGTATCATACCAGGCATGCTGGTGCCAAAGTGCAGACTGCGTGGAGCCAATAAAAACTTTGTGTAACAGTAAGATATTTCATATTTACTGCTTTCACATTGGTATAATTTCACTGACGTTAATGTAATTACCTCTGATTTAGTATGGTAAAAGGATACAGAATTGCATGCAACAGATAGATAGGTAGTCTCCAAGTTATGACACAATCCTTTTGAATTAAGCAAAAGGCAGCTGAAGTCTTTCCTTACTCATTTTAGACTGTACACTTTAATAGCACCTTATAAATATTTATGAAGTTCATAAACAGACATATAATATTTGAGCTTTAATTGTTTAAGGACATTAAAACTTCATTTTAATAGAGGTAATATAGTTTCTGAATTCTTAGTGTACCAGCCCCAGACATTGCATTTTTAAAATTTAATGGCAATGATGGGTTTTCCATCATGGGGTCAGAGGGTTAGGAAATGTAATTTTCCAGACCCATCTAAAATATCATTATTTCTGTCCCTTGCATATAAAATGAGCTGAGTTATCAGAGTCACAGTTTGTTTAACATATGGCAAATCCTTTAGACTCTCATCTTCTATTCCTCAAATAAACTTCTCAAGTTGACAAAACCAATTAAACTAGAACAACAAGAAGTCATATTGAGAGACTACATTGAAAATCACAAATGAGGTTAACTTTACATCATACTAACAGTTTCATTAAACACTACTAAACACTAATGTGTTTTATGGTACACATTAGGGAATTTATTCTGCCAGATGCCAAACCAAAAGCAATTTTGCCATCATTTTCATTTTATATTTACAGAACTCTACTGCCCAATTTACCTGCAGGTACTGCTCTTGAAAGTCAGTGGATTCTCTTCAATCTTTCATGGGAGAATAGGTCTAAGGTGGTTTATTTCTTCAGCTGGAGTAGGTGGAAGACCTTTTGACAGGTTTGCTCTGTTTCATTTCTGCCAGCAGTTAAAGCAATACATTCTCTGACTCTTTTGGCAAGCTTTTATTGCACCTGGTTTAAAGAGTTTTAGAGGGGTTGCTACTTCAAAGTGTTGTTTCCACAGTAGTAAAACAAAATATAGTTCCTTCTCCCTTTTTTTCTGGTTGTTTTGCAGTGCAAAGAGGAGCAAAATTTAGCAAAATCTTATTTCATTCAAGAGTTTCCGTGAAGAAACCCTCCCAAAGGGATTCCCTTGCCCTTAGAAGAAATCAACAAACATGTTTATCACACAATATTCCAGCTGTGTCCCACAGTTTTGCTGTGTTCTGCAACAGGTGGTAGCATACCCCTGCTAGGATAGCCAAATTTTAAAAATCAATTTGCACTGTTATTGGAGAGTAGAACCTGTGCTTCTTTCTCAGGTAGATCCTCCAATGTCCTTAGCGGCATTTTTTTACCGGACTAATTCTTATTGAAATAAACTATATCCTCTTAGAACCTTTTCAGACCTCTGGGTCTTAAAAAAACCCTCAGAAAAATCTGAAAATTTAAATCTGTGACCAGAGAAATGACTGTAATTCAATAGTATCTATGACAGAAATAGAGCTGGCAGTGAGATTACGAATACTGAAGGATGGCTATATATTAACATACTAATTAGTACGTTACTAATTAAGTAACATACAACCTTTAAAATAATTCTAGTAAATCAAACAGTGTCTGACTATGTGGAGTAGGTAGAGACAACTCATGAGCAGCCAGTACAATGAAAATTCTGGCAGAGACCACCTCTGTGGAGAAGGTTTCAGTGGAATGAAATGCACTGAGAGAAAGTCATGCAGTAGTTATTATTACTTTTAAAATTCCTGGAGATCATCTACTCCAAACTTCCACTAGAAATGGGACCATTGCAAAAACAGATGATGTCAACCATGGCTTCGTCAACACCATAGCCTCATGGATAGGAGATTCCACAAACTTTCTAGGAAATTTTGTTCGTGATACCACATCACTTCACTAGTGAAAAGCTTTTTCCCAACATGTCCATTCTGAACCTCCAAATCTGCAACTTGTTGCCATCTGCCACAGAAGACTTTGGCTCCATTGCCCTTGGCACACCCTGTCAGCTAAAGGCTGCTCTTTGGTTACACAATCCCCTCTTCAGGTTGAACACTTGCTCTAGGTTCCTGACCATCCTTCAGCCCTCAATTGCACCCTTCCTGGTTTCTTGATATCTTTCTTTAACTGGCCACAGTATTTCACACGGAGCCTCACCAGTGTCAGGTGGTGAGAGATAACAACTTCTGTCAGTCTTCTTGCCATGCTCCTCCTAGAACAGCCACATCTGCAGTCTGTGGTGTTTACAGTGAGAGTTCGCTGATGGATCACGCTCAGCTTGTCACTCACCATAAACCCCATGTCTTTTTCAGCAGGGCTTTTCCCACCCTGTACAGAAGCATGGGCTTAATTCCACCCCACATTCAAAATATTTTGGTTGACTTTCACAAGGTTCTTAGTGTCCCAGTCCTCAAGACCCCTCTGAATTGAAGCTCAACCATTTGACATATCAATTATTCCTTCTCCTTTAGTATCATTCACAAATTTATAGAGGGTACACTATGTTTTTCTAACTGACTTTCTAAATATGCCACCATACACGGTTCTGTCTTGCATATTGTTTCCCCTGGTCACTGTTATAGAGGGAATTGTCTTGCAGTCAGAATCCAAGTCACATCTGCCACAATGATTGCAGCTGAGTCAAGATTCCCTCTCAGTACCTAGCCTGTAGGCATCATAAATGTTAAGCCCAAGAAGTGGCAGCACTGAGTGACAGTTTTAGAACATTTTGTTAAGATTTTTTAGTATGAAATACAGATATGGCAAAATTAAAAGTGGAGGTAAAAGTTTCAGGAAATTCTTTCAATTTCTTCATATAATTTATTTAAAATGTAATAACCTAAAAAATCTAAGATCTCTGTTTCGGTGTCTTCTAGATGAAATAATTTTATTCTCAGTTTAAAGCTGTGTTTTAATTTAGAAACTGATGAAACAAAGAGAGTCAAAATGTAGAAGTGTCTGTATAGTTTAAAATCTATTTCTTGCTTTTTTAAAATGAAAACTATTATCCCCAAACTGGTGAATCCACTATTGATACAGATGCAGTCATGACCCAAAACTGAAAGCCTATCAAGGTACACTTCGAGGCTTCAGGAGATGACTAAGACTCACTAAAGTCTTTTATAACCATGGGAGTATCCTCTACCATCTCTCATTTCATCTCTCTTTCTGTGAGTGTGATTTTTGTACGTCTGAATATGACTGAATATTAGTCAACAATGTAATGGCAAATTGTTTCTCTAGATTGTAACAACCTTTCTCAAATTAATAGCAGATTTTTAGTATGATTTTACTGATCCTGTACAGATTTATGTATTTGTGTCTATTTCACACACTGCTTGCACAAGAATTTCAGGACAACTAATCCTTGGGAAGGCATGTGAACCAGAATCCTCAAGAAGGAGAAATCCAGGTGCAAAAGACAAGAGCAGTGACTGCCCTGTATGCATTGAAGCTGAACCCTGTGTCAGTGCCCCAGACTTCACAGACACCCCAGTTCTGGTTTTCCATACATCTTGTAATCAGTGGGGCACAAAACTGCCTGTTTTGAAACTAGGTAAATCTCATCCTACTTTTAGATGGCATTAATAGCAGTCTTGCTTTCTATACTGAAGGGTCGGTCTAATTCAGAGTGAAGTTTGGCTGACAGATAAGAAATAAAACAAGACAGATACAGTCCTGAAAAGTAACAATCATGATTACTTTAATGGAGCAATTAAAAAAAAAAAAAGTATTCAGTGGTTACTATAACGGAGCAACTCCAATTCAGTGGTTGTATTTAATTGAACTCTTAGGATTTATCTGCATTTGGAGGTTTACCAAAATAGCTAGTCAAGAATAATTACCATGCTAGGCTCTCTAATTCAGCTTTAAAGTGGTTTTTTCCTATTTAGTATAACCTATGCTGGAACTATGCCTGAAGAGCTGTTTTGGAAGAATTCTGAGTAGATAAATCCTTATAATTACAGAAGAGCCACATAATCTAATACACAAGGACCAGGCAATGAACATCCAGCCTAGAAAATATCTCAAATCTGTATTTATCAAAATAAAGAGTCAAACGACTAAATCATGCACAATGAATCGTGAGTTGAAAATAAAACGGATAAGTGACATCTCACATGCCTCAGGTCTCTCAAGAATTTCTTGAAACCTATGAGCTTTGATTTAACTACATTTATAAGAATTCACTACTATTTGGTAATGACCTTAAAATGACATGGATTTCATTTTATCTGCATTTCCTTTCATTCAGTTTGGCTACTGAAGTTAATTTCTTGGCATGTGTTAATTCAAATACCTTAAAAGATCACTATGTTTTGTACTGAGAACATATCCGTGTGGACTTCACAGGCCATTATTATACAACTAAGGCAGTGCTATATCGGTGAAAAAAATATAGTTAATGTAGAACCCATCCATCAGTGTCCCCTGGAGACAATAACAGGAGTCATTGCTGGTTGTATTCAGTTGGAAGCCTTAGCATAGAGGGACCTATATTTACCTACAGAGACTCTTGTTTGGGATTCACAGGTGTCACAAGTCAAATCAGACACAGAAAAACAGAGACAAGGCAGATTAAGAAAAAAGTCAGAAGGACTTAAGTCCATGAAGAACTTGAAAGAGAAGTATAGGTCTTGCATGCTTATTTCTACCACTGGATCAGCAAAGGAATAAGAATAGTGGCTGCACAAGAGAGACAGTTCTTCAGGAGAACCAAGTGCAGGACTCCTTAGAGAATGATGCTTAATAGCCAAAGAATGCTTAACACTGAGAAAGCAACTGAGGGGAACAGTTTTACAGCATTTTAGTCTTGGTTTTGGCTTGATTTCTTGTAATGAAACTCTAGCAAAATAACACAGAGAAGTGACAATAATTTCCCTGTTGAAACAAAGTATAAATACGGTGCCTAATTGCTGAAACACTAAGAGAGACCATGCACAAACTTCAGGACACTCTTGCATATCAAGAAGAGATCCCACTATATCTGGCATAGCAGTAAAAGTCTAAAGAAAAGGGGGTGAACCTAGAGGACCCAGGGAAACTGCAAAATAATTCAATGGCTCTTTGGACATACGATCTGTATGTAAATCTGTATCGCTCATATGGCTCTTCAGTTCATGTTTGGGAACACCAACAGGAATTCACCCTCTTTCTTGCCCTTGAGACCTCCAGGGGTGCTTTGATGGTTGCTCTGGCTGGAGACTGTGGCTATGTGAAAAGCAGCAGGAAGGAGGCAGTGAATTTAATAAGCACCCAGAGGCTATTTTAGAAAAGAATAAAGAACAATATAATTCTGTATTTTGAGTGCTTCGTCACTGTTGCCATTTTTATTAATACTTTTTATGGTTTTGTGGAGTTTTATCAAATTGTGAAAGGGTGGAGTAAATGAAATTTGTGTGGCTCACTACATTAGTTCAGGGCAATAACACATGCTAATTTTAGTCAGGTAATTGCATTTGACTTCACCGCAGTAAATCATGTCCTGTCACCACACATTACATACCATTATACACACAGTTGAGTTTGATGCTTTGGAGGAGACTAACTGATCTAGTTTCACAAGAAGGTAAACTGATTAATCTAGCATGGTTCACAACATGAAGTCTGGATGCATGTGTCCCTTTTCATGGAAAATCACTGGATCATATAGGGCTGCAGGAGTCTGAATGTATGAAATCCATTTTAAAAAGAGCAGTGATACTAATACAGGCCAAGCAAGTGCTGCCACTTTCTTCCAACAGTCCACTAAATCTCTGAAATAAGAAGTAACCGATTTCCTTATTATTTACATATGTTTTCCTCTTTCCCTCAGGAAAATCAAGCTCTGATGAATAGCCAGGATGAGAAGCGGAAGTTCACTAGAAACTATGGTACTAATTTCCAGTAGCAGGGTCTCCGTTCGCTAAACACCTCTAGCCCCAAAATGCTGCCCCATCTGCAAACTGAATGAAAGTGCCTGCAGTGCCTTCATTCCAAAACACGTTGCTTTACTGTACTGCTACATCTTTAACACAACTATAAATAAGTCTTAGCCATTGCTTCTTGTTTTTTCGTAGCTAGTGCAATGAAACTATGCAGTAACAATTCTGACATGCAAAGGAAGTATTCTCAGCTAGTATAAATCAGGGTTATTTCACAAAAGGCAATGGACTGAAGCTAGTTTATGGCTCCTGGAGATGGGGATCAAAACAGTATTAGCGTGAAACCTGCTACATGGATTTATTTAGAATTATTTGTGAAGTACCTAATCCCCAGAAGCTTCTTTTGTGGTTATTAATCACAATATGCTTGTTATCCTGACCTGCTAATAGAGTGGTTGCGAAAAGATTGCACTCCTAGTACAAAATTCTACCTCATCTTTTCATACTGTATATTGGTTTATTGTTTTGCTTTAGAGTAAAAGAAATTAAATCGACAAACCCCACTTTAATATTATATAAACACAGAAAGCTACCTTGGAAATCCTGTGGCCCACTGAGGTTCTAATCAACCATTCTTTGTATATTTACAGGAGTGGGACTATAGATGTTTGACTTATCATCACCAGTTTTGACCATTATAGCATTCACTCCCGGATGCACAAGTTTGAATTTTTCAACTTTCCCTTTTTAAAAAATCTAGATCATCTTGGGAATAGTATCAGAAAATGCTTATCATTCTTGGAGCAATTCCTGTTTATTAAATGCCAGATCACTACAAAATATAATTAATATTATGGGATTTATTTGAAAACTAATTGAAAGAAATCCTTTTGGAGATTACACAGCTGACAGAATTCTGTAAGGCAGGTGCCGAGAAAAACGCAACCCTCAAATTTCAGTGTCATCATAAGAAATTGTACTTTGGGAGACTGCCTACTGCTAATAATCACTGCCAGGCAGATACATTCTCAAATGTTGGAAAGGGATATTTGTTCTCTGGCTGTTGAAGTGAAGACATTCCTTATGAAGTGCCAACATCTTTCATCTTTCTCCCATGATACTAGAGTAGTTAGATTATTTGAAAATTTCTTCCTTCTAAATGGGCTACTGCTTTCATACCCATATAAGTGTCTGAGGGTTCTAGTATAATAGTGAAGATAAACTGAAGATACTGTGGTGTAACAAGGTCCTACGGATGCTCAATTAACTTGCAAATGATACTAAATGAACAGAAGCTATTGTCTTAAATCTTTACCTCTTTACTATTTATTTTTCTCTTCCTGACATGTCTTCATTTCAGAGCTGATTTAAAAGTATATATTAAGGGTATAATTTAATTCTCACATGCCTATTATAAAACATTAGAGACTTTTTAATAGGTCATGATAATAATCTGTGCCTATCTGCAAAGATTTTTACATGAAGTCATAGCAAACACTAGAACGTAATTAAAAAAATACGATGAGTAATGTTTTACTGCAAACATGTGTTCCTTAATAAATATATTAACCTTAAAACTCATATCTATATTTGGGATCAGTTCTTCTGGATAACCAGTCAGTAAAGAATGTTCCATGACTTATGCTAGATAGTAAGATAAATTCAACCGGAACAACTGTTCAGGGAATTTTCTACTTTACATTTGACAGTTCCATAAATGTACATTCAAATATTTCTTCCCTCTAATGAGAGAAGCAAAGCTGATTGCAAATATTCACAAGTTAAGAAGAAAATAATAAACTCAAACTCTCAGGTGAGTTATTGAAATAATAACTTTTACTGAAATAAATTATTGAAAAAAATGTTTATTGAAATAAAAACTTGTCAATTTTCTCCAGTTTTGCTTCCTTGCATATTTTTGTAACTCAAATTGAGAACCTGCTTCCAGCACTCAAATTAGGATTACAGTAATTATTCCCAGCTCATTCATCTTGCCTGAAATTTTATGAAGAACTTTGGTAAGGGATGCCAGAGTGAACCATAATTTAAGTTAGAGTCCAAATACTGCAGCTTGTACAAAAATGTATCAGAATTTTTTATTTATTGAATAATATGCCATAATGTCACTGAGCCACCTATATTGGTAAAGCACCATCTCTGTTCTGCCAATAGGGAACAGAAGCAGAGTAGCTAAACGATTTGTTTAAAGACAATGGTGCAAGTCAATGGTGAAATAAGGAAGGAAGTCATGATATTCATCCCAGAGTCAATTCTGCACTTCCCATGTGCAGCCTCCAAATTTTGCAATTCCAGTTACAAAGCCAAAATTTCCTACCTGACAAATATACTGCTAATATGAGAGTCCAGGAAGTGGCAGAAAAATGGGAAAATCAGTTTACTCTCAGAAATTAGGTTGAAGAATGATAAGAAAGTCAAAGAAAGCTGGGTTATGTTCACTTTGGAATCACAAGTTTCTTGGGTTTGAGTAGATTGATCATTGGATACTGTTGCATGGAATGTAAGAAACATAGGCACAGAAACATGACATTGTGTAAAATTCTGAGGATTAGTGAAACCTGGGATATCAAAGAACTTGCACATTTCTTTCTTGTTTTTTTTCTATTTTAATAAACTGTTTTCTAAGTGGTATAGATCAAACTACATTGCTGGTCCCGTTTTCAAAAATATTTCAATCCATTACATGAGGTTGGTTGGTTCGTTTGGAGAACATTTTCTGGCAATTGGTTTATTTTTCTTTCTGTAGTGCAAAGTATTTTTATGTGGTCCTTGTAATCTTTTATGCCTATATAGGACAGCATCAGAAAAACAAAGCCCACACTGGTAATGAACACACCAGCTCACAGTGGTTTCTCCATGATATCTGAGCCCCCATTTTTATGCACAGTGAAACCTTTGTGCATTTTGCAGCTATGACACACACATGTAGAGTAATAAGAGCCCATTTATTCACATTTTACTAGCCACAGAATACTAGGGAAATGCTGAGGATAAGATGAACGCATTATTTCAATGAAGATGTGAGTCTTCTACAAGTCCTTTTCATACTTTCTGAGGCTTTGGGATTGGCATGCTGGCTGCTCAACTAATCTCCTAAAGGATGTATGTACAAAGCAGCTTTCCTATGGCATTGAGCTTTCTGGCTGACAGTTTCATCTGGAACAGTTCTGTGCCAGAATGGGCTATTTTTCATTTTGACAAGAGGAAAGGCAAAAGAATATAGTAAATGGAAAATGTTCACCTGACACAAATCTTTAAACTCAGTCACACAATCATAGAAATGGGTGATTGACAGAGACCTTAAGAGGTCATAGAGCCCATGCCCCCGCACCAAGACAGGATCAGTTAAGACTGTCATTAGTGATAAATGTTTCTCCATATCAGCAGCACTAACAACACCATAACTTGACCATATAGTTCATTCCAAAGCTGCTATATCCTCACCATTAGACAAGGACTTTTTCTGAACATCAAGCTTCAGTCTTTCTTGCTAGAATTTCAAGCCTATTCATCATGAACAGGGAGAACAGACTATTCCTGTACAACTTGCAACATGAGGACTGTGCAAGTCATTTCTTTCCTAGGTTTGGGGGTTTTTATATATTGGGAAATGCCTTAGTTTTCTTCAAGTCTTCTATTCCTCAGGCTGGGCCAAATCTAGATTTTCTTCATTGATTATAATTTCTACAGTACTGATCAACACCCTTACTTTTCTGTAGACTTTTTCTACCTTTCTCACACTACAGAGGCCAAAACCAGACCAAGTGAGATCTTATTTCTGATTAAGAGACTGGGAAGAGAGCCAATGACGGTGCAGGCTATTTTCTTGCCGCCATTACGAGTGACTCCTTTTGCAGAAATATGCTGTTATTAACTCTTGTTCAGCCTGGGACTTGTTGTTAGTCCATGCCCTCTCAGTAGTTCCCATTCTGTAATTATACAGCTGATACTCCTGTCTGTATGATGTAGCACATATGACTGTCCTTGCTGAACTTTGTCCTATCTGATTCAGACCATTTCTTCAGACTATCAAGACTTTAAATTCTAATCCTGTTCTCTAATAAAACTCAGTCCACATTCCTCTGCAACGCCTGTAAATTCAGTAAGCACACAATCTATTCCATCATTTAAATCATTCATGAACACACTGAAATCTGACTTCTGCAGACCACTACTTGGTACATTTTGACCCTGACCCAGTAAATAAAACCTACCCAGGAAAAGTCCATTAGCCTGTTTCATATCCATCCTATAGTAAACATGCAGACATTTTCTGTATTTAGGAAAAGGTCATGTAAATTACTGACAAACTCTTAAGTCAAAATTCATTACATCTCCTGGTTCTGCTATGCTCATAATGTCTGTTACCTTTCCAGAGAGATAGATTAGTTTGACTAACATGGTTTGTTCTTGGAAAATTCACACAGCCTATGGCACACATGGTTACCTGGCCAGGTATTTCACAAAGAGTATGTGATCATTTATTTCAGACTGTCATAGAAATTTAAGTTTATCATATATTCTTGGAATCAATTTTCTTAGAATCTATCATTCTTTTCTCCTCTTACTACATTTTTAAAGACAGAAAGTCTATTTGCATTTCTCCTTTCCTGAAACACTCTTATCCTCCAGACTCTTTCAAATATAATTATCTTAATTGTTTGCAGTTAACTGATGCAGAAAGAGTGTTGAAATACTGCTCTTTTTGGTGTCATGAACTGATAGATTTTGCTCTTCACTGACTAGATCAACATTTTCCATGGTCATCTTTTTACTATTAAAACACATCTGAAGCGATTTCTTCATCTTTCCTGGTAGTGGTATCTTACTTTGCAACTCAACCTTTATCATCTTTACATGTTTGTTTTGTTTACATGTTTACATGTTTGCTCTTAATAACCTGGACTTATTTTCCTTTACCTGTTTCTTTTCATCTTCTATTACAGGCCAACAAAGAATTTATTAGCATATTCCCATCTCTTTTGTCAGGAGCCTAAAAACATTTATTGAGGAAATAAACTAATCATCTTATCTGGTCCAGTACTTTCCTTTTGAGCATTGCCTGTTGCTGGTTCCTTACAGCCACTTACTTATCCCTTTATAAAATTTGTACTATGTCCTATCCTACCCAAATTAACACATAACACAAGTGATATAACTACTACAGCAAAAATCAATTAAATTTACTACAATTTTTTCAATTTCTTTTTTTTGGGGGGGTTATTGTTAATATCAAAGAAAAATATGAGATTATTCTAACAATATACTTTTTGTAGACTTACATTTTTTCTCTTTTTCCCAATTTACTTCTATATTTAAGCTGTTCTCATGTGCTAATCTGTTTCCAAACTTTGTCTTCCATCTAATTCAAACCAAATGACTAGTTCAGGTCTTATCACTTCTGCCTCAACTTCTTTAATAATGTATGTATTGCACTTTTCAGTTTCCTGCTCCAATATGCACCCCTAAATGGAAGTGTAATAAAATATTTCTTGTTCCTAATGCAGAGTCCTGCTCCAGGCTTCTGTTTTCAGAATATTAGGATGGAAATTATCCAAAACTCCCACTTCTCTGCAAGTAAACAGAAATTTCTTGGGCCTGAGGGTAGTCAAAGTAACACAATTTTTTTCATGTACTCTCAACTGCCCTAAATCATCATTCTGTACTGTAGTTTTCCTTTCCTTTGGATCTCTCATTTGATCAGGCACTTGATTATTTTTGATGGGATACTGTAAATGGTTGTATAAAAACATCAAATGAAGATGTGATTGATACTGTCAGCAAATGCGACAAAGCATCACACAGAATTTCATGCGTTTATAACAAAAAGAAACCACTTTTACCTTATTCCCTCTACAAGCAAGACATTTAAACATAGTTAATTGCATGTTAATAGTATTATAATTCAGAAGCAGAAATCTGATTAAAAGTAAAGATACATTCCAGCAAGATGAATACTGAAAAACCACAGTGCAAGTTATAGGGATCTCCCTCTCCTGTGTGTGAGGGCTGGTCAGTGAGATGTTGAACAAAAAGCTATTCATCCATCTGTAGATTATATTTTTTCATTACTCTGTTTTATTTAATCTGGTATTACATCTATATATATTTATAAATTTATAAAAAATTGAATGGGCTGGGATCTTCCTTAGTATTACAGGTTGTAATTTTGGGAACAGTAAATCAAATCTGATTGCATTGAATTCTTGGTATTTTTTTTCCAGCATAGTTTTGGACCATTTCCTCATCCCCATCACCTGTCTTCTCTTTGCCCATGTACTCAATGCCATTATCTTTACAGAGTCGCCAACCTTCTTGAGTACTAAGGCAAGTTGTTAAGAGCCAGGTGCATCCCTTCCCTGCCACACAGCAGCCCCACTCCTTCCTCCTTGCTTCCTATTGATTTCAGAAAGTATTCCAATATATTTCCATTCCTTTCACGAGGCCTACCCCAGCTTGATATTTGGTAATTCTCATTTTAATCCTAAAGTGTTTGGCCCATAACACATCTGTGCATGGCTCAAATGCCTAGACTGAAAAAGAGCCCACGCAATGTCAAAACCTATTCTACTAGTTAACTATAACATTCTTTTCTTCCTCAATAGATGCCAGTCTCAATTATGGATTTATTAAGAAAAAAAAAGAGTGTGTCATATACATTACCAATTTGGTGGGTCCTTGTTGGGGGGGGGAATAACAAAAGAAAGCATTATTCAGAAGAAAACACATTTAATACAGAGTTAAATGTATTTGTTTCAAACTACTATAGTAGCAGAAAGGCTTTAAGACAGCTAAGCCAGAAGAAGTCACTAAGTAATCATCACAAAATCTCACTGACACTAAGGGTTAAGAGTTTCACTGGATTAAGAATATCTTGGTAACTTTCACACAACATAAAGTCACTACTTCAAGAAAGCATTATGGATTGTTTTTCTGGATTTTTTTTCCAAAACAAATACCTTAATTGTGTTAATTTATTTTAGGGATGTAAAACATGTATATGAATAATTCAGTTTTCAACATCCAATATTCAGTTTAAATTATTGTCCTTTTCAAGGATAGAGCTTTCTATTTTATGCATGCCAAGAGACCTGATTAAAACCATAGGAGCTACCTACACTCACAGGGCAGTGGAGGAATCTACTGCAGAATATTTTTGTCACATTTACTAGCTCTTAGCAAGGTGATTATCTCTGAGAACAAGAGTAGTGTTACTGGAAAAGTGTAGTTCTTTATTCCCTGGTCTTTTCCATACTGCCTGTTATGGAAGTTTCTTGGCAGTGATTGTCATTCAGACTTGGCTTCACAGTCAAAAGGGACCCAACATGAGGTCAAAACTTTGACCTCTTCACTGCAGTCTGAAAGAAGTAATAAGAAAAATGTCATCTGCTGATCACTTCATCCCCTCTCCAGTACACAGTTTCTAATTACCTGGAGTGCTTGCTGTTGTCCTCGCCTTACTTTTGCATGCAGCTAACATGCTCAATATTTGAATGTACTTTCCTGGAAATAAAATCTATTTTGTTTTGCCCTCCATGACACAGGCTGGATCAGCATCTTAAAGAATACGACAACCAGGAAGCAGTGACTCGTTGAGCTGCCCATAAACATAGTGTAGAGATGTGAATCAGAGCATCTGTGAAAGACAAACCGTGCTGTTTCATTTTGCCTGATAAAATATGTCAAATCTTCCAGATTCCTATACTGCAGCTTGAAACCTGGCAGAGAACTAAGTGGTGCTTCTCTATTTCTCAGTATATCAACAACATGAATTTGGCTACACTGCTGCTTCATTTTTGGGGCTCTGTTGCCCAGGGCGTTCACAATTGTCTCAGAACTCACAAAAGTTTCCTTAAAATTTTGGCTCTTCGATGTTAAAAAAAAAAAAAATAATGATTTTTCATGAGCAGTGATTTTAAAATTATCTTTCTTGAGAAATCAGACCTTTTCTCTATTGCAAGTCATTTTTTCACATAAGAAAAAGAACCTTTAAACAACTCTAAGGATGGGGCTTTTTCACAATAATGTCTTGGCCACCTGCTTGTGCAGTTTATTTTACATCATTTAACACCTGTTTAGCAATGACACTATTTTAGATGTTATTGTGTATTGTGCTATTGTCTATTGGTTTGCTGGTCAACAAAACCAAAATTCCTCACATCTTGGAATCTAACAGTTCTTATCAATTTAATGTTATACTTTTAAAACTGAGAAACTGAAAGAAATCATCAGAACAATCTAGCCCTCTGTTTCAGTGCTAATGGCAAGAGAAATGGCAAAAATGAGTCAATAACTTATTTTTAAGGTGTTGACATTTCAAATTGTAAGAAAAAAATTCCTTCAGATTTGTGATTACTTAAAGACCCTTGTGATAAGGGTCTTTCACTCCTACACTAACAAATGCAGTGCTAGATGAAGTAAATCTTCACACAACTGCACCTACTGAACTTGTCCTGCAGCAGAAGTTGGAATAATCACACATTGCCAATTGCCAACCTTGAGTTTGTAGAACAATCCATAACAGAAATTTCAGTTCTTCATTCTGGGGGAAGCTCAGCTCAATGGGTCTGTCACCTAGGATTCGAAGCTATTATCATTTTATTATTATATTGGATTATTATTACAGCTAATTATATTGGTAAACCTGTAACCATTGATGATACCACAAATTTAGGAAAAATCAAACTGATACCAACTCGTGAGAACATAATCCAGCTACTGGTCCAGAATAAGCTGCTGAACTTCTCATTGTAAAATTTCTGCAATCAAACCGGAAGGCAGAATGGTAAATACTTTGCAACGTGTATAAATTTTGAAAGTGTATTCAGTGCTGCGCACTCATCCTGTCCTTTATGAAGCACAATTCTTCCTATATCTACAACACTTACTCATATTAAAGCCATGTCCACAAGCCTCCACATAGGAAAAATTGGATAATAACCCAGTTCTGCTATTGACTGAAACTTTAAAGCTGTTGGTTTTTTGGTTATTTGTGAGGTTCTGTCTGATGTTGTTGGCTTATTTGTGAGGTTTTGTTTGATGTTATTGGGTTAGTTTGAGTATGTTATAAGTAAATTTTGCTGGGTGGCACAATCTGCCCTAGAAATATCAATAATGTAATAGCTGTGGATATTTTTATAAGGTAATAATTGCATTATTCTTGCAGTACTTATCATCTCTTTTATTTACAGAAATATATAGAACAGACCACATGCTGAGAATGGGAATGGTCTTGGCCATCTCTCTTCCAGTAAAAAATTACTCTATACAGTACATTTTCTCTTGATTTACCCAGCCCCTAGCTAGGGATCTCAAGTGCTATGGTTCTCCTTTAGAGATTAATAGCCTTTACTAGTGAGAAACTTCTAATTATAGTCAGCTAGATTCTCCCGTTCTCCAATTTACCTGATGAGACCTCGATCTATACTGTAGTTCAGAGTGAAAACTGCAGTGCCCCAAGCTGCCTGGCACTCTCTTATTCAGTGCACTGACAGACAGACTTATAACTTGCAAGAAAAATAATTTTCCTCTATGAAGAAGCTCAGCTTTAGCAAGTCATTTGCTAAAGCACATATGCAAAAACCATGGAGGGACACCGTTTTGTATGAATGTTTCTTTGATTGGATACATTGCATGGAGATTATTTTTGGGGGGATGGGATATCTAAAAGTTAATATTGTCATTACATTTAAGCAGTGCTTCAACCTAGTGGAATATGCCTTTTGCTTTGTACTGTATATTTGCACAGCAAGAGATTGTCCTCACTACAACTAATATATATCATTTCCAGTGAAACTCAAGAATTCCGGCTACAGGTTAGGACTGTGCTGTACAAAGCACTGTAGAGACAAAGAAGAGAAAAAAGTCCCAGATAGCATTGTAAACAGACAAAAAGTGGGAGTAGGAACAGAATAAAAGCATTAAAATTATTTATCCAACATCATGAAACAAGTCAAAGGAACTTTTGTGAATAAGACGCAGGTTTTCTGCTTCTCACCCTTGTTGTCTGACAAAAATATACTGCTTTTCCCAAATCCACAATTTCTATAAAGTCACTGTGCTTGTTTTCCAGCTTAACTTCACAGGCATGAATTACACAAACCTTGTATTGCCTTTCTCCATACCTATACACTACAAAACTTGAGATTTGTAGATGGACTAAGGGAAGTGAAAATAACTGTAATGAGTAGACAAATTACTTTTTAAAACAGGCACATCCGAAATTTTGAGGACATAATGGAGTCCTCAGATTTATGCCAACTGATGATGTTGCCACACAGTGTTTCAGATTCGGAAATTATGTATAATGCCAGGTCACTTGAACTGAACAAAGTATCTGCCTACGTTTGCCTAACTTGTTCTTAGACACCTCAGCTAACAGAAACTCCACAACTTCTCTGGACAATCTATTGCAGAATTTCACTTGCCTTACTCTTACAAAAATTTCCTAACATCTATTGCTACGCAGCTATGACATGGAAATTATAATAGAGGTTTTAATTTCTCCTGGGATATGTGAGTGTAAGACCCCAAAAGTCTTGCAGCAAGGGATGAAGATGATGGCATCCTTAGTCTGCTAAGAAAGAAGAGGGCAAAAAAAAGAGTTTGCTTATATCAGTCCCTCAGATACTCTAATCTGATGCGTGGGTGAGAGGAACTAAATTTTTTAAATCACCTCTCTCATTTGCACAGAAAACATTTATACTAGTAAATAATTAATTACATGAGATTCTCTTGGTAATTTCATTATAAAATTCATGATTAAATTATATTTCATGTCTTGGGAAATAGCAAACATTTAACCAAGGTCAAGTCAATTTTCAGCCAGTCCAGGAGGAAATTTGTCATGTATTTGCTAACTAAAAATTATGCTATACTGAAAAAGTCAAACCCTAAATACTAGCTAGTGAGAGAAAGTAAAACTACCTCCAAGTCAGACCTCAGCCAATTCAGAGAACCCCCAAAAAATTCGAAGTGCTGGCAAGCACAAACTTTGTGCTCTATGTGCTTTCCATACATGTAGACAGTAGATATATGACCCTCAAGGACTCTTGTAGCAACCCCCCTGAGATACTCTCAGCTGATACCTCTTGGATGATTTGGTTTAAGTTGCTTATTCAAAGGAAATGTTAGCCTGTGTTCAATAATTAATGGTAGGGCTCTTAACTCTTCTTTGAGATGTGAGTAGAATCTGAAAGAATTTATACACACAGATACCACCTGCCCATCCAGCTCCACTGCCTGGAAAACGTCTACCCCCACTACTTTGTGTCTTCTGATCCTGCCTGAATTGCCATCAAGATGCTTTCAAGTTGCTGAAGAGTAAGCACTTGGCTGAGAGGATCTGGAAGGCATCATTGCTTCATCCCTTCACTGTAGCTTTTAAGGTGCCTTTGGGACAGTTCACATCTGGAAGTCAATGTTTCTAAATTTCTATGGGCAGCATTGTTACTTTAAAAAAAAAAACAAAAGCAGCCCCAAAGAAATGGCTGCTAAATGCACGTTGGTCTATCTGTTCCAACAGCAACGAGCAGGTCTGGCCAGGCCATTGGAAACGAGTTGGATGGTTACCCAGCATAGTTTGTTCTAGAGTTGATTTTATTCGATGCTGTGACTTAGAAAACATGTTTTTAATCTCTTAAATGACTAGAGAAGCTGTGGCCTCAGCACATGACTTCAAGTGTTATTTTCAGCACAGACCCATTGTGCTGCTGCTGCAATTCAGAGCATGCAGAAGGGAGGCTGAAAACAGAGCCAAGTGCTGCCGGGGCACTCACAGCAATAACAGAGAAGGAACAACAAACTCACTGGGGACAGAGATAATCAGGCTGTTTTGATGGAAACTTTTGGCTACCTAATCAATACCACTCTGACTGCTGAGAAGCACAAACAGCTGATTATCTGTAGCTGGCCAAGCTTGTTCAAGAAAAGCTGCTGCACTTACACATCTGCAGTACTCGTGGATGTTCAAGACAGAGGGAGAAACTACCACTAGAAGAGCTTCAATATAAGAAAGCTAGTCAAGATAATATTGTTGAAGGGAGGTGTCTCCAGATAGCCCCAATTTGGCAGTACATCCCTGTGCTGGTTCTGTTGGGGTGGAGTTAATTTTCTTCACGGTAGCTCCTATGGGGCTATGGTTTGGATCTGTGCTGGAAACAGTGTTGATAATTCAGGGATGTTTCCATTACTGCTGCGCAGTGCTTACACAGAGTCAAGGCCTCTTCTGCTCCTCACCCCACCCCACCAGGGAGGAGGCTGGGGGTGCACAAGAACCTGGGAGGGAACACAGCCGGGACAGCTGACCCCAACTGACCCCAGGGATATCTCAGACCATATGGTGTCATGGTCAGCATGTAGAGCTGGGGGAAGAAGGAGGAATGAGGGGATGTTTGGGGTGATGATGTTTGTCTTCCCAAGTAACCAGTATGTGTGATGGAGCCCTGCTGTCCTGGAGATATCTGAGCACCTCCCTGCCTGTGGGAAGTGGTGAATGAATCCCTTGTTTTGCTTTGCTTGTATGCATGGCTTCTGCTTTACCAATTAAACTCTCTTTATCTCAACCCGTGAGTTTTCTCACTTTTGCTCTTCTGATTCTCTTCCCCATCCCACTGGGGGGGCAGTGAACTAGTGTCTGTGTGGGGCTTAGTTGCCAGCTGGGGTTAAACCACAACAATCCCACAGAGGTATTCACTGCTGCTGATGCTAACATTATCTCTAGAATTATACTAATTACCAGCTTTGTTATGCTAAACAGTCACTTTATTTTGATAATGTTGGCATAATTCTAGATGAATTAGCTCAGACTTAATAGGACCTAAGGGAAAAATAAACTGAGAACACACTGACAAGCAAGCATGATTTAAACTGTAGCGTTTACTTTCAGAAATTTGCCAATAATATATATTGACTTCTACTATCACTAATGCTTTTACATTTGAAAAGTAATTTCCTTCCATTTCTTCTGACTTTCTGTGCATAACTTTCTGCAAGAAAGAGTAAGAAGTTCAAGGAATCTTTAAAAAGGAGAAATCATAGTGAGTTATCACACTTGGTTCAAACGTAAAAAGAGGATCTAGCTATAAATCAGAACCCCAAACTGTCCTGTCAAGAAGTTTTTCAGCTCGAGACTGGTTCCAGTTTCTCTCGACTCTGCACATTAGTGTTTGGTAGATATGAACTTTTTATAGGCATCATGTATTACAAAATCCACCTCTGAACTGCTTCCAATAATTGCTAAGTGACAAAACTTTTCTCAGAGAAATAATTTCAATGCATTTTGAAGACACTGAAACCTCAATGTGCTCCTTCTTGTCTGCACACCTGCTTCTTTCCAAATGATTTCTTTTTAAGGTCAATGCTTAATTCTGCAAGGAAAGTAAATTTTCAAATAAGCAAAAGACAAATAAATTACCTGAAATGAATACTGTGGGGCTTTTCAGTTATTTTTGTTTTTCTACCAAAACTAATTGTTCCACAGTCCAATTGCCTTGAGCCTTCTATCTTATGAAGCCTCTGTTATTAAGTGGTTTAGTTGTCAGAAGGATTTAATCCCTAATCGGTCTTTGCAATCAGATCGTTCAGACTGCCAGACAAATGCTTAATTCACTACATTTTATCTTGATGTGTGTCTGCAGCACCAGATGCAATGCGCAGGGAAAGAAACAATGCTCCATCTGGGACATCTTGCATTTAGGCTTTGCTGTTATGTTTCATGAGCTAACCACATTTTTGTTTCCTTCTGCTTTCCCACAGTTACTCTAATTAGTATTTAGACTTGCTATTAAACTTAGTTTTCATATGATTTTATCTTTCCTTAAAGACTAAACAAAGGCAACATGTTAATACTATTTTCCAGCCAAAGTATTACACTTACATTCAAAAAGCTCTTACTGTAACTTCTATTTGTGCTTTCCTTATATTTTCTATTTTGGTCATTACCTGCCTGTAAGCATCATGGTCTCCCCCACTCCTGCTTTATAGCAGTATTCAGCTGTGGACATTCTGGTTTGTCCATTTTTATGAAGCTCATGAGAAAACACTTTTAACCCAAGAAAATGTTCTTTACTCAGGCTGAAACATTAATCAGTTTCTTCTCAAGGTCTCTTAAGTTCTTCCAATTCAACTGGCTTTTATCAATTAATTTTTTCTCGCCTGACCCTACAGCTTGCTCTTGAAGTTAATTCCTTAAACTTTATTTCACATGCAGTTATAGTACAGCTGTTTGAGTCCACAACAAATTTGAAAGCAAACATATAGTTGCAACCGATGAAACCTGCATGGTTGTTTGCCACATTTTCTTAGGACATTCTTAGAGGTGGGTTAGGGCATAAAGATTATTAGATCTTAGTCTGGTGGAACCACGCAGTGAGATGAAAAATTTAGATTTTATGTAAAAACTGCTTCTAGCTTACATAAATTTAAAGAAACCCCAACAAATCAGAGCTGAATATGCAGAGAACTTGAGATGAACCTCAGAGGTATGAACTGTCTTGCATCAGACTTCTAAAAGTTGCTGCTTCTCCAAGACCGCATGCATTCAAGATGTGGGTGTGATGTTACTGGAAGTGTATTGTTCCTTTCACTTTGAATTGTTTTAATATAACCTACAACCCTAATTCAGATACAATTTATTTGAAAACATAGTCACCATGATGATGAACAGTATAAATGTTGAAAGACTTTAAATTACAACATGAATCTGTTTCTAATTTTAATATTCATTAGCAGTGTCTCTTCTATCTCTAAATCAGCTTCAGTTCTGCATGCAGTAGTGATCATCCGTTATCAATATTTCTTACATATGTACTCAGTCCACTGCGACTACTCAAAATTCCCTGAGTCAGTCAGCAAAAGTATATATTTTTGTTTTGAATTCCTACAGAAAGGTGTTTACACCTTTGTATCAAAAGCATGACTTCAGGGAAACCTATGATTTCCTACATTTTGAGAAAAACAGACAATAATATTGTATCAAAAAACTCCAAAATAACTGAAAAATATTATAACAAATGACAGAATCCAATCCTTTAATTTCTAGAGAAAACAGCTAATGTGCTTTAAAACCCAAAGATTTTGCTGGGATTTAGTGTCTTTTTTTAATTTTTTGTAAATAACAATGAAACTTCCACAAATTTTACTCAAGATCAGATACAAGTAGGCAAGTACATCTGATTGCATATACAACTGATAATCTGTAAAAGTGAAAGGAACAAAAAATGTATCTCATCTACCCAGACAAATAGAGAAAATAAAGTACATTTTCTTCTGGACTTCAGTGTTAGTTACTGAACCATTGGCCTGTCCAACTAAATATTTTGGCAGGACTATATTTCAGGTGAAGCTCTTTTCTACAGAGATAAACTGTGATTGCTGAAACTTTTATTATTTCTGCTCATTGAACTGATGTCACCACAAAGGAAATGCATTTAATCTTTAACTTTCAATGAATTTAGTACTTTCAAATTAACAAGGAAGAGACCCATCTGGCTGTAACTGGCTATCCATGCAATTTTCCTCGTGCTCTCTCACTCCTTGTGTTACAGCTTACTCTGAGCTTCTGTTTGTGAAGGCATCTCACTGTTTCCTTAATAAGCATCCTTGGCATCTAATCTAGTGCTCTGTGGTGTGATTTGAATAACAACCTTCAGGATAGGTACCTGTGGCCTCACTGAGCTGTGAAATGAATCAGACACAAGTAACAGCTTTTCTGTCATCCTGGCATGAATCAAAAATGCCTCAGGCCCCAAATGCCGACAGCCATAATTTATTCTTCAGAATTTGGGGGAAAAGTGCCACGGAACATGCAGCTTTCCCTTAGGAAGCACAACATAGCCACCAGAACTGAAGAGACTCAAATATTAAACTTCCCATTTCAGATGCTACTACAGGGAAGAGGGGAAAGAATGCTGATGATCAGACTTCAGGGGGTTGGAAAAATTTGCTTCCAAGTCGCTGCTTATTCTAACAACTGCTGAAAAATGGCATTTCTGCCTGGGCTTGGAATGCCTGGGTACCATATGTCATGGTGATGATTCCTTCAGCCTAATGAGCTGAGATTCACAGGTGCACTAGGAAGTGAATAAACTGTCAGCCTTACAGTGAGTAGGCTCAAAACTACATTCACATGAATAGCAAGGCCTTATGAGCTTTTGTCTGATGTGTAGCCCTGTGCTTCTTTAATTTTAACCATTAAAAAATTGCAAAAGCAAATTTGAAAGATTCCCAAAACCTTCCTCTGCAATTGCCTGTGGAGGTATCATTTTCTTTTAGCTCGCCTCCCCTCCGCCCCTTTTTTTAAAAAAAAATCTTTTGAAGCCTCATACTCTGAATCACTAAGAGAAGAAGAATAAAATTAGTTCTGAGAGAATAGAGAGCAAGGTGAGAAAAAAGGTGGGCTGCATGATATGATTATGGACCCATGGAAACATGAGAAATGAGTCACTGAAATCAAGTGATCATAAAGAGACGAGGTAAAACAAAGAGAAGGAAAAGTAGTCAAAAATGTTAGTATGTTAGCTGAAATATATTGAAAAATACTTTAAAATAAACCAATTAACGATGCCTCCAAACTAAGTAAGATTATGTGGTAGTGCAACTTCTAAAAATAATTTTTTCCCCCACACAAGTACAGTCTTTAGATGATCACAATCCAGTACGAAAATTACCACCAGAAAATTTCACAGAGGAACTTAAAATTACTGCCAATTAACAGAATTCAAATTGCTACTGGCAATAGCATAAATTGAATGCAGGAAGTATAATGATTACAGCTTCACCTTTCAAAAAAGTCTATGTCAGTCCCTTATGTTGCCTCAGACTCTATGTATTGAATGTTCACTACTGTTCTTTAATAATCTCAAATATAAATTGCTTTGGGTTTTTTTGGTAGTCAATGGAAAAGAAAATGCACAAGAAAGACAATATAAACATTAGCCTGGTGGTTAGCGCACACTCCTGGAAAATTAGTATGGGTTTGACTCTCCCCTGATGAGGAAGGTCAGACATTGCTCTTTGACAAGTTCTTTAACCATAATGCTATTTTAGATAGGGCAAATATCTATGACCCCTCCTCCTGTCCTCCTCCTTACCCCATCAACTGGATTTTCAAAATAAAGATATCTGTTATCTGTTATAAAGGCCCAGTTGCCACAGGATGTCAGGATTGCTTAGAGCCAGGCTAGAGCTATTCAGACATCAGCACCCCATGGACCCCAGCATGACCCAGAGCAGCACAACCAGTGCCTGTCTGCTTACATTGGGACACTCGTGAACCCATGGCTTTGTTAAATTGTCAATCCATAAAGAAAACAGGCACATCGCTTAGCAGAGAGCTCCCGAACTGCAGTTTGGGCCTCCTAAAATAGGATTTCCATTAATTTTGTTCATCTGTAAGGGAGGGTCTCAGTCCAGTCTTGCTGTCTAGAGTCTATCTCTTAACAGTTAAGAGATGGACACCCTCAGAGGGCATTACAGCCCACTAGTATCCACAGTCTTTTCTAGAATAGGGACAACTGTCTTCTCGAAGTCTTTGTCATTATTTACTGAATACCGATAGATTGAGATAGGCCAAATACCTCCCTGTCAGAGGGCTAAGTTTATTCATGTAAGATGAC